>NW_028274817.1:81434524-82103015 GCF_037043125.1 Eumetopias jubatus
GAGTCAGAGTCAGAGCTGCAGGACATGCTGGAGAAGAGGTTCCCGCTGCTGGTGAACTCCACAAGGGCCTGTGAGAAACTCACAGTGGCATTCCCTTCCTTCTCAACCTCCTCTTCCTCTGGCTCCTCAGGGGGTGAATAAGTAGGGTAGGCCCTCCTGGGAGATCCTCCAAAGTTTGCTTCTTGCATGTCTGGCTCAAACATAGCATCACTTTGGAAGAGCTGCATCAGACAGGTACTTTGATCCTTCTTGGAGCAGATTCCCTCAAAACGCTTCTCTAGAGGACGGAAGTCCCTCCAGTCTGGCTCACTGCTTGCAGTGGCAGGGAAAGCTGAGGTGGTTCCCCGGTGGGAAGTCTGAGAGGCCCCTGATACCCCTGCTACCAGGCCCATCACTGATGGGCCTAAGGGCCTCATCTGATATTCCATGATGGGCTTCTCTTGCCAAGTCTGAACCTCTCGGACTTGAGCCTCTTGAGCATGGTCCTCTCGGGCCTGGGCTTCCCTGGCATAGGCCTCTCGGGCTTGGGCCTCTCTGACATGAATTTCTCGGGCATGAGTTTCTTGGGTATAGGTCTCCCTGCTGTGAGCTTCTCGGGCACGTGCCTCCTGCGCCTCTCGGGCCTCAAGCTGCTCTCGCCGAAGCTCCCAAAACAACAACTGTTTCTGGATGGTCACTAGCCGTTCTTCCTCTGTCTCCATTGCCCCAGGTGGCCGAGAGGAAGAAAAGGGGTCAAAGTTCAAGAAGGGATGAAATATCTCAGAGCTGTGACCATGGAGGTCATAAAGACAGTCATCTACAGGTGGGGAGGTCTCAAGACTATCATCTGGCTCATAGAACTCATACAGGGCATCTCCACTGTAGCTGTCTCGGGGCAGGCAATCCCTCCGGACAAGCCCCAAGGCCTCACCTGAATCATCCTCAAATCCAGGTGTTGTGGAATCATAATAACCCTCATCACTATTGGGGGCAGACTCTTGCTGGTCACTCTGAGGAGTCAAAAGGTCCCCAGGGTTTAAGCCAGGATAAGATTGAACTGAGTCAAGAAGCATATAGCCATGGTGGCCTGGAGATGTGATGGGATGGTAGCCCAAATTCAGATTGGACCTTGGGTACATCTGGGCACTTGCCCACAGATATTCTAAGTCATATTCTTCTTCCTCCTTGACATCCTCTTCTTCCTCCTCTAATTCCACCTCCTCCTCCTCCTCTTCCTCATCATCATCATCTGGCAAGGCCATCTCCTCCCCACCTCCTTGGTAGGTCACCAGGCAGGAACTTCGTTTGGTCCCATCTCGATTGGCCCTCTGGCCTCCAGAGGCCATGCTGTCTGTCATACTGTCCATGTCTTGCTCTGCTATAATGTCACCACAACCTGTCAGTGAGTCAAAACTTTTCAGGGATGTGACATCCCCAAACAAGAGGCTTAGCTGGTCCCCAACAGGGCCATTTGGTGGATTTACCTCTTCTGCCACCACCTTCTCCCCTGTTTCTGGACTGTGGGGCTCCTCTGGGCCACTGGCTTCAGAGGCAGGCTTGGGCTGCAGAAGTACTGAGGCATAGGCCTCCTTGGGTTTTTCTGGATCTTTACAGGCTGTCTTCTCAGTGACTACTGGAGAAGGCTCTGGTACTAAAGAAACTTTTGGCCCAGGAGCATCTTGGGGTTTGGCATTTTCTTTTCTGGAGGCTTGGAGGATATCCTCATTATGGGGCAGAATGGCTGAGTTCACATATTCATGAGGCCTGGCTCTGGTCCCTTCAGGCCCCTTGGGCCCTAGCTCACTTTGTTCAGCCCCAGAGACCTTGCTTTTCCGGTGACGGCGGATACTGCTGAAAAAACCTTTCAGGCCTTTCTTTGGCTTGGGCACAGAGGGAGCCTTCTCAGCCCCAGCTTTCTCTGTGGCTCTAGCCACAGATGTCTTGCATCTGGAGCTGCTCTCCAAAACCCCATGGGCACTCTGGGAACTGGGAAGTTGGCAGGGTGATTCAGGCAAGAGTAAGGCAAAGCTGGTTCCTTCACTGACAATGTCTTCAGGGCCACAGGCTGCTTCAGTCAGGCCATCGTGGGTCTTGCTCTTGCTAAGACCCTTCTTGGAGATGCTTTTCCCAGAACTTTTGCTTCGGCCCCCTCCAAAGAAACTAGGCAAGGTACAGATGCCCTTCTTGCCACCAAAAAGTTTCATGGCAGTTTTCCTCAGCCTACCTGGGCCAGATGAGGGTGGCTCCAACACTAGCCCTTCTGTTATCTCAGCTGCCTTGTTCTTGGCTCCTTTCTCTGCCCCTTGGTCCTGGGTGTCCATAGAGGCTACTGCTCCCTTGGTCTGAGAAGCTTCATCCTTTCCACTCTCCATGGTGATGGGGACAACTCAGGTATGTTCAGCTGAAAAAGCAGCCTTCTGGCTTCCAAGCACTGTTATAACATCATCAGTCAGGAAGCATCCCAGTTGGGTCTAGAGGAGATGAGAGAAACAAAGATAGAGTATACTGGTAAGCAAGAAGCCAGGCTGGGTTTGTTTTCACAGGTGTCTGTTAGTTCAGGCTTGAGTGGAACCAGAAAGAAAGTAAAAGAAAATGTAGGGAAAACCTTAATGCATTCCATATGGTTGGCTTGCTGGGCCAGTCTCCTCTGGGCCCCAAGGCAACAAAACCCTACATTGAACAATTAGACAGCCATCACCCCAGCCCCTCATTGGGTTCACTCCCTTCAGTAGCATACCCTAGGCCAGAACACTGGGCAGGGGAAACTGCAGATGTGGGAAATGCTCAGTTGTGCTACTGACTACAGGAGGAATTATCAAAGGGGGTAAGATAGGGGGAGGCAGGAAAGGCAGCAGGGAGGTAAGCTCCGATGACACAGAATTTTTGTTTTTTTTAAATTTTATTTATTTGAGAGAGAGAGAGAATGAGAGATAGAGAGCACGAGAGGGAAGAGGGTCAGAGGGAGAAGCAGACTCCCTGCTGAGCAGGGAGCTCGATGTGGGACTCGATCCCGGGACTCCAGGATCATGACCTGAGCCGAAGGCAGTCGCTTAACCAACTGAGCCACCCAGGCGCCCCGACACAGAATTTTTGAAAATCATCTGGTAAAACAGCCCATTGAGTCCTCACTGGGCTCTGCAAGATCCAGGCCTCAATTTCACCTTAGTCTGGGTTCTCACTGACATTTTTCCTGGGGCTAGAAAGAAAAGTAGACCCGAAGTTTCATCTCTTCCCCACAGGCTACCTAGATTGCCTACCTGCACATGCTCAGAAGTTCAGAATAGGAGCTTCACAGATCCACCTTGCAGAGCTGCAATCCAGGATCTGCTAAAAGCGCATGGTGGCCTTGGGGCAAGGCACTCTCTAGACTTCGGTATCCTTGGTCCAAGAAGCCTAGCAATACTTCCCCCTCTAGTGGTTATGTGAGGGGTAGGTCTAGGTCAGACTCTATTGACTGTTTTACTGGGAAAATTTTTTAATGTGGCTCTTGGCAACTGGAACCCCCCATGTTCCACTTTAGAACTGTGAGGCAAACTATTTCTTCTCATTATTTTGGCCATCTTTTAGCTCCCTATCTAGAAAGGGAGCTCCCTGAAGGCATAACTCCACATGATTCATGTTCCTGGCCTAGAAGTTAGGCTCTCAACAGCTATTAAATTAATAAACCTGGTACAAAGCACACCGTTCTGGTTTAGGCTTCCAATCCTCCAAACATCCAAATGCTACAGAGATAGAATAAAAATGACTATCCATCACCCATCCCAACACATGTCCTCCACCCCAAGTCTGATATATTCATTCTAGTGACTACAGTTGGTTGACAGATGGATCAGTGACCAGCCTGCTAAAACCCGATGACCTATCCCTGGAAAGTTCCTCACCACCGTGGCCCCTCTCTGTAGGGTAGCCACCAGCAGCCAGGGAGCTAGGGTAAAGAAAGGAGGAAAAACAACTGCTGGGAGCCAGAAAGAGACAGACAAACCCTGCTGGTGTCCCTGGAGTAGTTTGCCAACACATCAACCCTATAATTGGTGGCAACAGTAATAAGACACATATTCACTCGCAGTGGAAGATTATGGACCAGTACTGGGGGTGGAGAGAGACTGGCAGCTAACTAGCCCCTGACCTAATTGGAGGAACCCTCCTGGAGCCCCTGATCCTGTTCTGCAAACATTAATTTTGTGCCTTGTGCCTTGTGCCTTGCTTGGCTTGACACTTGAATCATCAGTGTGACCAGGCTTCCATCAGGAGCACTCTGCATAACTGAATATTAAACTTGGAGCAAGATAATGGCTGGTTATCCAGAAAATAAAAGAGAAAAGATATCATCTGATCCCTTCTCTGCAGAGATATGTAATGTCATTTGCTCAGGCTAGGTTTTTCTTTTTTTTCTGGATGACATATTTTTACATGATATTGTTTCAGCTCAGCTCCCCCTCCCTGACAAGAGTTATCCCTACAGTAAACAGTGCCACCACCACCCTGAAATACACAATCATGCACACACACATAACCACTCAGAGTTCCCTCCTCAGGAATCAGATGGGAATAGGGGCTCTATCATCTATCTGAATTCCCCACTTTTCAAAACAGAGATGTTTTTATTTCAACCCTGAAAATATTGACAGTGTTGTCATTTATGGTGCTAGACATGGGAGAGATGGGATAGCAGTAGTGGAGTTGTTTATGAAATTGTATTCCCCCCTGTGGAATTTATGAAACAAACCTCTCCTGAACATTTGGTAAGTGATGGACATTAAACTCAGTTCTACAAGGTAGGCCAAGAAGCGGGAACCCCAGCTAGTGCTTTTGAGGAAGTTCCTAGGCTAATAGGGAGAGGGTCTTATATATAGGATACAACATAATACAAGTCTTAAAGAGGAGCTCCCATCTTAAGATGCATGGTGGAGTATCAGTCTTCATACCTTGTTATCATATCCCAGGATAAATCTGAAAAGCAGAAAGACACCCCCTAGGTTCAGAAAAGCTGCCTTGAGGAGAAGGCATTCAATCTGGGCCTTGTCAGACAGGAGTTAGTAGAAATGGCAATGATTTAGGTGAAGGGATGAGTGAGACTAGTAAGTATGGCTGGGCATCAGGAAGACCAAGGGCCAAGTGAAAAACCTCATGAGCCTAAACATCCTTGTGGATAGAAGGCTGAATTCCCCTGCTGGGTTTGGGGATGGAGTTCCTATGAACAGAGGGATTAGGCAAATTGAATCTTAAAGAGGGTCGTTTTCGAGAACCTTGATACCCTGGCTGGAAGGCAGTTCCTATGGGCCTTCTCTTTCCCTTGCTCCTGTGCGCCACTGGGGTAAAAGCCAGCCCACTACTTTCTACATTGTCCCCCTCCCTGCCACAGGAATCTGCAGTGTGTTGTGGAAGGAGCCATGAGCTGCAGGGCTGGGTTCCAGGCCATGCTAGGGGACCCTGAACAAGCCAAGGCACCCTTCTTAGGCTTGAGCACTTATGAAATGGAGATCACTAGAGTGGTGTGAGAATTAGATCAGATAATGGACACCATACACACTTTGTAAAATGTAAAGTGCAGTGCAAATGAGAAAGATTAACATTACTGTTATTCTTACCACCTTCCAAGTCAGATCCCAGTTTCTTAGGAAGTAGCGAACATGTGTAAAAGGCCACTTATTTGGGAAAGGTATTCACTGTGGGGAGCCCAAGGGACTAGCTGCCTTGGCCATACTGAGGAAGAGCCAGGTGTGAGGGAATTTTAAAAGCAAGAGTGTGAATTTATACAAAGTCCTCTGCTTAAGGGCAGTTTTAAAAGCGTGTGTGTGGTGAGAGTGGGTGAACTAGGCAGGGGTGTCTCTGGGACTGGGATTCTCTTCCCACAACTTCAGGCCCTCCTCCTAACTAGGACCAGGGTCATCTTTGCTGGCAAGGACCAGCCTTGAAACTGTGCTGTCTCCCATTTCCCTACCTTGTCCTTCCCAGGGCCATGTACCTCCCCACAGCCATACATAATGTCTATTATGTCTCCCCAAGACAGTAGAACAGGAGGTGGCAGGGTCACCCATAGCTGGTATCCCTCTAGCCCAGCCCTACCTAGCTACCTCTGGCCCAGATGCCTTCTTCACGCTCCTTGCTACCCTACTTGGTCCCAGTGCTATCCTTCCCCAATGGGCTATGTGCCTTTATTTGGGAACACAGAATTGACTGGCCGAGAGAGTGAAGTGGGGCATAAGGCAAAGGGGACTGCAAGGGACAGACTCTGCAACCTTTTCAGGTTGGAGCTGAGTCCCCTCATGGTTTCTGCCAAGAAAGTGGTCCTGCCAAATGCAAGGCCCCTCAACGCTTGGGTTTCTCAACCTTTGTGGCTAAGTTTCTGGTGGACTGGTGCGTAAGGGAACACTCTAAAGCTACTCTGTGGTCTCTAGCAGGGGCAGTTTGTTGCAGCTGCTGCTATCATGGCAGGGAGTGGGATGTGGCCATCTCTGCTCCCAGGACCAGCCTCAGGCCATGCTGGGACCAGTGAAAGGCTGGCTACTAGGACAGAGCTTTTGTTTTCCTCCCTTCCTCTCAAAACACAAGCAGGAGAGGAGCCACAAACTTGCCCCAGGAACCCTTCTTAGTGAGGAGGAAACATCTGCAGCCTGAGCCTTACATATTTTACTCCCAGCTCAGCTTCCTGGGGCCAGTTCAGCCAAGTTAGAGTTCAGGGAAGAAGTGTATGGATTTATGCAGTAGCTCCAGAGGCATCACCTCAACCAGGCATAGTTCCCTAGATCTCCACCAAGCAGTCTTCCTGGGGACAAGCCTACTCTGGGCCCATCTTGCCCTTGTGTATGGGGGCATGGTAACTAAGGAAGCACTGGTGAGGATAGGAAGCCCTCTCCCCAACAAGAGGCAGTCAGTTCTGCACTATAATCAGTTCTGCCTACCTGGGGGAAATCTAGCAAGTTCTTTCAGTTTCCTTAACTGGAAAATGAGGGTATTGAGAGTGCCTACCTCTTAAAAATATTGTAAGGAACAAAACCAATGTATATATGTATACCAAATAAAATTCAGTATATAGCAGAGGCTCAAAAACATAGCAACTAATTTTTAAAAATATTTTCTTCAAACTATAGTTGGACAATTTCCAGCAACAAAACTCCTTGGTTTGTGTAAGTCACCAAAACTCCTTGGGCCTCAGTTGCCCCAAATGGTAAATGATGGTGACTACGTTGGTATCTTACAGGAGGCTTTAGCTGCTCTTTTAGCCACCTTTCATATTCAGGGACCTAAAATGTTGCCTCCAGTCAGCTAGTGGCTAGCAGCTCTGGATTAACCAGGTAATTTCAACTAGCCATGTTCTGTAGCCTAGGCCAGAAAGGTCAACAATTCAAATTCACCTAAACGTACCAACATCAAAGGAAATGCAAATCAACAGACGCCCTTCACCCAATGGGGCACTTACCAGTTTACAAAGCACTCCCTACTCCCTCACCTCCCATTTGCCATTCCCAGCAATCCATTAATCAGTCCTGGTGGGAGATGCTAACTCCTTGTCACCTTGTCACAGAAAAGGAAACTATCTAGACTTGGGAAAAGGCTTTACCTCAGTTCACACAGTTGGATGGTGACAGAGCTACACCAGCCCCCAGGCCGCTGGAGTCCCCATTCCAATGCCATTTTGCTGTACAGGGCTAGCTCCCAGTTGTAGGAGGAAGACTGATAGCAAGGACTGTACAGGTTCCCCTCACACCTGAAAGCCACCATCTCCCCCTCCCCTTGCACCCATGTCCCAGCCCAGCTGAGCTTTCTCTGAAGTACTTCCAGTCCTCACTTGGCTACCACTGTTTTGGTCCTACCTAGCACATTCCAGAAAGCATGCAGACTTCAGAATACAAGGGTTGCCAACCCAGAATGTGGCTGCTCTCCTCATCAGCAACTCCACCACCACCACTCCCAGATTGTGGAACACACTCCTTTACTCTCCTTTTCCTTGGGAGATAATTTTGAGAGGCCAAAAAAGACTCAAACAGAAACTTGCCACTGGGGACAAAGACGCAGAATTTGAGCTATTATTTAAAGGAAATGACCTATGGGGCACCTGGGTGGCTCAGTTGGTTAAGTGTCTGCCTTTGGCTCAGGTCATGATCCCAGTGTCCTGGGATCAAGTCCTGCATTGGGCTCCTTGCTCAGCAGGGAGCCTGCTTCTCCTTCTTCCTGCCACTCTCCCTGCTTGTGCTCTCTCTCTCTCTCTGATAAATAAATAAATAAATAAATAAATAAATAAATAAATAAATAAAATCTTTAAAAAAATAATAAAAGAAATGACCTATGAGATTATCTGGAACTGGAATCACCCATTTCTAAAGCCCACAGCCAAAGTCCACTCTCAAAACCATTTGTTCAGGGCCTGAAGGAAGGGCCGCCTGGCTTGGCATCCTTTTGTGAAGCTATACAGACTGCTGGCAGAGCTTTACCCATGCTACTCCTACAACCACATCTCCCCTAACTTGCAGCCTTACCATTAAGGAGCACCTCCTCTCAAGGGGGTATCCCATAACTTCTAGATGCAACACAGACCCCAAAATGGGCCTTCTTGCCTTGCCTCCCATTTGCCCACCACCAGCCCCTCAAATGAGTTAACATACTCAGCCTAGGATAATTCATTCTGGCAGGCCTCGGTCTTTCTGTTCATCTCTCTCAAATGGACCGTCCTTCATGTTATAGTCACTACATACAGCACAGAGCAGGAGCTCAAACAACATTGGTTCAACTGAAATCTAATTCAGCTGGAGTTTGTCAGCCCAGAACTAAAATGCCAGCTTCATCCCTTACAAGTGGGGGGTTTGAGAAATCAGCCTAACCTCCCTGAGACTCAAAACACCTTATCTAGAAAACGAAAAAAATGCTATCATGCAGGATCACTGTAAGAATTAGAGATGATAAATGGAAAGGGTAAATTGCTCTCTAGTTACTGAGCAGATGTTCAATAAAAGAGCCTTGTGATGGGGCCTCTTGCAGCCACCTTCTCTACTCTAGCTCCTCAGCTGCCAGCCCATGTCCTCTGAAGATGACACAAGCCTCTTAGCTGAGCTCCCTCTGGTCCTTCCCTCCTATAACACTGAAATCCCACTCCTTCCCTCTCCTCCATACTCTTGCCAGATTCATTTTTACAACCCTGATTTCAGTGCATCACTCCTCTACTTACGAAATTATTCCACACCGCCTACAAGGTCAGGGTCAAACCCCTTTCCCTGACCTTCAAGATTCACTCTCCCTGCATGCCCCTTGCAGGTTTCCTAGCCTCACTTCTCTACCCTTTAGCCCCAAACACATAGGGACTTCTCCAGTCTAGGAGGTATGGTCACCCAGACATCACTTCTTCCTAGAAATTGGCTTTCCTGGTAAGCCTTTTTGATGCCCCACTTTCTCCTGAGGCTGCTGAAGTTCCCTGCCCAGCTTGCCTGGAATGATGGGGGCTCTGGGAGCCAAGCCATCTATTTGCTACACACCTCTTAGGCTCCCAAACTTCCTTAGAGAAGAATATATCTGAGGTGGGTGCCATGCGTGCCTAGTAAGGCTTCTACTATGTCAATACTAACCCAGCAAGGGTGACATCAAAGACAGGCACCCTCCCCCACCCAGTTCAGATGAAGAATAAGAGGAGCTAACTCCAGGGAAACAGATGTGACAAAGCAGCTAAGGAAAGCCTGAAGAGGAACAGCTGGACCAAATGAACAATGGAGACCCTGAACTTTACCCTGTACCCACTTCCCTATATATACCATACCCTATGTGAGAGGCCAGGTAAGGAAACTGAAGCTTGGGAGGGGATCAGAATCAGTGTACCAGCGTACTTAGAGGAAGAAACCTTGAACTGAGGGGCAAGAACTTTATGCTCCTATGTAACCTTGAGCAAATCCCTTCCCTGTTCAGGGCCTCAGTTTCCCTATCTAGAAATGGGAGATTGAACTAGGGGGTCTGCTTGCCCCAGTCTGTGTGAGAAGCTGGGAGAAGGGTAGTCCTGTGCCCAGTTTTCTAGTGGCTGCAGAAAGAGGAGGCATGTGGGGCTCCTGGGTGGCTCAGTTGTTAAGCGTCTGCCTTCGCCTCAGGTCATGATCCCAGGGTCCTGGGATCGAGCCCCACATCTGGCTCCCTGCTCAGCGGGCAGCCTGCTTCTCCCTCTCCCACTCCCCCTACTTGTGTTCCCTCTCTCGCTGTCTCCCTCTCTGTCAAAAAAAAAAAAAAATCTAAAAAAAAGAAAAAGGAGGCATGTAATTTTGGGGGTCCTAGGCTTCAGTGGGAGGCCTGCATGCCTAAATGGTTGGGCTCAGTCCACCACCGCACTATAGCCCAGCCTCATTTCTCATGCCTCCCTCCACAGAATCCTGCCCAACACTTTACTTTTTCAAAATACACTAGGCCTGGCCTGCAAATATTTCCTATATGTCCAGAGGGGAGGGGGACCAGAACTGGTCTGGTCCAGCCCTCTCTCCCCTGAGTAGCCCCCAGCAGGGAGGGCTGAGTGCTGGGTTGGGTTAGTATCTGTTTGGAAGCACAGCAGGGGAAAAAAAAAGAAAACAACAACTGGAGGAGATGAAAGCACTGAAGGCTCTGCAACAAGAACTGCAGATCAAAAGGTCCCAATGCCCCTGCAGCACCAGTATGCCTGCCTCTGCTGCCACCAAGCCCCCTCCTATTATTTTCATTGTCCATAACTATCCCCTAATCCCAAAAGGGGAGGTGTAGAGAAGCAATGCACCCTCACTCAGCAGGCACCTGCACCTCCTCAGTGGTTTTGGTTTCCCTAACTTTCTTCCTGGAGATATACTTACACATGCACAGGTTTGAAAAATAAGACCAAGGAGAGGAGATGAAAAGCTCTGTGATTATTTAATTCAGAGAAAAGAAGTTGGGAGTGGGGAGAGACGATTTAATGCCCATGAAATCTCCAGTGGTTTGTTAAGCAGGAGCAATGACAGCCAGCTGCCTTCAACCTCACCCCCCAACACTTACACACACACACACACACACACACACACACACACACACACACACACACACACACACACACACACACACACACACACACACACACACACGTTTATGTATAGCATGAGAGGCTCAGATTAGCCCTGAGAAAGAATTTCCTGGCAGTGTGAGATGTGTGACCAAGGAATGAGTGACACAGGGAGGAAATGCCTCATCTGGAGGCTTTACCTTTATCACCTAGTTTATCAGCCTGGATTGATTCAAGTTGGGATAATTGATTCAAGTGATGGAATAACACTGGGGATGCCCTCTTCTAGCCTCAAGTAGCTTATCTGTAAGTGAGGGGGCTGGAAGCCCCTTTTCCCTCTTTGGTTCTACAAGCAAGTCAGTGACCTGCCAGGCTTGCTGCTATTTATTTCCTTATTCCCCTGGACCAGGGGAGCAAGGCTGCCCCCATGCCTCATACACACACTTTCAGAGAGTGTAAATGTTCTTGAGGAATTTTTAACACTTCTATCATACTAAGAGAGAATCATTGGACTTCCAACTTCTTCCAGCTACCTCCCCTCCTTCTGAAACTTTTACCCCCAACAGGCTGCAGACCAAGGCCAAGAAGCAAAATAGACCTGAAAGGGGAGGTAGAGTTCTCCAGATGGGGCCCCCAAGCTAAACCCAGCACCTTCTCACTCTTGAGGAATGGAAGAGGTAAGGAAGGTTAGAGGTTGGTTAATAAGATTTGTATTGAACAGAGGCCACTGGAGACAGTGGGATACAGTGTAAGAGCCCTTGCACATCCCTAAATGCTGTGTGATCTTAAGGAAATCCTTGTTGCTTTCCAGGACTCAGTTTATCCATCTTGTAAGCACAGAAGTCCAAACTGGTGCTCCCTGAAGGCCTGTCCAGTTGGAAGGATGAGGATCAGCAGAGGCCTGGGGGATGCTTAGCCTCCACCACATTGGTATGTAGACTCTAGGCACCCTCCTTCAACTTCACCCCCGGCAAGGCTTAAAGGAAGCCAACATGGTACAACTTCCCTCCAGAAATAGCTGTCCCTTAGTTTTATGTCCAGATCCAAAGGTGACTTCTTACAGTTCCAACTTATAGCATGCTTCCAATCTCTAAGACCCCTTTCTAAAATCCCATATTATTATGGCATATTTGCACCCACACATAGAAGTATCAAAACTTCCCAATTTTCCATTCTTCAATGGCCCCTTCTCCCATTCTCCCAAGATCAAACCCCCATTCCATAGCTTAGCATTTGGGAATGCCCACCACTGGGCACTAACTCCTCTCTACCTTAAATCCAAAAATCTCAACCAGAAAAGACTAATAAGCCATATTTCTCAGCCTGGCTGCTAACAACCCCTTCCCATTCCTAATTTTGCTTATACCACTACTTTGCCTAGCCAAACCCCTCTACTTTCTGGAAGCTTCCAGGGTGATCATCCTGCAAATACAGATTTCTTCTGTCTCCACAGTAGTTTGTCTCTAGGCTCATGAATTAGCAACCAAAGATATGTGTAGTCTGGGGTCTGGGCAGTACAGATCTTGAGCTTGTTGCTGAAGGGAGACATCATGATTAATTTTTTTTCTTGTCGTTGCAACCCATCGCCTTTCTCCATTCTCATTAGGCATACTCAATAAATATCTGAGCCTTGAGTATCATTTCTCTAATCACTTTCATATGGATCAGGACAAGTGCAACTTGGAGAGGTAAAGGTCTTCTTGAAAGCTCCACAAAGACAGCAAGTCTTTCTAGACCATTCATGAACTGCTATACATTGCTAGGCTTTGAGGGGGTTGTAGCTGAGTTCAAGATTTCATTTACCCCTCTGAGGGGTTTTGAGAGAACCCAAACATCCATGGTATCAGGGAGACAAAGTAGAGGCAGGGAAACTTAATAATAGTTTGACTCCTATTATAATTTAAGCCCCCAAATGGCCAAGGGATGCAGGCAAGCTTGTAGGAGTTCTGAGCAAGGAGAGGTCATTGTAGGTTGCAAGACACAGGCAGAAAAGACACCCAGGAGAAGATGGGCCCAGAGCTGGGGCCTGAGAGGGAAAAGAATTTGCACAGTGCAGTGTGAGTGGATTTGGGTGTGAGAAGGGGAGTTATATAGGGAAGATATATTAGGAGGCTGTTGGTCTGAGGCAGGGCAGAGAGCAGGTCCAGTCCTGAGCTGGAGATACCCAGCTGCAAATAGAGGGTTGGTTTCCTTTGGTGCCTGGTCAAAGTGGCAAGAAGTGACTATAGTGTATTATCTGCAGTCCTGGCTGGTGTCACAAAGGTCCCCAGCTAGCCTTCCCCCAAGTGAGGGATTTACTCCTCTCAAATACCCAGGTTTTGAAGCCCACAGGGTTCTCCACCCTCAGAGGCTGGTCAAAGGTCCAAGAAGAGCCTGCCAGGCCCCTTTGTCACTCCCTCTCTCCTGTTCTTTGGAAAGGCCTAGAGTTTATTGCCAGAGGCAAACCATGGTGCAGTGACTGAGCGGTGGGTGGGGCCGAATGAGGGAAGCTGCACTGGGGGTAGAGGGCTCCGCTAAAATGCCCTCTGGTAGGGCAGGGAATCCAATAACACAGTGCCTTCCACCTAGCCCACATCCATGCCTATGCAGCAGGCCGGCAGAGCCACAGAGGGAAATGTTTGTCTGTAGGAGGAGGCTCCCCTTGACCCTGTGGGCCATGACAAGATGAGTCTGACCAAACCGAGGCCAGCTCTGCAGGGCCGGTCCAGCTGCTACCTGGGCACCTGGACTGGGGAGCACATGGAGGGCACAGCCCCTCTTCACCAGGGAACCTGGGCAAAGTCCTGCAGTCAGGTGGTCACCAGTGTCAAAGGTGTCTGCAGTAGACAATGACAGCAGCTCAGCAGGCTGTGTATTTTAAGTAACTGCGAAGTTGGAGGGTTTGGCTGTCTCTCTAGCTCTCTCACAGACCCAAAGGGTGAGTTCCCTACTACAATAATTGCTCCCTTGGCCTCTGGCACAGAAATCCCCCCCACCAACATGAGGCTTATCGCTATTTTTAAACAGGAGGCAGGAAAGAAAAAAGCGGCCAGTGCTCTCCGAGTGGAGGAGGTGAGGCGAGTGGGGACAAAGCGGCTTTGCAGATCTAACCCAAGGACTAGCTTGAGCTGCAGCTCTAACCTAAGGTCCAGCAAGAACTCCGTTGCCAGCCCGCCTGCCCGCGGGGTCCGGCGCCAGATGTGCCTGGAGGCCCAGGAGTAGGGGGTGCGGCTGGTTGGGGCCCGCAAGGCCGAGGTTCCTAAGTGGGCAGCACACAGGCCCAACTCAGCTCCCTGGGAGAGGAGGCAGACAGTGTGGACAGCCCAATCCACGCCAAAGCCAGTATCCATTGGACCCAGGCCAGCGCGCTGCCTCCATCCGCAGAGGGGAGAAGGAGGCAGGGGATGCGCAGGGGAGGGAAGGGGAGGCAGCTGGGCCGCTGGGGTGAGCAATACCCACGTAACACAGCTGTTCCAGCTAATAATGTGCTACAACAAAGCTGCGGAGCTCCAGGCCTACAAATGCACCGCTGGGGGTGCTGGCTGGCAGCTCCCCTCCGGGATCCGTGCGGTAGCACGTGCGGGGCCTCATCCCCGCCTCTCCCGAGAGCCCGGAGGCATGGCCCAGGCTAGCCTGCTTGCCTGCCCGCCCTCTATAACCCCCTCTAGCCGCGGTCGCCGGCGCCCAGAGGACTCTGCTTTGCCCCTCACCAGCCAGTCCTCAAAGCGGGTTCCCAGGGGGAACGGAGAGCGGCCCGGACGCCCACTGGCCCAGCCCTTGGATTCCCTCTTCAGGCGGCCAGAGCGGAGCACGCGGGACTGCACCGGACGGCGGGCAGGCGGAGGCTCCCGGCTGCGCGCAACGCTTACCCGGCCGGGTCGGGTTTCCAGCCCGGTTATTGTCTGCTGCGCCGCCCGGGCCGGGGCTCGAGCCTAAGGCTGCTGTGGCTGAGATCGCCGCCACTGCTGCTCCCGCCGCCGCCGCCGCCTCCACCGCTCTAGTCACCTCCTGCACTGGGTCCCCTTCCCCAGGCTTGGGGCAGCTTCCCCATACCCCCTCCCCACGGACTCCACAGCCACAGGGTGGGGCGTCCGCGCCCTGATTGGCAGGCGTGTGGCCCAATCACTACGGTGGGAAGGCGTGTCCCGCCCCGCCCACTGTTTTCCTTGGTGCATTGCCCTTTAAATGCAAATAAGCGCGGGCGTGGTGTTTGCAGGAGGCGGAGAGCGTGAAGAACCCCTCGCTGGGACTCCCCATTCCCGCCCCCACACTGGGCGGATCGTGGCTGGGAGACCCAGTGAGCTCGCTGGGCCGGTCCCGCCCGGCTGGGGCTCGCTGGAGCCCTGGAGTTCGGTTTCGGTTTTGCATACACTCCCATTTCCGTGGACGCCGTGCAATCGTGTTGAGGCGCCCAGGCCGCCACCCGGCAGTTTATTCCAGAGCGAGAGGAGGGCGAGAAGAGGCGGGGCGGAGAGGCTGGGGAACCTGGGGGACTGCAAAGCCCCTTGGCGCCTCGCCGGGCCCAACCTTAGGTGGAGAGATAGGGCCCCGCGACGCGCGCCCCCAGGCCTTGCAGAGGGGGGACTCACCTGCCAGGAAAGCCAACTGCAGCGTCCATGCCCCAGCTTTGGCCTCTCAGGCACACCAGGGCCCTTAGGGACCATCGAGGTCTGTTTGCACCCGTTACCCAAGGTTCTGGTGTTGCTCAGAGAAGGGAAGGCACTT
This sequence comes from Eumetopias jubatus, assembly GCF_037043125.1. NCBI lineage: Eukaryota > Metazoa > Chordata > Mammalia > Carnivora > Otariidae > Eumetopias > Eumetopias jubatus. The sequence goes on from NW_028274817.1 coordinate 81,450,183, forward strand.
CCCTGAGGTCACCTAACCTGCCAGCGACAGGGGCAGATTTGGAATTTAGAACCCCAGGCTCCTGTCCTAGGCTGCTTTCATTTTTCTCTGGAGAGACCTGTTCCTGTAGTTTGACCCTCACCCAAATTTCCCACCTTTCATGGAACAAGAGGGGATCTCCAAGGCCTCTAGAGGGCCCCTCAACCTTTTCATGGTAAGCCAGGCTTTGTGCAGTTTCCTGTCCCTGAAAAGTCTAGAAATTGAGAGAAAAATCTTGTCTGGACCCAGACTGGAGGTCAAGGTGGAATGAGGAGGCCTGCACCAGCCTTGCTGGCTTCTGTGTTTGGGATGTGGCAGGTGGCCAGCCTGAGCTTGGGTCTTAACTAGCCTGAGGGCAGTAAGTGGCTGCCAAGGACTAACTAGTGAGCTGAGGCAATAAAGAATCCAGTTCTACCACTAGCTCAAGAATATCCGGAAGGCCCTACCCTAAAACTCTTATGAATGTCTGAAAAGGGTGGGGGGATTAAAGTTGAGGAGAGGGAAGAGATTCGAGAACAATGCCTGCTATTTTTGCATTGCAGAAGGAGTATTCCTGTCTGCCTTGAAAAGATCCAGCTGCTAGAGTGGAAAGAGGAGGACAATTGCCTCTGCATGTGTGGAGCACAGGAAATGACATGGCTTGCTAGGGCTAGCATCTGGCTCCAGCTCTACCTCAGATTTGCCATATGACCTTGGCTAGTCCATTTTCCTCTCTGGGACAGTCTATCACCTCATCTCCACAAGCAGTGTATAAGATTGATCAAGCTCCTTGATCTCTTCCAACTCTGATAGTTGAACTCAATTCTTTCTCTTCCATGACACTCTATACATCTCCAACCAAAATGAGCAACTTGAACATCAGACCTCCTATTCTGGTCCTGGGTCTAGGTAAATGGCAGGTAGTCGGGAGCCACTGGCTCATTGTGTGACTTTGTTGGGCAAGTACCTTCTCCTCCCTAGCTTTAGTTTCCCCATCTGGATGGCTGAACTATAATATTTCCTTGGAGCTGTGCTTTCCTGCTTTGCAAAATCCTGGTATTTGTTGGACCTGATTTGGAGGTGTCTTTTTTCCAGCGCCTCCTCCGTATGCTTCTGCAACTGCCTTGTGCCTCTGGTTGCCTGCCATTTGTTCATGTTTCACCTAGAACCCTGATTCTCTGAAGTAGGCCAAATGTTACAATTTGAAGAAGACAGTTTCCAAATCTGGAGCCCAGGGAAAAACAGGGCCAGGGCAGTCTCCACTGTGGGAATAGGGAGAGAGGAACTGTGCAAAGCAGTCAAGTGGTGGGCTTGAAATAATCGTGAGGCAAGGAGGTACTGCTGTGCTACTCCTGTCACAGGAGCTAGTCCTCCATGTCCTCTTCCCAGCTGCCAAACATTCCATCATACCAGTTAGCCTTGGGATGGACAGATATTGAACATTGGCCTGGGTCCAAAAGATATGGGGTTTTAGAAAAACAAAAGTAGTCTTCGACATGCTAAAGATGTCTCCCAGCTGTGTGCCCTTCTTCTTGGTCCTGATATTTCTAAGTCTCAGGATGAGATTATGCACGTGTGCATTAAGGAGGAAAGGGTGGTGGTGGGGTAGCACAGATCCTGATTTGTATGGTTCACTCTTCTCCGGGGACAATGTATAGAAAGAATAAGTGTGGTCATAAACTTGTACCTCAAAATGCCTTCTCAAAGAGGGAGTTCTCCAGGCCCCACTTCCACATGGGGACTGACACATGGTCAACTTGTTTGATCACTATAGGGGCTAGTCATGGGAGAGCAAGAATATTTTCTTGTCTTAAGTTTCTTCACCTACATAATGGAGATAATACCTCTGCTGCTTGGTGTCATGTGGCTGCAGTGAAAAGCTTATGAGAACAGATGTGCAGGCTGTATGGAGGCAATTTCATAAACTCAGGTAGACAGACTGGTCCACAAGAATACAGTGCTTCTTTCTTTCTTTACTAAATGTTCTATGGCTACCTCCTCTATGCCAGGCCTGGTGATAGGCATTGGGAAGAGGGGGTACAGTGGTAATACTCTGGGAGAATGGGCACTCAGTGGATGGAGTTCTGAGAGGAGCTGAAAGCTAGACTAGAAGTCTGGCCAAAGTGATCTGGAGCATTGTAAATGAAGAGCTTCCTTCCCCCCAGGGTGGGGAGGGGCATCAGAGAAAAGTTCTATGGAGGGATGACCTTGATGATTATATCAAGTCGGAAAAGTGGGGAAAGGATTCCTGCCCAGTCCAAAGCCCATCAATGTGAGAGGGTGTAGTAGGTTGGGCAAGAGCCAGGTTTCTGGATACCTGGGGCTGATGCATATTGATATAAGGGGAGAGAAAGAACTGAAAATTAGGGCTAAAAAAGATAGGTCTGGGGCCAAAGTGTATAAGACCATGACTGTCTGGCTAAAAGACTGAGGCTCAGCTAGCTAAGTTTGTCCTTCTCAGTGAAGCAAGCAGAATAGTGTAGTGATTTTGCTACTAGACTGCCTGAGCTGGGAGGCTGGCCCCATCACTTAGGAGTGGTGTGACCTGAGCAAGTTATTCTACCTCTCTGCATCTCAGTTTTCTCTTCTGCAAAATGGGAATAATAATAGTACCCATGTCACAGAACTGGGGTAAGAATTAAGTATTTCATTTAAGTATTTAGCACAGAACCTGATACATCCAAAACCTTCAATAAATGTTAGCTACTGTTGCTGTCTGATCCAATGTACAGATCTTCAGAGTTATAGAACTTATATGACTTTGAAACCACTTTTTGATATAAACACACGAGTCTATGACTTCTTTTTTTTTAAGATTTTATTTATTTGACAGAGAGAGACAGCGAGAGAGGGAACACAAGCAGGGGGAGTGGGAGAGGAGAAGCAGGCTTCCTGCTGAGCAAGGAACCTGATGTGGGGCTCGATCCCAGGACCTGGGATCATGATCTGAGCTGAAGGCAGACACTTAACGACTGAGTCACCCAGGTGCCCCAAGTCTATGATTTCTTATACACAAGTTTCTTTTTTAAAAATTTTATTTATTTGAGAGAGAGAGTGAGCTTGTGAGCAGGGGAGAGAGGGGCAGAGGGAGAGGGAGAAGCAGACTCCCTGCTGAGCAGGGAGCCCAACACAGGGCCCAATCTCAGGACCCCAAGATCATGACCTGAGCCAAAAGCAGATGCCTGACTGAGCCATGTAAGCACCCCCACAAGTTTCTTTTGATTGTACAGAGCCAGACCAAGTTTCCCAGGGCGGAGGATCTCTGGTCATCTTTGTATCCTTAGCACCCAATAGATAGTTTAGCACAAACTTAATGCTCACCATATATTTGTCGAACATAGTCAAATGAGGCATCTTCAGGTCTAATATTAAGCTTAGTTGCCAGCATCCACCAGAGTGATGTTGCCACTCTCTGAGCACTGCTGTGTCAGGCTCTGTATTTGGTGCCACATCCATAACGGTGAACTAGACACAGATTCTGGCCTTAGGGCAGCCAGTGTAGTGGAGGAGGCACATAACCCATCAGACCAATGCCTTGCAGTTTCTGACTTAGGCAAGGCACTGGATGGTGTTGCCATCCACTGAACTGAGAAATATAGGAACAGGATTAAGGAAAATGCAACAACATGGATGGGACTAGAGTGTATTATGCTAAGTGAAATAAGTCTGTCAGAAAATATAATGATTCTGTTCAGGACATTCTAAGTTTGACTTGTCTGAAATCCCACCTCCAGGGCTTTGTACTTGCTGTTCCCTCTGCCTACAGTGTTTGTCCTCTGAGTACTGACCTGGTTTGTGTCTCATTTCCTTCAGATGTCTGCTCAAATGACACTTTATTAGTGAGACTTTCCTTGGACACTTAAAATATAAAATAGCAATCCCCATTTCTACCCCCTTCACTCTCCAATCCCTTAATTGGCCTTTTATTCTTACCCAGAATATATACCACCTCCTGGCATATGAGTTTTTATTGTTATTTATTTTTGTCAGTTTTTATTTTTTTATTTTTCCCAAAGCTCTGAAGCAGTTTAAGAAATTCATTTTTTTCTTTTTTCTAATTGAAATATAGTTGACATACAGTGTTATATTGATTTCAGGTGCACAACATAGTATTTTGAATTTATATACATGATCATCACAATAAATGATCATGACAATAAATCTAGTTACTATCTGTCACCATACAAAGTTATTACAATATTATTGACTATATTCCTTATGCTGTAAGTCATCCCCATGGCTTATTTATTTTATAAATGGAAGTTTGTACCTCTTAATCCCCTTCACCTATTTCACTCATCCCCTAACCCTCCACCCTCTGGCAACTACCAGTTTTTTCTCTATATTTATGAGTCTGTTTCTGTTTTATTTTGTTTATTCATGTTTTTTTTTTTAGATTTTATATATAAGTGAAATCATATGGTATTTGTCTTTGTCTGACTTATTTTACTTAGCATAATATTCTGTAGGTCCATCCATGTTTTAAGAGTACACTTATCGTGATGAGCACTGAGTAATGTATAGAATTGTTGAATCATTATATTGTACACTTGAAATTAATATAATGCTGCATGCTAATTATACTTTAATACAAATTAACTATAAAAGGAATGAAATTTATTGTCAATTTTTAATTGTCTGTTTCCCATCATGATAATGAAATCTCTATGAAGGCTGACAATGAACAAAATATTTAAGTAAAATATTTGGTATATCAGATGGCAATAAATGTTATGGAGAAAAATAGAGCAAGAAAGGAGTACAGGAAGCATTGGTGGGAGGATGCTATTTTAAAAAGGGCAGTTGGGATAGGCCTTACCAAAAAGGTAACATTCAAGCAAAGATCTGAGGAAATTGAGGGAGCAAACTATGAGAATATCTAGAGAAAGAGAATTCCAGGCAAAAGGAACAGCAACTAAAAAGACCCTGAAGTGGGAACATACTGTAATGTTAGAGGAACAAGGCAACCAGTGCAGCTACAGTAGAGTAAATGTGGGGGGAAAGTGGTAGGAGAGGGGGTCAGAAAGGACATGGGAAACAGATGGCTATGGGTTTATGAGTCATTTTAAAGACTTTAGACTTTGCAGGATTTTGAGCTGAGGAGTGGCATGGTCTTAGTGAAATGTCCAGGGAGTTGTAATAGCAAGGAAGGAAGCAGTGAGGTGAAGAAGGAAGCTCCTACAGTGATGTAGGTGAGAGGCAATGGTGGCCCAGACCACGGTGGAGGCAGTGAAATGATAAGTAGTTAAATTTTGGATGTATTTGGAAGATAGAACTGGCCAGACTTGGTGATGGCACCTTAGATGAAGGGTGTAAGAGAAAGAGAGGAGTAAGGAACAGGAGCTCACAAAGCCCCGAGAGGGAGGGATTGACAAGATGAGACCAGAGCCAGGAGAGCTGGGTCTCTCGGAAGCCAAGGAAGACATGGGGATTTTATGGAAAATGGTATTACTAAGAGTGCATGTGTCAGATGCTGCACAGAAGTCCAGCAAGATAAAGGTAGAAAAGATGACCTTGTATGTTTATCTGGGAAGTCACTGATGATGTGGGCAAAGCCATTGTGGAGCAGGGTTGAAGGTGTACACCAGACTATAGTGGAGTGTCAAGAGAATGGTCCACAAGGAAAGGGAGAATGTATATAGCCTTCTTGTTCCAGAAGTTTGGCTTCTATTGAAATGGTGGCTAAAGGGGACACCGGGGTCCAGATTTGTTTTTACAAGATGGAAGGATGTGAGTTTACTTATATGATTAGGGGAAAAACCAATCAAGTTGAAGATACAGGTGACAGGATAATTGATGGGTGGGAGGCCCTGGATAGAGGTGGGGGATGGGATCCAGAGCCCCTAGAGATGATTTGGCCTTGATGGGAAGGAGGGACCAAGATAAGAGGGAAGGATGGGTGGATGCAGTAGAGTCTATTGTAATGACAAGTTGAAGATATCATGCCTTTAGGTGCTCTGAGAAGTGGGAGATATAGTCCTCAAAGTGAGAGGAAAAGCAGTACGTTCAAAGAAGCTTGTTAATATTGGACAAGGTTTGAAATAGTGACAACAGAGAATGGGCAAGTTGATAAAAGCCTAGCTGGCTTGTCATCCAGGAATGTACTGTGATCTCACTCAGTTTCATGAGATCCTGCTGTAACCTTGAGCAAGTTACTTTACTATGCCTCAGTTTCTTCATCTATACAAGTGGACATGAGTAAAATAAGGTCATTGAATTAAATGAGTTAATCCATGCTTAGCAATTAGTGAGCACATCGCTTGGCACATAGTAAGTGCTCAATGTATATTAACTCTTTGGATTTCTATGATTACTTAACTTTTATTTCTTCTATGGTGTTCACCAGCCCAGGCTTAGAATAGGACGATGGCTTGATCCAAAGTTAGTTTGGTACTGGGTGAGAGATTGAAGTGATTGAATGAACACAGAATCAAGGATGGACAGGGAAGGACATGAAGACAAGGGAGAGGGGCAAATGGAGAGAAAGTAGGAAATCATGTGATACCTGAAACTCAGAGCCTGGCACATATGAGGTCTCAATAAATCTTTATTGAGTGAAAGAATGGGAGAGTTTGTGGGGTCAAACCATAGGGTTCCAGGAATGTCACTTCTGAAAAAGCAGACAGTTCTGACTGGAAAGGAGGACCTGCATTTCCAAGTGACACCAGGGGAGTAGGGGTAAAATGGAGGTTATATGGTGTTGTAAGAGTCAAGGAGGTAAAGGAACTGCAGATGAACTGGCCACTGGACCAGACCCTGCCATCAGCCCAGTCTCTGCTTTTCTATTGGGAGAAGGCAGTCTGTGCTAGGAGGAAACTGGCAAGGTAGGAGCTATCAAATAGACTAGTGTCTGGAAGCTAATGTCTTCTGTGACTACTGATGGATAGAGCTTAGAAGGTGCCAGGATGAAGCCAATGGTCATTCATCTTGAATCTTGGTCAAGCAGATTGCTTGACTGTGGAAGGACAGGATTTCCCCAGGTAGCTCAGGAAGTATTCTAGAAGTAAATGAAGTGATGAGTGCACAAATAATGTGTAAGCAGTCAAATGCTCTGCGCTTACAAGAGGATGGCTAAATTAATGCTGCCAGAACAAATCCAGGAATATATGGTCAATTAATTTATGACAAAAGAGCCAAGTTATAAAATGGGGAAAGGACAGTTTCTTTAATAAATGGTGTTGGGAAAACTGGACAGCCACTAACAAAAGAGTGAAACTAGACCACTATCTTACACTATACACAAAAATTAGCACAATATGGATTAAAGACTTGAATATAAGACCTAACACCATAAAAATCCTAGAAGAAAACATGGGCAGCAACCTCCTTGACATAAGTCTTGGCAATGACTCTTTTGGATTTGACACCAAGAGCAAAGTCAACAAAAACAAAAATAAATAAGTGGGACTACATCAAACTAAAAAGCTTCTGCACAGCAAAGGAAGCCATCAACAAAATGAAAAGTCAACTTAGTAGATGGGAGAAAATATTTGTAAGTTGTATAACTGATAAAGGGTTAATAGCCAAAATATATAAAGAACTCATACAACTCAATAACAAAAAACAACAACTGCAACAACAACAACAAAACCCCACACAAAATAATCATTAAAAAATGGGCAGAGTCTCATATGGTTTGTCTCCCTTTCTTATTTCTTCCCCTTCAGTTTTCCTTCCCTTCCAATATGAGACTCTTGACTCTGGGAAACAAACTGGGAGTTGCAGAAAGGGAGGTGGGTGGGGGGATGGGGTAACTTGGTGATGGGCATTAAGAAGGACACGTGATGTGATGAGCACTGGGTGTTATATGCAACTAATGAGTCATTGAACACTACGTCAAAAACTAATGACAGCTAATTGAACATAATAAAAAAAATCACACAGGGAAAAAAATAAAATTAAATTAAAAAAAAGAAAACATACAGATGGCCAAGAGGTACATGAAAAGCTGCTCAACATCAATCATCAGGGAAATGAAAATCAAAACCAAACTATACCTTGACTAATTGAATTTAAATAAAAAAACAAAATGAGATATCACCTCACACCTTGTTAGAATAGCTATTATAAAAAAAGGCAAGAAATAACAAGTGTTGGTAAAGATGTAGAGAAAAGGGAACTCTTATGCACTGTTGGTGAGTAAATGCTGTGGCCACTATGGAAAATGGTATGGAGTTCCCACAAAAAACTAAAAATACAACTACATATGATCCAGAAATTGCAATTCTGAGCATCCAAAGAAAAAGAAAACAGAAATTTGAAAAGATATATGCACCCCCCATGTTCACTGCAGCATTATTTACAATAGTCAAGACATGGAAGAAAACTAAGCGTCCATTGATGGATGAATAAAGAAAATGTGATTACACACACACACACACACACACACACACACACACACATAGCTGAATTCAGCTATAAAGAAGAATGAAATATTGCCATTTGAAGCAACCTTGAAGGCATTATGCTAAGTAAAATAAGTCAGACACAAAAAGACAGATATCATATGATCTCCCTTATATGTAGAAACTAATATTTTTAATGAGCTTATAGGGTACAGAGGAAAGATTGGTTGTTTCCAGAAGTGGGAGGTGGGGGTTGGTTGAAAAGGGTGAAGATATCCAGAGGTACAAACTTCCAGTTATAAAATAAATAATTCATGGGGGAATATAATGTACACCATAGTGACTATAGTTAATAATACTGTATTGCATGTTTGTAAGTTGCTAAGAGAGTAGATCTTAGAAGTTCTCATCACAAGAAAAGATTTTGTAACTATGTATGGTTATGGATGTTAACTAGACATTGTGGTGATCATTTCATAATATATACAAATATTGAAGCAATGTACATCTGAAACTAATAAAATGTTATGTGTCAATTATATCTCAATTTAAAAATATAATGATGCCAGATTTTCCCTGGGAAATCAGGGAACATGTTCTCCATACATGCAACAAGTCATTCCTATGACTGTGCATACCCTGTTCTAAGAATTGAAATCTTTAAGTCCAAAATACCAGAGTATTCAGGGCCCTCTCCAGTCTAGTTCCCAGCCTAACCCTTGTTCAAATACATTGAACTCAAACCAAACTAAACTGGTTAGCCAAACAACTGGCCTGCTTTTTCCTATTTCTTTGTCTTTGCTCCCAGAGTTTCCTCCACTCATACCTTTCTTTCCTCTCTACTGATTAAAACTCTTTCCACCATTCAAGGCCAAGATCAAGTACAACCTCTTCCATCAGACTTTCCCTGTGAGCAACTGAAGGGGATCTCTCTGGTGTCTGAAGTCCAGTGGGCCATTTTCTACTTTGGATCTAGTCTTTGAGGTCCACCCTTCTGAGCAAAAGAACTTTCACATTGCAGGAGAGAACACAAACTGCAAGTGCAGAGCTGAGCCAGCCCCAGATTCATGACAATGTCAGGAAGGAAAGAAGGTAGAGCGGTAAAGAGGTAAAGAGAGAGGGAAGGAAGGAGGGAAGTGGCCTAGCTCACCTGAAAGGGTTAAGATATGGCTTCTTGGAAACTGGTGGTTGTTGTCAGGGGAAGTGGGAGTGTGGTGGCAGTAGGGAGACTAGGTTATCACCTGGGGCCAATTCCAACAAGAAACTAAAGGCCAAGGAGGAGATTTCCCTCCAGGAACAGACACATCATCTCTGCCGCCTCCTCCTCATACCTCCTAATGAAAGTCACCTCAGAAGATTTATCATCAGAATTTGAGATGACCCATTCCAACCCCTGGCCTGTTGTCCAAATGGGAATGGTAAGGCCTGGGGAGGGTAAGACACAGGCCTTGAAGTTGTCTCTGCTCACCAGCAACACAGGCAACTGGAAAAATAACAGCTAGGGGTAGTCTGGAGAGCTGAGACAATATGGGAACTTGATTTTGTCAGGTTCAGTCTGTTCATCTGAGTTCCAGCCCTTCTTTTCTGCCTAGAATTTGGTATGCTTTTACATCCTTCCCAAATGCAATTCCTTTTGAAATGCCCAGAGTATCTACATGCTTTCATGGGTCAGCCAGAGAATCCATGTCCCAGATGCCACAGGAGAGGCCACCCTGGCCAGGCCCCATTTGGAAGGATGTACTTTCCCAGGGGCCTATAGAAGATGGAGCTGCTGAACTTGACTCCTAATCCCCAAGGGCCCTAAGGGGATGGGGGACAGAGCTAAGCATGGGGTCCTGGACAGTTCATTCCTCAGGAGTCCAGACAGAAAGGTAGAAAAGAGCTAGGGCTGTCTTCCCTGAAGCCCTCTGTCTGTGCTTACAGCTAAGTCCTTCATTTCTTTTGCTCCTCATAGATAAACAGATGCATTACTCCCCAAAACAAGAATGAAAGTCTGGAAGCTGAGTGGAACAGGACTATGGAGATAGATGTCCAATTTTCTTACCTTCCTTCCTAAAGTCTCTCAGGCACTAGAAACTAGGGAGAGTGGGGGAGGTCAGGAGGGAGAGGCAAGTCAGCTCAAGACCTTATTCCCTGCCTCCATTTCCTCATAATAGAAGATCATGATGTAGAGGGACTGTCAAGGGAGCTCCTAGGAAGAGCTCTAAACAGCTAAAGATTATCTGGGTTCTCCTCCCCCACTCCTTCATCTTGTGTCTCTTGCACTATTTGTCCACATCCCCACCCACAGTTTGCAAGAGAAAGAGTACTGTAGATGCCTAGATCTGAATTTTGGTGGTTATCTGTGCTGGTCCAGGGCATGTCTGCCTCCTTCTCCTGTTCTTCTCCACATCAAGGGGGGACTGACCATTGTAGGATGCATTTCCCAGGCCCCTCCATCAATCATCTGGCTGGGTTCAATGAGGCACTGGGTGAGAGATTAGAAAAAATGGAGAAACCATGGTATTTAGCCTCTGTCTTTTGTGTCTCTGTGGTGTCTCTGCAGTGTCTCTTCTGTGGCTCCCAATGTCAATATACTTCCAATTCTACTGTGTGATCCCAGCTCATGGCTCACATCATACCACTCTTTCCCACTGCCCCTCTATTCTTCACCTTCCTTGTTCTGCCTTATGCATCAAGGGGACTGACCCCTGTAGGCTGTATTTCCAAGGCTCTCATATTAGTTGACTTCTAGTTTCCCCCAATGAGAGTGACATTGGAGACAGACTGAAGGGCAGCAATGAGGAAAAGGGGAGGGTATTTCTTCCTTTCTTCTGATTTGAACAGTGTATTTCTTCTATGGTTCTAGCACCCATGGACAAGCCCATGATTCTGCTTTCCATCAGGTGACCTCTGTCCCTGAACTCGGACCATACCGCCTCCTTCACCCCTTCAGAGTAGGGATGGTGTTGGCATCCTGCTGTAACTAATCTCTGGGTTACATTCCTGTCCTGCTTGGCTTCTCAACCTATCCACTATGTAACATATTTCTTATCTGCATTAAATTATCTGCTATAAATATTTGGTAGTTTGTCTTCCCAGTTAGATCTTGACTATAAACTGAACTAGTGGGAATGCTGTCTATGATTCAAGGTGAATGAATGGGAGGATTCTTAGTTACTTGACAGAGGAATAAGGGTTTGGTGACAGCCCCAGAAAGGGTTCCTTGTAGCAGCCAGAGAAGTGAATGGAGGTACAAGGCTGAGCAAGCAGATGCTACCCTTCCATCCACTTGAATTCTTCAGGACCTTGTTTCTAAGGATAACACAGCTCTAAATTTTCTTGAGAATCTTGAAGGAAGTGTGAGCCATTGGGTTACTTTTTTTTTTCTCTTTCAGTGGCCAGGACTCCTATGCCTGTCAAATGCCAGATAATTACCATCTTTACCCTTGGCCAACCAGATCCCTTTCCCCAGTGAACCTCCCTCCCCCACACACACATAGCAGTCATAGGAGCCACCAGGATTTATTTTGATGAAGATTTTATTGTGGAGGATAATACAGGAGAGCAGCCACCAGGATTTATTTTGATGAGGATCTTATTGTGGAGGATAATACAGGATAGCAGCTCCAGGTGAATAGGTAGAGCTGTAGTGTCCTCCAGCTACCTGGATCCCCAGGTGGTTTTCGTAGGCATTGTGGGTTTCTGGTAAGGCTGCAAGATTACAGTTGGTGTTTGAGGTAGCTAATCAACACAGGGGGAATATCCAGCTGGTCGACGGCTTGTGGTTGGCTGGCCTGGTGCAGAGCTCTGCGGATAACTAAACGGGCCTGTGATAGTAGTGACCGTGGAGTAGCTACAAGGAGAAACAGGTCATAAGAAGCAATTCTCAGTGTAATTCTCTCATCCAAGCCTGCATCCACCCTGCCCTGATTCCTGCAGCCCTAACTGCTTTCTCCCTTCTAAGAAATCCCCCCCTCTGTCCTCAATGCATGGTGCCCGATAGGAACACACTGAGGCCTAGATAGGGCATGCTCAAGGCCACAAAACAGTCATTGGCAGAGCCAGAACCAGAAATTCTGCTAGTGCTATCCCCCACCTTATCTTAGTGATCCCTTTCCTAATAAGGAATCTGTAACTTCTTCTCCACTGGGGTCCTAGGAGAGGGAGGAAGATGGTAGTTTCTCCAACTCATCCTAGAAGGATTGGCTTGGGGGGTTATTTGTGGCCCTTGGACCTCAAAGCCAGAAGGTCCATAGAGCTGAGCTGCTTGAAACTCACCTCGGGCTTGTAGTAGCAATGCAGTGCCTTTATCATCTTGCAAGTTCAGGTCCAGGGAGAGAGATGGAAGGTAGATGTTAGCACCAAAATCAATTAACAGCTGGATGTACTCTGGTTCACAGTTATGATGGAGGCAGATTTCGAGGAGGGTGTGGGGCTGTGGGACACGAGCCAATAGGCGTTGGTCAGTACAGTTGTAGTTGGGGTCTGCCCCATGGAGCAAAAGCAGGCGAAAACAGTCAAGGTGCCCATAGACTGCAGCCAAATAGAGAGGGCCAGAACATGAAGCTATGTTTGATGCCCAGACTGGTAGTTTAGCCTTGACATTGACCTCTGCACCATGGCCCAGGAGTTCCTGAAGGATGGCAGCAGCACCATCACGGGCAGCTGTGAGTACGGGAGAACAGTTGTTGTAGATGCTACCACCAGGACAGGCACCAGCTTCCAAAAGCACATGCACGCAGTCCAGATGGCCATGGCTGACAGCAGTGAAAAGTGGCGTCTGTGCCTTGACATCCAAACTGTCAACATCAGCACCATGTGCCAGGAGGACCTGCAAACACCTGAGGTGGCCATAAGAAGCAGCCAAGCGCAAGGGTGTCCCAGGAACACCCCAGCCACTTCTACTGTTGATGAAACATTTATAACGCTCCTGGCACAAAAGCTGTTCCAAGGTATAGGAGTCATTGTCATACACTGCTTGATTGAGAGCCTGCTTCTCCCCTATGTCGGTGTCCTCCTCCCCCTTGTTGGGCTGCAGGAGGGAGAAAATCTTGGTGATGTCCATGAGGTTCATCTTGATTGATCGGAGCAGAACTATTTTCATGAGCAGGAGGATATGTCAGGTCTGTGGGTGACAAATATTGGGGGAAGACTGAGGGCCCACATAAAAAAGCCTAGATGCCAGCCCTTGCCCCCCACCCTTTACCGTCAGGCTCTTCACTGACGGGCCCCCTTCTTCCAATTCCTACTCCATCTCATTTTAGGGCTCAGAGATGGCTTCCAAAACATCAGGCCATTTCACAGCTTGGTGACTTTGCATATGCTGTCCTGCTTGACCTTCAAACTCCTACTTTCTGGGAAACCTTCCCTAATCTCCTCCTCTTGCTCAGGGACTCCAAAGGATAACAACTAGACTTTAGCTATGAACTTTCACACTATATTTGCACTTATCTGTGCTTCAGTGTATAAACTCCACCTATACCACAACTGGGAATTTGGTAGAGGCAACTTCCTTAGTTCAGAATGTGTGGACTAATGAGGTGGCTCTGGTCTGGCAGTTGCTAGGTCAGCAGAATGTTGTTTTGTGGTGTCAAGTTATCATCCCTAAGCATTCTGACATTAGCCTCACGGGGCAAGCCCTCAATTCCACCTGTCAGCCTTTTAGATGAAGTTCAACCTCCTCACAGTCCTTTATATGTGACCTCCCCTCAGACTCAGGCCTTATGCTTAGGCAACAGAGTTACACAGGAAATGGATGTTGAATGACATTTACTGATTAAATAAAGAGATGACATTACAAAGAACACTTCAAGTAAAACGAAATCAAAGAGATGGCAGGAAATAGTCATTTCCAGGGCAAGTCCTCTTTGGTGGACAACTGGTTTATTCCCCAGGACCACTTCAATACAGAAGTCCCTTTGATTCCCAGCACCTCCTTGGAACCCATGGATTCCCTATCCCTTTAGGTCAAACCTTTTCCTGTCATCTCTGCCCCACCCAGTTTAGAACCTTTGCCTCAACCCTCAACTCTTCTCTCACCATTATCCCCAGGCTTTATAAAATTATCCATGGCCCAATAACTGACTTAACTGCTTGACCTTACCTGTCCTGTTCCTAGTGCTCCAAAGCCAAAGTCACCCACCTTAGTTTGTAATGTCATCAGGATAAGCTGGTAGGTTTTTCGAGCTCATGTCTCCCTACTCTCCCATACCCTGCAGCCATGTTCTTAGGGCCACAGACCTCCTTTTATTCACTGTCTATCTCCACCCCTCTTTGTTAGCCTGGGACCTCAGGTACATACCTCATAGAAAAAAACTGTGAGGTGGGTGGGTGGGGTCTCCTTCAACTTTAGGCCCCTCCTCACCCACTAGCATCAACTCCATATATGGTCTTATTATTTATGCATTTGAGGTATGCAATAATAAGTAAAGGATTTTAGAAATCAGACAGACTTAAGTTTGCAACTGAGCACCCCTAGTTCCTAGCTAAGAAGACTTGGGCAAATCTCTTCCCTTCTTTGGGACTCAGTTTCCTCATCTACAAGACAGAAATGATAGTCCCTGCTTCATGGGGCTGTTCAGAGGAAAAGAGCTACCATATATTAGGTCTTTAAAGGTGAGGTTCCTCTCTCTGCCCCTTCAACCTCCTCAATGGCTCCTTCCCCTCAACCATCTTAGGAAACAAACACTTTTATGGTCCTTCGTCTCACTCTAGCTACTTTTCTCTTTACCTCTCTCTTTACACTGGACATATCCAAAAAGTTGTCTACCATCTACTTCCCTATCTTCCATTCACTTCTTCACCCTCTGCAGTCACCCTTCCTCAATCACACACTGAAATAGTTCTTTAAAAAGTCATCCTTGTGGTTAAATCTTCTGGCTGCTTCTCAGATCTTTCTTTCTGTGGCCTTCCTGGTACATCTGTTCCCACTGACCACTTTCTCTTTCATACTCCTCCCTTGCCTTCCTGACCAGCACACTCTCCTGATTTTTCTCCCCTATGTTCTACCCTGAAATAATTATGCTCCCCTTTGTTCTTTCCTTGATCCTCTTCTTTCCAGTCCCCGAGCTGCAGCTCTCATGTTAATTCCAATGATTTCAAATTTATCACTCCAAGCCCCCCAGATCTCTTTTCAGCAAAAAGTATGTATTCACTGAGTTTCTTCTGGTGCTTCAAAGTCAGCAGTATCACGCTACCACTACCATCACCATCATCACCAAACTTGATCCATAGCTGTTTCTCACTATCCATCTGGTCAACCAAACCAGAAACCCAAGACTCGTTTCAGTCTTCTTATCTCTTTGTCTGACCTTCATCCAATTACTCATCAAATCTTATGGATTTTACTTCCTAGAGACCTCTATAGACCACGCCCTTCAGACATTCCCATTGACAGTGCTTTACCTAAGCCCCTATCATTCTTTGTGTCAACTGCTGTAGTAGTCTCTTAGCTGTTTTTCCGTCTCAATATTTTCTCCACATTATAACTAAAGTGATCATTTAAAAATACAAATCTTGTCTGTGTCAATCCCATTTTAAATCCCTTAGTGGTTCCACTTTCTTTCAGAGTATAGCCCAGATACTTTAATCTGGATCATAGGTCCTTTATGAGCAAATCTTGGTCAACATCTCCAGGCTCACTTTCTGTTATTCCTCTACTTATACCCCATGATCCAGCAATAACGGAAAAGAAATGATGGCTCTCCATATACATCATGCTTGTTTCTGTCACATGCAGTTCCTTCTGATGGGTTAGTTCTTCCAGAGTCTGTACTCTTATATAACTATAGCAGTCATGACACTGTATTGTAACTCCTTTATATGGGTCTGTTTTACACCCACTGCAGAATGAGAGGCCATATAAAGTAGTGGTAAGGCATTGTCTGGAATTCTGCTTCAATCCCAGCTCCACTACTTAGTAGCTGTGTAACCTAGAGCAGATCACTTAATCTCTCTGTGCCTACTTCATCTGTAAAGAGAAGATGACAGTAGTACCTGCTTCAGCGGGTTATTGTTAGGATTAAGTAAGTTAATAATTAAATTAATAATTAAATGAGTTAAGTGTTAGAATACCACGTGAATATAGTAGTCAGTAACTCAGTAATTGCAATACCAAGTTATTATTATTACCTAGGTCTCCAATTTCTCCTATTGCTCCCTTACTTAAAGTCCTATAACCTCAGAGCTGGAATGCATCAAATCATTTAATTCCCTTAATTTAGAGATACAAAACCCAAGACTCAGAGGTGAGCAGGGACTTTTTTCTAAGGTCACATGGTTATTGTCAATTGTCTCATTAGCGAGAACACAGAACACACCTATAATCTTGTGCTTTTCAAAGCTATTTCACATAGTGGGACAGGTAATATCATCCCCATTTTGTAGATGAAGAAAACCAAAGTCTGAGAGGGAAGGGATTTGCCAGGTACCTTACATCAAAGAAATAGCAGAGCCAGAAATAGATACATGTTTCCCTACTGCCCATCCTGTTCTTTCTATTGCAACTTGAAAAACAAACACATACCCCTTCCCCTTGCCTTAAGCAGAGTTACACTGCAGTTCCCAGAATCCTCAGTTTTGAGGATCATGCTGAATTCCAGGGACTTCAGTCATGGAAGATTTCTTTACAGATTATTTCTTCTGACAGCCAATAGGGATTCCCTTACTATTTGATGGAAGGGGAGGCTGGTTCCAGGGAGATGAAGAGGGCAGGGAGTATGGAAGGAAATGCTGAAGCTCTCACAAACGTCATACCAGGAGTCCACAGTAGGGCCCATCTAATGAACCTCCATAGAGTGATCAAGTCATGGACCCACTGACTTGGGTACTTGAGTGAACTGTGCCTTATTAGATAGGATAAGAAAATCTAATTAGTCTATTGTCTAACTTCACCTTGCTGTGGTTATTAAGCTAAGAGTTATTATGTGACCATTATGTGCTAGGATCCCCTTCCTGATCCCCAAAGGTCAGGGGTTTTAAGCCTTTTTGTGTGGCATTGACCTCTATGGAAATTTGGTTAAGTCTCTTATCCCCTCTCAGAATGGTTTTCAATACATAAAATAAAATACATAACATTAAAGGAAACCAATTATGTTGAAATACAGCTATTTTTTAAACTGTATGATATAGTAATAAATGTTCTTTATTAACACATTAAATACCAAGATCTATTAATATTTTCTAAGTGATGATGAGAATAAATGACATTTTCAGATCTTGTCCACAAGTGTAATATGATATGAAATATGATTTCTGGTGACCAAGTTATAGGAACTGGTAATACTACTGCCATTTGCTGTCTGCTCATCCTTGAAATGGTAAATTTCAGTTAGAGATTAGAGGTAAAAAAAGGTAATTGTTTCATCCATGTTTTTGTACCTTTTAAATTCTATCTAAGGCCCTCATGTGGGCCTATGAATACATGTTAAGAACTACAGGGAAATGGTTGGTTTCAGTGGGCCCTAAAACAGTCCTCTACTAGGCATTAGTAGATTATTTTTAAGCTTTACCTTCCTCCCCACAACCTGAGGAGCTCTGCCCTTCTGCCTTTGAGTCCAGCCAGATGCACACCACAATAAAGACAAATAACACACAGGGACACAAAGACAAATCCTTACCTTCCCTATATTGTATAACCACAATTTCCTTCATTCTTGAAGGTCCATTTGGACCCCAGAGCCTTGGCACACACACCCTCTTGGGACAGATATAGCAGGAAGCCATTATCATAACCCTCCTTCCCTGTGTGGACAGATTTCCCTACCAATCGCCCAAGCACCCCCAGAAACCAGATCCAGTAAGAAAAACCTATGAAGGGTGGTGATTACAGGTCCACAGGCCTGCAACCCTAAGGGTTCATTCCTCCCTGGCAGCATCATTGGGTTCCAGGCTCCAGATACTCACTGGGCTTTGGCCTGAGGCCAGGCTGCCTGGAGTTTGCTGCTGCCCCTCTGCAAAGCACTGGGCCCTGATTTCTCCTCCACAGGGAACCCCTATTTGCCCTGAGGCCTAAGCAGGCAGGTCCTTGGTTTCCACTGTTAACAACACTGCTGAAAGGCTAGGCATCAGGTCCAGGGGCTAATTTTAGGCTAACCTCCACCCCCTTTCAAGGGCAGTCTTATCTTACTAGTGCCTTTCTGGGAGCCATCCCAGCAAAAGGAGGGGAGGGGCATTTGTAGGGAAGTCCTGAAAGGTCTGACTGACAGATAGACAGGTGCTTGGTGAGGCAAGGCCTCAGGCTTCTAGTGTGTCCCTGCTTACCCATCCCACCTTTGAAACAAGCAAAAGAGCCAGGCTCCTGCACTGTGGGTGTTCTCACCTATCCACCAAGGGGCCTGAGAAGGCCCAGCCTCCTCTACTACATCTCCCTCTGGGCCAGGGACTCTTTTCTTTCCCTCCCCAGCTTAGCTTCTCTGAATTTCCTTTTTCCATTCTTGAAGGTCCAGCAACACATTGCTCTCCCCTCACACCACCCTGCCTCCACTCCCAAGAGTGAGGACAGTGAGAAGCAGAGACTACCATACTGGAACATGTATCAGTAAAGTTTAAGAAGTTTTTAAAACAAAGTTCGAGAAAGCCCTGTTCATTTATAAAGGCCTCCCCAATACAGTAACCTCAGTTCTGCCTAAAGAACATGCCCACAAACTCTCCCACTCTTCTCATACCAAAGGCAACAAACCAAATATGTACAGCACTGGAAACTTTGTCAAAAGCTCAGTTCCTTTTTTGTTGTTGTTGTTATGTTAGTCACCATACAGTACATCATTAGTTTGTGATATAGAGTATCATGATTCATTGTTTGCGTATAACACACAGTGCTCCATGCAATACGTGCCCTACTTAATACACATCACCAGGCTAACCCATCACCCCATTCCCCTCCCCTCTAAAACCCATAGTTTGTTTCTCGGAGTCCATAGTCTCTCATGGTTCATCTCCCACTCCGATTTCCCCCCCTTCATTTTTCCCTTCCTTCTCCTAATGCCCTCCACGCTAATCCTTATGTTCCACAAATAAGTGAAACCATATAATTGACCTTCTCCGCTTGACTTATTTCACTTAGCATAATCTCCTCCAGTCCCAACCATGTTGATGAAAAAGTTGGGTATTCATCCTTTCTGATGGCTGAGTAATATTCCATTCTATATATGGACCACATCTTCTTTATCCATTCGTCTGTTGAAGGGCATCTCAGCTCTTTCCACAGTTTGGCTATTGAGGACATTGCTGCTATGAACATTGGGATGCATATGGCCCTTCTTTTTACTACATCTGTGTCTTAGGGATCAATACACAGAAGTGCAAATGCTGAGTCATAGTGTAGCTCTATTTTTAATTTTCTGAGGCACTTCCACACTGTTTTCCAAAGTGGCTGTACCAACTTGCATTCCCACCAACAGTGTAAGAGGGTTCCCCTTTCTCCACAACCTCTCTAATATTTATTGTTTCTTGCCTTGTCAATTTTTCCCATTATAACTGGGGAAAGGTGGTATCTCAATGTGGTTTTGATTTGAATTTCCCTGATGGCTAATGAGGATAAACAGTTTTTCCATTTGTATGTCTTCTTTGGAGAAGTGTCTACTCATGTCTTCTGCCCTTTTTTTTTTTTTGCGTTTTGGGTGTTGAGTTTGAGAAGTTCTTTTTTTAATTTTATTATGTTATGTTAGTCACCATAAAATACATCATTAGTTTTTTTTCTTATTTTTTTATTGTTATATTAATCACCATACATTACATCATTAGTTATTGAAGTAGTGTTCCATGATTCATTGTTTGTGTATAACACCCAGTGCTCCACACAGAACGTGCCCTCTTTAATACCCATCACCAGGCTAACCCATCCACCCACCTCCCTCCCCTCTAGAACCCTCAGTTTGTTTTTCAGAGTCCATTGTCTCTCATGGTTCATCTCCCCCTCCGATTTACTCCCCTTCATTTTTCCCCTCCTGCTATCTTCTTTTTTTTTCTTAACATATATTACATTATTTGTTTCAGAGATACAGATCTGTGATTCAACAGTCTTGCACAATTCACAGCGCTCACCAGAGCACATACCCTCCCCACTGTCTATCACCCAGCCACCCCATCCCTCCCACACTCCCACCACTCCAGCAACCCTCAGTTTGTTTCCTGAGATTAAGAATTCCTCATATCAGTGAGGTCATATGATACATGTCTTTCTCTGATTGACTTATTTCACTCAGCATAACACCCTCCAGTTCCATCCACGTTGTTACAAATGGCAAGATCTCATTCCCTTTGATGACTGCATAATATTCCTTTGTGTATATATACCACTTCTTCTTTATCCATTCCTCTGTCGATGGACATCTTGGCTCTTTCCATAGTTTGGCTATTGTGACATTGCTGCTATAAACATTGGGGTGCATGTACACCTTCGGATGCTTACATTTGTATCTTTGTGGTAAATACCCTGTAGTGCAATTGCTGGATCATAGGGTAGCTCTATTTTCAACTTTTTGAGGAACCTCCATACTGTTTTCCAGAGGGGTTGCACCAGCTTGCATTCCCACCAACAGTGTACGAGGGTTCCACTTTCTCCGCATCCCCGCCACCATCTGTCGTTTCCTGACTTGTTAATTTTAGCCATTCTGACTGGTGTGAGGTGGTATCTCATTGGGGTTTTGATTTGGATTTCCCTGATGCCGAGCGATGTTGAGCACTTTTTCATGTGTTTGTTGGCCATTTGGATGTCTTCTTTGGAAAAACGTCTGTTCAGGTCTTCTGCCCATTTCTTGATTGGATTATTTGTTCTTTGGGTGTTGAGTTTGATATGTTCTTTATAGATTTTGGATACTAGCCTTTTGTCTGATATGTCATTTGCAAATATTGTCTCCCATTCTGTCGGTTGTTTTTTGGTTTTGTAGACCGTTTCTTTCGCTGTGCAAAAGCTTTTTATCTTGATGAAATCCCAATATTTCATTTTGCCCTTGCTTCCTTTGCCTTTGGCAATATTTCTAGTTGCTGCGGCTGAGGTCGAAGAGGTTGCTGCCTCTGTTCTCCTTTAGGATTTTGATGGACTCTTCACTCACGTTTAGGTCTTTCAACCATTTGGAGTCTATTTTTGTGTGTGGTGTAAGGAAATGGTCCAGTTTCATTCTTCTGCATGTGGCTGTCCAATTTTCCCAACACCATTTGTTGAAAAGACTGTCTTTTCTCCATTGGACATTCTTTCCTGCTTAGTCAAAGATTAGTTGACTGTAGATTTGAGGGTCCATTTCTGGGCCCTCTATTCTATTCCATTGATCTATGTGTCTGTTTTTGTGCCAGTACCATACTGTCTTGACGATGACAGCTTTGTAATAGAGCTTGAAGTATGGAAATGTGATGCCGCCAGCTTTACTTTTCTTTTTTACCATTCCTCTGGCTATTCGGGGTCTTTTCTGTTTCCATACAAATTTTAGGAATATTTGTTCCATTTCTTTGAAAAAAGTGGATGGTATTTTGATGGGGATTGCATTGAATGTGTAGATTGCTCTAGGTAACGTTGACATCTTCACAATGTTTGTTCTTCCAATCCATGAGCAAGGAACGTTTTTCCATTTCTTTGTGTTTTCCTCAATTTCTTTCCTGAGTATTTTATAGTTTTCTGAGTACAGATCCTTTGCCTCTTTGGTTAGATTTATTCCTAGGTATCTTATGGTTTTGGGTGCGACTGTAAATAGGATTGACTCCTTAATTTCTCTCTCTTCTGTCTTGTTGTGGGTGTATAGGAATGCCATTGATTTCTGCGCATAGATTTTATATCCTGCCACTTTACTGAATTCCTGTATGAGTTGTAGCAGTTTTGGGGTGGAGTCTTTTGGGTTTTCCATATAAAGTATCATATCATCTGCAAAGAGTGAGAGTTTGACTTCCTCTTTGCTGATTTGGATGTCTTTGATTTCTTTTTGTGTCTGATTGCTGTGGCTAGGACTTCTAATACTATGTTGAACAGCAGTGGTGATAGTGGCCATCCCTGCCGCATTCCTGACCTTAGGGGGAAAGCTCTCAGCTTTTTCCCATTGAGAATGATATTCGCTGTAGGTTTTTCATAGATGGCTTTTATGATATTGAGGTATGTACCCTCTATCCCTATACTCTGAAGAGTTTTGATCAAGAAAGGATGCTGTATTTTGTCAAATGCTTTTTCTGCATCTATTGAGAGGATCATATGATTCTTGTTCTTTCTTTTGTTAATGTATTGTATCACGTTGATTGATTTGCAGATGTTGAACCAACCTTGCAGCCCAGGGATAAATCCCACTTGGTCATGGTGAATCCTTTTAATGTACTGTTGGATCCTATTGGCTAGTATTTTGGTGAGAATTTTTGCATCTACGTCTATCAAGGATATTGGTCTGTAATTCTCCTTTTTGATGGGGTCTTTGTCTGGTTTTGGGATCAAGGTAATGGTGGCCTCATAAAATGAGTTTGCAAGTTTTCCTTCCATTTCTATTTTTTGGAACAGTTTCAGTAGAATAGGTATTAATTCTTCTTGAAATGTTTGGTAGAATTGCCCTGGGAAGCCATCTGGCCCTGGGCTTTTGTTTGTTGGGAGATTTTTGATGACTGCTTCCATTTCCTTAGTGGTTATAGGTCTGTTCAGGTTTTCTATTTCTTCCTGGTTCAATTTTAGTAGTTGATACATCTCTAGGAATGCATCCATTTCCTCCAGGTTATCTAATTTGCTGGCATAGAGTTGCTCATAATATGTTCTTATAATTGTTTGTATTTCTTTGGTGTTGGCTGTGATCTCTCCTCTTTCATTCATGATTTTGTTGATTTCGGTCATTTCTCTTTTGTTTTGATAAGTCTGGCCAGGGGTTTATCAATCTTGTTAATTCTTTCAAAGAACCAGCTCCTAGTTTCGTTGATCTGTTCTACTGTTCTTTTGGTTTCTATTTCATTGATTTCTGCTCTGAGATTTATTATTTCTCTTCTCCTGCTGGGTTTACGCTTTATTTGCTGTTTTGTTCTCTAGCTCCTTTAGGTGTAGGGTTATGTTCTGTATTTGAGACCTTTCTTGTTTCTTGAGAAAAGCTTGTATTGGTATATACTTTCCTCTTAGGACTGCCTTTGCTGCATCCCAAAGCTTTTGAATATTTGTGTTTTAATTTTCATTGGTTTCCATGAATTTTTTTAATTCTTCTTTAATTTCCTGGTTGACCCATTCATTCTTTAGTAGGATGCCCTTTAGCCTCCATGTATTTGAGTTCTTTCCGACTTTCCTCTTCTTATTGAGTTCTAGTTTCAAAGCATTGTAGTCTGAAAATATGCAGGGAATAATCCCAATCTTTTGGTACCAGTTGAGACCTGATTTGTGACCTAGGATGTGATCTATTCGGGAGAATGTTCCATGGGCACTAGAGAAGAATGTGTATTCCGTTGCTTTGGGATGGAATGCTCTGAATATGTCTGTGAAGTCCATTTGGCCCAGTGTGTCATTTAAAGTCTTTATTTCCTTGCTGACCTTTTGCTTAGATGATCTGTCCATTTCAGTGAGGGGGATGTTAAAGTCCCCCACTATTATTGTATTGTTGTCAATGTGTTTCTTTGCTTTTGTTATTAATTGCCTTATATAATTGGCTGCTCCCATGTTAGGGGCATAGATATTTACAATTGTTAGATCTTCTTGTTGGATAGACCCTTTAAGTAGGACATAGTGTCCTTCCTCATCTCTTATTACAGTCTTTTCTTTAAAATCTAATTTGTCTGATGTAAGGATTGCCAATCCAGCTTTGTTTTGGTGTCCGTTAACATGGTAAATGGTTTTCCACCCCATCACGTTCAATGTGGGGGTGTCTTTGGGTCTAAAATGAGTCTCTTGCAGACAGCATATCGATGGGTCTTGTTCTTCAATCCAATCTGATAGCCTGTGTCTTTTGATTGGGGCATTTAGCCCATTTACATTTAGGGTACCTATTGAAAGATACGAATTTAGTGCCATTTTATTGCCTCTGAGGTGACTGTTACTGTATATTGTCTGTGTTCCTTTCTAGTCTATGCTGATTTTAGGCTCTCTCTTTGCTTAGAGGACCCCATTCAATATTTTTTATAGGGCTGGTTTCGTGTTTGCAAATTCCTTTAATTTTTGTTTGTCCTGGAAGATTTTTCTCTCTCCTTCTATTTTCAATGACAGCCTAGCTAGATATAGTATTGTTGGCTGCATATTTTTCTCGTCTCATGCTCTGAAGATATCATGCCAGTCCTTTCTGGCCTGCCAGGTCTCTGTGGATAGGTCTGTTGCCAATCTAATGTTTCTACCCTTATAGGTTACATATCTCTTCTCCCGAGCTGCTTTCAAGATTTTCTCTTTGTCTCTGAGACTCGTAAGTTTTACTATTAGATGTCAGGGTGTTGACCTATTTTTATTGATTTTGAGAGGGGTTCTCTGTGCCTCCTGGATTTTGATGCCTGTTTCCTTCCCCACATTAGGGAAGTTCTCTTCTATAATTTGCTCCCATATACCTTCTGCCCCCCTCTCTCTTTCTTCTTCTTCTGGGATCCCAATTATTCTAATGTTGTTTCATCTTATTATATCGCTTATCTCTCGAATTCTGCCCTCCTGATCCAGTAGTTGTTTACCTCTTTTTCTCAGCCTCTTTATTTTCCATCATTTGGTCTTCTATATCGCTGCTTCTCTCTTCTGCTTCATTTATCCTAGCAGTTAGTGCCCCCATTTTTGATTGCACCTCATTAATAGCCTTTTGATTTTGACTTGGTTAGATTTTAGTTCTTTTATTTCTCCAGAAAGGGTTTCTCTAATAACTTCCATGATTTTTTCAAGCCCGGCTAGTATCTTTAAAATCATGATTCTGAACTTTAGGTCCGACATTGTACTAATGTCCATATTGAGTATGTCCCTGGCAAATGGTACTACCTCTTTTTGTTTTTGTTGAGGTGATTTTTTCATCTTGTCATTTTGTCCAGAGGAGAACAGATGAATGAGAGAACAAAATGCTAACAGGGTAACAACATCCCCAGAAAATATACTCTAAACAAATCAGAAAAGACCTGAAACCAGGGGAAAAGAAAGGGAAAGAAAGAAAAAAGAAACAGAAAGAGAAAGAAAAAAATAAAAACAAACAAAAACAGAACAAAACAAAAAGAATATGATCAAATATGATCAGGCTAGTGCATAGATCAATGCCACACACTAGATTGTGGGTGTATTTTGGTTTGTTAGAAGAAAGTGCCTCCTAAAATTTTAAAGAACGAAAGACTTATATATGTACAAAATAAGGGTTCATACAATGAAGGGATGGAATATGACTGTAAAGAGGAAAATTATAAAAAATTTTAAAAGAGGTATTTATAAGGTGCTTGAAAAAAGAAAGAAGAGGATTAAAAAAAGAAAAAGAAAGAAAGAAAGAAGAAAGAAAAAAAAGAAAGAAAGAAAGAAAAAGAAAGAAAGAAAGAAAGAAAGAAGAAAGAAAGAAAGAAAGAAAGAAAGAAAAAGAAGAAAGAAAGAAAGAAAGAAAGAAAAAGAAAGAAAGAAAGAAAGAAAGAAAGAAAGAAAGAAAGAAAGAAAGAAAGAAAGAAAGAAAGAAAAAGAAAGAAAGAAAGAAAGAAAAAAGAAAAAGGGGAGAGAATGTGATCAGGCAGGAGACTAGAACAAAGGCATACACTAGAGATTTAGGGTATATTTTGATATGTTAGAAGAAACTGTATCTCAAAATTTTTAAAGAGAACATTTTATATATATATGCCAAAAATAAGGGTAATTACTATGAAGGGATAGAATATGACTCTAAAAATGAAAAATAAAAAGGTTTTTTTTAAAGGGATTGATAAAATGTTCGTTGAAAAAGGGAAAAAGAAATATTCAAAAAAAAGTTAAAAAAATTAACTTTGAAAGACTAATGAATCATGGTAAAAAAAACATGAATTCTATGTGCAATATTCCCTTAGCGCTGGAGTTTTGCCGTTCTCGTTGATCAGTAAACTTGGTCTTGGCTGGCTGTTCGTCCTGATCTTCTGGGGAAGGGGCCTGTTGCCGTGGTTCCCAAGTGTCTTTGCTGGAGGTGGAATTGCCCCGCCCTTGCTGGTCCAGGCTAAGTAATCTGCTCGGGATTGCTCTCAGGAGCTTTTGTTCCCTGCAAGCTTTCGGGACAGCTTTAGAGGATGAGGGTGAAAATGGCAGCTTCCCAATCTCCACCCCAGGGGAGCCGAGAACTCAGGGCCCCGCTCCTCAGTGTGCCCCCAGAGAAAAGCAGTCAGTCACTCCTGTCTTCCTGGTCTCCAGCCGCACTCCGTGCTCACCTGGCCTGTGACTGAGCATTTCTATCTCTGGCACCCGACCCCATGTGGAGTCTCCAAACCCAGCAGATCCATGTGGTGCACTCCCATGCCACTCCTCCCGGGGGAAGAAGGGGAATCTCCCTGGATCTGCCGTTTGTTGGGTCCCTGCTGGAAAAGCCGTGGCCCGACTGTGCCACAGATCACGGTTTATGGCTACACCGAGCAGAGAGCCCGCTCCTCGGCTCCATCTCTGCAGCCGGGTTTCCCGCTCCGATACCTGGGAGCTCTGCCGCACTCAGGCACCCCCGGTCTTTCTGTAACTCCGAGGGTCCTGAGATCACACTGTCCCAGAGAGAGTTCCACCCTCCACTTAGCCACTGGAGTGACGTCCCTCGCGAAGCAGACTTGTAAATTTTGTGCTCCACTGCTCTATCACTTGCCAGAAGTGGCAGAGGGAGGCCCCCTCCCCTGCCATCTATCCTCCTGAATATCGCCTCGGATGCACTTCTACGCACGGCCTACCTTCCAGAAAGTGGTCGCTTTTCTGTTCAGAGAGTTGTTGCTATTCTTTTCTTCAATCTCCTGTTGAGTTTGTAGGTGTTCAGAATGGTTTGATCCCTATTCAGCCGAATTCCTGAGACCAGACGAAATCCAGGTCTCCTACTCCTCCACCATCTTGCTCCACCTTACCTACATCATTAGTTTTTGATGTAGTGATCCACGATCCATTGCTTTCGTATAACACCCAGTGTTCCATGCAATACGTGCCCTCCTTAATACCCATCACTGGGCTAACTCATCCCCCCGCCCCCCTCCCCTATAAAACCCTGTTTGGTTCTCAGAGTCCATAGTCTCTCATGGTCCATCTCTCCCTCCGATTTCCCTCCTTTCATTTTTCCCTTCCTTCTCCTAATGTCCTCCATGGTACTCCTTCTGTTCCACAGATAAGTGAAACCATATGATAATTGACTTTCTCTGCTTGACTTATATCACTTAGCATAATCTCCTCCAGTCCCATCTACGTGGATGTAAAAGTTGGGTATTCATCCTTTCTTATGATGGAGTAATATTCCATTGCATATACAGACCACATCTTCTTTATCCATTCATCTGTTGAAGGGCAATTCAGCTCTTTCCACAATTTGGCTATTGCAGACATTGCTGCTATGAACGTTGGGGTGTATATGGCCCTTCTTTTCACTACATCTGTGACTTTGGGGTAAATACCCAGGAGTGCAATTGCTGGGTCATAGGGTAGCTCTATTTTTAATTTTTTGAGGAACCTCCATACTGGTTTCCAAAGTGGCTGTACCAACTTGAATTCCCACCGAAAGTGTAAGAGGGTTCCCCTTTCTCCACAACCTCTCCAACATTTGTTGTTTCTTTCCCTGTCCATTTTGCCATTCTAACTGGTGTAAGGTGGTATCTCAAAGTGGTTTTAATTTGAATTCCCCTGATGGCTAATGATGATGAAATTTTTTTCATGTGTCTGTTAGCCATTTGTATGTCTTCTTCAGAAAAGTGTCTTTTCATATCTTCTGCCCATTTTTTGACTTGGTTATTTGTTTTTTGGGTGTTGAGTTTGAGAAGTTCTTTGTAGATCATGGATACCAGCCCTTTATCTGTAGTGTCATTTGCAAATATCTTCTCCCATTCTGTGGGTTGCCTCTTTGTTTTTTTGACTGTTTCCTTTGCTGTGCAGAAGCTTTTTATCTTGATGAAGTCCCAAAGTTCGTTTTTGCTTTTGTTTCACTAGGTTTTTAGATGTATCTTGAAAGAAGTTGCTGTGGCCGATGTCAAAGAGTTTACTGCGTATGTTCTCCTCTAGGATATTGATGGTTTCCTGTCTCACATTGAGGTCTTTCATCCATTTTGAGTTTATCTTTCTGTATGGTGTTAGAGAATGGTCGAGTTTCATTCTTCTGCATGTGGCTGTCCAATTTTCCCAGCACCATTTAGTGAAGAGACACTCTGTTATCCATTGCATGATTTTTCCTACTTTGTCAAAGATTATTTGACCATAGAGTTGAGGGTCCATATCTGGGCTCTCTATTCTCTTCCATTGGTCTGTATGTCTGTTTTTGTGCCAGTACCATGCTGCCTTGGTGATCACAGCTTTGTGAAATAGCTTAAAATCGGGCAACGTGATGCCCCCAGCTTTGTTTTTCTTTTTCAACATTTCCTTAGTGATTTGGGGTCTTTTCTGATTCCATACAAATTTTAGGATTGTTTGTTCTAGCACTTAGAAAAATGTCATTGGAATTTTGATTGGGATAGCATTGAAGGTATAGAGTGCTCTGGGTAACATAGACATTTTAATAATGTTTATTCTTCTGATCCATGAGCATGGAATATTTTTCCATCTTTTTGTGTCTTCTTCAATTTCTTCCATGAGTGTTCTCTAGTTCCTAGAATATAGATCCTTTACCTCTTTGATTAGGTTTATTCCGAGGTATCTTATGGTTTTTGGTGCTATTGTAAATGGAATCGTTTCTCTAATTTCTCTTTCTACAGTTGCGTTGATATTGTATAAGAAAGCAACTGATTTCTGTGCATTGATTTTTTATCCTGCCACATTACTGAATTGCTGTATGAGTCCTAGTAATTTGGGGGTGGATTATTTTGGGTTTTCCACATAAAGTATCATGTCGTTTGTGAAAAGAGAGAGTTTGACTTCTTCTTTGGCAATTTGAATACCTTTTATTTCTTTTTGTTGTCTGATTGCTGTTGCTAGGACTTCTAGTATCATGTTGAATGATAGTGGCGAGAGTGGGCATCCTTGACGTGTTCCTGATCTGAAGGGAAAGGCTCTTGGCTTTTCACCATTGAGGATGATATTCACTGTGGGTTTTTCATAGATGGATTTTATGAACTTGAGGAATGTTCCCTCTATCCTTATACTCTGAAGAGTTTTAATGAGGAAAGGATGTTGTATTTTGTCAAATGCTTTTTCTGCATCAATTGAGAGGACCATATTGTTCTTCTCCCTCCTCTTATTAATGTGTTCTATCACATTGATTAATTTGCGAATGTTGAACCATCCTTGCATCCCGGGGATAAATCCCACTTGGTCTTGTTGGATGATCCTTTTAATTGTTGGATCCTATTAGCTAGGATTTTGTTGAGGAATTTGGAATCCATATTCATCAGGGATATCGGTCTGAAATTCTCCTTTTTGATGGGGTCTTTGCCTGGTTTGGGGATTAAGTAATGCTGGCCGCATAGAATGAGTTTGGAATTTTTCCTTCTGTTTCTATTTTTTGAAACAACTTCAGTAGAATATGTATTATTTCTTTTTTGAATGTTTGGTAGAATTCCCCAGGGAATCCATCAGGCCCTGGACTCTTGTTTTTCGGGAGGTTTTTAATCACTGCTTCAATCTTGTTACTGGTTATTGGCCTATTCAGGTTGTCAATTTCTTTCTGTTTCAGTCTTGGCGACTTATAGTTTCCAGGAAGGCCTCCATTTCATCCAGATTATTCAGTTTATTGGCATATAGTTGTCGACAATAATTTCTAATAACTGTTTCTATTTCCTTGGTGTTAGTTGTGATCTCTCCCCTTTCATTCATAATTTTATTAATTTGGGTCCTTTCTCTTTTCTTTTGGATAAATTTGGCCAGTGGTTTATCGATCTTATTAATTCTTTCAAAGAACCAACATCTAGTTTCATTGATCTGATCTACTGTGTTTCTGGTTTCTAATTCATTGATCTCAGCTCTAATTTTAAATATTTCTCTTCTAATGCATGGCTTAGGCATCATTTGTTGCTTTTTCTGCAGTTCTTTAAGGTGTAGAGTTAGTTGGTGTATTAGATCTTGGATATCAGTCCTTTGTCTTTAGTGTCATTTACAAATATCTTCTCCCATTTTATACTTTCAATGCCATCCCAATCAAAATACAATGGCATTTTTCAAAATGCTGGAACAAACAATCCTAAAATTTGTATTGAAACAGAAAAGACCCCAAATCACCAAGGAAATGTTGAAAAAGAAAAACAAAGCTGGTGGCATCACATTGCCTGATTTCAAGCTATATCACAAAGCTGTGATCACCAAGACAGCATGGTACTGGCACAAAAACTGACACATAGACCAGTGGAACAGAATAGAGATCCCAGATATGGACCCTCATCTCTATGGTCAACTAATCTTTGACAAAACAGGAAATAAATGCAATGGAAAAAAGACAGCCTCTTCAATGAATGATGCTGTGAATATTGGACAGCTATATACAGAAGAATGAAACTCTCCCATTCTCTTACACCATACAGAGATATAAACTCAAAATGATGAAATACCTCAAGGTGAGAAAGGAATCCATCAAAATCCTAGAGGAGAACACAGGCAGTAATCTCTTCAACATCGGCCACAGCAACTTCTTTCAAGACACGTCTCCAAAGGCAAGGAATCACAGATCTGTACTTCTGAAACAAATAATGCAACATATGTTAAGAAAAAAGAAAAAGAAGATAGCAGGAGGGGAAGAATGAAGGGGATTAAGTCAGAGGGGGAGACGAACCATGAGAGACGATGGACTCTGAAAAACAAACTGAGGGTTCTAGAGGGGAGGAGGGGTAGGGGGATAAGTTAGCCTGGTGATGGGTATTAAAGAGGGCACATTCTGCATGGAGCACTGGGTGTTATGCACAAACGATGAATCATGGAACACTACATCAAAAGCTAATGATGTAATATATGGTGATTAACATAAAAAAATTTTAAAAAAAGAAAACAAAAGCGAAAATAACGTTTGGGACTTCATCAAGATAAAAAGCTTCTGCACAGCAAAGGAAACAGTAAACAAAAGTTCAGTGCTTAAGAGTATCATTTTCTCTCCCTGGTTGTCTTTAAATGAAGGCAGTCATAGGGAGATACTTTTAGAAATAGTCACATTATCTGTTTTAGGTGTCACTCAAAAAGAATCTGAAGGCAGCTTCCTCTTCCCTCTGGGAAAAAATGCCAGCCTAGGTTTGGTATACAAAGTACACCATAAACAATCTGATCATGTCTAAGAACCTTTTTATGGAGAAACTATCAAGTAGCCACTATGTGTAAGGTTCTAGATGCAGGAAGAACACACAGAAAAGACAGACATGGTGTCCCTGAAGGAGCTCACAGTTTATTAGGAAAATCAGATATGAAAACAACTCTATTTCATAAAATGCAAAAATGCCAGAACTAAAAGCTGGCTAAGGTTATCATATGGTTCTTATCCTTTCTTTTATTAATGTGGTGTATCAGATTGATTGATTCGTGGATGTTGAACCATTCCTGCAGCCCAGGAATAAATCCCACAGGGTTGTGGTGAATAATGCTATTAATGTACTGTTGAATTCGATTTGCTGGTGTTTTATTGAGATATTTTGCATCCATGTCATCAGGGATATGGGCTTGTAATTCCCCTTTTTAGTGGGGTCTTTGTTTTTGGAATCAAGATCCTGCTGGCCTCATAAAATGAGTTTGGAAATTTTCCTTCCATTTCTTTCTTTCTTTTCTTTCTTCTTTTTTTTTTTTTTTTTTTTTTTGAACAGTTTGAGAAGAACAGATCCTTCTTTAAATATTTGGTTGAATTCCCCTGAGAAGCCATTGACCCTGGAGTCTTGTTTGTTGGCAGTTTTTTTATTATTATTATTACTGATTCAATTTCTTTGCTGGTTATGGGTCTGTTCATATTTTCTATTTCCTACTGTTTCAGTTTTGGTAGCTTATATGTGTCTAGGAATTTATCCATTTCTTCCAGATTGCCCAATTTGTTAGCATGTAACTTTTCATAATGTTCTAAGAGTTTGTATTTCTTTGGTGTTGGTTGTGATCTCTGCTCTCTCATTTGAGATTTTATTTATTTGTTCCTTTCTCCTTTCTTTTTAATAAGTCTGGCTGGGGGGTTATCAATTTTAGTAATTCTAAGAACAAGCCCCTAGTTTCATTGATCTGTTCTACTATTTTTTTCTTTCTCTATCATTTATTTCTGCTCTAATCTTTATTATTTCCCTTCTGCTGAGTTTAGGCTTCATTTGCTGTTCCTTTCCTAGCTCCTTTAGGCATAAGATTAGGCTGTGTATTTGAGTTTTTCCTTTTTCTTGCTTCTTGAGGTAGGCCTGTATTGCTATATATTATCCTCTTATGACCACGTTTGCTGCATCCTAAAGGTTTTGGATGTTGTGCTTTCATTTTCACATGCTTCCATGGATTTTTATTTCTTTAATTTCCTTGTTATCTCATTCTTTTTTTTATTCCTCTTTAAATTTTATTATTGCTATGTTAATCACCATACATTACATTATTAGTTTTTGATGTAGTGTTCCATGATTCATTGTTTGTGCATAACACCCAGTGCTCCATGCAGAACATGCCCTCTTTAATACCCATCACCATGCTAACCCATCCTCCCACCCCCTCCCCTCTAGAACCTTCAGTTTGATTTTCCAACTCCATCATCTCTCATGGTTCGTCTCCCCCTCCAGTTCCCCCCCTTCATTATTCCCCTCCTGCTATCGTCTTTTCTTTTCTTAAAATATATTACATAATTTTTTTCAGACGTACAGATCTGTGATTCAAAAGTCTTGCACAATTCACAACGCTCACCATAGCACATACCCTCCCCAATGTCCATCACCCAGCCACCCCATCACTCCCACCCCACTCCCAATGCAGCAGCCCTCAGATTCTTTCCTGAGATTAAGAATTCCTCATATCAGTGAGGTGATATGATACATGTCTTTCTCTGATTGACTTATTTCACTCAGCATAACACCCTCCAGTCCCATCCACATCGTTTCAAACGGAAAGCTCTCATTCCTTTTGAGGGCTGCAAAATATTCCACTGTATATATATACCACTTCTTCTTTATCCATTCATATGTCGATAGACATCTGGGCTCTTTCCAGAGTTTGGTTATTGTGGACATTGCTGCTATAAATTTCGGGGTGAACTTACCCTTTCGGATCCCTACATTTGTATCTTTGGGGTAAATACCCAGTAGTGCAATCGCTGGGTCATATGGTAGCTCTATTTTCAACTGTTTGAGGAACCTCCATACTGTTTTCCAGAGTGGCTACACCAGCTTGCATTTCCACCAACAGTGTACGAGGGTTCCCCTTTCTCTGCATCCCCGCCACCATCTGACGTTTCCTGACTTGTTAATTTTAGCCATTCTGACTGGTGTGAGGTGGTATCTCATAGAGGTTTTGATTTGGATTTCTCTGATGCCGAGCGATGTTGAGCACTTTTTCATGTGTCTGTTGGCCATTTGGATGTCTTCTTTGGAAAAATGTCTGTTCAGGTCTTCTGCCCATTTCTTGATTGGATTATTTGTTCTTTGGGTGTTGAGTTTGATAAGTTCTTTATAGATTTTGGATACTAGCCCTTTATCTGATATATCATTTGCAAATATCTTCTCCCAATCTGTCGGTTGTCTTTTGGTTTTATGGACTGTTTTTTTTGCTGTGCAAAAGCTTTTTATCTTGATGAAATCCCAATAGTTCATTTTTGCCCTTGCTTCCTTTGCTTTTGGCGATATTTCTAGGAAGAATTTGCTGCGGCTGAAGTTGAAGAGGTTGCTGCCTGTGTTCTCCTTTAGGATTTTGATGGACTCCTGTCTCATATTTAGGTCTTTCAACCATTTTGAGTTTATTTTTGTGTGTGGTGTACGGAAATGGTCCAGTTTCATTCTTCTGCATGTGGCTGTCCAATTTTCCCAACACAATTTGTTCAAGAGACTGTCTTTTTTCCATTGGATATTCTTTCCTGCTTTGTCAAAGATTAGTTGACCATAGAGTTGAGGGTCCATTTCTGGGCTCTCTATTCTGTTCCATTGATCTATGTGTCTGTTTTTGTGCCAGTATCATACTGTCTTGACAATGACAGCTTTGTAATAGAGCTCGAAGTCTGGAATTGTAATGCTGCCACCTTTGCTTTTTTTTTTTTTTTCACCATTCCTCTGGCTATTCGGGGTCTTTTCTGTTTCCATACAAATTTTAGGATTATTTGTTCCATTTCTTTGAAGAAAGTGGATGGTATTTTGATGGGGATTGCATTGAATGTGTAGATTGCTCTAGGTAGCATTGACATCTTCACAATATTTTTCTTCCAATCCATGAGCATGGAATATTTTTCCAATTCTTTGTGTCTTTCGCAATTTCTTTCATGAGTGCTTTATAGTTTTCTGAGTACAGATCCTTTGCCTCTTTGGTTAGATCTATTCCTAGGTATCTTATGGTTTTGGGTGCAATTATAAATGGGATCGACTCCTTGATTTCTCCCTCTTCTGTCTTGTTGTGGGTGTATAGGAATGCCATTGATTTCTGCGCATAGATTTTATATCCTGCCACTTTACTGAATTCCTGTATGAGTTCTAGCAGTTTTGGGGTGGAGTCTTGGGTTTTCTACATAAAGTATCATATCATCTGCAAACAGTGAGAGTTTGACTTCTTCTTTGCCAAATTGGATGCCATCGATTTCTTTTTGTTGTCTGATTGCTGTGGCTAGGAATTCTAATACTATGTTGAATAGTAGTGGTGATAGTGGCCATCCCTGCCGCATTCCTGACCTTAGGGGGAAAGCTCTCAGTTTTTCCCCATTGAGAATGATATTTGCTGTATGTTTTTCATAGATGGCTTTTATGATATTGAGGTATGTATCCTCTATCCCTATACTCTGAAGAGTTTTGATCAAGAAAGGATGCTGTACTTTGTCAAATGCTTTTTCTGCATCTATTGAGAGGATCATATGATTCTTGTTCTTTCTTTTGTTAATGTATTGTATCACGTTGATTGATTTGCAGATGTTGAACCAAACTTTCAGCCCACTAATAAATCCCACTTGGTCATGGTGAATAATCCTTTTAATGTATTGTTGGATCCTATTGGCTAGGGTGGCCTCATAAAACGAGTTTGGAAATTTTCCTTCCATTTCTATTTTTTTGGGAGAGTTTCAGAAGAATAGGTATTCTTCTTTAAATGTTTGGTAGAATTCCGCTGGGAAGCCATCTGGCCCTGGGCTTTTGTTTGTTGGGAGATTTTTGATTACTGCTTCCATTTCCTTAGTGGTTATAGGTCTGTTCAGGTTTTCTATTTCTTCCTGGTTCAGTTTTGGTAGTTGATACGTCTCTAGGAATGCATCCATTTCTTCCAGGTTATCTAATTTGCTGGCATATACTTGCTCATAATATGTTCTTATAATTGTATTTCTTTGGTGTTATTTGTGATCTCTCCTCTTTCATTCATGATTTTGTTGATTTCGGTCATTTCTCTTTTCTTTTTGATAAGTCTGGCCAGGGGTTTATCAATCTTGTTAATTCTTTCAAAGAACCAGCTCTTAGTTTCATTGATCTGTTCTACTGTTCTTTTGGTTTCTATTTCATTGATTTCTGCTCTGAGATTTATTATTTCTCGTCTCCTGCTGGGTTTAGGCTTTATTTGCTGTTTTTTCTCTAGCTCCTTTAGGTGTAGGGTTAGGTTGTGTATTTGAGACATTTCTTGTTTCTTGAGGAAGGCTTGTATTGCTATATACTTTCCTCTTAGGACTGCCTTTGCTGTATCCCAAAGATTTTGAACAGTTGTGTTTTCATTTTCATTGGTATACATGAATTTTTTTAATTCTTCTTATTTTCCTGGTTGACCCATTCTTTCTTTAGTGGGATACTCTTTAGCCTCCATGTATTTGAGTTCTTTCCAACTTTCCCCTTGTGATGGAGCTCTAGTTTCAAAGGACTGTGGTCTGAAAATATGCAGGGAATAATTCCAAAATTTGGTACTGGTTGAGACCTGATTTGTGACCTAGGATTTGATCTATTCTGGAGAATGTTCCATGGGCACTAGAGACGAATGTGTATTCTGTTGCTTTGGGATGGAATGTTCTGAATATTTCTGTGAAGTCCATTTGGTCCAGTGTGTCATTGAAAGTCTTTATTTCCTTGTTGATCTTTTGCTTAGATGATCTGTCTATTTCAGTGAGGGGGGTGTTAAAGTGCTCCACTATTATTGTATTGTTGTCAATATGTTTCCTTGTTTTTGTTATTAATTGCCTTATATAATTGGCTGCTCCCATGTTAGGGGCATGGATATTTACAATTGTTAGATCTTCTTGTTGGATAGACCCTTTAAGTAGGATATAGTGTCCTCCCTCATCTCTTATTACAGTCTGTTGTTTAAAATCTAATTTGTCTGATATAAGGATTGCCACCCCAGCTTTCTTTTGGTGTCCATTAGCATGGTAGTTTTCCACCCCCTCACTTTCAATGTGGGGGTGTCTTTGGGTCTAAAATGAGTCTCTTGCAGACAGCGTACCAATAGGTCTTGTTTTTTAAACCAATCTGATAGCCTGTATCTTTTGACTGGGGCATTTAGCCCATTTACATTCAGGGTAACTATTGAAAGATATGATTTAGTGTCATTGTATTGCCTCTAAGGTGACTGTTACTGTATATTGTCTGTGTTCCTTTCTGGTCTATATTGCTTTTAGGCTCTCTCTTTGCTTAGAGGACCCCTTTCAATATTTCTTGTAGAGCTGGTTTCCTGTTTGCAAATTCCTTTAGTTGTTGTTTACCCTGGAAGCTTTTTCTCTCTCCCTCTATTTTCAATGACAGCCTAGCTGGATATAGTATTCTTGGCTGCATATTTTTCTCGTTTATTGCTCTGATTATATCATGCCAGTCCTTTCTGGCCTGCCAGGTCTCTGTGGATACGTCTGTTGCCAATCTAATGTTTCTACCATTATAGGTTACATATCTCTTCTCCTGAGCTACTTTCAGGATTTTCTCTTTGTCTCTGAGACTCGTAAGTTTTACTATTAGATGTTGGGTTGTTGACCTATTTTTATTGATTTTGAGAGGGGTTCTCTGTGCCTCCTGGATTTTGAATCCTGTTTCCTTCCCCACATTAGGGAAGTTCTCTGTTATAATTTGCTCCAATATACCTTTTGCCCCTCTCTCTCTTTCTTCTTCTGGGATCCCAATTATTCTAATGTTGTTTTGTGTTATGGTATCGCTTATCTCTTGAATTCTGCCCTCGTGATCTGGTAGTTGTTTATCTCTCTTTTTCTCAGCCTATTTATTTTCCATCATTTGGTCTTCTATATCACCAATTCTCTCTTCTGCCTCATTTATCCTAGCAGTTAGTGCCCCCATTTTTGATTGCACCTCATTAATAGCCTTTTTGATTTCGACTTGGTTAGATTTTAGTTCTTTTATTTCTCCAGAAAGGGTTTCTCTAATTACTTCTATGCTTTTTTCAAGC
The DNA here is from genome assembly GCF_037043125.1 of Eumetopias jubatus. Classification (NCBI taxonomy): domain Eukaryota; kingdom Metazoa; phylum Chordata; class Mammalia; order Carnivora; family Otariidae; genus Eumetopias; species Eumetopias jubatus. Next base: position 81,487,986 of record NW_028274817.1, read on the forward strand.
CCAGCTAGTATCTTTAAAATCATGATTCTGAACTCTACGTCCGACATTGTACTAATGTCCATATTGAGTAGGTCCCTGGCAGTTGGTACTACCTCTTGTTCTTTTTGGTGAGGTGATTTTTTCCGTGTTCTCATTTTGTCCAGAGGAGAATAGATGAATGAGAGAATAAAATGCTAACAGGGTAACAATGCCCCCAGAAAATATACTCTAAACAAATCAGAAAAGACCTGAAACCAGGGGAAAAGAAAGGGAAAGAAAGAAGAAAAAGAAAAAAAAAAAGAAAAAGAAATAGATAAAAACAAACAAAAACAACAAAACAACAAAAAAACAGAATATGATCAAATATGATCAGGCTGGTGCATAGATCAGTGCCACACACTAGATTTTGGGTGTATTGTGGTCTGTAGAAGAAAGTGCCTCTGAAAATTTTAAAGGAAGAAAAATTTGTATATGTACAAAAATAAGGGTCGATAGGATGAAGGGATGGAATATGACTGTAAAGATGAAAATTATAACAAATTTTATAAAAGGAATTGATAAGAAGTTGTTTGAAAAAAGAAGAGGATTAAAAAACAAAAGAAAAAAACGGGAAGAGAATGTGACCAGGCAGGAGACTAGAACAGAGCCATACACTAGAGATTTAGGGTATATTTTGATCTGTTAGAAGAAACTGTATCTCAAAATTTTAAAGAGAAACAACTATGCCAAAAATAAGGGTAACTATTATGAAGGGATAGAATATGACTCTAAAAATGAAAAATAAATATGTTTTAAAAAAGGGATTGATAAGATGTTGGTTTAAAAAGGGAAAAAGAAAAATTTAAAAAAAGACAGTTAAAAAAATTAACTTTGAAAGACTAAAGAATCATGGTAAAAAAGCCATGAATTCTATGTGCAGTATTCTCGTAGGGCTGGAGTTCTACCTTTCTCATTGATCGGTAAACTTGGTCTTGGCTGGCGGTTCTTGCTGATCTTCTGGGGGAGGGGCCTGTTGCCCTGGTTCCCAAATGTCTTTGCCGGAGGCGGAATTGCCCCAGCCTTGCCTGGTCTGGGCTAAGTAATCTGCTCGGGTTTGCTCTTGGGAGCTTTTGTTCCCTGCAAGCTTTCCCTACAGCTTTGGAGGACAAGAATGAAAATGGTGGCCTCCCAATCTCCGCCCCAGAGGAGCCGAGAACTCGGGGCCCCGCTCCTCAGTGCTCCCCCAGTGAAAAGCAGTCAATCACTCCCATCTCCCCGGTCTCTGGCCGCACTCCGTGTTCACCCGGCCTGTGACCGAGCGTTTCTATCTCTGGTGCATGACCCCGTGTGGAGTCTCCAAACCCAGCAGATCCCTGTGATGCACTCCCGCGGCGCTCCTCCTGGAGGAGGAAAGGAAGTCTCCCCAGATCTGCCGCTTTTTGGGTCCCCACTAGAGGAGCAGTGGCCCGAATGTGCCGCGGATCAAGGTTTATGGCAACCCCAAGCTGAGAACCTGCGCCTCGGCTCCGTCTCTGCAGCCGGCTTCCCTGCTCTGATACCTGGGAGCTCTGCCGCACTCAGGCATTCCCAGTGTTTCTGTGACCCTGAGGGTCCTGAGACCACAGTGTCCTGTGATGGTTCCACCACCCGCTTAGCCACTGGAGCAACGTCTCTCAGCAGAGCCAACTTCTAAAAGTTCCGATTTTGTGCTCTGCTGCTCTATCACTTGCCAGAAGCAGCCAACGGAGGCCCCCTCCCCCACCGTCTATCCTCCCGAATATCATCTCGGATTCACTTCTCCGCACGTCCTACCTTCCAGAAAGTGGTCGCTTTTATGTTGAGAGAGTTGTTGCTATTCTTTTCTTTGATCTCCTGTTTAGTTCGTAGGTGTTCAGAATGGTATGATCCCTATCCAGCTGAATTCCTGAGACCAGACGAAATCCAGGTATCCTACTCCTCCACCATCTTGCTCTGCTCTTTGTTATCCCATTCTTTAGTAGGATGTTCTTTAATCTCCACGTATTTGTGGTCTTACCATATTTTCTCTTCCTGTTGACCTCAAGTTTCATAGCATTGTGGTCTCCAAATATGCATGGTATTATCTCAATCTTTTTGTACCAGTTGAGACTTGATTTGTGACCCAGTATTTGATCTATTCTGGATAATGCTCCATTGTACTTGAAAAGAATGTTTATTCTGCTGCTTTATGATGAAATGTTCTGAATATATCTATTAGGTCCATCTGGTCCAGTGTGTCATTCAAAGCCCTTGTTTCCTTGTTGATTTTCTGCTTAGATGATCTGTTCATTGCTGTGAGTGTTGTGTTAAAGTCCCCTACTATTATTGTATTATCATCAATTAGTTTCTTTATGTGTATTATTAACTGATTTATATGTTTGGGTGCTCCCAAGCTGGGGACATAAAGATTTACAACTGCTAGATTTTCTTTTCAGATAGACCCCTTTATTATTATGTAGTGCCCTTCCTCCTCTCTTGTTACAGTCTTTGGTTTAAAATCTAGTTTGTCTGGTATAAGGTAGCTAGTCTGGCTTTTTTTTTTTTTTAACATTTCATTCAGGGTGTATTTATTAGTACTTTTATGTCAGAAAATGCATGGTGTCCTTTTTCAGTTAGATGAAGCACGGCTGATGTCATCAAATTGAAGTCCTACATTCATTACTTCATTAAATATATAATTAAAGTTTAAGTCCTGTGCTCAGAGAATGAAGTCAAGTTTCAGTACATCTTCTATAGAGAATGAGAAGCGGCACATAGAGTAGAATACTGCATATGCACACACAGTGGAGCCAAGAAGACCAGTGTCTCGCTTCTGTCCTGGGCGGGTCAACTCCCAACCTGGGAAGGTCATTTAGGGTTGTTTTTTTTTTTTTATGTCCATTAGCATGATAAATAATTCTCCATCACCTCACATTCAATCTGCAGGTGTCTTCAGGTCTAAAAAGAGTCCCTTATAAGCAGCATATAGATAGGGCTTATTTTTTAATCCATTCTGATATCCTATGTCTTTTATTGGAGCATTTAGTCCATTTACATTCAGAGTGATTATTCATAGATATGAATTTAATGCCATTATACTACCTGTAAAATCAGTGTTTCTGGAGATTTTCTCTGTTCCTTTATAGTCTTTATTGCTTTTGGTCTTTCATTCCTACTCAGAGAGTCCCCTTTAATATTTCTTGCAGAGCTTGTTTAGTGGTTTAAACAAATTCCTTTAGTTTTTGTTTGTCTGAGAAACTATTTATCTCTCCTTCCATTCTGAATGACAGCCTCGCTGGATAAAGTATTCTTGGCTGCATATTTTTCCCAGTCACCATGTTGAATATATCATGCCACTCTCTTCTGGCCTGCCAAGTTTTTGTGGAGAGATCTGCTGCTTCCCTTATTTGTCTTCCCTTCTAAATAAGGGACTGCTTTTCTGGATTCTTTCTTTATCTCTTTATTTTGCAAATTTTAGTATGGTGTCTTGGTGTGAGCCAGCTTTTGTCGAATTTGACAGGAGTTCTCTGTGCCTCTTGGGTTTTGATATCTGTTTCTTTCCCCAGATTACAGAAGTTCTCAGCTATAATTTGCTTAAATAAGCCTTCTGCCCTCTTTTCCTTCTCTTTTTCTGGGACTCTATGATATGAATGTTATTATGTTTTAAGGACTCTCTGTGTTCCCTAAGTCTACATTCATGATCCAATACCTTTCTTTCCTTCTTCTTTTGAGCTTCATTTTTTTTGCCATAATTTTATTGTCTATATCACTTATTTGCTTCTTCCATCCTTCTGGTCATTACCTTCAGTCAGCTTTGCATTTCAGTTATTGCATTTTTTATTTTGGCCTAGTTTTTAGGTCTTTTATCTCTGAGGTATGGGATTCCCTGGTGTCTTCTATGCTTTTCTCAAGCCCAGCTAGTATCCTTATGATTGTTGTTTTAGATTCTGGATCAGGCATATTACTTATATCTGTTTCCATTAGATCCCTGACTGTGACCTTTGCTTGTTCTTTCTTTTGGGATCAATTCTTCCATCCTGGCATTTGCCTAAGGTCTCTGTCTTCTTAGGAAAGCCTGTTATGTTTCCTGCTCCTGAGACTAATAGCTTTATGAAGAAGCATTATATAATGTCCAGGGCCTGGATTTCCAGGAAGTGTTTCTGGTGTCTGCTGTGTGTGCTCTGCTGTTGTGTTGTGGCTACTCTTTCCCTCAGCCTGCAGTGTGGAGTGTTGGAACATTATCCAGTATGTGGCGAGTTTCAACTAGGTGTGCTTTGGTCTGCTTGTTAACAGAGGCCTGATCCTATTTCCACTAGAGCTGAAGCTTTGCAGCTCTCTATGGTAAGCGGGCTTGGTACATGTAGGGGGTTTGAGCTGGTCTTCTGGGGGGTGTCCTGCTGCTGATCTGACTCTCAGGCACACTTGCACTATTAAAAAAGCACCTGCAGAGTGTAGGGCAGTGTAACTTGGTGTAAGCAGCTCTAGCCTCCACTGTGGGTGCTGTGATGCTCACTGAAGTCCATCTGCACTGATTGGCAGGGGATAAAAAATGGGGTCAGCCCACCCTCTTCCCTGGAGAGGAGATTTCACACCCACCAGTGTCCTGAAGCCCTCAAGAGGAGTGAACAACCTCCCCTCATGTGTCCCTGCCATCCCTCAGATCACAGCCTTCTGTGTTTGGGCCATCTGCCCATCCAGTGGTGCAATGCTTCCAGCTTTTATCTCAGGCATGCTGGCTTAGTTTCAAAACTAGAAATTTCAAGGCCTGGTATAGCACGGATCCACACTGAGCCTCGTGGGGAGGGTCTCGCCACATGCTGTGGGTGGTGTTGTTTTGTCCCAGAAGAGCAGTCCCATGAATATGCAGGGGCTTGGATTTTATGTTAAAGCACAGCAAAAACCTGGCATCCAGGTTAGCTGCCCTCAGCAGGTGCCTCTCCCCCTATGCTAATGTAAAGGGCAGTGTAAAGGCACCTGCTGGCTCTTTTGTCCCCTGAGAGGCAGTGCCACCTCTCCCAAATGCACTCTAAGAAGGGGAACTATCTCTCCCAGTGTGACCCAGGGGATCCTCAGACCATGCTGTCTGCTCCTGGGCCTCTGCCCTCTTTCTCCACAGGAGTACCACTAGATCCTCCAGGATCCACCGTGGCAATGGCACTAACTGCTAAAACTTCAGACTTTGAGCTCCTTTGCTTATAAATACTTGCAATAATCAGCCCCTCTGGTTTTCCCAGTCAGTTGTTTTGGGGAAGTGTTAATCTTGTGTAATCCCCTGCTGATTGTGTGTGCGTGCGCTCTCTCTCTCTCTCTCCTCTCTTCATGATTAGGGCTCCCTCCCCTCCCCAGCAGTCGTGGTTCTTTTCTCCCCCAAATCACGTCTCCACACCTTCTACCTTCCATGATGTGGTTTTTCTCCCTCTAGTTGTGCAGTTTGTTCTCTCTGCCCTCAAATTTATTTCTTTGGTGTTCAGAATGATTTATATTTATCTAGCTGTGTCCAAGAGAGGGGGCAAGCATAGGGTCACCCTACTATTCTGCCATCTTAATCTCAACCTTCCAGGAGCTTGGAGTTTAGAGTAAAGCACAGCAAAATGCCTGGGTCCAGGTTAGCTGCCCTCAGCAAGTGTCTCTCTCCCTATGCTTAAGGGGCAGGGGATTGTAATGGTTCCTGCAGGCTCTTTTGTCCCCTGAGAGGCAATGCCACCTCTGCCAGATGCACTCCAAGAAGGAGGAATCATTTCTCCCAGTGCATCTTAGGGGATCCTCAGTTTGTGTCTTCTGCTCCAGGGTCTCTGCCCTCCTCCAAAGGAGCACTGCAGTGCTCACTGGGCTCAACACCAGCCACAGCATGGACTTTTAAAACTCATCTTTGGGCTCTGCTGGTGGTAAAAACTCATGATAATCAGCCCCTCTTTTTTTCCCAGTCACTTATTTTGGGGAATTGTTTTCTTTGTGCAATCTCCATGTGCACTCCTGTCTGTCTGTCTGTCTATCTTGCATCTCTCTGTGATCAGGGCTCCCTCTCCTCTGCAGCCCCCCATCCCCTGCAATCCTCTTCTCCCCACAAATCATGTCTCTGCACCTCCTATCTTCCAAAAGGAAGATATTGATATTGATTTATCTATGTTCCAGTGACAAGGAAAGCATAGGGTCCTCCTACTACTGCACCATCTTAACTCCCACCTGAAAGTAAATTTTAGCACTACTGTTGAGAATTATTTGACCATATATATGAAGGTTTATTTCTGGACACTCTATTCTCTTCCACTGGTGTATATGCCTATCTTTATGCCACATTGTTTGGTTTTTTTTTAAAGATTTTATTTATTTATTTTGAGAGAGAGAGAATGAGAGACAGAGAGCATGAGAGGGAAGAGGGTCAGAGGGTGAAGCAGACTCCCTGCTGAGAGGGAGCCCGATGTGGGACTCGATCCCGGGACTCCAGGATCATCACCTGAGCCGAAGGCAGTCGCTTAACCAACTGAGCCACCCAGGCGCCCCTATGCCACATTGTTTTTTATTGTAGCTTTCTATAAGTTTTGAAATCAGGAAGTAGATCTCCAGTTTTGTTTTTCTTTTTCAAGATGTTTTTTTCTATTGGAGGATTCTTGAAATTCCATATGAATTTTTGGATGGATTTTTTTCTTTCTTCAAAAAATTCCTCTGGAATTTTGATGGGAATTGCCTTGAATCTGTGGATTACTTTGGACAGTACTAACATTTAATAAAATTAATTCTTCCAATCCATGAATACAAATGTCTTTCCATTTGTGTCTAATTTCTTTCAGCAACCTTTTGTAGTTTTCAGTGTACTTCTCTTTGGCCTCCTTTATTAAGTTTATTCCTAGTTATTTTATTATTATATATGCTCTTGTAAATGGAATTGCTTTCTTAATTTTCTTGTATTATTGTTCATTATTAGCAGATAGAAATGCAACTGATTTTTGCATGTTGATTTTGTATTCTGCAACTTCACAGAGTTCACTTATTAGTTCTAACACTTTTATATCTTATCTTTTAAGATTTATTTATTTATTAGAGAGAGAGAAAGAGAGAGAGAGAATGAGTAGGGGGAGGAGCAGAGGGACAGGAAGAAGCAGACTTCCTGCTGAGCAGGGAGCCTGATGCAAGGCTATTACCCAGGAACCTGAGATCATGACCTGAGCTGAAGGCAGATGCTTAACCCACTGAGCCACCCAGGTGTACTAAGTGAAATAAGTCAAGCAGAGAAAGACAATTATCATATGGTTTCACTTATATGTGGAACATAAGGAATAGCATGGAGGACATTAGGAGAAGGAAGGGAAAAATGAAGGGGGAAATCAGAGGGGGAGATGAACCATGAGAGACTATGGACTCCAGGAAACAAACTGAGGGTTTCAGAGGGGAGGGGGATGGGGGAATGGGTTAGCCTGGTGATGGGTATTAAGGAGGGCACATATTGCAATGAGCACTGGGTGTTATACACAAATGATGAATCATGGAACACTACATCAAAAACTAATGAAGTACTGTATGGTGACTAACATAACATAATAAAAAAAAGTATGACAATCTATCTTAAATACATATACATATACAAATGTATATGTTGAGTTGAGATATATATATCTCAACATAATCCTGGCCTCATGGAGGTAGTAAGTGTTCCTTTCATTTCAAGTTTTTGGAATATATTTTTTTAAAAGATTGAATTAATTCCTCTTTAAATGTTTGTTACAATCCACCAATGATGCCATCTGGCAGTGCGTTTTCTCTGTTGGGAGGTTTTTGATTACTGATTGAATATCCTTATGAGGTATAATTCTATTCAAACTTTTATTTCTTCATGATTCATTCTTGGTAGATTGTGTGTTTTTATGAATTTGTTGATTTCATCTAAGTTATCCAAGTTTTTGATATACAATTGTTCATAGTATTCTCTTTTTGTTCATAGTATTCTCTTATAAGCCTTCTTAATTCTCTAAAATTAGTAGTCATGTCCACTCATTTCTAATTTCTGCTATTTGAGTCTTCTCTTTTTTTCTTAGTAAATCTAACTAAAGATATGTGAGTTTTGTTGATCGTTTCATAGAACCAGCTCTTGGCTTTGTTGTTTTCCCTTATTTTTCTATTTTATTTATTGAAGCTCCAATTTTTATTATTTCGTTACTTCTGATAGCTTTAGGTTATTAGTTTTTCTGGTAAATTGACCATTTTTAATTATATAATGTTCTTCTTTGCCTCTTGTAACAGTTTTTTACATTGTCTACTTTGATATTCGTTTTTACTTTGTCTCTTTTGGATACTATTTGCATCTTTTTCCATCCTTTTTCAACCTAAGCATGTTCCTAAATCTAAGTTGAGTCTCTGGCTGACAGCATACAGTTAGATTATTTTTTTTTTTTAAACAGATTCTGCCAACATAGGTCTTTTTTTGGGGAGTTTAGTTCATTTACAATTAAAGTAATTATTGTTGGTGAAAAACTTATTATTGCAATTTTGTTGTTTCCTGTGTTTATAGTTTTATTGTCCATCATTTTCTCCACTACCACCTTCCTTTGTGTTTAGGATTTTTTTGTAGTTACACATTTTGTTTCCTTTCTCATTGCCTTTGGTATATCTTCCATGTATATATATTTTTGTGGTTAATTACCATAAGAATTACATAAAACATCTTAATGTTATAATAATAATCAATTTCAAATTGATACCAATTTAACTTCAATTGTATAAACTACCCTTTACAGCTCTGCCTCCCTTACTTTGTTAGTGATGTTACAAAGTACATCTTTATACAATGTGTACCCATTGCCATAGACGTATAATAATTTTTAGGTATTTGTCTTTTAAATCAGTGGAAAACAAAAAGGTGATTCACAAACCAAAGTTAGAATAGTACTGGTTTTTATATTTGTCAATATATTTACCTTTCATGGAGAACTTTATTTTTTTGTAAGACTTTGAGCTTCCCTCTAGCATTTTTTCATTTCAACTTGAAGTACTCTGTTTCTTGTAAGGCAAGTCTTGTAGTAAAAAATGGCTGCTTAAAAATGCCATAATTCCCTTAAGAGTCACTCTTCCCAGCTCCTTGGGGCCTTAGCTTTTATATTGTATTCCTCTAACAGTATTTTCTTATCCCCATTGTCCGTGGCCCTGTAAAAGACACAAAGCAATGTTCATTGCTTCCCATGGCTTTTCCTAGCTTGAGATCTGAGTTCCATGTTAAACAACACAGGGACGAATCCTCCAGGCAACTCTCAGATAGGTTACAACACTGAAAAATAGGTCCACTTTTCTCTCTGGTTTGAGTAACTGCTTCCTTCAAACCACCTTACCCTGGGAGAGAGTGGCTCAAGGGTGAGTAAAAATGCCACAAAATCGCTTTTTGAATGTGGCTTTTACTTGATTGGGTATATGGTTGGGTGCTATAGATATTTGTCTGATTTTCAGAACTCTTATAAAGTCATTTATTCAGTCTCTAGTTGTTTTTTTAAAAATGTTTCTATGGGGGAATGTAGGTTTGGATCATCCTAGTCCACTATCTTGCTCACAATTTTATCTCCTTCACTTTTGAATAATAATTTCACTGATACAGAACTTTAGATTGGTGGTTTTCTTCTTTCAATACTTTATACATTGGGCGCCTGGGTGGTTCAGTTGGTTGGGCGACTGCCTTCGGCTCAGGTCATGATCCTGGAGTCCCGGGATCAAGTCCCGCATCAGGCTCCCTGCTCAGCGGGGAGTCTGCTTCTCCCTTTGACCCTCTCCCTTCTCATGTGCTCTCTCTCATTCTCTCCCCCAAATAAATAAAATCTTTTAAAAATACTTTATACATTAACGCTCTCTGTGCTTACATGGTTTTAAAGGGAACTTTGATGTAATTATTATCCATGATCTGTTATAGGCATGGCTTTTTTTCCCAAGATTTTCTCTTTGATTTTATGCATTTTTATGGTATAGATTTTTCTAGCACTTAATCATAGCATTCCCTGAGATTTCTAGAGCTGTGGTTTTGTGTCTATCATTAATTGTGGGAAATTCTCAGTCATTATTGCTTCAAATATTGCTTGTTTCTTTCTCTCTTTCTGGTATTCTGTTTATACCTATGTTACGGCTTTTGTGATTGTCCCACAGTTCTTGATCATTTTGTTATGTACTTTTAATTTTTTTTTTGTCTCTTTGCATTTCAGTTTTGGAGAGTTCTATAGATGTTTCTTTTGTTCATTGATTCTCTCCTTGGCTGTGTCCACTCTAGTAATGAGCACACCAAAGGCATTCTTCATTTCTATCACATTATATTTCATTTCTATCATTTCTTTTGCACCCTTCCTTAGAGCTTACATTTCCCATCTGTTTTTGCATGTTGCCCATTTTTTCATTATACCCTTAGTATATTATTCATAGTTCTTTTAAATTCCAAGTCTCACAATTCCAACATCTCTGCCATATCCAGGTCTAGTTCTGATGCTTGTTTTGTCTCTTCAGATTGTTGTTTTTTAGTATGCATTGTAACTTTTTTGTTTAAAGACAGACATAATATTCTGGGTAAAGGGAAAAAGCAAATAGTTCTTTAGTGTGAGGTTTTATATTTATCTTGCTAGGGATTAGGCTATGTCGCTATTTCCTATAAGTGTCAGTGGGTAAAATTTCTTCTGATGTTCTTGTTTTTGTCTTTTCTGTTGTTATTTGGGTCTTTCTAGAAACTTCTGAAGTAAAGTCTGTGATGTTCAGTTCTTTCAATTGTATTCCCATTATTATACAGGAGTCTGACTGATGTGGTGATATGATATGGGGGAGGGGTGCAGAGAATGTTCTATTATCCTATGATTAGGTCTCAGTGTGTTAAGGTGCTTCAGCTTGATGGCTGTGACTTTTAGAAGCGCCTCTCATTTTCCTCCCCACACCCACTAGTTGAGACATGAAGGCTAGAGGGGACTGGAGTTGGGTGTTTCCCTTCTCCCAGCTTAGCTAGGTTCTGGCAAAATCCCAGTCAGTTAGATCCTGGTGAACATTTCTTTTGAGGGCAGACCTTCTTAAAAAGAACAAGATGCTCTGGGTATATTTCAAAATGGATACAGTCCCCTTACCCCTGCAGGAAGCATGAGGGGATTTTCCTCCATTATCTACGGTGAGAAGGTGGTAGGGCTCCTGGTGGTAAAACATAAAATTGTGGAGTTACTCTTAAGATTGGGTACAATTGGAGGTTTTTTTCTTTTTTTCCTTCACTCTTAAACTTGTGCACACAGAATATCCAGTCATTCTTCAATTAAATTTTAACTTTTCCTACCTGGTACTGGTTCCCATGGAGGTTTTTGCTCATGGGTTTCTGCTCTGATAAACTGTGATTCCTCTGTATCTGCCTGCCTCTCCAATTTTGGGGGAAGTAGTTTGCCCTGTGATCTCAATTCTCTGATGGATCTTTTTAAAAAAGCTGTGGATTTCAGTTTGTTCAGTTCTTTTCTTGCTTATTGGTTGGAAGTGATGAGTTTCAAATTCCTTACATGCTGGAACAGAAACATAAATTCCTTCAGTGTGTTTTAAAATGTCCTTTGAGACTTACTGTTTGTTCCATGGATTATTTAGAAGTGTGTTTATTAATATCAGTGTTTAGAGATTTTTACTGTTATTGTTCTATTATTGATTTCTAGTTTCATTACACTGTGGTCAGAACACACACTCTATATGATTATAATTCCATTAAATTTGTTGAGTTTGTTTTATGGCCCAGGATACATTCTTTTTTTTTTTTTTGATATATGTTTTGTCAGAGCTTAAAAAGAATATGTATTCTACTGTTGTGGGATGGAGTGCTCAATATATGTCAATGAGATCCTGTTGATTGATTGTATTTTTCAGTACTATATTCTTGCTGATTTTCTGTCTAGTAGTTTCATCAGTTGCTGAAAGGTGGAACTACAGTTCCCAACTAATATTTTGGATTTATTACTCCTTTCGTGTCTATCAGTTTTTATTTTATGTAGTTTGAGTTTCTTTTGTTTGGTTTGTACACATTTAGGATCATTATGTCTTTCTGATGAATTAATCCTATAATAATTATATTATATCCCTCTTTATAGTAATTTTCTCTACTATAAAGTACACTTTACTAGACGTTAATATACCCAATGATTTTTCTATCCCTTTTCAATCTACCTGTGTTGAATTTGAAGTGTTTCTTAATATGTATAGTTGCGTTTTTAATTTCATTCTTCTAATCTGTCTTTTGATTGCTATGTTCAGACCATTTACATTAAAGTAGTTGTTGAAATGTTAGGGCTTAAGTTGGCCATTTTATTATTTCTCTGTGTTTCCTTTGGTTCTATTTCATGGATTCCTATGGGTTACTTGGACATTTTTAAGATTCTATCTTGATTTATTTATAGTGCTTCCAAGTGTATCTTGTTATATAGTTTTGTAGTGGTTCTTCTGGGTATTAAAATATACCTATGTGACTTATCACAGCCTACGAGTATTAACACTTTACCACTTCTGTGAGGTATGGAAACTTTACTTCCATTTAGGTTCTTTACCCTTCTGCTTTTTAAATAGTATTGTCATGTATCAGAGGGTGTGATAATTTTTGTTTCACTTGTCAAATATAATTTATAAAACTCATAAGGAGAATGGTCTATTGTAAGTACCCATATTCTGCTTTCTATTGTTCTTTCTTACTGATGCTCCAATATTTCTTTATTCTTTCCTTTCTGTTGAAGAAATTTATTTAGCCTGTCTATAAGAGTAGGTCTGCAAGCAACAAATTCTTTTGTTTTCCTTTATCTGGGGATTTCTATTCTTATGCATTCCTGAAAGATAGTTTCACTGACTTTGGAATTTGAAGTTCAGAGTATTTTCTTTCAGCAGTTGGTAAATGTCCTTTTTTTCTGGCTTCCACAGATTCATATGAAAAATTCACATTCATTTGAATTGGTATTCTCCTATAAAACCCTATAGATAATATGCCACTTCTCTCTGGCTGTTTTCATTATTTTTTTTTCTTTGTCTTTAGTTTTCAGAAGTTTAATTATGATGTGCCCTGGCATGAATTTATTTGGATTTATTTTCTTTGGGTTTTGCTCAGCTTCTTAAATCTGTAGGTTTGCATCTTTTACTAAATTTGGGATGTTTGGGCCATTATTTATTCAAATATTCTTTCAGCCCCACTCTGTCTTTTCCTTCTCTGAGTTCAGAAATGTGAATGATTTTTTTGAATTGTTACACAGGTCCTGAGGCTCTGGTTATTTTTTAAAGTTAATTTTCTCTGTTTTTCAGGTTTCTTAAATTTTATTGATCTGTCCTTAAATTCATGGATTCTATCTTCTGTTATCTCCATTCTACAGGGATCTCATTCAGAAGGTTTTTGTTTTTGTTTTTTAATTTTATTATGTTAGTCACCATACATCATTAGTTTTTGATGTGGTGATCCACGATTCATTGTTTTTCTGTTTTTGATATTGTGTTTTTTAGTTGTATAATTTCTATTTTTAAATTACCTATTTCTTTGCTAAGGCTTATTATTATTTCATTTGTTTTAAATAATTTTAATTGCCATTTCAGTAGTTTATATTATGGCAGTTTTATTTTTTATTTTTTTATTATTTATTATTATATTAACCAGCATATAGTACATCATAAGTTTTTGTTGTAGCATTCAACGATTCATTAGTTGCATATAACACCCAGCACTCATCCCAACATGTGCCATCCTTAATATCCATCACCTGGTTACCCCACCCCCCACCTCCTTCCCTTCTGTAACCCTCAGTTTGTTTCTCAGAGTCCAGAGTCTCTCATGGATTGTCTCCCTGATTTCTTCCCAGGTTTCTTTCCCTTCCTCTGTGGTACTTTGCTCTATTCCTTATGTTCCACATATGGGTGAAACCATATGATAATTGTCCTTCTCTGTTTGACTTATTTCATTTAGCATAAACCCTTCCAATTCCAACCATGTCAATGCAAATGGTGGGTATTCATCTTTTCTGATGAGTGAGTAATATTCCATTGTATTATGTACCATGTACTCTTTATCTATTGGTCTGTTGAAGGGCATCTCCATTCCTTCCACAATTTGGCTATTGTGGACGTTGCTGTTATGAACATTGGGGTGCATGTGCCCTTTCATTTTATTATATCTGTATCTTTTGGGCAAATACCTAGTAGTGCAAATGTTGGGTCATAGGGTAGCTCTATTTTTAACATCTTGAGGAACCTCCATACTGTTTTCTAGAGTGGCTGTACCAACTTGCATTCCCACCAAAACTGTAAGAGGATTCCCCTTTCTCCACAACTCTGTCAACACATGTTTCCTGTATTGTTAATTTTGGCCATTCTAACTGGTGTAAGGGGGTATCTCATTGTATGAAACAGAAAAGACCCCAAATTGCCAGGGGAATGTTGAAAAAGAAAACCAAACCTGGGGGCATCACAATGCCTGACTTTGAGCTATATTACAAAGCCATAGTCATCAAGACAGTATGGTATTGGCACAAAAACAGACACATAGATCAATGGAACAGAATAGAGACCCCAGAAATCAACCCTCATCTCTATAGTCAACTAATCTTTGACAAAGCAGGAAAGAAAATCCAATGGACAAAAGACGGTCTCTTCAATAAATGGTGCTGGGAAAACTGGACAATCACATGCAGAAGAATGAAACTAGACCATTATCTAACAGCATATACAAAGATAAACTCAAAATGGATCAAAGACCTCAATGTGAGACAGGAATCTATCAAAATCCTAGAGAAGAACATAGGCAGTAACCTCTTTGACATTGGCCACAGCAACATCTTTCAAGACACATCTCTAAAGGCAAGGGAAACAAAAGCAAAACTGAACTTTTGGGACTTTCATCAAGATAAAAAGCTTTTGCACAGCAAAGGAAACAGTCATCAAAACTAAGTGGCAGTCCATGAAATGGGAGAAGATATTTGCAAATGACATTTGGGATAAAAGGCTGATATCCAAGATCTATAAAGAACTTCTCAAACTCAAAATCCCAAAAGCAAATAATCCAGTCAAGAAATGGGCAGAAGACATGAATAGACACTTCTCCAAAGAAGACATACAAATAGCTAACAGACACATGAAAAAATGTCCAACCTCACTAGTCATCAGGGAAATACAAATCAAAACCACAGTGAGGTACCATATTATGGCAGTTTTAAATTCCATGTCATATAATTACAATATTTGATTCATGTTGATGTTGATGTCTGTTGATTGTCTTTTCTTAATCAAATTGTGATTTTCCTGACTCTTGGTAATATGTGTGATTTTCTACTGTATTCCAGATATTTTGTTTAGTATGTTAGGAGAATTTGGGTTCTATTTCAATCTTCTGTTTTGGGGATGGAAAATGGCAGAAGAGTAGAAGACTCTCATTTCACCTGGTGCCTTGAATTCAGTTAGATATCTACCAAATCATTCTGAATACCTATGAATTCAACCTGAGATTTAAGAAAAGAATTGCTGCAATTCTACATATAGGAAAGCGACCACTTTTTGCAAGTGTCACAGAAAGCCATCAGGGGAAAAAAGCCACAGAGAGCAACCTGAAGCAGCTTACACTGAAACTGACACCCTGGCAAGGGGTGGTGCAACTCCGTCCAGGCAAAAACACCTGAGAATCAATGCAACAGGCCCCTCCCCCAGAAGACCAGCAGGATAATTAGGTGAATACCAAGTTTATGGATCACACATAACTGAAAAACTCCTGTGCTAGGGGAAAACAGTATATACAATTTGAGGTTCCTTATGATACTTCAGTCTTTAAGCTTCAAATTTTCTTTTTCTTTTTTTCCCTTTCAAATAGTTTATTTTATTAACTCTAAATATTTTTTTAATTTTCATTTTTATATTTAATTTTATAGATATATTCTTCATTTTTGGCTTCCTTTCATTGCATTTAATTTTATTTTTGTATATATATATATAAGTTTTTCCTTTCTTTATAATTTTAGTATCTAGTGTATGTTATATTATATCCTCTCTTCCCTCCCCCCAACTTTTTTCCTTTTTTGGTCTCTGATCGCTTCGGATTCCTCTAGTCTATACATCATTGTGGTCATGGTTGATATTTTTCATTTTGTTCTCTCATTCATCTATTCTCATCTGAAAAAAATGACTAGAAGGAGGAGTTCACAACAAAATAAAGAACCAGAGGTAAAATATCTGCCATAGATTTAATCGATATGGATATAAGTAAAATGTCAGACCTACAATTCAGAATAACAATTATAAAGTTACTAGTTGGGCTTGAAAAAAGCATAAAAGACACAAGAGAACCCCTTAATGCAGAAATAAAATCTAGTTAGGCCAAAATTAAAAATGCTATAACTGACATGCAGTCTAAAATGGATGTTCTAATGGCTAGGGCAAATGACACAGAAAGGAGAGTCAGTGGCATAGAAGACAAAATGATAGAAAGGAAGGAAGCTGGGAAAAAGAGAGAAAAACAACTAATGGACCATGACGGGAGGCTTTGAGAAATAAGCAACACCATAAAGAGAAACAATATTAGAATTATTGTGGTCCCAGAGGAAGAAGAAAGAGAGACTGGGACAGAAGGTATATTTGAGCAAATCATAGCCGAGAGCTTCCTTAATATGGGGAAGGAAAAAGGCATTCAAGTGCAGGAGCCACAGAGAACATCCCTCAAAATCAATAAAAATAGATCAACATCCCGACACATAATAGTGAAGCTTGCAAATTTCAGACATAAAGAAGATCCTGAGAGGATGAAAGATGGTGGAAGAGTAGGGGACCCTATTCCAACTGGTCTCCTGAATTGAGCTGGATATCTACCAGACCACCCTGAACACCCACAAAATCAGCCTGAGATGTAAGAAGATAGATCTGGATCTCAACAAACAGAATATTGCAGGCGATTGGTTTCAAGGTATGAAGTGGGGTGCCGTGATTCTGTGGACAGATATTGGAAGATAAACCAAAGGGGGAGGGAGCCTCTGGGATCCTGCACCACCAGAGTGCAAAAGCCTCCCCCACTGGGGACCAGTCACAGACTCACAGACCAGTAGTGGCAGGGAAAGGACTTTAGGGCAGCCCCCTGGACTGAAACCTGGAGTTGCAGGGGCGCATGTGCAAACTGGAGGTAGCTGGTGGTTTTAGAAGCACAAAGGGCAGAGACATGCCTGGACCTGGAAGCAAGGGCTGGGACTGCTGCTGTGGGGCACACAACCCAGGACACTGTGGTTTTAGTGGCACAGACAGAAATGGAGACAGTGTATCCTAAAGCTCACTGAAGAACAGACTGCGACCTCTCTGTTCTGAGGCAGAGGGTTGGAAATGGTCTCCTCTGATTCCCAGAAGAGATGGGGAAAGCCATGAGAGAACAAAAGCCCCCCAAAAAACAGTTTTCACTGAGCCCATCCCCCCCACTGAGGGCAGAGCTCTGCCCAAAACAGGGTTGCCTGGGTAACAGCGTGGCACGTCCCTCCCCCAGAAGACAGGCTGGGAGAACAAGAGGCCAACAACCCTAAGGTCCCTATAAAACAGGTGCAACTTGCTTGGGTTGTGGTCAATAATTTAGACTCTCTATATTCACTCAACCACGCCTCAAAAGAATGACTAAGAGGAACCCCCAAAATAGGAAAGACTCAGAGGATGTGACTTCTGCCGTGGATTTACAAATGGATATAGATATAAGCAAGATGTCGGAAACAGACTTCAGGGAAGACAATAGCTAGAATGTAGAAATTGATTAATGGCAACATAGAGTCTCTAAAGGCAGAAATGAGAGCGGAACTGGCAGAACTTAAAAATGCTATCAATGAGATCCAATCTAATCTAAATAATCTAACAGCTAGGGTAAATGAGACAGAAGAACAAATTAGTGATATAGAAGACAAACTGATAGAAAAGAAGGAAAATGAGGGGGCCTGGGAGAAATAGCTTAAAATCTATGAAAACAGAATTAGAGAAATAAGTAACACCATGAAACGTTCCAATATCAGAATTCTTGGGATCCCTGAAGGGGTGGAGAGAGAAAGAGAAGTAGAAGATATATTTGAGCAAATTGTAGCTGAGAACTTCCCTAATCTGGGGAATGAAACAAACATTCATGTCCTAGAGGCAGAGAGGACCCCTCCCAAGATCAAGGAAAACAGAACAATGCCCTGGCATGTAATAGTAAAACTCGCAAATCTTAGAACCAAGGAAACCATCTTAAGGGCAGTTAGGAGGAAGAGATTCCTTACATACAGAGGGAGGAACATCAAATAATTTCAGACTGATCCACAGAGACCTGGCAAGCCAGAAAGGGCTGGCAAAACATATTCAGGGTACTAAATGAGAAGAACATGCAGCCAAGAACACTTTATTCGGCACGGCTGTCATTAAGAATGAATGGGGAGATGCAGAGCTTCCTGGACTGACAAAACTGGGAGAATATGTGACCACTAAATCGGCCCTGCAAGAAATATTAAGGGGGTTTTATAAAAGGAGAAGGACCCCAAGAGTGATATACAACAGAAATTTACAAGAACAATCTATAAAAACAACGTCTTCACAGGCAACATGATGACAATTAATTCATATCTTTCAATAATCACTCTCAACGTGAATAGCCTAAATGCTCCCATAAAACGGCACAGGGTTGCAGATTGGATAAAAAGACAGGACCCATCCATATGTTGCCAACAAGAGACTCATTTTGAACCTAAAGATACATCCAGACTGAAAGTGAAGGGATGAAGATGGATCTTCCATGCCAGCGGACCTCAAAAGAAAGCTGGGGTAGCAATTGTTATATCAGACAAATTAGATTTTAAACTCAGGTCTGTAATTAGACACACAGAAGGACACTATATCATTCTCAAAGAGTCTGTCCAAAAAGAAGATCTAACAATTTTAAATATCTATGCCCCCAACATGGGAGCAGCCATCTACATAAGCTGGCTGTTTACCAAAATAGTCATATTGATAACAATACATTAATTGTAGGAGACCTCAATACTCCACTCTCAGCAATGGACAGATCATCTAAGCAGAAAATCAACAAGGAAACAAGAGCTTTGAATGACACACTGGACCAGGTAGACCTCATAGATATTTACAGAACAATCCACCTTAAAACAAGAGAATACTCATTCTTCTCAAGCGCACATGGAACTTTCTCCAGAATAGACCACATACTGGGTCAAAAATCAGGTCTCAACCGATACCTAAAGATTGAGATGATTCCCTGCATATTCTCAGACCACAATGCTTTAAAACTGGAACTCAATCACAAGAAAAAATTTCGCAGAAATTCAAACATTTGGAAGCTAAAGACCACCATGCTCAAGAATGTTTGGGTCAACCAGGAAATCAAAGAAGAACTTGAACAATTCATAGAAATCAACGAGAATGAAAACACATCGGTCCAAAACCTATGGGATACTGCAAAGGCGGTCCTAAGGGGGATGTACATAATCATCCAAGCCTCACTCAAAAAAATAGAAAAATTCCGAATTCACCAACTAACTCTACAACTTAAAGAACTAAAGAAAAAGCAACAAACGATCCCTAAGCCACGCATTAGAAGAGAAATAATTAAAACTAAAGCAGAGATCAATGAATTAGAAACCAGAAATATACATCAGATCAACAGAACTAGAAGTTGGTTCTTTGAAAGAATTAATACGATCGATAAACCACTGGCCAGACTTATCCAAAAGAAAAGAGAAAGGACCCAAATTAATAAAAGTGTGAATGAAAGGGGAGAGATCACGACTAACACCAAGGGAATAGAAACAATTATTAGACATTATTATCAACAACTATATGCCAATAAACTGAGCAATCTGGATGAAATGGATGCCTTCCTAGAAACCTATAAGCTGCCAAGACTGAAACAGGAAGAAATTGACAACTTGACTTGGCCAATAACCAGAAACGAGATTGAAGCAGTGATCAAAAACCTCCCGAAAAACAAGAGTCCAGGGCTTGATGGATTCTCTGGGGAATTCTACCAAACATTCAAAGAAGAAATAATAGCTATTCTGCTGAAGTTGTTTCCAAAAATAGAAACAGAAGGAAAACTTCCAAACTCATTCTATGAGGCCAGCATTACCTTCATCCCCCAAAAAGGCAAAGACCCCATCAAAAAGGAGAATTTCAGACCGATATCCCTGATGAATACAGATTCCAAAATCCTCAAAAGAATCCTAGCTAATAGGATCCAATGATACATTAAAAGGATCATCCACCATGACCAAGTGGGATTTATCCTCACGATGCAAGGGTGGTTCAATGTTCGCAAATCAATCAATGTGATAGAACACTTTAATAAGAGAAGGGAGAAGAACCATATGGTCCTCTCAATTGATGCAGAAAAAGCATTTGACAAAATACAACATCCTTTCCTGATTAAAACTCTTCAGAGTATAGGGATAGAGGGAATATTCCTCAAGTTCATAAAATTCATCTATGAAAAACCCACAGCGAATATCATCCTCAATGGGGAAAAGCTGAGAGAGCCTTTCCCTTCAGATCAGGAACACATCAAGGATGCAAACTCTCACCACCGTTTTTCATTGTAGTACTAGAAGTCCTAGAAACAGCAATCAGACAACAAAAAGAAATAAAAGGTATTCAAATTGGCAAAGAAGTCAAACTTTCTCTTTTCGCAGATGACATGATACTTTATTTGGAAAACCCAAAAGACTACACCCCAAAATTACTAGAACTCATACACCAATTCAGTAATGTGGCAGGATACAAAATCAATACACAAAAATCAGTTGCTTTCTCATACACTAACAATGCAACTGTAGAAAGAGAAATTAGAAAAACGATTCCATTTACAATAGCACCAAAAACCATAAGATACCTCAGAATAAACCTAACCAAAGAGGTAAAGGATCTATACTCTAGGAACTACAGAAGACTCATGAAAGAAATTGAAGAAGACACAAAAAGATGGAAAAATATTCCATGCTCATGGATCAGAAGAATAAACATTGTTAAAATATCTATGCTACCCAGAGCAATCTATACCTTCAATGCCATCCCGATGAAAATTCCAATGACATTATTCAAAGTGCTGGAACAAACAATCCTAAAATTTGTATGGAATCAGAAAAGAACCCGAATTGCCAAGGAAATGTTGAAAAAGAAAAACAAAGCTGGGGGCATCACGTTGCCCGATTTCAAGCTATATTACAAAGCTGTGATCCCCAAAACAGCATGGTACTGGCACAAAAACAGACATAGAGACCAACGAAACAGAATAGAGAACCCAGATATGGACCCTCAATTCTATGGTCAAATAATCTTTGACAAAGCAGGAAAATAGATGCAATGGAAAAAAGACAGTCTCTTCAATAAAAGATGCTGGGAAAATTGGACAGCCACATGCAGAAGAATGAAACTCGACCATTCCCTAACACCATTCACAAAGATAAACTCAAAGTGGATGAAAGACCTCAATGCGAGAAAGGAATCCATCCAAATCCAAGATCCTCTAGGAGACGATCTCCCTATGTAACCTCTTTGACATCGTACACAGCAACTCCTTTCAAGATACATCTCCAAAAGCTAGTGAAACAAACAAACAAACAATGAACTTTTGGAACTTCATCAAGATAAACACCTTCTGCACAGCAAAGGAAACAATCAACAAAACAGAGGCAACACACAGGATGGGAGAAGATATTTGCAAATGACACTACAGATAAAGGGCTTGTATCCAAGATCTATGAAGAACTTTTCAAGCTCAACACCCAAAAAACAAATAAGTCAAAAAGTGGGCAGAAAATATGAAAAGACACTTTTCTGAAGAAGACACACAAATGGCTAACAGACACATGAAAAAAATTTCATCATTAGGCATCAGGGAAATTCAAATCAAAACCACATTGAGATACCACCTTACACCAGTTAGAATGGCAAAAAAGGACAGGGAAAGAAACAACAAACGTTGGAGAGGTTGTGGAGAAAGGGGAACCCTGTTACACTTTTGGTGGGGATTCAAGTTGGTACAGCTACTTTGGAAAACAGTATGGAGGTTCCTCGAAAATTTAAAAATAGAGCTATCCTATGACCCAGCAATTGCACTACTGGGTATTTACCCCAAAGACACAGATGTAGTGAAAAGAAGGGCCATATGCACCCCAGTGTTCATAGCAGCAATGTCTGCAATAGCCAAATTGTGGAAAGAGCCGAGATGCCCTTCAACAGATGAATGGATAAAAAAGATGTTGTCTGTATATACAATGGAATATTATTAAGCCATCAGAAAGTATGAATACCCAAGTTTTACATCAACATGGATGGGACTGGAGGAGATTATGCTAAATGAATTAAGTCAAGCAGTGAAAGTCAATTATATGGTTTCACTTATTTGTGGAACATAAGGAATAGCATGGAGGACACTAGGAGAAGGAAGGGAAAAATGGGGGGGGGGATTGGAGGGAGAGATGAACCATGAGAGACTATGGACTCTGAGAAACAAACAGGGTTTTGGAGGGGAGGGGGAGGGGGAATGGGTTAGCCCAGTGATGTGTATTAAAGAGGGCACGTACTGCATGGAGCACTGGGTCTTATACGAAAACAATGGATCATGGATTACCACATCAAAAGCGAATGATGTATGGTGACTAACATAACATAATAAAATTTAACAAAATAAAAAGAAAAAAAGAAAAAAGAAAGAAAATTACATGGATAAAAAAAAAGGAGAATTTCAGACCGATATCCCTGATGAATATGGATTCCAAAATCCTCAGCAAAATCCTAGCTAATAGGATCCAACAATACATTAAAAGGATCATCCACCATGACCCAAGTGGGATTTATCCCTGGGATGCAAGGGTGGTTCAACATTCGTAAATCAATCAATGTGATAGAACACATTATAAGAGGAGAGTGAGGAACCATATGGTCCTCTCAATTGATGCAGAAAAAGCATTTGACAAAATACAGCATCCTTTCCTGATTATAAGTCTTCAGAGTATAGGGATAGAGGGTACATTCCTCAATTTCATACAAACCATGTATGAAAGGCCCACAGAGATTATCATCCTCAATGGGGAAAAGCTGAGAACCTTTCCCTTAAGATCAGGAACACGACAAGTATGCACACTCTTGCCGATATTGTTCAACATAGTAGTAGAAGTCCTAGCAACAGCAATCAGACAACAAAAAGAAATAAAAGGTATTTAAATTGGAAAGAAGAAGTCAAACTCTCTCTTTTCACAAAAGACATGATACTTTATGTGGAAAACCCAAAAAACTCCACTCCGAAATTACTAGAACTCATACAGTAATTCAGGAATGTGGCAGGACACAAAATCAATGCACAGAAATCAGTTGCTTTCTTATACACTAACAATGCAATTGTAGAAAGAGAAATTAGAGAAATGATTCCATTTACAGTAACACCAAAAACAATAAGATACCTCAGAATAAACCTAATCAAAGAGGTAAGTGATATCTATGCCTTCCCTAAGAACTACAGAACACTCATGAAAGAAATTGAAAAAGACACAAAAAGATGGAAAAATATTCCATGCTCATGAATTGATGAATAAATATTGGAAAATATCTATGCTTCCCAGAGCAATCTATACCTTCAACGCCATCCTGATCAAAATTCCAATGACTTTTTTCAAAGTGCTAGGACAAATAATATTAAAATTTGTATGGAATCAGAAAAGACCCCGATTCACCAAGGAAGTGTTGAGAAAGGAAAACAAAGGTGGGGGGATCACGTTGCCCAATTTCAAGCGATATTACAAAGTAGTGATGACCAAGACAGCATGGTACTGGCACAAAAGCAGCCACAGAGACCAATGGAACAGAATAGAGAGCCCAGATATGGACCCTCAGCTCTATGGTCAAATAATATTCAACAAAGCGGGAAAAAATATGCAATGGAAAAAAGACAGTCTCTCCAATAAATGGTGCTGGGAAAATTGGACAGCTATATACAGAAGAATGAAACTAGACCCTTCTCTAACACCATACACAAAGATAAACTCAAAATGAAAGACCTCAATGTGAGACAGGAATCCATCAAAATCCTAGAGGAGAACATAGGCAGTAACCTCTTCGCCATCAGCGAAAACAACTTCTTTCAAGACACGTCTCTAAAGGCAAGAGGAACAAAAGCAAAAATGATTTTTTTGGGACTTCATCAAGATAAAAAGCTCCTGCACAGTAATGGAAACAGTGAACAAAACAAAGAGGCAGCCCATGGAGTGGGAGAAGATTTTTGGAAATGACACTACAGACAAAGAGCTGATATCCAAGATTTATAAAGAATTTCTCAAACTCATCACCAAAAAAAACAAATAATCAAGTGAAAAAAAGGGGCAGAAAACATGAACAGACACTTCCCCAAAGAAGACATACAAATGGCTAACAGACATATGAAAAAACGTTCATCATTAGCCATCAGCAAAATTTGAATCAAAACTTCATTGAGATACCACCTTCCACTAGTTAGAATGGCAAAAATTAACAAGACAGGAAACAACAAGTGTTGGCGAGGATGTGGAGAAAGGGGAACCCTCTTACAATGTTGGTGGGAATGCAAGTTGGTACAGCCACTTTGGAAAACAATGTGGAGGTTTTTCAAAAAGTTAAAAATTGAGCTACCCTATGACCCAGCAATTGCACTACTGAGTATTGACCCTAAAGACACAGATGTAGTGAAAAAAGGGCCATATGCACCCCAATGTTCTCAGCAGCAATGCCCACAATAGGCAAAGTGTTGAACGAGCCAAGATGCCCTTCAACAGATGAATGGATAAAGATGTGGTCCATATATACAATGGAATATTACTCAGCCATCAGAGAGGATGAATACCCAACTTTTGCCTCAGCATATAGGACTGGAGGAATTATGCTAAGTGAAGTAAGTCAAGCAGAGAAAGTCAATTATCGTATGGTTCCACTTATTTGTGGAACATATGGGATAGCATGGAGGACATTAGGCAAAGGAACGGTAAAATGAAGGGGGGAAAATAGAGGGGGAGTTGAACCATGAGAGATTATGGGCTTCAGGAAACAAACTGAGGGTTTTAGAGGGGAGGGGGGTGGGAGGATGGGTTAGTCCGATGATGGGTATTAAGGAGGGCACATATTGCATGGAGTACTGCGTGTTGTACTCAACAATGAATCATGAAATACTACATCAAAAACTAATGATGTACTCTATGGTGACTAAGATAACATAGTATATTTTAAAAAAAGAGAGAGAAGATCCTGAACACAGCTCGACACAAGAGCTCCTTAACCTACATGGGTAGAAACGTAAGACTGGCAGCACATCTATCCGATGAGACCTGGTAGGCCAGAAAGGGCTGTTATGATATATTCACAGTACTAAATGAGAAAAACATGCACCCAAGAATACCTTATCTGAAAAGGCTATCATTCAGAATGGAAGGAAAGATAAACACCTTCCAGGACAAAGACAAACAAAGAATTTGTGATCACTAATGCTGCCATACAGGAAATAATCAAGGGGGTCTCGTAAGGGAAGCAGGAGACCAAAAATAATATAGACCAGAAAGGAACAGAGAATATACAGAAACAGTGATTTACAGGTAATACAATGGCACTAAATTCATATCTTTCAATATTTACTCCAAATGTAAATGGGCTACATGCTCCAATGAAAGACACAGGGTATCAGATTGGATTAAAAAACAAGACTCTTCCATGTGCTCTGTACATGACACTCATTTTAGACACAATGACACCTCCCCATTGAAAGTGACAGGGTGGAGAATCATTTACCATGATTATGGACCTCAAAAGAAAGCAGAGGTAGCAATCCTCATATCAGACAAATTAGATTTTAAATGAAAGACTGTAGTAAGAGATAAGAGGGACACTGTATCATACAGAAAGGGTCTATCCAACAAGAAGATCCAACAGTTATAAATATTTATGCTCCTACTTGGGAGCAGCAAGTTATATCCACTAATTAATAACCAAATTAAAGAAGCACGTTGATAATAATACAATAATAGGAGGGGACTTCAACACCCCACTCACAACAAACGACAGATCATCTAAGCAGAAGATCAACAAGGAAACAAGGACTTTGAATAACCCATTGGATCAGATGGATTTCACAGATATATACAGGGCAATCCATCTTAAAGCAACAGAACACATATTTTTCTCTAGTGCACTTGGAACATTCGCCAGAACAGATCACATACTGGGTCACAAATCAGATCTCAACTGGTATCAAAAGATTAGGATTATTCCTGGCATATTTTCAGACCACAATGCTTTGAAACTTGAAATCAATCCCAAGAGGAAATTTGGAAGGAACTCAAACACTTGGAGGTTAAAGAGCATCCTACTAAAGAATGGATGGGTCAACTGGGACATTAAGGAAGAATTAACAAAATTCATGGAAACAAATAAAAATGAAAAACACCACTGTTAAAAACCTTTGGGATGCAACAAAGGCAGTCCTATGATGGAAGTACATAGCAGTACAAGCCTTTCTCCAGAAATTACAAAAGTCTCAAATACACAAGCTAACCTTATCCTAACAGAGCTGGAGAAAAAAACAATAAATAAAGCCTAAACCCAGCAGAAGAAGAGAAAAAATAAAGATTAAGGCAGAAATTACTGAGATAGGAACCAAAAGAATACCAGAATAGATCCATGAAACTGGAAGCTGATTCTTTGAAAGAATTAATATGATCGATAAACTCCTAGCCAGAGTTATCAAAAAGAAAAAAGGACCCAAATTAATAAAATCATGAATGAAAGAAGAGAGATCACGACCAACATCAAGGAAATACAATCTTAAGAACATATTATGAGCAACTATATGCCAAAAAATTAGACAATCTGGAAGAAATTGATGCATTCCTAGAAACTTACAAACTGCCAAAACTGAAACAGGAAGAAACAGAAAACCTAAACAAATTAGCAAGGAAATCAAAGCAGTAATCAAAAATCTCCCAACAAACAAGAGTCTAGGGCCAGATGGCTTCCCAGGGGAATGCTACCAAACCTTTAAAGAAGAAATAATACCTACTCTTCTGAAGATGTTTCAAAAAATAGAAATGGAAGGAAAACTTCTAAACTCATTTTAAGAGGCCAGAATTACCTTGAGGCCAAAACCAGACAAAGACCCCACCAAAAAGGAGAATTACAGACCAATATCCCTGATGAATATGGATGCCAAAATTCTTACCAAGAACAGGATCCAATAGTACATTAAAAATATTACTCACCACAATCAAGTGGGATTTTTTCCTGGGATGCAAAGGTGGCTCAACAGCTACAAATCAATCAATGTGATAGATCATATTAATAAAAGAAAGAACAAGAACAATATGACCTTCTCAACTGATGCAGAAAAAGCATTTGACAAAATATAGCATCTTTTCTTGGTTAAAAGTCTCCACAGTGTAGGGATAGAAGGAAGATATCTCAATATCATAAAAGCCATCTATAAAAAGCCCACAGCGAATATCATCCTCAATGGGGAAAAACAGAATTTTTCTGCCAAGGTCAGGAACACCACAGGGATGCCCATTCTCACCACTGTTGTTCAACATAGTCCTAGAAGTCCTAGCCTCAGTAATCAGACAACAAAAAGAAATAAAAGGTATTCAAATTGGCAAAGAAGTCAAACTCTCACTCTTTCCAGATGACATGATACTTTATGTGGGATACTCAAAAGACTCCACCCCAAAATTGCTAGAACTCATACAGGAATTGAGCAATTGGCAAGATATAAAATCAGTGCATAGAAGTTATCTGCATTTCTATACACGAACAATGAGGCAGAAGAAAGAAAAATCAAGGAATTGATCCCATTTACAATTGCACCAAAACCCATAAGATACCTAGGAATAAACCTAACTGAAGAGGTAAAGAATCTGTACTATAAAAACTACAGAACACGTATGAAAGAAATTGAGGAAGACATAAAGAGATAGAAAAACATTCCATGCTCATGGATTTTCTGGAAGAATAAATATTGTTAAAATTTCTATGCTATCCAGAGCAATCTACACATTCAGTGCAGTCCCTATCAAAAGACTATCAACACTTTTCACAGAGCTGGAACAAATAATCCTAAAATTTGTATGAAACCAGAAAAGACCCTAAATAGCCAGAGGAATGTTGAAAAAGAAAACCGTAACTGGTGGCATCACAATGCTGGACTTCAAGCTATATTAAAAAGCTGTAATCTTCAAGAAAGCATGGTACTGGCACAAAAACAGACACATAGATCAATGGAACAGATTTGAGAACCCAGAAATGGGCCCTCAACTCTATGGTCAACTAATCTTCAACAAAGCATGAAAAAAAGACCATCCCTTCAAAAAATGGTGGTGGAAAAATTGGACAGCTACCTGTAGAAAAATGAAACTGGACTATTTTCTTACACCGTATACAGAGATAAACTCAAAATGGATGAAAGTCCTTAATGTGAGACAGGAATTCATCAAAATCCTAGAGGAGAACACAGGCAGCAACCTCTTTGACCTCGGCCACAGAAACTGTTTGCAAGACACATCTCTAAAGACAAGGGAAACAAAAGCAAAAATAAACTTTTGGGACTTCATCAAGATTAAAAGCTTATGCACAGCAAAGGAAACAGTCAACAAAACTAAAAGGCAATTTACAGAATGGGAAAAAATATTTGCAAATGTAATATTAGATAAAGGGTTAGTATCCAAGATCTATAAAGAACTCATCAAAGTCAACATCTAAAAGACAAATAATCTAGTCAAGAAATGGGCAGAAGACATGAACAGACATTTCTCCAAAGAAGACATACAAATGGCCAACAGACACATGAAAAGTCTCAGCAACACTCAAAATCAGGGAAATACAAATCAAAACCACAATGAGATTCCACCTCACACCAGTCAGAATGGCTAAAATTGACCAGTCAGGAAATAATAAATGTTGGCGAGGATGTGGAGAAAGGGAAACCCTCTTACACTGTTGGTGGGAATGCAAGCCTGTACAGCTACTCTGGAAAACAGTATGGAGGTTCCTCAAGAAGTTAAAAGTAGATCTACTTTATGACCCAGCAATTGCACTACTAGGTATTCTCCCTAAAGATTCAAATGTAGTGATTCAAAGGTGCACCTGTATCCCAATGTTTAGAGCAGCAATGTCCATGAGAGCCAAACTGTGGAAAGAGCCGAGATGTTCATTGACAGATGAATGGATATATATATATATATATATACACACAGTGGTATATTACTGAGTCATCTGAAAGGATGCATAGTTACCATCTACATTGATGTGCATGGAACTGGAGGCTATTATGCTGAGCAAAATAAGTCAATCAGAGAAAGACAATTATCATATGGTTTTGCTCAGGTGTGAAATTTAAGAAACAGTGCAGAGGATCATAGAGGAAGGGAAGGAAAACTGAAAAATTGAATGGAATGTAATCAGAGAGGGAGATAAACCATGAGAGACTCTTAACTATAGGAAATAAACCAAGGGTTGCTGGAGGAGACTTGGGTTGGGGGGATAGGGTAATTGGGTGATGGGCATTAAGAGGGCACGTGATGTGATGAGCACTGGGTGTTATTTGCAACTGATGATTTATTGATCTCTACATCTGAAATTAAGGATGTTCCCTATGTTGGCTAATTGAATTAAAAATAATCTTCTGTTTTAGTAGACAGTTACCTTAAATTTAGCATGCAGATTCTGGCCTACTATTGTCATCTGTGGTTCCACTGGGAATTTAGGTTTTAGAACCTCTGTGGTTCTATTTTGGTCTGCTTGATTTATCTGGTACCTGTGGGGATCACACTGATCTCTGCCTGTGCTGCTTCAGAAGGTCGAAGGGCTTTCCCGAGGCCTGTTGCCCAGTGTCTCTAAATGGGGCATGGGAATCAAGCCTGCAAAGAAAAAGAGGCTTCCCTGCCTGGTTCCTTGTCTTGACAGAGTCTTCCCTGCTCATGGAGATGGAAGTGGCTTCCTGGGAGGAGTGCTTGTTGTGGCAGTCTCCTGACTGCTCCAGTGTCTCTGGTTGGAAAAGGGCAGAGATGGAGAACCCTTCACTTAGCTGATTGTTATTAGTCAGGGGTAGGGTCTTGATTAATCTTCCTTGCTAATGCTGCAAGTCTTACATCTTATTAGAGGGACTCCTGTTTGAGTCTGGGGGAGAAAAGAGCCTACCTGGGCTGTCTCCTGTTTTAAGTTTGGGGGTCAGGAAATGCCCCAGCCGGACTGCTTTCTTCTTTGGGGTTGTTACTCCAGTCCTGTGGTCCCAAATCAGTTCTTTTAACCAGCTTTCAGTTCTCCTTTGACTGCCTCTTGTTACAAGAGGTTTATATTTGTACTTAAAATCACCAGTGAGAAGAGTCTACAACACCCTGTCTGGACCAGAAGTCCAATCAACAGGATTTTATAGTATGAAATTCTGAAGAGAGACAATATTTTAGAATCAGTCTTGGGTTCCAGAACTTACACACTAGCTTGGTGACTTAGACACAGGACTTCAGCTTTTTAAGTAACATGAAATATATTTAGAGCTCCCAGCTCAAGGCCTTGCACAGATGAGCCACTCATTAAGTAGGTGTTAAATGTTTCCTTAGAAATCATCTCATTCAATCCACCTGTTTTAAACATAAGGCAAGAGGCCAAAGAAAGGAAGGAGGCTTTCAAATATGAAGTGACTCATATATACCCAAGTGACATCTTTCCCCCAAAACCCAAAAACATACTTTGTCCATTCTTGATTATTTGGTTCCTTGCTTCATTATGGTAGTTCTGGTTCAGTTGGACATGATTTGAAGATTGAAACTGATGGTACCATCGTCTATTCGAAAACCACCTCCAAAACTACAATATGCTTTGCATTTATAGCTTCCCTTGGTTGCCACAATCATAGTGTGGGACAAGCAGGGTAGAGATTATTCCTATTTTGCAAATAAGGAAACAGTAAATTGAGGGGCTGAGACTCATCCAGAAGTGATTTTTCACCTTTTCCCCTGTGAAATCAGAACTTCATTGGGTGATAGGAGGCTGCAGAAATAGTTGATTTCAGACCACTTAGCTTGCCATGTCCTTGGCTATTGCTAATCCAATGAGTTACCTTATGACTATAGAGTGGATGGATTCCAAGTTCAGGCTTCTGTTCCACATATAGTACCCTGAGAACTTGGAGCTCAAATTACCCTTAGAGTTTGTGGGTAAGAAAAATCCTATCTTCATAGATCACCTCAGGGAAGGGGGTATCTTAAATCAGAAAGGAGGTTGCTGAATTCCAATAAATGGAAATAGGGTGCGCTACATGAAGCTAAGATTGAAATTTGATGTAGGAGAAGTCTATAGCTTGGCCAAACAATAGGGAGTTGGTTGAATAAAATATAACTTATATAATGAGACACTATGTGGACATTAAAAATTATACTGATTTACATTTATTGAAATGAAAAAATGTTAAATTTAAACAAGAAACTTACATAGGAGTGTGTAATATGATTCTATTTTTTCTATGTGTGAATTCCTCTGCATAGAAGAATTATGATGCTTTTTTTTCTTTTGGTTCTCTGTATTTTAAAAATATTCTATAACAAAAATTACTTAATTATAAAAGAGAGCCATAACTTATCCAATTGTTATAAACTGAATGTCTGCATGCTCCCAAAATTTATGTTGAAATTCTACCCTCTGATATGCTGGTAATAGCGGATGGGGCCTTTAGGAGGTGATTAGGATTAGATAAAATTATAAAGCTGGAACCCTCACGAATGGGATTAAAGCTATTTTAAGAGTTATGAGAGAGCACGCTTCTCTCTCTGCTCTCCATCCCGTGAAGTTACAAATGAAAAAAACTGTGGTCTAGAAAGCAGGCTCTCACCAGATACCAAATCTGCCAGCCACATGATTTTGGACTTCCCAGGGTTCAGACAGTAAGATACGTTTGTTGTTTATAAGCCATTCAATCTCTGATATTTTTTAATAGTAGCCTGGATGGAGTAAGATAGAAATCATATTATAATCTTATTATATTGTAACCTAATTGTCTAAAGAAAATGTGTCAATGTGTATTCTTCCTATCCATGAGCATGGAATGTTTTTCCATCTTTCTGTGTCTTCTTCAATTTCTTTCTTTTTTTCTTAATTTTATTTTATTACATTATCTTAGTCACAATACATCATCAGTTTTTGATGTGGTGATCAACGATTCATTGTTTTCATATAACACCCAATGTTCCATGCAGTATGTGCCTCCCTTAATACCCATCACTGGGCTAACCAATACCGCCAACCCCTCCCCCCAAAACCCTCAGTTTGTTTCTTCATAGTATTCATAGTCTCTCATGGTTCATCTCTCCCTCCGATTCTCCCCCTTCATTTTTCACTTCCTTCTCCTAATGTCCTCCATGTTATTCCTTATGTTCCACAAATAATTGAAACCATATGACAATTGACTTTCTCTGCTTGACTTATTTCACTTAGCATAACCTCCTCCAGTCCCATTCAAGTGGATGTAAAAGTTGGGTATTCATCGTTTCTGATGGCTGAGTCATATTCCATTGTATATATGGACCACATCTTCTTTATCCATTCATCTGTTGAAGGGCATCTAGGCTCTTTCCACAGTTTGGCTATTGTGGACATTGCTGTTATGAACATTGGGGTGCATATGGCCCTTCTTTTCACCACATCTGTGTCTTTGGGGTAAATACCCAGGAGTGCAATTCCATTACTGTGCAGAAGCTTTGTATCTTGAAGAAGTCCCAGAAGTTCATTTTTGCTTTTGTTTCATTAGCTTTTGGAGATATATCCTGAAAGAAGTTGCCATGGCCGATGTCATAGAAGTTACTGCCTATGTTCTCCTCTATTGATTTTGATAGATTCCTGTCTCACATTGAGGTCTTTCATCCATTTTGAGTTTATCTTTGTGTATGGTGTTAGAGAATGGTCGAGTTTTATTCTTCTGCATGTGGCTGTCCAATTTCCCCACCACCATTTATTGAAGAGATTGTCTTTTTAACATTGCATATTTTTTCCTGCTTTGTCGAAGATTATTTGACCATAGAGTTGAGGGTCCATACCTGGGCTCTCTATTCTGTTCCATTGGTCTATATGTCTGCTTTTGTGCCAGTACAATGCTGTCTTGGGGATCACAGCTTTGTAATATAGCTTG
Organism: Eumetopias jubatus; assembly: GCF_037043125.1. NCBI lineage: Eukaryota > Metazoa > Chordata > Mammalia > Carnivora > Otariidae > Eumetopias > Eumetopias jubatus. The sequence continues at coordinate 81,521,047 of NW_028274817.1, forward strand.
AAATCAGGCAACGTGATGCCCCCAGCTTTGTTTTTCCTTTTCAACATTTCCTTGGCGATTCGGAGCCTCTTCTGGTTCCATACAAATTTTAGGATTGTTTGTTCCAGCACTTTGAAAAATGTCATTGGGATTTTGATTGGGATGGCACTGAAGGTATAGATTGCTCTGGGTAGCATAGACATTTTCACAATGTTTATTCTTCTGATCCATGAGCATGGAAAGTTTTTCCATCTTTTTGTGTCTTCTTCAATTTCTTTCATGAGTGTTCTGTAGTTCCTCGAGTATAGATCATTTACCTCTTTGGTTAGGTTTATTACAAAGTATCTTATGGTTTTTAGTGCTATTGTAAATGGAATCGTTTCTCTAATTTCCCTTTCTACAGTTGCATTGTTATTGTATAAGAAAGCAACTGTTTTCTGTGCATTAATTTTGTATCCTGCCACATTACTGAATTGCTGTATGACTTCTAGTAATTTGAGAGTGCAGTCTTTTGGGTTTTCCACATAAAGTATCATGTCTTATGCAAAAAGAGAGAGTTTGACTTTTTCTTTGGCAATTTGAATACCTTTTATTTCTTTTTGTTGTCTGATTGCTGTTGCTGGAACCTCTAGTACTATGTTGAACAATACTGGCAAGAGTGGGCATCCTTGACGTGTTCCTGATTTTAAGGGAAAGACTCTCAGCTTTTCCCTATTGAGGATGATATTTGCTGGGGTTTTTTGGCAGATGGATTTTATGAACTTGAGGAATTTTCCCTCTATCCCTATGTTCTGAAGAGTTTTAATCAAGAATGGATGCTGTATTTTGTTTTTTTGTTTGTTTTTTTAAAGATTTTATTTATTTGTTAGAGAGAGAGAGTGTGGGCGAGAGAGAGAGTGAGCAAGGGTACAAGCAGGGGGAGCTGCAGGCAGAGGGAGAAGCAGGCTCCCTGCTGAGCAAGGAGCCTGATGCAGGACTTGATCCCAGGACCCTGGGATCATGACCTGAGCTGAAGGCATATGCTTAACCGACTGAGCCACCCAGGCATCCCCGGATGCTGTATTTTGACAAATGCTTTTTCTGCATCAATTGAGAGGACCATATGGTTCTTCTCTCTCCTCTTATTAATGTGTTCTATCACACTGATTGATTTGCAAATGTTGAACCACCCTTGCATCCTGAGCATAAACCCCACTTGGTTGTGGTGGATGATCCTTTTAATGTATTGTTGGGGATTTTGTTGAGGATTTTGGAATCCATATTCATCAGGGATATCGGTCTGAAATTCTCCTTTTTGATGGGGTCATTGCCTGGTTTGGGGAATAAGGTAATGCTGGCCTCATAGAATGAGTCTGAAGGCTTTCCTTCTGTTTCTATTTTTTGAAACAGCTTCAGGAGAATAGGTATTATTTCTTCTTTGAATGTTTGGTAGAATTCCTCAGGGAATCCATTAGGCCCTGGACTCTTATTTTTTGGGAGGTTTTTGATCACTGCTTCAATCTCCTTACTGGTTATTGGCCGAGTCAGGTTGTCAATTTCTTCCTATTTCAGTCTTGGCAATTTATAGGTTTCCAGGAAGGCATCCAATTCATCCAGATTGCTCAGTTTCTTGGCATATATTTGTTGATAATAATTACTAATAGTTGTTTCTATTTCCTTGGTGTTAGTCATGATCTCTCCCCTTTCATTCATAACTTTATTAATTTGAGTCCTTTCTCTTTTCTTCTGGATAAGTCTGGCCAGTGGTTGATCAATCTTATTCTTTCAAGGAACCAGCTTCTATTTCCTTTGATCTGATATACTGTGTTTCTGGTTTCTAATTCATTGATCTCTGCTCTAATCTGAATTATTTCTCTTCTAATGCGTGGCTTAGGCATCGTTTGTTGCTTTTTCTCTAGTTCTTTAAGGTGTAGAGTTAGTTGGTGAATTCAGGATTTTTCTATTTTTTTGGGTGAGGCTTGGTGGCTATATATTTCCCCCTTAGGCCTGCCTTTGCAGTATCCCATAGGTTTTGGAGTGATATGTTTTCATTCTCAATGGTTCCCATGAATTGTTTAAGTTCTTCTTTGATTTCCTGGTTGACCCAAATATTCTTGAGCAAAGTAGTCCTTAGCTTCCAAGTGTTTGAATTTCTGCCAAAATTTTTCTTGTGATTGATTTCCAGTTTTAAAACATTGTGGTCTGAGAATATGCAGGGAATCATCTCAATCTTTTGGTATCGGTTGAGACCTGATATGTGACACAGTATGTGGTCTATTCTGGAGAAAGTTCCATGTATGCTTGAGAAAATGAGTATTCTGTTGTTTTAGGGTGGAATGTTTTGTATGTATCTATGAGGTCCACCTGGTCCAGTGTGTTATTCAAAGCTCTTGTTTCTTTGTTGATTTTCCGCTTAGATGATCTGTCTATTGCTGAGAGTGGAGTATTGAGGTCTCCTACAATTAATGGATTGTTATCAATATAACTATTTTGGTTAACATTTGGCTTATGTAGTTGGCTACTCCCGTGTTGGGGGCATATATATTTACAATTGTTATCTTCTTGTTGGACAGACCCTTTGAGAATGATAAAGTGTCCTTCTGTGTCTCTAACTACAGTCTTTAGTTTAAAATCTAATTTGTCTGATATTAGAATTGCTACCCCAGCTTTCTTTTGAGGTCCGTTGGCATGGAAGATGGATCTTCATCCCTTCACTTTCAGTTCTGATGTATCTTTAGGTTCAAAATGAGTCTCTTGTAGACAGCATATGGATGGGTCCTGTCTTTTTATCCAATCTGCAACCCTGTGCCGTTTTATGGGAGCATTTAAGCCATTCACATCGAGTGATTATTGAAAGATATGAATTAACTGTCATCATGTTGCCTGTGAAGATGTTGTTTTTATAGATTGTCCCTGTAAATTTCTATTGTATATCACTCTTGGGGTCTTTCTCCTTTTCTAGAACCTCTTTAATATTTCTGGCAGGGTCGGCTTAGTGGTCACATATTCTTTCAGTTTTTGCTGGTCTTGGAAGCTCCGCATCTCTCCATCCATTCTAAATGACAGCCTTGCCAGATAAAGTATTCTTGGCTGAATGTTCTTCTCATTTAGTACCCTGAATATGTCTTGCCAGGCCTTTCAGGCTTGCCAGGTTTCTGTGGATAAGTCTGACATTATTCTGATATTCCTCCCTATGTATGTAAGGAATCTCTTCCCCCTAACTGCCCTTAAGATGGTTTCCTTGGTTCTTGCGAGTTTTACTAGTACATGCCGGAGTGTTGGCCTAGCTTCCTTGATCTTGGGAGGGGTCCTCTCTGCCTCTAGGACACAAATGTTTGTTTCATTCCCCAGATTAGGGAAGTTCTCAGCTACGATTTGCTCAAATATATCTTCTAGTCCTCTCTCTCCCCACCCCCTCCAGGATTCCAATAATTCTCACATTGGAACGTCTCATGGTGTCACTTATTTCTCTATTTTCATGGATTCTGAGTTGTTCTCCCTGGCCTCCTCTTTTCCCTTTTTATCTATTAAATGGTCTTCCAGGTTTCTAATTCGTTCTTTGTCTCACTTATCCTAGCTGTTAGATTATCTAGATTAGATTGAATGCTATCTCATTGACAGCATTTTTAAGTTCTGCCAATTCAGCTTTCATTTCTGCCTTAGAGACTCTATGTTACCATTAATTGATTTCTCCATTCTAGCTCTTGTCTTCACAACTGCCAGCCTGAATTCCATCTCCGACATCTTGGTTTTATCTGTATCCATTTGTAAATCTGTGGCATAAGTCATAATCTCTGAGTCTTTCCTATTTTGTGGGTTCCTCCTCCTAGTCATTCTGTTGAGGGGTGTTTGAGGGAATGTATAGAGTCCAAATTATTGACCACAACCCAAGCAAGATGCACCTGTTTTCTAGGGACCTTAGGGTTGCTGGCCTCTTGTTCTCCCAGCCTGTCTTCTAGGGGAGGGGCCTGCCTCACTCTTACTCAGGCAACCTTATTTGGTCAGAGTTGCCCTGCACCCTGTGGTGGGGGATGGGCTCAGTGAAAAGTGGTTTTTTGGGGTTTTGTTCTCTGGTGGCTTTCCCTAGTGGCTTTCTGCATCTCTTCCCAGAGTCAGAGCAGAAGAGACCATTTCCAACCCTCTGCCTCAGAGCAAAGAGATCACAGTCTTCAGTGAGCTCTCCATGCCACACTATGTCCATTTCTGTCTGTGCTGCTATAAACTGCAGTGTCCTGTGTTGTGCGCCCCTCAGCAGCGTTCGCTCCCAGTCCTCGCCTCCAGGTCAGGGCATGTCTCTGCCCTTTGTGCTTCTAAAACTGCCAGCCTCCCCCAGTTCCCATTCGTGACGCTGCTGCTCCAGTTTCCGTCAGGGTGGTGCCCTAACGTCCTTTCCCCACCGCTACTGGTCTGGGAGTCTGTGCCCCATCTCTAGTGTGGGAGGCTATTGCTCACCCATGGTGTAGGATCCCCACAGCCAGGCTCCCTCCTGCTGCCATTTATCCTCCGATATCTGCCCGTGGAATCACAGCTCCCCGCTTTGTACCTCAAAACCAATTGCCTGTGATATTCTGTTTGTAGAGATCCAGATCTATCTTCTTACATCTCAGGCTGATTTTGTGGGTGTTCAGAGTGATCTGGTAGATATCTTGCTCAATTCCAGGAACCATTTGGAATAGGGTCCCCTACTGCTCCACCATCTTTTCCCCTATCCATTCATCTGTTGATGGTTATCTTGGCTCTTTCCACAATTTGGTTATCGTGGACATTGCTGCCATGAACAGTGGGGTGCACGTGCCCCTTTGGATCATTACATTTGTAACTTTGGGGTAAATGCCTAGCAAGGCAATTGCTGCGTCATAAGGTATCTCTATTTTTATCTTCTTGAGGAACCTCCATACTGTTTTCCAGAGTGGCTGTACCTGCTTGCATTCCCACCAACAGTACAAGAGGGTTCTCTTTTCTCATTATCGCCAACATTTGCTGTTTCCTAACTTGTTGACTTTAGCCATTCTCACTGGTATGAGGTGGTATCTCATTGTGGTTTTGATTTTTATTTCCCTGATGCCAAGTGATATGGAGCATTTTTCATGTTTCTATTGGCCATTTGTATGTTTTCTTTGGAGAAATGTCTGTTCATGTCTTCTGCCCATTTTTTGACTGGATTATTTGGTATTTGGGTGTTGACTTTGATGAGTTCTTTATGGATCTTGGATACTAGCCCTTTATCTAATATGTTATTTGCAAATATCTTTTCCCATTCCATAGGTTGCCTTTTAGTTTTGCTGACTGTTTCCTTTGCTTTGCAGAAGCTTTTTTTTTTCTTCCATGGATATTGATTTTTTTTAATTTAAATTCAATTAGCCAACATTTAGTACATCATTAGCTTTTGATGTAGTGTTTAATGATTCATTAGTAGTACATTAGTAGTATATAACACCCAGTGCTCATCAGATCATGTGCCCTCCTTAAGGCTCATCACCCAGTTACCCAATCCCTCCAACCCCCTTCCTTCCTCAACCCTCCGTTTGTTTCCTGGAGTCAAGAGACTCTCATGGTTTGTCCCCCTTTCTGATTTCGTCCTTCAATTCTCCCTCCCTTCTCCTATTGTCCTCTGCACTATTTCTTATATTCCACATATGAGTGAAACCATATGATAATTGTCTTTCTCTGACTTATTTCACTTAGCATAACAGCCTCCAGTTCCACCCATGTTGTTGCAAAAGGTGCGTATTTATCCTTTCTGATAGCTGAGTAAGATTCCATTGTATATATGAATCACATCTTTATCCATTTATCTGTTGAAGGACATTTTGCCTCCTTCCACAGTTTGGCTATTGTGCACACTGCTGCTATGAACATTGGGGTGCATGTGTCCCTTCTTTTCACTACATCTGTATCTTGGCTCAAATACTCAGTAGTGCAGTTGCTGGGTCATAGGGTAGCTCTATTTTTAACTTCTTGAGGAACTTCCATACTGTTTTCCAGAGTGGCTGTGCCAGCTTGCATTTCCACCAACAGTGTAAGAGGGTTCCCTTTTCCCCACATCCTTGCCAACATTTGTTGTTCCCTGTCTTGTTAATTTTAGCCATTATAACTGGTGTTAAGGTGGTATATCTCATCGTGGTTTTGATTTGTATTTCCCTGATGCCAAGTGATGTGGAGCATTTTTTCATGTCTGTTGGCTATTTGTGTGTCTTCTTTGGAGAAGTGTCTGTTCATGTCTTCTGCCCATTTCTTGACTGGATTATTTTTGGGGGGTGTTGAGTTTGATAAGTTGTGTATAGATCTTGGATATTAGTCCTTTATCTGATAACTCACTTGCAAATATCTTTTCCCATTCTGTGGGTTGCCTTTTAGTTTTGTTGACTGTTTCCTTTGCTGTGCAGAAGCTTTTTATCTTGATGAAGTCCCAATAGTTCATTTTTGCTTTTGTTTCCCTTGCCTTTAGAGGTGTGTCTTGCAAGCCATTGCTGTGGCCAAGGTCGAAGATGTTACTGCCTGTGTTCTCCTCTAGGATTTTGATGGATTCCTGGCTCGATTACGTCTTTCATCCATTTTGAGTTTTTCTTTGTGTATGGTGTAAGAGAATGATCCAGTGTCATTTTTCTGCATGCGGCTGTCCAATTTTCCCAGCACCATTTGTTGAAGTGACTGCCTTTTCATTGGAAATTCTTCCTGCTTTGTTGAAGATTAGTTGATCATAGAGTTGATGGTTCATTTCTGGAGTCTCTATTCTGTTCCACTGATCTATGTGTCTGTTTTTGTGCCAGTACCATGCTGTCTTGATGATCACAGCTTTGTAATATAGCTTGAAGTCAGGCATTGTAATGCCCCCAGCTTTGGTTTTCTTTTTTAGCATTCCCCTGGCTATTTGGGGTCTTTTCTGGTTCCACACAAATTTTAGGATTGTTCGTTCCAGCTCTGTGAAAAGTGTTGCTGGTATTTTGATAGGGATTGCCTTGAATGTGTAGATTGCTCTATGTAGCACAGACAGTTTCACAATGCTTATTCTTCCAATCCATGAGCATGTAATGTTTTTTCCATTTCTTTGTGTCTTCCTCAATTTCTTTCATAAGTGTCCTGTAGTTTCTAGAGATCCTTTACCTCTTTGGTTAGGTTTATTCCTAGGTATATTATGGTTTTTGTTGCAATTGTAAATGGGATCAGTTCCTTAGTTTCTCTTTCTTCTGTCTCATTGTTAGTGTATAGAAATGTAACTGATTTCTGTGCATTGATTTTGTATCCTGCCACATAGCTGAATTGTATGAGTCCTAGTATTTTGGGTGGATTCTTTTGGGTTTTCCACATAAAGTGTCATGTCATCTTCAAAGAGAGTTTGACTTCTTCTTTTCCAATTTGAATGCCTTTTATTTCTTTTTGTTGTCTGATTGCTGAGGCTAGGACTTCTAGTACTATGTTGAACAATAATGGTGATACCACTTTGTTACTACTTCTCAGTTTACAAATGCATTGACAAGACCTTTTCACTATTGATTAATTTTGTTTTAGAGCTAAGAAATAAGGTTGGTACTATGTACTGCCCTTGTGTAGGTCTGTAGAAATAAATCTGAGAATTTTTAACTTTTTATAGGATTTGCAAAAACTACTACATCTTACCATTTGTTTTTCCTTTCCTTGAATAAGCCTTAAATGCTGTATCTGGATTATCATGCTATTTAATGGACTGTAAAATTCAGACTGAGGTATGGGGGAAAGCCTCTGGTATAAAGCAAGAGAGCCAGAATAAATTCACTTAACTGATCAGTACAGTCATCCTCTTTGACAACTTCCTTCACCATGCCAATGTTAGATGGATTCTCCAGACCAAATTCAATTTTTTTCCAGATGTGAAATGTCAAATGAATATAAGCAACATCTGATGAGTTAGGTTATATAAGCCAAAGACCAAATTGTGTAAAGAGGAGGATCAGAAAAATATAATAGGAAATCACCTTGATATTTAAAATTATAGGAACAAGGCAGCCATCAAGAAGAGGTATGTAGAAAAACGGACCCTGTTTATAACTGAAATAAATTCAAATGAGTTAGCTCTTTAAAAACACAGAATTAAGACAGCTACCAAGAGGAGGTAAGTAGAAAAACTGTCTTTTATTTGCATATTAAAAAAAGACAACCAAAATATGTTAGAATTCTTCCTCTAAAGAGGAAGGTTGTTTAGGGTCCATAGTTTAGCTTGGAGTAAGAAATCAATAAGCCATTCTGGCTCTTCCCTCCTACTTCTAACACTTAAAAAAATAAACAAACCTTTCTTACAGAGAAAAGTAACTAATACAGTGATCCTTTAGAGATGTCTATGTTTACAACTGAATGTGGTAGTACCAGAGATGGCTCTTTCACTAAGACATCTATTTTTTTCGCTTAAACCAGATATAGTATTTGGAATAGACATCGTGGGTGAAGACCTGGATTCTATTGGCAATGGGAGCTCTGAAAATGCTGACAATATATAGTACATGACCCAAACCACCTGAGGGCTACCTATCCCAGCATGTGGAACTGGGTAAAGCATGACTGAATATTCAAGAGGAAAGTATATAACAAGCATATAAACCCCAAAAGGGAAAATCTGGTTTTTAATGGACAAGTACATCCCTTCCCCCAGGAGTATCTGGGCCTGCTCTAAGAATAGACTTTTTCAAAAGTGTGTATTACCACAAGTGATAAACCTACCAGATTTAAAAAGTAGTGCCAATTGTATCTAAAAACCCACAAACTTGATGTGATGTCTACAGGAGCAAAACCACTGGTCTTCATAAAAAAAAAAAAAAAAAAACTAAGAAGAGGCCTGTTTTAGGAAAACTCAGATGGGCATATAGGCCAAGTGTAAGCCAGGGTCTAAAGCACTGAGATTTTCAGTTGTCTCCCAAAATAATGCTGAGAATGCTATTAATCAGTGTTATTAATTTAGATCCCACTGATTTGGAATTGATTGTTTTAGAATGTAGTGGATTCAAGTTTACCTATGGGTTACCTATGAAAAAGGGAATTGGCTGAGTATTATAAATAGACCTAACTGGGGTGTGAGTTGGGGACAGCAAATGTTATAACCTAATTTTTTCCTTATATGTTCTAAACCACCAAGCACCCATGCACGCATGCTAACAATTAAGGATCATTTTACTTCTCAGGCAAATGTTGGGATCTCTACTGGCAATAACATTAGCTTACATCCTATAACTGAACATGTCTAAAGGTAAAATTTCCTTTTAAGCCATTCTGCAATTCAGTTACTTGCTATATACCATCTATATATCCCCTCAACAGTCTTAGTTCTAAACTGTGATTATATTTTCACTCTGTTCTCCTGCTATAGCAGTAAGGGTGGAAAAGTCGGGGAGGCTGATCATTAAGGAAAATGGAATAATGGAAGCAGCCTAATACCTCAGCTGGAGGGCAACATTTCTAAAGTTAAATCCCATTCTAGAACAATAATATATTCTTTCTCTTGCCTACATTCTGGGCTGCTTAACATATATATACTGGTTGTTTAATCATTAAAGGCCATAAGTCACCTTCCAGACTCTTAAGTGGGAGGAGGGGTGCCCCAGACTCACCCATTTAAACCAAGTGGAAAAGCAGCATAGCCTTCTTTGGGACAAGGATCACTGTGGGTGCTGTAGTAGTTACATCTAGCATGGCAACAGATGAGTAGCTCACTGTTGCTTAGAGCAGCCTGCCTCCTTGGTGCTGACCTTGGAGATGCCTATGTCCCCAGAGATATCCATACCCCAGCGAAGCTCATGGCCTCAGAGATGCTGATGTCTCCAGAGTAGCCCATAGCCTCAGAGATAACTGTGGCCACAAAGATGTCCCTGGAGTCAGAGATGCCCATGTTTCTAGAGACTCCCACATCCCCATAAATGTTTATGGCCCTAAGGCTACCTACAATCCCACAACAGTCATGGTGAAAGGTCTGTACACTGGCTTTTCACTTGATCCATCTGAGCTTGGAGGCCTCCTTCCCTGGACAGGGTACCATTCTCCATCAAGGTGTTCAGGTCTCCATTGATATTCATAAAGCCAAGAGGATTGGTCAAAGAACTTCCCAGATGCTGAGATAATAAATTCCCTAATTGAGGGCAGGTACAGCCTTCTTCTATAGTGGCTGATCATGGGCTTGTAGTTTCTGTCATAGGAACAAGGAATGGTTGAAAAGAATTAGGAACAGAAGAAAAGCTAGGTAAATTTCACAATGATCTGCAGGGATCCTGCTGCTGTCACTAATATGGTAGAGTATAAACTTCTGCCCCCTCCTTACTCATGTATAAACATCTTTTCTTGACATAGTGCTTTAAAAGCCCTACTACTAAAAATCCTCAAGGGTCTTATATCTATAAAAGTCCTCTTTTCTGAAGAAGATAGCAGGAGGGGAAGAATGAAAGGGGGTAAATCGGAGGGGGAGATGAACCATGAGAGACGATGGACTCTGAGAAACGGACTGGGGGTTCTAGAGGGGAGGGGGGTGGGGGAATGGGTTAGCCTGGTGATGGGTATTAAGGAGGGCACATTCTGCGTGGAGCACTGGGTGTTATGCACAAACAATGAATCATGGAACACTACATCAAAAACTAATGATGTAATGTATGGTAATTAACATAACAATAAAAAATTTTAAAAAGTCCTCTTTTCTGATAAATATAATTTTATTACTGGAAACAGGGAGGGCAAAGAAGAGGATCACTAAAACTTTTCAAATACCTCTATGTGCTGGAGACTTTACATATAGTATTTCCTTTTATACTTATAAGAATCCTATTGGTTAAATATTAGCTGTATTTTACAAATGAGAAAACTGAGTCTCAGAGAATTTAAGTAAGACTAAAATTCACACATTCAGGAAATGGCAGAGCTGGGATCTAACCCTGACTCTTAATGCCAGTTTCTATGACCTAACACTTCATGGTACCTCCAATGGATATTTTCACTTTCAAGGATAACACAATGACTCAGTGATACTTTATAATGGTTATTCTTAACTTTCTTCTCAGAAAGCTGCATGCATGCACATGTGTGTACATAAACAACCCACATACACAGTTTTAGGTATAATATCAGGGCTTTCACAGATTCCCCCAAAGGGTATCCGTGTACACCTATGGATTCATGGACTCCAGTGAAGAGCTCCTGTTGTAGGATATAGGCATCTCATTGTCATTTTTTTTGTAAATCAGAAAATCGCACACACATACAAAACAAACAGTGGTAACCTTTGAAGAGAGGAAATGAATGGGTGGGTGGCTAGGAGAGTCTTTTAAACTTTCCACCTTGTATGTTTTTGTATTCTGCATATTCTAACTTTATAACTGTACTACCTTTCTAAAAATCTCAACAGAGAAAAACTTCTGGGAAGATGGAAAAGTAAGAATATCCTAAGCTCACCTTGTTCCATGAACACACCTAGATAACAGCCATATCAGTGCAACTAACCCAGAGGATGACCTAAAGACTGGCAGAAGAGATTTTACACTGTTAATCGTAGAGAAGACACCACATTGGAAAGGTAGGAGGGTCAGAGATGTTGTCCAGAACCAAACTCTTAAACAGACTAACTACAAACAGGAAGGTTACCACAAGCACAGAGAAGGGAGAGGAGCAGACCCCATACTAGGCACCCCAGACACAGGGTCAAGCACTGGGAAGTAAGGCTCCCTAATATTTGACTTTGAAAATCAGTGGGGTTTAACTTCTCAAGTATTTAAAATCAGCAGGGCTTAAATCTAGGTACTTTAAAAATCAGCAGGCTTAGCTCTGGGAGAGCCGAAAGGCTCTATGAACCAGAGTCTCTGCCCTTAAAGAGCCAATATAACAAACATAGCATAGAAGAAGCAGTTTGAAAAGAACCTTGAGTATACCTGAAGATTTATTTACTAATCTCACAACATGTGCCAGGGGGGTAGGGATGAGGAGACTTATCCAAGAACAAAAGAGCTGGAAGGCATCATTTCGCTCTCTCCACCTCCCTATACCCAGCACAGATAACAGAACACTTGTAGTAACCAGGTAGAAAATCCTCCACCTACCTTTCTAACAACGTGTGCTCTGCCTCCACATCCACCCACCCTACTCTGAAGACATCCTCTAAAGTTGCTCCTGCCAAAAAATATACTGCTTGCAGCCTTGGTTAAGACTGGTGCCACAACAAAGTGATTCCAGCCAGGGGGAGAGAGGATGATAACCACATACAACAGTTCAAATGCAGGCCCAGAAGACAGACTAGGAGTAGGCATTGGATCGGGTTGCTGGTCTGCTGACCAACAAAATCCTCTCAAGGGACAAGGCAGGGAAAGCACCCTGCAGGTTGATGATACTGAAGCCCCAACAGACAGACGGTGGGCAGGCATCTGATTGGATTTCAGGCTCTGCTCAACAGTGAAAGCCTCTCAGGAAAGCACTCTGAGGATCAGTGTAACAACAGTCCCAGTGGAGAGGCTGAGGGTAGGCATCTAGTCTGACGGCTGACACCAACCAAGTACAAACCCATGGTGGTACCAAACTGGCCTCTTAACAGCACAGGTACCAAACCCTGCCCACAACTAGCAAAGTGGGCCGTTACAGCCAACTGGACTAAAGGGAAATGAAGATCAGCCACAACGGTAGGATGTAAAAAACCCACATAAGAGATAATCCAGAAGAACTGGTTCTGGAGAAACACATTACACTACGGAGCACCACAGGACCTCTTCTTCATAAGGACACTACTTTCAAAATCAGGAGATGCAGCTGAATTTCCTAATACATAGAAACAAACACAGAGGGGGGCGGGGCAAGATGGCAGAGGAGTAGGAGACCTGGATTTCGTCTGGTCTCAGGAACTCAGCTGAATAGGGATCAAACCATTCTGAACACCTACGAACTCAATAGGAGATCAAAGAGAAGAATAGCAACAACTCTCTGAACAGAAAAGCAACCACTTATTGGAAGGTAGGACGTGCGGAGAAGTGAATCCAAAGCGATATTCGGGAGGAGAGACGGCGGAGTAGGGGGCCTCCGTCGGCCGCTGCTGGCAAGTGATAGAGCAGTGGAGCACAAAATCGGAAATTTTAAAAGTCTGCTCCACTGAGGGATGTCGCTCTAGTGGCTAAACAGGGGGTGGAACCCTTGTGGGACAGTGTGGTCTCAGGACCCTCAGGGTCACAGAAAGACCAGGGGTGCCTGAGTGTGGCAGAGCTCCCAGGTATCGGAGCGGGGAAGCCGGGTGCAGAGACGGAGCCGAGGTGCGGGCTCTCAGCTCCGGGTTGCCATAAACTGATCGGCTACACAGTCGAGCCACTGCTGTTCCAGCAGGGAGCCAACAAGCGGCAGATCCGGAGAGACTCTCCTTCCTCCCCCAGGAGGAGCAGCGCAGGAGCACACCGCAGGGATCTGCTGGGTTTGGAGACTCCACACCGAGTCGGGTGCCAGAGATAGAAACGCTCAGTCACAGGCCGGGTGAGCACGGGGTGCAGCCGGAAACTGGAGGCATGGGAGTGACTGACTGCTTTCCTCTGGGGGCGCACTGTGGAGCGGGGCCCCGAGTTCTCGGGTCCTCTAGGGCAGAGATTGGGAGGCCGCCATTTTCACTCTCGTCCTCCAAAGGTGTACGGAAAGCTTGCAGGGAACAAAAGCTCCCGAGAGCAAACCCGAGCAGATTGCTTAGCCCAGACCTGCAAGGGCGGGGCAATTCTGCCTCCCGCAAAGACATTTGGGAACCACGGCAAGAGGCACCTCCCCCAGAAGATCAGCACAAAAAGCCAGCCAAGACCAAGTTTACCGATCAAGGACAACGGGAGAACTCCAGCGCTAGGGGAATACTGCACATATGACTTTTTTACCATGATTCATTAGTTTCTCAAAGTTAATTTTTTTAACTGTTTTTTTTTTTTGAATTTTTCTTTTTCCGTTTTTCAACCAACATCTTATCAATCCCTTTTTGAAAAAAAAATTTTTTTATTTTTCATTTTTAGACTCATATTCTAACCCTTCATAGTAGATACCCTTATTTTGGGCATATATATATATATATATATATATTATATATATATATATATGTAAGTTGTTCTCTCTTTAAAATTTTGAGATACAGTTTCTTCTAACAGGTCAAAATATACCCTAAATCACTAGTGTATGGCTTTGTTCTAGTCTCCTGCCTGATCACATTATCTCCCTTTTTTTTTTAAATCTTCTTTCTTTTTTCAAACAACTTCTTATCTTATCAATTCCTTTTATAAAATCTTTTATAATTTTCATCTTTACAGTCATCTTCCATCCCTTCATTGTATCAAACCTTATTTTGTGCATATATAAGTCTTTCTTTCTTTAAAATTTTAGGAGACACTTTCTTCTAACAGACCAAAATACACCCAAAATCTAGTGTGTGGCACTGATCTATGCACTACCCTGATCATATTTGATCATATTCTGTTTTTTTTCTTTTGTTTGGTTTTTGTTTATTTTTATCTTTTTTTCTTGTTCTTTTTTCTTTTTTTCCCTTTCTTTTCCCCTGGTTTCAGGTCTTTTCTGATTTGTATACAGTATATTTGCTGGGGACGATGTTAACCTGTTAGCATTTTGTTTTCTCATTCATCTATTCTCCTCTGGACAAAGAGACAAGATGAAAAAAATCACCTCAACAAAAAGAACAAGAGGTAGTACCGTCTGCCAGGGACCTACTCAATACGGACATTAGTACAATGTTAGCCTTAGAGTTCAAAATCATGATTTTAAAGATACTAGCTGGGCTTGAAAAAAGCGTGGAAGTTATTAGAGAAACCCTTTCTGGAGAAATAAAAGAACTAAAATCTAACCAAATCAAAATCAAAAAGGCTATTAATGAGGTGCAATAAAAAATGGGGGCACTAACTGCTAGGATAAATGAGGCAGAAGAGAGAATCAGCGATATAGAAGACCGAATGATGGAAAATAAAGAAGCTGAGAAAAAGAGAGATAAACAACTACTGGTTCACGAGGGCAAAATTCGAGAGATAAGCACTACCATAAGACGAAACAACATTAGAATACCTGGGATCCCAAAAGAAGAAAGAGAGAGAGGGGCAGAAGGTATACTGGAGCACATTATAGCAGAGAACTTCCCTAATGTGGGGAAGGAAACAGGTATCAAAATCCAGGAGGCACAGAGAACCCCTCTCAAAATCAATAAAAATAGGTCAACACCCCGACATCTAATAGTAAAACTTATGAGTCTCAGAGACAAAGAGAAAATCTTGAAAGCAGCTCGGGAGAGGAGATATGTAACCTATAATGGCAGAAACATTAGATTGGCAACAGACCCATCCACAGAGACCTGGCAGGCCAGAAAGGACTGGCATGATATCTTCAGAGCACTAAATGAGAAAAATATGCAGCCAAGAATACTATATCCAGCTAGACTGTCATTGAAAATTGAAGGAGAGATAAAAATCTTCCAGGACAAACAAAAACTACAGGAATTTGCAAACACAAAACCAACCCTACAAGAAATATTGAAAGGGGTCCTCTAAGCAAAGAGAGAGCTTAAAGCAGCATAGACTGGAAAGGAATACAAACAATATACAGTAACAGTCACCTTACAGGCAATACAATGGCACTAAATTCATATCTTTCAATAGTTACCCTGAATGTAAATGGGCTAAATACCCCAATCAAAAGATACAGGCTATCAGATTGGATTAAAAAACAAGACCCATCGATATGCTGTCTGCAAGAGACTCATTTTAGACCCAAAGACACCCCCACATTGAAAGTGAGGGGATGGAAAACCATTTACAATGCTAATGGACACCAAAAGAAAGCTGGGGTCCAATCCTTATATCAGACAAATTAGATTTTAAACAAAAGACTATAATAAGAGCTGAGGAAGGATGCTATATCCTACTTAAAAGGTCTATGCAACAAGAAGATCTAACAATTGTAAATATCTATGCCCCTAACATGGGAGCAGCCAATTATATAAGGCAATTAATAACAAAAGCAAAGAAACACACTGACAACAATACAATAATAGTGGGGGACTTTAACACCCCCCTCACTGAAATGGACAGATCATCTAAGCAAAAGATCAACAAGGAAATAAAGACTTTAAACGACACACTGGACCAAATGGACTTCACAGGCATATTCAGAACATTCCATCCCAAAGCAAAGGAAGACACATTCTTCTCTAGTGCCAATGGAACATTCTCCAGAATAGATCACATCCTAGGTCACAAATCAGGTCTCAACCGGTACCAAAAGATTGGGATTATTCACTGCATATTTTCAGACCACAGTGCTTTGAAACTACAAATCAATCACAAGAGGAAACTCAGAAAGAACTCAAATACATGGAGGCTAAAGAGCATCCTACTAAAGGATGAATGGGTCAACCAGGAAATTAAAGAAGAATTAAAAAAAATTATGGAAACCAATGAAAATGAAAACACAACTGTTCAAAATCTTTGGGATTCAACAAGGCAGTCCTGAGAGGAAAGTATATAGCAATACAACTTTTCTCAAGAAACAAGAAAGGTCTCAAATACACAACCTAACCCTACACCTAAAGGAGCTAGAGAAAAAAACAGCAAATAAAGCCTAAACCCAGCAGGAGAAGAGAAATAATAAAGATCAGAGCAGAAATCAATGAAATAGAAACCAAAAGAACAGTAGAACAGATCAACGAAACTAGGAGCTGGTTCTTTGAAAGAATTAACAAGATTGATAACCCCCTGACCAGACTTATCAAAAAGAAAAGAGAAATGACCCAAATCAACAAAATCATGAATGAAAGAGGAGAGATCCAACTAACACCAAAGAAATACAAAGAAATATAAGAACATATTATGAGCAAGTATATGCCAGCAAATTAGATAATCTGGAAGAAATGGATGCATTCCTAGAGATGTATCAACTACCAAAACTGAACCAGGGAGAAAGAGAAAACCTGAACAGACCTATAATCACTAAGGAAATTGAAGCAGTCATCAAAAATCTCCCAACAAACAAAAGCCCAGGGCCAGATGGCTTCCCAGGGGAATTCTACCAAACATTTCAAGAAGAATTAATACCTATTCTCCTGAAACTTAGTTTCAGGAGAATTCCATAAATTTTTATTTCCAAAAAATAGAAATGGAAGGAAAACTTCCAAACTCATTTTATGAGGCCACCATTACCTTGATCCCCAAACCAGACAAAGACCCCATCAAAAAGGAGAATTACAAAGCAATATCCTTGATGAACATGGATGCAAAAATTCTCACCAAAATACTAGCCAATAGGATCCAACAGTACATTAAAAGGATGATTCACCATGACCAAGTGGGATTTATGCCTGGGCTGCAAGGTTGGTTCAACATCCGCAAATCAATCAACATGATACAATATATTAACGAAAGAAAGAACAAGAATCATATGATCCTCTCAATAGATGCAGAGAAAGCATTTGACAAAGTACAGCATCCTTTCTTGATCAAACCTCTTCAGAGTATAGAAATAGAGGGTACCTACCTCAATATCATAAAAGCCATCTATGAAAAACCTACAGCGAATATCATTCTCAATGGGGAAAGGCTGAGAGCTTTCCCCCTAAGGTCAGGAACACAGCAGGGATGTCCACTATCACCACTACTATTCAACATAGTATTAGAAGTCCTAGCCACAGCAATCAGACAACAAAAAGAAATCAAATGCACCCAAATCGGCAAGGAGGAAGTCAAACTCTCACTCTTTGCAGATGATATGATACTTTATATGGAAAATCCAAAAGACTCCACCCCAAAACTGCTAGAACTCATACAGGAATTCGGTAAAGTGGCAGGATATAAAACCAATGCACAGATATCAGTGACATTCCTATACACCAACAACAAGACAGAAGAGAGAGAAATTAAGGAGTTGATCCCATTTACAATTGCACCCAAAACCATAAGATACCTAGGAATAAATCTAACCAAAGAGGCAAAGGATCTGTACTCAGAAAACTATAAAATACTCCTGAAAGAAATTGAAGAAGACACAAAGAAATGGAAAAACGTTCCATGCTCATGGAGTGGAAGAACAAACATTGTGAAGATGTCAATGCTACCTAGAGCAATCTACACATTCAATGCAATCCCCATCAAAATACCATCCACTTTTTTCAAAGAAATGGAACAAATAATCCTAAAATTAGTATGGAACCAGTAGAGACCCTGAATAGCCAGAGGAATATTGAAAAATAAAAGCAAAGCTGGCAGCATCACAATTACGGACTTCCAGCTCTATTACAAAGCTGTCATCATCAAGACAGTATGGTACTGGCACAAAAACAGACACATAGATCAGTGGAACAGAATAGAGAGCCCAGAAATGGACCCTCAACTCTATGGTCAACTAATCTTTGACAAAGCAGGAAAGAATGTCCAATGGAAAAAAGACAGTCTCTTCAACAAATGGTGTTGGGAAAATTGGACAGCCACATGCAAAAGAATGAAACTGGACCATTTCCTTACACCACACACAAAAATAGACTCCAAATGGTTGAAAGACCTAAACATGAGACAGGAATCCATCAAAATCCTAAAGGAGAACACAGGCAGCAACCTCTTCGACCTCAGCCACAGCAACTGCTTCCTAGAAACATCGCCAAAGGCAAGGGAAGCAAGGGCAAAAATGAACTATTGGGATTTCATCAAGATAAAAAGCTTTTGCACAGCAAAAGAAACAGTCCACAAAACCAAAAGACAACCGACAGAATGGGAGAAGATATTTGCAAATGACATATCAGATAAAGGGCTAGTATCCAAAATCTATAAAGAACTTATCAAACTCAACACCCAAAGAACAAATAATCCAATCAAGAAATGGGCAGAAGACCTGAACAGACATTTTTCCAAAGAAGACATCCAAATGGCCAACAGACACATGAAAAAGTGCTCAACATCGCTCGGCATCAGGGAAATCCAAATCAAAACCCCAATGAGATACCACCTCACACCAGTCAGAATGGCTAAAATTAACAAGTCAGGAAACGACAGATGGTGGCGGGGATGTGGCAAAAGGGGAACCCTCGTACACTGTTGGTGGGAATGCAAGCTGGTGCAACCACTCTAGAAAACAGTATGGAGGTTCCTCAAACAGATGAAAATAGAGCTACCATACGATCCAGCAATTGCACTACTGGGTATTTACCCCAAAGATACAAATGTAGGGATCCGAAGGTGTACATGCACCCCAATGTTTATAGCAGCAATGTCCACAATAGCCAAACTGTGGACGAGCCAAGATGTCCATCGACAGATGAATGGATAAAGAAGAGGTGGTATATATACACAATGGAATATTATGCAACCATCAAAAGGAATGAGATCTTGCCATTTGCAACGACGTGGATGGACCTGGAGAGTGTTATGCTGAGTGAAAGAAGTCAATCAGAGAAAGACATGTATCATATGACCTCACTGATATGAGGAATTCTTAATCTCAGGAAACAAACTGAGGGTTGCTGGAGTGGTGGGGGGTGGGAGGGATGGAGTGGTTGGGTGATAGACAGTGGGGAGGGTATGTGCTATGGTGAGCGCTGTGAATTGTGCAAGACTGTTGAATCACAGATCTGTACTTCTGAAACAAATAATGCAATATATGTTAAGAAAAAAAAGAAGTAGATAGCAGGAGGGGAAGAAGAAGGGGGGACATTGGAGGGGGAGACAAACCATGAGAGATGATGGACTCTGAAAAAGAAACTGAGGGTTCTAGAGCGGAGGGGGGTGGGGGCATGGGTTAGCCTGGTGATAGGTATTAAAGAGGGCACTTTCTTCATGGAGCACTGGGTATTATGCACAGACAATGAATCAAGGAACACTACATCAAAAACTAATGATGTAATGTATGGTGATTAACATAACAACCAAAAATTTAAAGAGAAAAAATAAATAAAAATAAAGAGAAATAAAGAACAAAATGATAAATTTAAAAAAAACCACCCACACCTCATATCATCCTTAATAGGGAAAAACTGAAAGCTTTGTCCACTCTCACCACTATTTTTCACCATAGTACTGGAAGTCCTAGCCTCAGTAATCAGACAATAAAAAGAAATAAAAGCCATCCAGATTAGCAAGGAAGAAGTCAAAATTTCACTCTTTGCAAATGACATTATACTCTATGTGGAAAACCAAATAATTCCACCAAAAAATTGCTAGAACTGACATAGGTATTCAGCAAAGTCACAGGGTATTCAATGCACAGAAGCCTGTTGCATTTCTATAGAACAATAATGAAGCAGCAGAAAGAGAAATCAAGGCATTGATTCCATTTCCCATTGTACCAAAAACCATAATATACATAGGAATAAATTTGACCAAAGAAGTAAAAGATCTGTACACTGAAAACTATAGAACACTTGCAAAAGAAATTGAAGAGGACTCCAAGAATTGGAAAATCATTCCATGGACATAGATTGAAAGAACAAATATTGTTAAAATGTCTATAATACCTAAAGCAATCTAAACATTCAATGTAATCCCTATCAAAATAACACCAGCATGGGGAGACTGGGTATCTCAGTCAGTTAAGTGTCCAACTCTTGAATGCAGCTCATGTCTTGATCTCAGGGTCGTAACTTCAAGCCCTGCTTTGGGCTCCACACTGCGCCTGGAGCCTACATTAAAAAAAAATAATAACAAACACCAGGATTTTTCACAGACCTTGAGCAAATAATTCTAAAATTTGTATGGAACCAGAAAAGACCCCAAATAGCCAAAGTAATGCTGAAAAAGAGAACCAAAGCTGGAAGCATCACAATTCCAGACTTCAAGCTATATTACAAAGCTGTGATCAAGATAGTATGGTACTAGCACAAAAACAGAAACAAAGGTCAATGGAACAGAATAGAGAACCCAGTAATGAACCCAAAACTGTATAGTCAACAAACCTTCAACAAAGCAGGAAAGAATATCCAATGGACAAAAAAGACAGTCTCTTCAACAAATGTTGTTGGAAAAATTGGACAGCTACATGCAGAAGAATGAAACTGGGCTACTTTCTTAATCATACACAAAAATAAATTCAAAATGGATGAAATATTTAAATGTAAGACAGGAAACTTTCAAAATCCTAGAGGAAAACACAGTCAGCAACCCCTTTGACCTCAGCCACAGCAACTTCTTACTAGACACGTCCCTGGAGTTAGGGGAAACAAAAGCAAAAATGAACAATTGGGACCTCATCAAGATAAAAAGCTTCTGCACAGCAAAGGAAACAATCAACACAACTAAAAGCCAACCAACAGAATGTGAGACGATATTTGCAAATGATGTATTGGATAAAGGGCTAGTATCCAAAATCTATAAAGAACTTATCAAACTCAACACCCCAAAAATAACAAATCCAGTTAAGACGTGGGCAGAAGACATGAATAGATATTCTTCCAAAGATGATATCCAGATGGCTAGTAGACACATGAAAAGATGCTCAACATCTTTCATCATCAGGAAATATAAATCAAAACCACAAGATACCATCTATCATGTCAGAATGGCTAAAATTAACAACTCAAGAAACAACAGATATTGGCGAGGAAGCAAAGAGGAACCCTCTTACACTGTTGGTGGGAATGCAAACTGGTATAGCTACTCTGTAAAACAGTATGGAGGTTCCTCAAAAAGTTAAAAGTAGAACTACCTACGCTATGACTCAGCAACTGCACTACTACATATTTATCCATAGGATAGAAAAGTGCTGATTGGAAGGGACACATGCACCCTAATGTTTATAGGAGCACTATTAGCAATAGCCAAATTGTGGAAAGAGCCCAAATGTCATTGACTAACAAATGGGTAAAAAAAAAATACAGAAAATGACATAATGGAATATTACTTGGCTGTCAAAAACAATGAAATCTTGCCATTTGAACCAATGTGGTTGGAACTAGAGTGTATTATGGTAAACAACATAAGTCAATCAAAGAAAGACATATATGGTTTCACTCATATGTGGAATTTAAGAAACAAAACAGATAAACAGAGGGAAAAGGGGAAAAGAAAAAAAAGGAGAAGGAAATAAGCCATGAGGGGCTTTTAATGATAAAGAACAAACTGAGGGTTGATGGAGGGAGTTGGGTAGAGAATTGGCTAGATGGGTGATGGGTATTAAAGAGGGTACTTGTTGTGATGAGAACTGGGTGGTGTATTTAAGTGATGAATCCCTGAATTCTACTCCAGAAACTAATATTTTATTGTATGTTAACTAAAAAAAAGTATATACATCATCAACTCATTTTATTTAAATTGTAGTTACTTAACATATGGTGCGCGCGCGCGCGCACACACACACACACACACACACACACACAAACACACACAGAGGACTATTATATTTAGCCATAAAAAAAGAATGAAATCTTTCCATTTGCATCAACAAGGATAGAGTTAGAGAGTATTACACTACATGAAATGTCAGTCAGAGAAAAAAATACCATATGATTTCCCTCATATGTGGAATTTAAGAAACAAAACAAAAGAACAAAGGGGGTAAATGAGAGGAAAACCAACAAACAGACTCTGAACTATTAAGAACAAATAGATGATTTCCGGAAGGGAGGTGGGTAAGGAGATAGGTTAAATAGGTGATGGGTATTAAGTAGGGCACCTTTGGTAATGAGTACTAGGTATTGTACATAAGTATTGAAATGCTATATTGTACACCAAAAACTAATAATACACTGTATGTTAATTAACTACAACTTATTTTTTAACAACATATTTTATTAGTATTATGTGACCTATATAGTTTCTTTTCTTTTTTTATTATTTTATTATGTTATGTTAGTCACCATACAATACATCACCAGTTTTCGATGCAGGGATCCACGATTCATTGTTTTTGTACAACCCCCAGTGCTCCATGCAGTATGTGCCCTCCTTAATACCCATCACCGGGCTAACGCATGCCCTCACCCCCCTCCCCTCTAAAACCCTCAGTCTGTTTCTCAGAGTCTATAGTCTCTCATGGTTTCTGTCCTTCCGATTTCCCCCACCTACATTTTTCCCTTCCTTCTCCTAATGTCCTCCATGCTATTCCTTATGTTCCACAAATAAATGAAACCATATGATAACTGACTTTCTCTGCTTGATTTATTTCACTTAGCATAATCGCCTCCAATCCAATCCATGTTGATGTAAAAGTTGGGTATTCATTCTTTCTGATAGCTCAGTAATATTCCATTGTATATATGGGCCATATCTTCTTTATCCATTCATCTGTTTAAGGGCATCTCAGCTCTTTCCACAGTTTGGCTATTGCAGACATTGCTGCTATGAACATTGGGGTGCATATAGCCCTTCTTTTCACTACATATGTGCTTTGGGGTAAATACCCAGTAGTGCAATTGCTGGGTCATAGGGTCACTCAATTTTTAATTTTTTGAGGAATCTCCACACTGTTTCTCAAAGTGGCTGTACCAACTTCCATTCACACCAACAGTGTAAGAGGGTTCCCCATTCTCCTTAACCTCACCAACATTTGTTGTTTCTTTCCCTGTCCATTTGTGCCATTCTAACTGGTGTAAGGTAGTATCTCAATGTGGTTTTGATTTGCATTTCCCTGATGGCTAATGATGATGAACATTTTTTCATGTGTTTGTCAGCCATTTGTATATCTTCTTTGGGGAAGTGTCTGTGCATGTCTTCTGCCCATTTTTTGACTTGATTATTTGTTTTTTGGGTGTTGAGTTTGATAAGTTCTTTATATCTTGGATATCAGCCCTTTATCTGCAGGGTCATTTGCAAGTACCTTCTCCCATTCTGTGGGTTGCCTCTTTGTTTTGTTGACAGTTTCCTTTGCTGTGCAGAAGCTTTTTATCTTGATGAAGTCCCAAAAGTTCATTTTTCACTTTGTTTCACTAGCCTTTGGAGATGTATCTTCAAATAAGCTGCTGTGGAAGATGTCAAAAAGGTTACTACCTATGTTCTCCTCTAGGATTTTGATGGATTCCTGTCTCACATTGAGGTCTTTCATCCATTTTGAGTTTATCTTCCCGTATAGTGTTAGAGAATGGTCAAGTTTCATTCCTCTGTATGTAGCTGTCCAATTTTCCCAGCACCATTTATTGAAGAGACTGCCTTTTTTCCATTGCATAATTTTTCCTGCTTTGTCAAAGATTATTTGACCATAGAGTTGGGGGTCGATATCTGGGCTTTCTAATCTGTTCCATTGGTCTATATGTCTGTTTTTGTGCCAGTACCATGCTGTCTTGGTGATCACTGCTTTGTAATATAGCTTGAAACTGGACAACAGGATGCCCCCGGCTTTGTTTTTCTTTTTCAGTTTCCTTGGCAAATCGGGGTCTTTTCTGATGCCATACAAATTTTAGGATTATTTGTTCCAGAACTTTGAAAAATGGCATTGGAATTTTCATCTGGATAGCACTGAAAGTATAGACTGCTCTGGGTAGCATAAACATTTTAACAATGTTTATTGTTCTGATCCATGAGCATGGAATGTTTTTCCATCTTTTTGTGTCTTCCTCAATTTCTTTCATGACTGTTCTGTAGTTCCTAGAGAATAGATCCTTTACCTCTTTGGTTAGGTTTATTCCGAGGTATCTTATGGTTTTTGGTGCTATTCTTAATGGAATCGTTTCTCCAATTTCTCTTTCTACAGTTTCATTGTTAGTGTCAAAGAAAGGAACTGATTTCTGTGCGTTGATATTGTATCCTGCCACATTACTGAATTGCTGGATGAGTTCTAGTAATTTGGGGGGCAGTCTTTTGGGTTTTTCACATTAAGTATCATGTCATCTGAGAAAAGAGAGAGTTTGACTTCTTTACCAATTTGAATACCTTTTATTTCTTTTTGTTGTCTGATTGCTGTTGCTAGGACTTCTAGTACTATGGTGAACAATAGTGGCAAAAGTGGGCATCCGTGACGTGTTCCTGATCTTAAGGGAAAGGCTCTCAGCTTTTCCCCATTGGGGATAATGTTCGCTGTGGGTTTTTCATAGAGGAATTTTAGGAACTTGAGGAATGTTTCCTCTATCCCTATACTCTGAAGAGTTTTAATCAGGAAAGGATGTTGTATTTTGTCAAATGCTTTTTCTGCATCAATTGAGAGGACCATATGGTTCTTCTCTCTCCTCTTATTAATGTGTTCTATCACACTGATTGATTTGTGAATGTTGAATGAAACTTGCATTGCAGGGATAAATCCCACTTGGTCATGGTGGATGATCCTTCTAATGTATTGTTGGATCCTATTAGCTAGGATTTTGTTGAGGATTTTGGAATCCATATTCATCAGGGATATTGGTCTGAAATTCTCTTTTTTGATGGGGTGTTTGCCTGGTTTGGAGATCAAGGTAATGTTGGCTTCATACAATGAGTCTGGAAGCGTTCCTTCTGTTTCTAGTTTTGAAAACGGGTACAGGAGAACAGGTATTATTTCTTCTTTGAATGTTTGGTAGAATTCCCCAGGGAATCCAACAGGCCCTGGACTGTTGTTTTTTGGGAGGTTTTTGATCACTGCTTCAATCTCATTACTGGTTATTGGCTTAGTCAGGTAGTCAATTTTTTCCTGCTTCAGTCTTGGCAATTTATAGGTTTCCAGGAAGGCATCCATTTCATCCAGGTTGCTTAATTTATTGGCATATAGTTGTTGATAATAATTTCTAATGTTCTATTAGAGACTGTTTCTATTACCTTGGTGTTAGTCGTGATCTCTCCCCTTTCATACATAATTTTATTAATTTGGGTCATGATCTTGCCCCTTTCATTCATAATTTTATTAATTTGGGTCCTTTCTCTTTTCTTTTGGATAAGTCTGGCCAGTGGTTTATCGATCTTATTAATTCTTTCAAAGAACCAGTTTCTAGTTTTGTTGATTTGATCTACTGTGTTTCTGGTTTCAAATTCATTGATCTCTGCTCTAATCTTAATTATTTCTCTTCTAATGCATGGCTTAGGCATTGTTTGTTGCTTTTTTTCTAGTTCTTTAAGGTGTAAAGTTAGTTGGTGAATTCGGGATTTTTCTGTTTTTTTGAGTGAAGCTTGGATGGCTATGTATTTCCCCCTTAGGACCGCCTTTGCAGTATCCCATAGGTTTTGGACTGATGTGTTTTCATTCTCATTGGTTTCCATAACTTGTTTATGTTCTTCTTTGATTTCCTGGTGGACCCAAACATTCTTGAGCAGAGTGGTCTTTAGCTTCCAAGTGTTTGAATTTCTGCCAATGTTTTTCTTGTGATTGAGTTCCAGTTTTAAAGCATTATGGTCTGAGAATATGCAGGGAATAATCTCAATCTTTTGGTATCGGTTGATACCTGATTTCTGACACAGTATGTGGTCTATTCTGGAGAAAGTTCCATGGGCGCTCCAAAAGAATGAGTATTCTGTTGTTTTAGGGTAGAATGTTCTGTATGTATCAATAAGGTCCATCTAGTCTAGTGTGTCCATCAAAGCTCTTATTTCTTTGTTGATTTTTCCGCTTAGATGATCTGTCTATTGCTGAGAGTGGAGTATTGAGGTCTCCTACAGTTAACATATTGTTATCAATATGACTCTTTATTTTGGTTAACAGTTGGCTTATGTAGATGGCTGCTCCCATGTTGGGGCTGTAGATATTTACAATTGTTAGATCTTCTTGTTGGATAGACCCTTTAAGAATGATATCATGTCCTTCTGTGTCTCTAACTACAGTCTTAAGCTTACAATCTAATTTGTCTGATATAAGAATTGCTACCCCAGCTTTCTTTTGAGGTCCGTTGGCATGGATGATGGATCTCCATCCTTTCACTTTCAGTCTGGATGTATCTTTAGGTTCAAATTAGTCTCTCGTAGACAGCATATGGATGGGTCCTGTCTTTTTATCCAATCTAGGCCATTCACGTTGAGAGTGATTATTGAAAGATATGAATTAATTATCATCATATTACCTGTGAAGACGTTGCTTTTATAGATCGTCCCTGTAAATTTTTGTTGTATATCACTCTTGGGGTCTTTCTCCTTTTGTAGAACCCCCCCTTAATATTTCTTGCAGGGCCGGATTAGTGGTCACATATTCTTTCAGTTTCTGCTGGTCTTGAAAGCTCTGCATCTCCATCCATTTTAAATGACAGCCTTGCTGGATAAAGTATTCTTGGCCACATGTTCTTCTCATTTAGTACCCTGAATATGTCTTGCCAGAACTTTCTGGCTTGCCAGGTCTCTGTGGATAGCTCTGACGTAATTCTGATGTTCCCCCCTCTGTACGTAAGGAATCTCTTCCCTCTAACTGCCTTTAAGATGGTTTCCTTAGTTCTAAGATTTGCGAGTTTTACTAGTACATGCCAGGGCAGAGCAGAGTTTCCCTGCCCCCGTGGCGGGGCATGGGCTCAGTGAAAACCGGTTTTATGGGGCTTTTGTTCTCTGGCGTCTTTCCCTGTCAGCTTTCCTTGTCTTTTCCGAGAGTCAGAGCAGAAGATACCATTTCCAACCTTCTGTCTCAGAGCAGAGAGTTCACAGTCTGTTCTTCAGTGAGCGCTCCAGGCTATACTATCTCCATTTCTGTCTGTGGTGCTATAAACTGCAGCATCCTGGGTTGTGCGCCCCTCAGCAGCACTCCCAATCCTCACCTCCAGGTTGGGGCACATCTCTGCCTTTTGTGCCTCTAAACTGCCAGCCACCCCCAGTTCGCATGCGTGGTCCCACCACTCCGGGTTTCAGTCCAGGGGGCTGCCCTAACATCCTTTCCCTGTTGCTACCAGTCTGTGAGTCTGTACCCGGTCCCAAGCACAGGAGGCTATCACTTACAGGCACTATAGGATCCCGACGGCTGGGCTCCCTCCCCGTTCCATTTATCCTCTGATATCTGCCTGGAGAATAAGAGCTCCCCGCTTCATACCTCAAAACCAACCACCTGGGATATTCTGTTTGTAGAGATCCAGATCTTCTTACATCTCAGGCTGATTTTGTGGGTATTCAGAATGGTCTGGTAGATATCCAGCTCAATTCTGGGGACCGGCTGAAATAGGGTCTCCTACTCCACCATCTTTTCCCCCAACCTCAATTAACTAGAATTTAAATAAAAACTCAATTAAAAACAAAAGAAACCAGAAAATATAATCAAAACTAGAATTTATTTTTTTTAATTTTTTAAAGATTTTACTTATTTATTTGACAGAGAGAGACACAGTAAGATGGGGAACACAAGCAGGGGGAGTGGGAGAAGGAGAAGCAGGCTTCTCGCTGAGCAGGGAGCCCAATGCAGGACTCAATCCGTGGACCGGACCCTGGAATCATGACCTGAGCCAAAAGCAGATGCTTAATGACTGAACCACCCAGCACCCCTAGAATTTAATTCTTTAAAATAATAGGATTGATCTTCGAAAAGACTGATTAGTTAAAAAGAAGGGGGAAAAGAGGCAAATAAACAAAATACAGAATGAAAACAGGGACACAATGTAAGATTTTTTTTAAATTACAGTTAACATACAGTATTATATTAGTTTCCAGTATAGAATCTAGTAATTGAACCATTCCATACATCACCCAGTGCTCATCATAAGTGCACTCCTTCTTTTAAAGTTTTTATTTTAGGGACGCCTGGGTGGCTCAGTCATTCAGTGTTTGCCTTCAGCTCATTCATGATCCCAGGGTCCTGGGATTGAGCCCCACATCAGGCTCCCTGCTCGGCGGGAAGCCTGCTTCTCCCTCTCCCACTCCCCCTGCTTGTGTTCCCTCTCTTTTTGTCTCTCTCTCTCTGTCAAATAAATAAATAAAATCTTTAAATAAATAAATAAATAATAAATAAACGTTTTTATTTCAATTTCAGTTAGTTAATATACAGTGTGATATTAGTTTCATTTGTACAATGTAGTGATTCAACACTTCCATACGATACCCAGGTCTCATCACAAGTGCACTCCTTAATCCCCATCACCTATTTCACTCTCCCCCCACCGACCTCCCCTTCAGTAACCACCATAAGAAAAAATTTTAAAAACAAGATTATTATGAACAATATCATAATAATTTGACAAACCTACATGGACTAACAAATTCCAAGAAAATATAAAAAAGCACTATTAGTCAAAAATTCCCCTACAAAAAACCTCAGGTCCATGATTTTATAGGTGAATTCTAACAAACTTTTAAGAAACAGTGAATGACTACCTTATCCAATTGATTGTAGTGATTACAAAAAGAACAACAGTCTATTCTAAAACCAAATAAACAAGTATAAGAAAATAAAATTTACACCAATTTCACTTATGAAATATAGATGCAAAAAAATTCCAAATAAAAATACAGTTAAGGAATCAGCACTATAAAAATACCCTTGATCAAGTGCAATGTATGTCAATAAAGGAAAATAGTTCAATATCAGAAAATTTCAATATCGTATTATCACATGATGAGATAAAAAATCAAATGCTTTATTTCAATTGGCACAGAAAAAGAAACATGTAATTGAATTCAATTCTATTATGATGATAACTTGGTGAATTAGGAAGAGAAGTGAACATCCTTAACTTGGTAATGATTATATATACCAAAAACCTTCAAAGAATGTTATGTGTAATGGAGAAACTAAATGCATTAATTTAAAATTATCAACAAGACACCAACTAACACTGGTACTGTTTTAGATAATCTTAGCCAATACATGAGGAAAAAGAGGGGAGACATTTAAGAATGCAATAATTGGAAAGGAAGTGCTATATCTGGCATAATTTATAGGGAAGATAATTATCTACCAAGAAAAAAATCAAGCAAAAGAACTAACAAATTATTAGAACTAATATGAGAGGAATTCAACAGCGTTGCCAGATAAAACATCAACCTACAAAAACCAATAGTATTT
The DNA here is from genome assembly GCF_037043125.1 of Eumetopias jubatus. Classification (NCBI taxonomy): domain Eukaryota; kingdom Metazoa; phylum Chordata; class Mammalia; order Carnivora; family Otariidae; genus Eumetopias; species Eumetopias jubatus. The sequence goes on from NW_028274817.1 coordinate 81,550,789, forward strand.
TTCTATATAAGCAATAGCCATTAAGAAAATATCATTTATAATGGCAACAAAAACCACGTAGAATCTAGTAATTAGCTTACCCAAACAAACACAAGATGAAAGACCACATCAAAAAAGCAGAAGCAGAGATATGGTCCAAAACCACCAAAGAACAAAAGGGACACCACAAGTACAGAGAAGGGAGAAGAGCAGACACCATACCAAGCAACCCAGACACAGGGCACCAGTACTGGGAAAAGGAGTCCCCATAACATTTGACACTGAAAATCAATGGGGCTTAACTTCCCAAGTTTTTTGCAATCAGCAAGGCTTAACTGCAGATATTTTAAACATCAAGAGGCTTAACTCTGGAAGAGTTAGAGAGCAATAGGACACTGAGTCTCCACCCTTAACAAGCAAGCATAAGAAACAACCTCACCAAGATAAAACATAGAAGCAGCAGCTTGAAAAGCACTTAAGAGAATTGGTAGGAAGATGTCAGTGGAGCAAGAGGGCCCTAGACTTGCTTCATCCCAAGAATACAACTAGATAACTACCAAATCATACCAAATACCCCAGAAATTGATCTGAAGACTGACAGAACAAACTGCACAACTAAAGATAGAGAAGAGGCCATCAGAAGAAGATAGGAAGTGTGGATACATGCTTTGGGAAAGAAACAAATCATGACTGCTGCCATGGGGATGGAGCTGCAGTCACAGAGAACAGAGAGACAGACAAGCACACAGAGGAGCCCACAGGGAAGATGATCCCCCATAGCAATTGGCTTGGAAAGCTAAAGGGGCTGAATTTCATGAGTCTTTGCAACCAGCAGGACTTAAAGCCAAGAATTCTTAAGGTTAGTGGACTTGGCTCAGGCAGAGGCCAGGGGGTATTGTGCTGCTCTTGAGGAGAAGGGAGGGTAAACAGCCTGCAGACATACACTGTGTAAACAGCATCGAAGAGCACTTGTGGGACACAGTGGGGAGGAGGTTATTTGCTGTTGGAGTGAGTCCCAGAGGGGCAGCATTCAGAGACCCATCCAGGAACAAAGGAACTGCCCGGGGCCATTTCCCTCATCTGCCCTCAGTATAACCCTAATTTGTTTACAACAAGACCCACCACCCCACCCTCCGGTGGAACTGCCTTTCCCAGTCATGCTTGCCTCAGTCCCAACTCTATAGGCCCCCCTCCTGCAGAAAACTGGCCAAAATCCCTGCCGACACCATGACTCCTGACCTGGGCGTTTTGCAAGGCCTCAGTTTGGGTAGCAGTGGTGACAGATACCATCTCACATGCAGACCAGAGCAAACTTAATTAAAACTCGCCACATTCAAGCCAGGGACCAAACACTGTGCACAACACGCGAAGAAAGTCTCTGTAGATGATTTGTCTGAAGGATAAAGAAGACAGGACAAAAAAATAGCACACATGGTACACAGTGGAAGCACTCCATGAAGTGGCAAGGCATGGAGGGGTAGTGGGACAACACAATAGACCTCTTTTTCATAATGCCATATCTTCAAGATCAGGGACGTACCTAACTTTTCTAACAAGAAAGCAGGCACAGAGATTTATATAAAATGAGAAGACAGAGGAATCTGTCCCAAATGAAAGACCAGAACAAGGCCACAGCCAGAGATCTAAGTGAAACAGATATAAATAACATGCCAAACAGCATGGTGCTGTCACAAAAACAGACACATAGATCAATGGAACAGAATATAGAGCCCAGAAATGGACCTTCAACTCGATGGTCAACTAATCTTTGACAAAGCAGGAAAGAATATCCAATAGAAAAAAGACAGTCTCAGGGCGCCTGGGTGGCTCAGTCGTTAAGCATCTGCCTTTGGCTTAGGTCATGATCCCAGAGTCCTGGGATTGAGCCCCGCATCGGGATCCCTGCTCTGCGGGAAGCCTGCTTCTCCCTCTCCCACTCCCCCTGCTTGTGTTCCCCCTCTCGCTGTATCTCTCTCTGACAAATAAATAAATAAAATATTAAAAAAAAGAAAAAAGAGTCTCTTCAATAAATGGTACTGGGAAAATTGGACAGCCACATACAGAAGAATGAAACTGGACCATTCTCCTACACCATATACAAAGATAAACTCAAAATGGATGAAGATCTAAATGTGAGACAGGATTCCATTAAAATCCTAGAGAACACAAGCAGTAACCTCTTCAAGCTTGGACAAAGCAAATTCTTGCAAGATACATCTCTAAAGGCAAGGGAAACAAAAGCAAAAATGAATCTTGTCTAAGCTGCAAGACAGGACTTCATCAAGATAAAAAGCTTCTGCACAGCAAAGGAAAGAGTCAACAAAATGAAAAGGCGACCTACAGAGTTTTAAAACCCAGCCAGTCCACCTGGGATAAAACACAGGAGCACTATGCCGCTGGGTGGGCAGATAGTTTGGACATAGACAGGGTGAACTTAGGGATCTGAGGGATCCCTGGAACACATGAGGGGAGATTGATTGCTCTTCTATAAGGGTTTCCTGAACAGCAGCAAGTGCAAACTCCCCTCTCAAGGGACGAAAGAGAGGAATGATGCCATTTTTATCCCCCACCAATCAGTACAGAGGGACTTCAGTGAGCAGCACATCGCCCACAGTGGAGGCTTAGCCATTTACACCAAGCCCCACCATCCTGCACTCTGCAGGTCCTTTGTTATTAGGGCAAGTGTGTCTGAGAGCCAGAAAAGCAGAGGTTTTCCCCCAGAAGACCAGCACAAACCACCCTGCATGCACCAAGTCTACTAACGATAGAGTGCTGAAAAACTTCAGCTCTAGTGGATATTAGATCTAGACTTTTTATCTAGCAAAGACATGAAAACACACCTAGTTGAAACTCGACACACACAGGAAAGGGTCCAAATATTCCCAACTGCAGGCAAGGTGAAACTCTGCAGAGGACTGACCTGATGGAAAAATCAGCCAAAACACAACAGCAGAGTGCACACAGTCTACACAGAAACACTTGCTGAAGCACCAGGCCCTGGTCAGTATAATATACCTTCTTAATATAGCCTTTACGCTCAGAAGCAAGAAACATAACAGGCTTTCCTAACACACAGAAGACAGACCTAAACAAAATGCCAAGATGGAGAAATTCATCCCCAAAGAAAGAACAACAAAAGGTCATAACCAGGGTTCTAATCAAAACAAATATAAGTAGGGGCACCTGGGTGACTCAGTCGTTAAGCATCTGCCTTTGGCTTAGGTCATGATCCCAGAGTCCTGGGATCGAGCCCTGCATCAGGCTTCCTGCTCAGTGGGAAGCCTGCTTCTCCCTCTCCCTCTGCCTGCCACTCCCCCTGCTTGTGCAGGCATGTGCTCTATCTTTATCTGGAGACTTATGTCTTAACTTGTGATAGTGACAAATGCTTCATGGTAAATTGTTTTATCTAAGGACTTTATTGCAAAAGTCATTTCTGCAGAAGATGCTAGACAGGGTGCTGTTGTGGTCTTGTCTAAGCTGCAAGACAGGATGCTAGTGTGGTTTTGTCTTAGCTATCCCTGCTCCCTGTTTTCTTGTTGGGGATCTCTGTCAAATAAATAAATAAAATCTTATGGGGCACCTGGGCGGCTCAGTCATTAAGCGTCTGCCTTCAGCTCAGGTCATGATCCCAGAGTCATGGGATCGAGCTCTACATCGGGCTCCCTGCTCCGCAGGAAGCCTGCTTCTCCCTTTCCCACTCTCACTGCTTGTGTTCCCTCTCTTGCTGTCTCTCTCTCTCTGTCAAATAAATAAAATATTTTAAAAAAAGAGCCCTAGATTTGAACGCCAAAATGGCAACCTTCTTGATTCCCCTCCCTCTCCAGGAGCTTTGTACTGTTGCTCAATAAACTTTACCTTGCTGCCCACCACTCTTCATCTGGTCTACCTCTTCATTCTCAGAAGTGGAATGATCAAGAACTGCGGGCACTAAGGGAATAGAAATCCTGTAACACTAGGAGCTGATTCTCTGGAATAATTAACAAAATAAATAAACCCCTAGCCATACTTATCAAAAAGAAAAATGTCCCAAAAAAGTAAAATCACAAAGGAAAGAGAAGTAACAACCAGGTCCAAAGAAATACAAACAATTCTAAGAGAATATTAAGAAATAGTATATATCAAAAAATTGGGCAATTTGGAATAAATGGATAAATTCCTAGACACATATAAACTACCAAAACTGAGGAAGAAATAGAAAATTTGAGCAGGTCCATAACCAGCAAAGAAATTAAATCAGTAATCAAAATCTCCCAACAAACGGAAGTCTAGGACCAGATGGCTTCCCAGGGTAATTCTACCAGACATTTAAAGAAGAGTTAATACCTATTCTCAAATTGTTCCAAAAAACAGAAATGGAATGAAGCCTTTCAAACTCATTCTTCAAGGCCAGAACTACTTTGACTCAAAAACCAAACACCCTACTAAAAGGATAAATACAGGCCAATATCCCTGAATAGCATGGATGCAAACATTCTCAACAAGATACTACCAAACCAAATTCAACAGCACATTGATGTGGATGGAGTTAGAGATCATTATGCTAAGCGAAATCAGTCAAAGAAAGACAAATACCATATGATTTCACTCATATGTGGAATTAAGTAACAAAACAGATGAACATGGTGGGTTGAAAGAGAGGCAAACCAGGGAACAGACTCAACTATAGAGAACAAACTGCAGGTTACTGGAGAGGAGGTGGGTGAGGGAATGGGTTAAATATTTGATGGGTATTAATAGTGGAACATTTGTTTTATTTTTTTTAATTGCAAAACATTTTTAAATTTTTTTTTAATTTTATTATGTTAGTCACCATACATCATTAGTTTTTGATGTGGTGATCCACGATCCACTGTTTTCGTAAAACACCCAGTGCTCCATGCAGTACATGCCCTCCTTAATACACATCACCAGGCTAACCCATCCCCCCTCACCCCTCCCCTCTAATACCCAGGAGTGCAATTGCTGGGTCATAGGGTAGCTTTATTTTTTAATTTTTTGAGGAACCTCCATACTGTTTTCCAAAGTGGCTGTACCAACTTCATTCCCACCAACAGTGTAAGAGGGTTCCCCTTTCTCCACAACCTCTCCAACATTTGTTGTTTCATCATCATTAGCCATCAGGGAAATTCAAATCAAAACCACATTGAAATACCACCTTACACCAGTTAGAATGGCAAAAATGGAAAAGGAAAGAAACAACACTCCTGGGCATTTACCCCAAAGACACAGATGTAGTGAAAAGAAGGGCCATATGCACCCCAATGTTCATAGCAGCAATGTCCGCAATAGCCAAACTGTGGAAAGAGCCGAGATGCCCTTCAACAGATGAATGGATAAAGAAGGTGTGGTTCATATATACAATGGAATATTACTCAGCCATTAGAAAGGATGAATACCCAACTTTTATATCAACATGGATGGGACTGAAGGAGATTATGCTAAGTGAAATAAGTCAAGCAGAGAAAGTCAATTATCATCTGGTTTCACTTATTTGTGGAACATAAGGAAAGCATGGACTATATTAGGAGAAGGAAGGGAAAAATGAAGGGGGGGGAATCGGAGGGAGAGATGAACCATGAGAGACTACGGACTCTGAGAAACAAACAGGGTCTTAGAGGGGGAGGGGTGAGGGGGGATGGGTTAGCCTGGTGATGGATATTAAGGAGGGCACGTACTGCATGGAGCACTGGGTGTTATACGAAAACAATGAAGCATAAATCACTACATTAAAAACTAATGATGTATTGTATGGTGACCAGCATAACATAAAAAAATAAAATTTAAAAGGGAAGAATTTACGCTGAGAAAAAAAAAGTGTCCAATTACAAAAGGGAGGGAGATTACAAAAGGGAGGGAGGCAGGACAAGGCTAGAGAAGGAATAAATAGTTAAATGAAAAGTCAGATTCTGATGGCCCAGTGTAAGATAAATGAAAAAGAATTATTAAAACCCAGGAGACATTTTAAGGCTAAAATCCCAAGTGGAGATGCTACAGTCTGAATGTTTGTATTCCCTGAAAATTTCATATGTTGAAATCCTAATGCCCAATGTGATAGTATTTCAGGTGGGGCCTTTGGGGAGGTGATGTGGGTCTTGAGGGCAGAGTCTTCATAAATAGGACTAGTGGAATTAGTGCCCTTATAAGAGAGGCTCCAGAGAGATTCCTTGCCCCCATCCCCCATGTGAAGGCACAGTGAGAATTTGGCAGTCTACAACCCAGAAGAGGAACTGTACCAAAACCCAACCATACTAGCAACCTAATCTTAGACTTCCAGCCTCTAGCACTGTAAGAAATAAATTTCTCTTGTTTATAAGCCACCCAGTCTCTGGTATTTTGTTATAGCAGTCCAAATGGACAAAGAAGAAGGAAAAAAAGAATCCACAGTAATCTTCAGGCACAGAACAAGAAGGGTAGGAATAGAGGGTTAGAAAATGTTTATGGGGAAGACTGCAAAGTCATGCTGCAAGAGACACATAAGTATATACCATTTCCTTTAATCTGTATACAAGAGGCTATGTAACTTGGTGAGAACAGTTTGGTAAAAGCATGTGATCACTTTAGCCAATTGAAAGTTAAAAGGAGAGTAGGCTTGTCATCACCAGAGGAACACACTGTGATTAGGTTAATAGAAGAAATCAGTGCCAGTTGTAATAGGGGCTCATTTTCTCACACCGAGGAAAAGAAGTCACACTTCAGGAAAAGAATGGGCAAGAGGTAAGGAGTAGAAATTGAAACTATAAAGCATCTTTGGTTTGTACAGTAGGAGATTCTCAATAAGAGAAAAAATTAGCCACTCAAGAAGTTCCTGCTAAGGTGCAAGTCACTACCTAACAAAAGGCTACAATGTCCATGTATGAAGGGTGCTATATACCTCTTGGTGGATAGTCCCTAAGGAAGCCTTGGAGGAAATGGGAACTGTTGATATGGAAACTATTGATATGGATTTCCTATAGGGCTCCATATTGCAGGGAACCTGTGTCTATTAGCATATAGAACCTTCTAGAAGACCTGCAATTATCCAGTTCCTCCCCCTTCTCTACTCATGGGCACCAGTGTCCTCTCAGTTCTGAGACTGAGTAATGGTAAGAAGGTTCCTCTGCCTAGCGTGCTTTTATCCCACAGAAACCTGGGTCCCATAACGTGTGTGTGTGTGTGTGTGTGTGTGTGTGTGTGTGTGTACGCACATGCATGAATGTGTGTGCATGTGTGCATGTGTGGGTGGGGGAAAGGGAAAAGGGGAGAGGGAGATAGAAAGCAAAGGAGGAAAAGGGAGAGTGAAATAGAAAAGGGGAGAAAAAGGAAGGAAGAGAGAGAGAAAAAAAGGAGAAGGGGAGAGAGAGAGAAAAGAGGAGAGAGATGAGGAGGAGATACAGAGAGAAAGGGGGAGAAAAGATACTAACCACCACTAGGTACTATACAGACTCTAGTTTCCAGGCAAGCCACCCAAATGCTCTGTTAGTTTTGCATTCCTGGGCTATAGACAGAGCACTCTGACATTTTTAAAGATCTTTGCTCTTGGAGAAGCTGTGGACCATAAACCATGTTTTTTACACTTCCATTCTAGGAAGGGAGGAAATCGGTGGCACTTCAGAGGCTTCTGAATCCATTTAATCTCCTGGTTTGCCACAACTATTGGTAATAACTTGGATATGCTGCAAAAATAAATAAAAGATAAGACATCTGGTTTCAGGAGGACCAACAATGTGTTATCCATCAATCGTACATGTCTCACATAAGCCCTGCCCCATGTGGCATCACCTCTGATAGCAGAGAGCATTTGTCATGAAAATAACTGCTGTGCTCTGCATGCATTAAAAAGGCATCCTCCTACTTTCATAACAAGCATCTCTGATTTAGGTCTCTGATTTAGGTCTCTTCTTTAAAGTAATAAGTGAGAAAATATGTAATGGGGCAGGAGGGAGGAAAGGAAAAGGTGAAGGGCAAATGAAGTCTTTTGAGTCAACATGTACAAAGTCATTTGAAGCAAGTGTTTAAAATACAACCCAGACTAGCCTTGAATTATGCCTCCTCACACCCTATTTCTCAGCACCCCTCCAATTAAAGCAAATTCGAGACTCAGAAAGGAATGCTGCATTAATAGGTGTAAACACACATGCAGTTCTATGGTCAGGTTAGGGAAACACTGGGTTAAACAAATATAAGCAGGTCTCTTTATTGCAGGGTTTCTCAGAGACTTAAACAGGTGAAAATTCACTATGAATCTCCACAGTGTTTGTAGTATCAACATATTCTACTTTAGAATCCTTTTTATCTTTTTAAACAACTTATCTCAGCAAAAGCAAGGTTTAGGAAATGCTGGTACAATCCAATCTTCTCATTCTATTGAAGCAGTACAGTTCAGGGGTTAAGAACACAGGCTCTTAAGACACAGACTATCTGCTTCATTTACTGGCTCTCAGAAAGTTACTTAAGCTTCCTGGGTCTTCATTTCTTTATTTTTAAAATAAGGACAGTAGTTTGTGTGTTAAATGAGCATACACATATGTAATATTTATGTAAAACAATTAGAATAGCGTCTGGCATATAGTACTTGCTCAATAAAGGTTAGATATTATTATTTTACCCACTGGGAAAATGAAGCCTAAGTTCATACAGCATGTCAGTATCAGAGCTGGGACCAGAATCCAGGTCTCTTGATTCCCTGTCCATCATGGGTTTCTCAAATAATAAACATTTTATGGGAGCTTATCAAAAAATCTTTCTAAAACATATAAGAATTACACCACAAAACCACAAAATGATATCTAAAAAGACACAACCCTCCAACAAATCCCAGTGGTTTCTAGAAGTAACAGTTTAGTTGAGGTTTCCCACGTATAAAGTGAGGTCAAAGAAAGTTTTGGTGGTGAGGAAAATTATTCCAATGCCTATAAAATAGTAGCCAAAATCCCAGACCGCTGCCATTCTTGGGTAAACTCTCTTGTTGCACTCTAGTACGGAACCTCTATGGATGCTCAGGAGCATATTCCACTTTGAGACAGGCTGATTTCTGAGACCTCCCAGGACTAATGTATACTAAAGCCCCTACCATTGTTTGGCTCTGATGGAAAGAGTTGGGAGTATTTGAACCTTGTCTTGTGTGTGTCGAGTCTTAACTAGATGAGTTTTCATGTCTTTGTTAAAAAAAAAAAAAAAAAGCCTAGATCTAATATTCACTAGAGCTGAAATTTTTCAGCACTCTATCGTTAGTAGATTTGGTGTATGCAGGGGGGTTTGTGCTGGTCCTGCTTTTCTGGCTCTCAGACACACTCGCCCTTACTACAAAGATAAAAGAACTAAAATCTAGTCAGGCTGAAATTAAAAATACTGCAAGTGAGATGCAAAAACAAATGAAGGCCATAAAAATGAGGATGAATGAAACAGAGGATCAAATCAGTGATACAGAAGATAAATTATGGAAAATAATGAAGTTGAAAAGAAGAGGGAAAGAAAGGTAATGGATCATGAAGGTAGATTTAGGGAACTCAGTGACGTATTAAAACATAATAACACTGGTAACATAGGAGTCCCAGATAATGAAGAGAGAGCAAAAATGGCAGATTTATTTGAGCAAATTATAGCTGAAAACTTCCCTAATCTGGGGAAGGACACAGACATCAAAATCCAAGAAGCACAGAGAACTCCCTTAAATTCAACAAAAGATGACCATAGCCAAGGCATATCATAGTCAAATTCACAAAATACACAAACAAGGAAAGAATCTTGAAAGGAGCAAAGGGGAAAAAAGTCCTTAACCTACAAGGGAAGATAGATCAGGTTTGTGGCAGACCTGTCCACAGAAACTGGCAGACCTGAAAAGAATGGCAGGATGTATGCAACAGGTTGAATGAGAAAAATATGCAGTCAAGAATCCTTTATCCAGCAATGCTGTCATTGAGAACAAAAGGAGAGATAGAGTTTCCCAGACAAACAAAAACTAAAGGAGTTCATGACCACTAAACCAGTCCTGCAAGAAATATTAAGGGAGATTCTTTGAGTGGGGAAAAAAGAAAGAACAAAAGCAACAAAGACTAGAAAGGACCAGAGATCACCAGAAACACCAACTCTACAGGGAACACAATGGCACTAAATTCATAACTTTCAATAATCACTGTGAATATAAAGGGACTAACTGCTCCAATCAAAAGACACAGGACATCAGAATGGATTAAAAAAAAAATCCATCTATGTGCTGCCTACAAGAGATGCATTTTAGAACTAAAGATACCTGCAGATTGAAAGTGAGGGGATGGAGAACCATATACCATGTTAATGGATGTCAAAAGAAAGCCAGTATAGCCATACTTACATCAGACAAACTAGGTTTTAAAACAAAAACTGCAACAAGAGATAAAGAAGGGCATCATATCATAATTAAGTGATTTATCCTTCAAAAGGGTCTAACAGTGGTAAATATGGATGCCCCCAATTTGAGAGTACCTGAATATAAGTAATAATAAAGATGAAGAAACTAATTGATAATAATACAATAAGAGTAGGGGACTTTGACACCTCACTTACAGCAATGGACAGATCACCTAAGCAAAAACAAAACAAAACAAAAAACAAGGAAATAACGGTTTTCAATGACACAATGGACCAGATGGACCTAACAGATATATGTAGTGCATTTCCTCCTAAAGCAAAATAATACACATTCTTTTCAAGTACACATGGAACACTCTCCAGAACAAACCACATATTGGTTCACAAATCAGGCCACCACTGGTACAAAAAGATCAGAATCATCTATGCATATTTTCAGATCACAATGCTATGAAACTTGAAGTCTATCACAAGAAAAAATTTGGAAAGACCACAAATACATGGCAGTTAAGAACATCCTACTAAAGAATGAATGGGTTAACCAGGAAATTAAAGAAGAAATTTAAAAATACAGGGAAGCATATGAAAATGAAAACAGAACAGTCCAAAACCTTTGCAATGCAGGAAAGGCAGTCCTAAGAGGGAAGTATATAGCAGTACAAGCCTACCTCAAGAAGCAAGAAAAGTCTCAAATACACAACCTAACCTTACACCTTAAGAAGCTAGAAAAGGAACAGCAAATAAAGTCTAAAGCCAGTGGAAGGGAAATATTAAAGATTAGAGCAGAAATAAATAATATAGAATTTTTTTTAAAAAAGTAGAATATCAATGAAGCAAAGAGTTGGTTCTTCTAAAGAATTAATAAAATTGATAAACCCCTAGCCAGACTTATGAAAAAGAAAAGAGGGCGCCTGGGTGGCTCAGATGGTTAAGCGTCTGCCTTCGGCTCAGGTCATGATCCCAGAGTCCTGGGATCAAGTCCCACATCGGGCTCCCTGCTCCTTGGGAGCCTGCTTCTCCCTCTGCTTCTCTCTCTCTCTCTCTCTCTCCCTCTGTCTCTCATGAATAAATAAATAAAATCTTAAAAAAAAAGAAAAGAGAAAGGACCCAAATAGATAAAATCACAAATGGAAGAGGAGAGATCACAACCAACACTACAGAAATACACACAATTCTAAGAGAATACTATGAAAAATTATATGGCAACAAATTGGGCAATCTGGAAGAAATGGACAAATCCCTGGAAACTTACAAACTACCAAAACTGAAACGAAAGAAATAAAAAATTTGAACAGACCCATAACCAACGAAGAAATCGAATCAATAATCAAAAATCTCCCAACAAACAAAAGTCCAGGGCCAGATAGCTTCTCTGGGGAATTCTACCAGACATTTAAAGAAAAGTTAATACCTATTCTTCTGAAACTGTTCCAAAAAAACAGAAATGGAAGGAAAACTTCCAAACTCATTCTATGAAGCCAGCATTACCTTGATTCCAAAACCAAAGACCCCACTAAAATGGAGAATTACAGGACAATATCCCTGATGAACATGGATGCAAATAACTCTCAAGAAGATACTACCAAATCAAATCCAACAGTACATTAAAAGAATTATTAACCATGATCAAGTGGGATTTATTCCTGGGCTGCAGGGTTGGTTCAATGTTTGGAAATCAGTTAACATGATACACCACATTAATAAAAGAAAGGATAAGAAACACATGATCTTGTCAAAAGATGTAGAAAAAGCATTTGACAAAATACAGCATCTATTGTTGATAAAAACACTCAACAGAGTAGGAATAGATGGAACACACCTCAACATAATAAAGGTCATATATGAAAGACACACAGCAAATAACATTCTCAATGGGGAAAAACTGAGAGCCTTTCCCCTATGGTCAGGAAGAAGACAAGGATGTCCACTCTCACCATTACTATTTAACATACTATTGGAAGTCTTAGCCTCAGCAATCAGATAACAAAAAGAAATAAAAGACATCCAAATTGGCAAGGAAGCTAAAGTTTCACTATTTGCAGACAACATGATACTCTATGTAGAAAACCCAAGAGTCCACCAAAAAACTGATAGATATAATACTTGAATTTAGCACAGTTGCAGGATAAAATCAACGTGCAGAAATGTTTTGCATTTCTATACACAAATAACGAAGCTGCAGAAAAAGAAATCAAGGAATCAATCCCATTTGCAACCGCACCAAAAACAATAAGATATCTAGGAATAAACCTAAGTAAAAAGGTAAAAGATCTGTTCTCTGAAAACTACAGAACACTTATGCAAGAAATTGAAGGGGAAACAAAGAAATGGAAAAGCACTCCATACTCATGGATTGTAAGAACGTTGTTAAAATGTCTATACTACCCAAAGCAATCTACACATTTAATGCAATCCCTATCAACATACCACCAGCCATGGAGCTCCTGCGTGGCTCAGTTGGTTAAGCAACCAATTCTTGATTTCAGCTCTGGTCATGATCTCAGGGTCCTGAGTTCAAGCCCAGAGCTGGACTCCTTGCTCAGCACAGTCTTCTTGAAGTTTCCCTCTCCCTCTCCCTCTCCCTTTGCCCCTACCCCCACTCACATGTGCTCTCTCCCTCTCTCTCTCTTAAATAAATAAATAAATTCTTCAAAAAAAATTCCACCAGGATTGTTCACAGAGCTAGAACAAACAATTCTAAAATTTCTATGGAACCATGAAAGACCCCGAATAGCCAAAGCAATCCTTAAGAAGAAAAAACAAAACTGGATGCCTCACGATTGTGGATTTCAAGCTACATTATAAAGCTGTAGTCATCAAGCTAGTATGGTAGTAGCACAAAAACAGACATATAAATCAATGGAACAGACTAGAAAACCCAGAAATGAACCCACAACTATACGGTCAGCTAATCTTCGACAAAGCAGGAAAGAATATCCAATGGAAAAAAGACAGTCTCAGGGTGCCTGGGTGGCTCAGTCAGTTAAGTGTCTGCCTTCGGCTCAGGTCATGATCCCAGGGTCCTGGGATGGAGCCCTGCGTCAGGGTCTCTGCTCAGCAGGAAGCCTGCTTCTCCCTCTCCCTCTGCCTGCCACTCCATCTGCTTGTGATATCTCTCTCTCTCAAATAAATAAATAAATAAAAATAAATAAAATCTTTTAAAAAAGGAAAAAAGACAGTCTCTTCAACAAATGGTGTTGGGAAAACTGGACTGCAACAGGCAGAAGAATGAAACTGGACCAGTTTCTTACACCATACACAAAAATAAATTCAAATTGGATGAAAGACCTAAATGTAAGACAGGAAACCATCAAAATCCTAGAGGAGAACACAGCAACCTCTTTGACCTCAGCCACAGCAATTTCTTGCTAGACATGACTCCAAAGGCAGGGGAAATAAAAGCAAAACTGAACCATTGGGAGTTCATCAAGATAAAAAGCTTTTCTACAGCAAAGGAAACAATCAACAAAACTAAAAGGCAGCCTACAGAATGGGAGAAGATATTTGCAAACTGATAAAGGGTTAGTATCCAAAATCTATAAAGAACTTAACAAACTCAACACCCTCCCCCCACAAGAAAAAATAATCCAGCTAAGAAATGGGCAAAAGACATGAAAATACACTTTTCCAAAGACATCCAAATGGCTAACAGACACATGAAAAGATGCTCAACATCATTCATCATCAGGGAAATACAAATCAAAACCACAATGAGATACCACCTCACACCTGTCAAAATGGCTAAATTTAACAACTCAAGAAACAACAGGTGTTGGCCAGGATGTGGAGAAAGGGGAGCCCTCTTGCACTATTGATGGGGATGAAAACTGGTAGAGCCACTCTGCAGAACAGTATGGCGGTTCCTCAAAAAGTTAAAAATAGAACTACCCTATGACCCAGTAATTTCACTAGTAGGTATTTATTTACCCAAAGGATACAAAAATACAGATTTGAAGGGGTACATGCACCCCAATGTTTATAGCAGCATTATTAACAATAGCCAAACTATGGAGAGCCCAAATGTCCATCAACTAACGAATGGATAAGGAAGATATATAATTTTTCAGCCATCAAAAAGAATGAAATCTTGCCATTTGCAACAATGTGGATGGAGGTAGAGTGTATTATGCAAAGCAAAATAAGTCATTCAGAGAAAGACAAGTAGCATATGATTTCACTTATATGTGGAATTTAAGAAAGAAAACAGATGAACATATGGGAAGGTGGGAAAAAAGGAGAGAGGGAAACAAACCATAAGAGACTCTTAATGATAGAGAACAAACTGAGGGTTGATGGAGGGAGGTGAATGGGGCATGGGCTAGATGGGTGATGTGTATTAAAGAGAGCACTTATGATGAGCACTGAGTGTTGTATGTAAGTGATGAATCAGTGAATGTTCTCCTGATATCAATATTGTACTGTATATTAACTAACTAAAAATTAAACAAAGATTTAAAAATATATATATATATATGTATAAAGGAAATCACATTTACTTGATAAAGAAAAACACTTTACCCAGTTTTATTTTGATTCATTTTGACCCTGCTTATATCCTAAATGAATTTGAAGTGGTTTATGGTAAAAAAAAAAAAAAACCCACCTAGATCTATAATTAGGTTCTTAGAACAGAAAATCAAAGTCATGAAGAGGAGGAAGACGTAATTATACTAACTACAAGGGCTAAAACAATTAACATAATTGAACACTAAATCTGGTTATTAGTTTCCTGGCAGTCAAGCCAAAAATTATTTTGTTTTAGGAAAGTTTCATGTGAATAGTAATCTTGAGAGCAGGTAGCATGGCTTGAAAAGCACTTTGTAAACAGTAGAGTACTATAAAGCATTATTATTATTATTATTACTATTACTATTACTATTGTTATTATCCAGAATGGCATTCTATACCCATCTGGCACTTCCAATTATTTTGGCTGTTGTTTCAATGGCAATTTCACACAATTTATCATAGTCTGAACCTGCTATGCATACTAAACAACAAAAAGACAATGCTGCTCTGCCACTAGCTAGATGACTGACCTGAAGAAGAAACTTCAGCAATCTGGGCCTCAGCTTCCATATTTGTGACATCAGAGGTTTGGACTATCACTAGATGATCTTATTTTTTACCTACTCATGTATTTATTTGTCAGCAACTTTATGGAACTTACCATAAAATTCATTTGTTTTTACATGTAAAATTCACTGACTTTTAGTAAATTTACAGAGTTGTATAACCATCACCACAATATATAATTTTAGAACACTTACATCATGTCAAAAAAAACTGCATTCCCATTCCTTATTAAGATCATTTAAAAGTTCCTTTCTAACTTTTGTATCTGGGTTTCTAGACTTACAAAGCTTTAGCAGCTCTTTGCTACCTATACAGTTGACCCTTGAACAACATTGGGGGTTAGGGGCACCAAACCCCACACAGTTGAAAATCCACATAAAACTTTTGACTCCCCCAAAACTTAACTACTACTGGAAGCCTTACCAATAATATAAACAGTTGAGTAACACATTTTTATGTATATCATATACTGTATTGTTACAATGAATTAAGCTAGAGAAAATAAAATATTATTAAAATATCATAAGGTAAAATACATTTACAGTATTATACTGCATTTAGGAGAAAAAAAAATGCATGTAAGTTGACCCACACAGTTCAAACCCATGTTGTTCAAGGGTTAACTGTAGAACCAAGTTCAAATTCATCAGTGCAATATTCAAGCCTCTACAATCTACAATATCTCTCTGTTCCTCTCATTCCCTTGCCCTAATGAGTTACCTCCCTCTGAGTTTATGGTCTTGCAGTTCCCTTGGTAGGGAGTCCCTCTCACCTCCCCAATCTCTGAAGAGTAAAATCCTATCTATTATTCAGACTCAGCCTAAGTCCCACTCTTCCATAAAACTTTCTTCATTTCACACTCCTCACACTCATCTGGAATGAGACCTTATTTGCCTCTAATCTCTGATAGTATTTCATTTGTCCCTCTCATGAAAGTTCTTACTTTCATTTGTGAATCTTATGCTTAAGATCTCAACTTATTACTTGATTAAGATATCTTAGAAGGCAGTTAGTTGCTATAACTAAGAGAGCCATGTATCCTTAACAACTCGCAATGTTGCATTTTGTAAATAACAATTAATGATGGTGATTATAGTAATTGGTAGCTAAATTAAGCACTGATAATGTGCCAGGCACTGTTCTAAGCACTTCTACAAATATTAACTCATTTTATCCCTATAGCTACCCTGTGAGATAGGTACTATTATTATTACCACCATTTTACAGAAAAAGAAACTGAGGCACAGAGAAGGTACACACTTGCCAAGATTAAAAAGTTAAGTAGAGCTGAGATTTACATTCAGACAGTCTGGCTCTAAAACATACCCTCTTAACCACTATAGTACATTTCTAAGCCTGCTGAAACTCAGCAAATGTTAACTGAAAAAATCCTAATTAATAAGCTTCCATTCTGGGAAGGAAAGGTAATTAAGAATTCTAGGTGCTGACACAGAAGTAAAAAGGACAAATTCTGATTTGGACAGGAGAGTCACTAAACTTTTGGGTCGGCCCTGAGGTGCTACAAAAACCATTGTTAAACCGTAAAGTTATAACTTACAAAGACAATTCCTCTCTCATACATAGGTGATGAGAGTTCAAAATTGGTAGTTTCTACTCTAGGCGAATATATGCATACCCTATGATCCAGAAATTCCATTCCTGTGTATATCCCAACAAAACTGCTTATGTATATCCACCAAAAAAAATGTTCTACTTGTAATAGCCAGAACTAGAAATTCCCCATCAACAGAAGAATGGATAAATCACATGTGGCATGTTAACAAAATGAAATACTATATAGCAATGAGAATGATCTATAACTACAAGGAATAATACGGATGAATCTTTCAAACATAATGTTGGGCAAAAGAAGCCAGACGCAAGGGTATATACTATATGAATCCATGTATATTAAGTATCAAAAAAAGGGCGAAACTATTCTGTTAGAAGTCAGGATAATGGTCACCCTTGGGAGGGTTACTGAGTAGAAGAAGAATCTGTTTCTTGATCTGGGTGCTGGTTACACAGGTGTGTGAAGTTTGTGAACATTCATGGAGTATACATTTATGTTAATAATTTATAATAGATTATATTATGTAAACATAAACTTTTCTCTATACACATTACACTTCAATAGTTTTTTTTAAAAAGTCTTTCCAAGAGAAAAAAAAAGACAAGAGCCAAAAATAAAAGTCACTTCTGCACTTGACATACAGAACTGACTGACAAGCTCATGGTTATCTCTTTGTCCTGAGATGGACAAGACAATCTCTTCCTTTTGTGGATACTGTGAGTTAACAAGAGAGGCCATCTTAATCCCTAGCCATTAGTGCAACCCTAATCCTTCCCAGAAACTCATAATAATAAAAGATAAAACAGACTTGTGGCAGCATACCACTTGTGGGCACTCAGCTCTGCCGGACACAAAATGAAATGCCTATTTTATTTAAAGAACTAAGTCTTCACTTGGAGTTTTTATTTATATTCCAAGAGTAACAACGCCATCATCTATGCAGTACAAATGGAGTCTGGGCCTGATGTCAATTAAAGTTTTCTTGAGCATTAACCTCATCTTTACAACAGTCTGAAACTGAGCACTCCTATTTTTATTACGCAACTCACTTCACTTCTATGGGTCTGTTTCCTCATCTGTAACATGGGAATAATAATAGTACCTCCCATATAGGTTGATGTAAGGACTGAAGACTTATTTCATGTAAAGCATTTAGCACAGTGCCTGCCACATAGTTAAATATTCAATGTATTAGCGTCTATTATTTTGATATAACTGGGACAATGGCATCATCTCCCTTACCATACAGCTAGCCCAGTTTATAGCTTTAATCTCCCAGCATTAGGATTTTAATATTTTAACTATTTTAATATTTTAATACTCAAGCAAAAGGGCAGTTCTGCCTCCCTGCTCTCTCTGAGGTCAAATAAAAAGGGAGTAATTCTTTTTTATAATTTATTTATTCATTTTGGACAGAAAGGGCACATAGGCACAAGGGGGAGGGGCAGAAGGGGCGGGAGAGAGGGAATCTCAAACAGACTCCCCACTGAGCATGGAGCCTGAGGCAGGGCTTGATCCCAAAACCCTGAGATCATGACCTGAGCCAAGATCATGACCTGAGCTGAAATCAAGAGTCTGGTGCTTACCCCAATGTTCATAGCAGCAATGTCCGCAATAGCCAAACTGTGGAAGGAGCTGAGATGCCCTTCAACAGACAAATGGATAAAGACAATGCGGTCCATATATACAATGGAATATTACTCAGCCATCAGAAAAGATGAATACCCAACTTTTACATCAACATGGATGGGACTGGAGATTAAGTGAAATAAGTCAAGCAGACAAAGTCAATTATCATATGGCTTCACTTATTTGTGGAACATGAGGAATAGCCATGGAGGACATTAGGAGAAGGAAGGGAAAAATGAAGGGGGGAAATTGGAGGGGGAGACGAACCATGAGAAACTATAGACTCCAAGAAACAAACTGAGGGTTTTAGAGGGGGGGGATGGGTTAGCCCAGTGATGGGTATTACGGAGGGCATTGAGCACTGGGTGTTAACATGAAAACAATGAATCATGGAACACTACATCAAAAATTAATGATGTACTGTATGGCCACCCAGGTGCAAAAGGGAGTAATTTTGAACTAGCCAAGTAGGGTGGCCCAGGGTTAAGTGGGTCAGGAAAAGAGGGAGTCTGGGTAGCAGATGACTTGCTTTGATGATGCCACCTTCCTATATCATGCCAGAGAACCTAGTGCAGATGACATGACCTGCAGAGGAAGGGACCCAGAAAAAGGTAAGGCTGTATACTACAAGAGATGTTATAGCATCTTCAACAGAGAAAGGACCTAAAAAAGTCATTAAAGGAGAGGTTTGAAGGTTACATTTCCTGCTTTGCCCAACAGCCAGCATCATAATCTTAAGTTAACAAGTAGGTAGAACATTTTTCTAGTTATAAAAAGCTTTCACACACGTCTTTTTATATAGTCCTCACAACCACCCTGTCAGAGAAAATTTCATTATCCCTATCTAATATAGGAAGAAAGAAAGGCTCAGAGAAGTGAAATAATTTGTCCAAAATCATCAGCTGGTAGCTGGGGGGACCAGCATTCTAATTCAAGTGTTCTGGGTTCAAAAACCATGTTTTTTTCAATTAAAACATACTGGACTTTTATGTGGACTTCAGTTAGCCTGGGCCGCGTCTGTTATGATTGAAAGAAAAAAAATTAAGCAGAGACTAGATGTGTGAACTCTTCCTGATCCTCAGTCTCAGATGGCAGAAAGAAAACTGACAGGAAGTAGATGGATTTGAAATAAAAAGAGGCTAGCGATGGGGAGGGAAGTGGGAGGATCTAAAAAGAAAAGTAGAAGCAGCTCTAACTGGAGATTGCTGTAAGCAGGTGCCAACTGGTCTGGCGATGCCACCTTTTGGGTTTTTCCTCCTGGCTGAGCAGGGCCAGGTCTACTGTGCTCCATCTCCTTCCTTCACCCATAAGCCCAGCTTGGGCTGGAGAGATGCTGTAACCCCCAAAACCCAAAACTGCCCTGGATGAGGGGCAGTGGTGGTGGTCTGGGCAGCCGTCGTGGCAGGTTAGGGGCAGAGGTAGTCAAGAGGAGGGTAGGAAAACGCCGGATACAGGAAGTAACTCTCTGGGAGGCGACGCAAGCGTAGCGAGTGTGTAGTAAGAGGATGGAGTAAGGAGGTGTGTGAGGTGACTGCTGGGGTGCCAGAAGGAACTGGATGGAGTCTGAGGGACAGGGCAGAGAGGGACCTGGCAGGTGCGCACCCCGCGTCGCGTGAGGCGCCGCCGCCGGAAGGCGGGTCCTGAGAAAAGTTCAGTTTGGTTGAAAGGGGGTGTGAACCCTGGAGAACGCAGGTCCCAGCGCGGGAAGAGGGCGTCAAAGAGCTCCCAGAAAAGGTTTGAGAGGGTGTGCCTGGGCTCTCCGTTGGATACCTGAAGAGAGCTCGCGGCTCCCAGCCTCTCCTAACTCTCCTCCTTACCTTGGGAACCGTGATATGGTCCGTGTTCCCGCCACCTGAAGCCCTCAGTGCTACTTGGGTTGTCGCTCCCGCTGCCGCCACTGCTCCAGCTACCTATTTGCTCAACCCAGGTTCCCCTTGCCGCCCTCTCTGTCCTGGCACAAGCTCTCGTCACGTGATCTTCCTGGAGGTTTCTATCGCGACACTTTGTCTGTGGCCTCTCCCGCCATCTTGCTTCCTGGCAAATGCCCTCTGTGGTGGGAAGCTGAGGGTTTTCTGGTTTGGGCTACAGGTTTGGCCCAGGAGTTAAGTCCCAGACTCGAGTACTGCCTCCCTTCTTATACACTTTAATGCAGTAAGGGTTCTGGGCACCTATATAATTCCACTACTCTCTAATGTTAACAGTGATGACACCTTACCAAGATAGCACAGATAATCCCATTCTGGTAACTGGATTTCTGAAAAGCTTCAGAGCTGTGAGACCTTGGACAAGTCACAATAGAATACTTTTTGAAATGATGTATAAGCATATCCTCCTCTCACTCCCCTCTTTTACTAGTCTACTATCATTAACCTAGTTAAGTCCCAGACGATTGCAGTGGCCTCATAATTTGTGTCATCACAGATGTGGGAAAAGGACCAAAGGCCCACCAGACCACCTCTCAGATGAGGTGCCGACAGGTGCAGTCATTCAGTGGTATTCTCTGAATCAGTCTTGTGATGGAAAAAGTAACAGTCTGGGATTTGGAAAAGCTGTTATATTATAAATGTCATTTATTTTTTATTTTTTTGTCTTCCCATCTACAATGTCAGCTTTGTGAGGCAGGAACTTTTGTTCGCTGCTAGATCTCCAAAGTTTAGAAAAGACTTGGCATACAGTAGGTACTTAATAAATATTTGTTGCATAAATAAATTTTCAAAGCTATCCCAGATTTTATCCACCATTAACTTTAACCATTTCCCCTAAAATTTCCACCTTAAGGCAAGTTGATGTCATTTCAGAGGAAATTAAGGGAAAAGCAGTAGCTTGCCAAAGGTTGCAGAAGAATCAGAAGTCAAATGGGACCCCACTAGAGTAAAGAAAGCCTGGGAATAAGAGGGAAAATTTGGGAAAAGAAAGTATTGGACTCAAAATATTTTCAGTAAAAAAGATACTATTATTATCTGTTTATTATTTGTTTGTCTTCCCCACTATGATGTCTCTTCCATGAGGTTTTTGTCTGTTTGCTACTATATTCCAGTGCTTAGAAAAGTACTTGGCACATAATGAATGCTTGATAAATACTTGCTGAATGGCTAGATAAGAATGAATAACTCTAAACTCACAGCTGGTGTGGGCCAGAAGATAAACTAGAGGGAAAGAATCTGAAGGCAGGGAAACCATGAGGAGGCTATTGTGGTTTTCCCAAAAGGCGCTGTGAACTGATGAGTCTGTGGGACTTTTGACTCTGTACCTAGAGCTCAGGCCTCAGCAAGATTAGCCCACATCTGAAATGCTAGTTGCTGCAGCAAATCTGTCCTGTTTTATAACCAAACCTCCAACTCCATTATTGTCCACTTATGTTCTACTTTGAGGGCTTTTCCATTGTTGGGGGTTGGTGTTCTTCCCATGGTATCCTAGGGAAGTAGGTATACTTTGCTCCATTTTCTATCTCAATAGCTAGAGGTACAGCTTCAGAAAGCTGCTACCAAAAGTCACCCATAATGTGGTGGATGATGACTATTTAAAAAGTCACAGAGCCTTTGTGACCTCACTCATGCTCAAGAGGTAGCTTGATAAACCACAGCAGAGGGCAGCTGGGCCATGTCATACAAGTCACCAAGACCTCCTCCAGTTTGCTGCTGGGGAGAGGCCATCAGAAACAGACTGTATTTTTAGGTTATTTCAGTCTCAGCTTATCAGTCATCTTAAACCAACTGCTAACAAACTTATTTTGCAGACCAAATTACTAGAAAGCACATTATTCATCTTTTAGAGACAGCTTACTTGAATCATGCAGTGCATAGGGGATATCAGCGAAGAGGTCTGGCAAGACTGCATCACGCTCTTCCTACAAACTGGAATGTGCTGTGATGTAGCGATTATCACCAATTCCCCACCCTGGTTGTTAGCTTCTTACCCTGAAGGCAACTTGTTCCAGTTGACCCAGGAAGAAATTCAGACCTTGCTGGCGATAGAGGGGAGAGAGAAGTTGTTTCTTCAAGGAATCACCCTTGCAGGGACCAAATGCTTGTTGATTCGGGACAACCTTTACACTGAGGGCAACAACACCATGGACCTCCGCACCAAAGGCCAGAGTCGGGGCAGCCAGGCAGTGACTGTAGTTCAGATTGAGTCTGTATACCTTGTGGTGATGGGACAAAAAGGAACAGAAGGAGGGCCTCTCAACCTTAAGGCTTTTGAGATGGCAGGTTACATCAGAGAGGCCATTCATCAATACATGGCCCATTTCTAACTAAATAAAAAGGAATTGGTGTTTGACCAGGAATTTGAATTCAGTGTTATCTGTATTACCTGCTAAGTTAACCTGGTCTTGAGGAGAACAGAAAGGGAGATCTCATATAAGGTTTGGAGATGTGTGTGTGTGTGTCTGTGTGTGTGTATATGTTGTGTGTGTGTTGGGAGGGGGGCAGATTGAGGAGTAAGTGTTAAGGCATTAGGGCTTCTGGGCCTTTTTTATACCTAGAACACCATCCTTCCTTAGCACCTGAAGGAGAGGGTAGTATACTGGGAACTAGGAAATCTTGGTTCTAATCCCAACTTTTTCCTTACTTACCATGAGACTTTTCTCTCTGAGTCTCAATTTCCTTATCCACGTAATGGGGAGTACACTATGTCTCTGAGGGCCATTTAACCTATGGAAATCTAGGATTTTGTAACAACACACAGATCCTCCAAGGTCCAGCTCAGGTACTACCTCCATGAGGAAGCTTTCTTTACTTTCCTTGACCCTTGGAGTTGACACTGATTTGAATTCCTAAAGCATTAACACTCTGGGTCATTTATTCGGCCCTTAATCACACTCTGTCCAACATTTCTTGGATGACTGTTTTGTGCTCTTGTTTAACTTTCCACACACATAGATTTTGTTTCCCAAATTCATTATAATCCCCTTAAAGAGCAGATGATGTATCTTCTACCTCTCTATATTTGGATAACCCAGCACAGAGCTCCAACGGGAATTGGTTACATGGCTAAAATCACTTATCAGGAAGAGCTTTCCAAAGTGGAATTCTGCTGGGTATAGATGATCCAAGGTGCTTGTGGCTAGATTTTCCTTTTTGAATTTGTAGCTCACCTTTGGACCATTTATCTGTTCATTGTTCTCACTGTCAGGGTGGGCAGGAAACTAAGAAAGGAGGTGAAAAATTCTAACCATTCAATCTGGCTTGTTGCTAGCAGCTCTGAGAACTCTGGGTGAGAGAAGGCAGGAATGAGAAAGATGAGGTTGAGTAATAAACCATAGTGCTTATTTGACCTGGTACTTATTTGGTCCTGCTGTCACCAGTCCCCCAGGAGCAGTGATTATGGAGAACTCTCTTCTGTGTTAATTACAAGGACCCACCTCTACAACACCCCCAACACATACCCTCACAAGCTTGTAAAGGTCAGGGTTTAAACATGGAGTTTGTCAAAATCTCTAGAGCAGTGCTACTCAATGCAAATATAATTCTAGTCACATATGTAGTTTAAAATTTTCTGGTAGCCACAATAAAGAAGAAGTAAGATGGGTGAACTTGATTTTAAGAATATAATTTATTAAACCCAATACATCAAAATATTACTATTTAAATATTACTATTTAAACACATATGAAAATGTGTTTAATGAAAATATTGCTGATGAGATATTTTACATGTTTTTATGCCAAGGTTTCAAAATCTGGTGTGTATTTTACATTTGCAATACATCTCAATTCAGAAAAGCTTCATTTCTAGTGGCTACTGAATTGGGCAGCGTGGGTTTAGGCCAACCCCATCCAATGTTTGAAACCCCTCTGCAACATCCCTGGCAAGACACACAACCATTCATCCAATACATCCCATGCTAGACATTGGCTAGATAATTAAATGTCAAGAAAAAAGAGGTTTCTTAGATAAGATTCTAGCGGGGACAAGATAAGTGAAAAGATAAATTATAGTACCATGAAGTAAATGCTATGAAGTACTTTGTTTGTTCAAACATGTATTGAGCTCTCATTATGTGTCAGGCACTGTTTTAGATATATCAGTAGACAATCAAATACTTTATGTTCATGGAGCTTATATTCTAATGGGAGAAACAGATAATATGTATCAGGGGATGATTAATGTTACAAAGACAAACAAAGCAGTATAAAGGGAGATAGAGAATGATGGGAGAAACTATTTTGAACAATGAGGTCAGAGGCAGCCTCTCTGGAGAGAAGATATCTATACAGAGGCCTAATGAAATAAAGGAATAAGTCATGTCAAAAACTGGGGGAAAATGTTTCAGGCAGAGAGAAGAGCCCTTTAAAAGCCCTGAAGAAGGAATGTGCCTAGTCTGTTGAGGAACTATCAGGAGGCCAATGTGATTGCAGCCTCTCAGGACAATGGCCCTCTCCATCTGCAGCATCCTTAAGCAGGGTGGTAAGGCAGCAGAAGCTGACTCCCAGGGTGGAGCAGTAAAGCAGAACAAAAGCCTTCATCACCCTCCTTCTGGGCTCTCTCTTTCTAATGAAATTGCCTTAACATTTTTAGCGGCCACATCATACTGCTGACTCACATTGAGCTTCTAGTTAACAAAACCCCCTACTGCTTTTTCATACTGGCTACTGTTAAGAAAAGAGCTTCAAATAGTGGCAAGGCAATAAATCAAGGACAAAATTAAATGTCGAAGTCGTTTACAGAATCTCAGTGTGGCATGATTTATATCCCAGAAGGGAAAAAAAGGAAAGTGAGATAAAGGGTGAGGAAGGTGAATTCTGAAGATAATTGAGTCTCCTACATCATTCTTTGCAGTCTGGTTTTCCCAAGCAAAGAGGTGTGTTCAGGAAATAGAGCCACTTAGGAAAAATGGCCTTGCCAGGTAGAGGTGCCCAACAAATCCTTCATTAGAGGACAAGCTAAAGTACCCAGATGTCCCACTGAGAAACTTGATTAAGGCCCAGGGTGGTAAGCTGGGAAGGGGAAAAGAATCCAGGTAGTTAGCCACTCAGCAAAGATCCTGCCTTTTCCAGCCAGAGAAAAACACTTCACTGCTAGACAAGACCATAGCCCTAGACTTTTGCTATGGTAAAGTCTTTCCTTGGAGACTGAATGTGCCTTGTATGAATAAGATTGAACTGAATGTGGAGAGAAACTCATTCTAGCTGTCCTATTTCCAGAAGGCATTAAGGAAGACCATTATGGGAGGGCTCAAGGTTAGAACAAGGAAACTTAAACCTTGTTGGAAGGACCCATCTCCCTTTTCCATCCAACCTATGTGCTCCTCTCTTGTGTTCTGGGTGCTCACAGTGGAAATCAGGAGCTAGCCTCAGCATATATTCTGCTGTCTTGGTGCCCACTTTTCCTCTCTTGCACCCCACAGTCCAACCACACTGAACAACTCAAAGTTTTCAGGACATGCTTCACAATTTCCCCCACAGTGTTTTCAGTAATTGCCACCACTTGCCCTCCCCCTCTCATTCCCTTACAATCTCAACCTCATTTTTCTAGGCCCAGACACCAGGCCCATTCCTATAAGGATATTACTTATTCCCCAAATTTGAAGGTATTTCCTCATGCCTTGGAATCCTCCACCTTGTTCTTTGCACCTCTCCCACAACACTTAAATCTTTCAAATTACAGTCTTTAATATGCATATACATATCTTTTCTCCCTTATTTGCCAGCTAGTTCCCCTAGAGATGACTGTTTCACTGTAACCTCCACTAGCAGGCTTTTGCACTATGAAGTTCTCAGTGGATACACAACTTGTTGGATGATTAAATGAATGACAGACATATGAATAGACAAAGAAATGATTTTCCAGGGAAACCCCTTCCTTAGTTGCCTATAGTTTAAATGAGTGGAGAATGAAGGGAGGTTGTTGATAATTCCTCTTTGTCCTTCCTTTTCTCCACTCCCCAATACCAGTCACTAACTCCCTTGCCTTTAAGCCGTGGAGCAGTTCATTCTGGGAAAACTTCATCTCTCACTTTGAAGCTCTATGTGATTATTATGTTCCTTGTGTAGGGTGAGCTCCATGTCAAATGAATGGTAGACACAATCAATGGTATAGGAATTGAGTGGAAAAACTCCATTTGGGTGTTGTCCTTCCTCATTACTGTATGAAATGTGCATATTCTCTGCCAGTTAAGAGTTGTACATGTGGGGCTCCTGGGTGGCTCAGTCGTTGAGCGTCTGCCTTCGGCTCGGATCGTGGTCCCAGGTTCCTGGGATTGAGCCCCGCGTCAGGCTTCCTGCTGCTTCTCCCTCTCTCGCTCCCCCTGCTTGTGTTCCCTCTCTCGCTGTGTCCCTCTCCATGAAATAAATAAATAAAATCTTTAAAAAAAGAGTTGTACGTGCATTTTATTCATTTTTTCATATGGTCATTTATTTTTCTTGTTGGATTGTTTATAAAGGCATTTACAATGAGGTGAAAGGTCTTGAATTCTGAGAATCTGAAGTCCAGCCCTGAGTTAGTACTTATTAGGTGTATGATCTTAGGCTAATCACTTACATCTACGGGCCTCTGGTTCTTCACATAGAAAATGGAGATGTTGATACTTACAGGGTTGGTGTGGAGATCAAATGGAAAAAAAATATGCACAAACTGATTTGGAAAGTATAAAGTGTTTTAGATATCAGGTCAGCCATAGAAATGGGTGTGGGGATTTAGAGTCCTCTGTCTTCAGGCAGGTACAAGTAGCCCTGCTTTTCAAAAGTTGATGTTATGAAATACACTTATGAAATAGTTGATGTTATGAAAACACTATGATGTTAATGAAAGACCTACATTAGTACCCGTTTTTGCTAACCAAAAGAAATTTGAAGAGGATTTTCACTTTTACCAAAAAAAAGATGAAAAAAAAATAGCGTTCAGCATTTGTTTTGCAGTGAGCTATTACAGAGGTAGCATGCACCCTTTGTAGCAAGAGTGGTGCCACCAAGCTCTTTCCCTAGAAACTACATTCAGCATCTCAGCATCAAGCTGTCATAGCTTTGAACTGTGTCTGTGCTTCATCTGGATTTATTTTGTGCATCCGTTAGCAAGATGTGTCCTATGGTATCAGAAAAGTCTAAGAGAGATTATTTTTTTGGACCTGGGAATGCTCAGAATATTTTCTGTGTAAAATTAATGGTAATTACTTCTTTGCTTTATGTCATTCTGGCTTATGAAAGTTTTCATAGGAATGTTATATGTTCAGATAGCAGGGTAAGCCTGTATTTGGAAATGGGGGGCATAAGCTGAGCTCCTATGTGTTTGACAGTAGAGTTTGAAAATTTGGGGTTTAAAGTGCCAGATATAGCAGAGGCTTTAACTGATTTTGAAGTGGCCAGGTGTGGGGGTGGGGAGTAAGAATAAAGTGCTGCCTCTTGTGGAAAGGGTAGAGGCAGTTCTTAGGAATAGCAGCAAGCAGTCTCATTCTTGTGGCCTAAAAGGGAACAAGGTAGCCACTTCATAATAATATAGCACTGAGTGCTTTAGAGTTTATAAAAAGCTTTTGTATTTCATTCATTCATCAAATATTTATTTAATGCCTACTATGTACTTATTGTGAACAAGTAAATTATAATACAATGTAGTAAGTGGTATTGGAGAGTATATCCATTCATCAGTTGATGGACATTTGGACTCTTTCCATAGTTTGGCTATTGTGATGAGGCTGCTGTAAACATCAGGTGTGTGTATCCCTTCAAATCTGTATTTTTGTACCCTTTGTGTAAATACCTAGTAGTGCAATTGCTGGATCATAGGGTACTTCTATTTTTAACTTTTTGAGGAGAGTTCATACTGTTCTCCAGAGTGGCTGCAACAGTTTGCATTCCCACCAACAGTGCAAGAGAGCTCCCCTTTCTCCACATCTTTGCTAACACCTGTTGTTTCTTATGTTGTTAATTTTTACCATTCTGACAGGTGTGAGGTAGTATCTTATTGTGGTTTAGATTTGTATTTCCCTGATGATGAGTGATGTTTAGCATCTTTTCATGTGTCTGTTAACCATCTGGTTGAATGAGATTCATTTTAGACCTAAAGACACCGGCAGATTGAAAGTGAGAGAATGGAGAAACATTGATCATGCAAAAGGACATTGAAAGAAAGCCAAAGTAGCAAAACTTCTGTCAGAAAAACTAGATTTTAAGCAAAAGACTGTAACAAGAGGTGAAGAAGGGCACTGTACTATAATAAAGGGGACACTCCAATAAGAAGATCTAACACTTGTAAAATTTATGCTCCCAACCTGGGAGCACCCAAATATGTAAAACAATTAATAACAAACATAAAGGAAAGAAGTGATAATAATACAATAATATTAAGGGACTTTAACACCTTATTTACAGCAACAGACAGATCATCTAAGCAGAAGATCAACAAGGAAACAATGACTTTGAATGACATACTGGACCAGATGGACTTAAAAGATATATTCAGGACATTCCATTCTAAAGAAGCAGAATACACATTCTTTTCAAGTCCACATGGAACATTCTGCAGATTAGATCACATACAAGGTCACACATCAGGACTCAACAAGTACAAAAAAATTGAGATCATACAATGTATATTTTCTGACCACAACACTATGAAACTTGAAGTCAACCACAAGAAAAAATTTTGAAAGGCCAAAATTACATGGAGATTAAAGAACATCCTACTAAAGAATGAATGCATCAACTGGGAAATCATACAAGAATTTTTTTAAAAATGCATGGAAACAATGGAAATGAAAACACAACAATCCAAAACCTTTGGGATGCTGCAAAAGCAGTCATAAAAGAGAAACATAGAGCAATTCAGGCCTACCTCAAAAATCAAGAAAAATCTCAAATAAGCAACCTAACCATAGACCTCAAGGAGGTAGAAAAAGAAAAACAAATGAAGCTTAAAGCCCAAAGAAAGGAAATAATAAAGATTAGAGCAGAAATAAATGATATAGAAACTAACAAATCTGTTGTTACAGAACAGATCAATGAAACCAGGAACTGGTTCTTTGAAAAAAAAAAAAAAGAAATTGATAAACCCCTAGCCAGACTTATCAAAAAGAAAGAGAAAGGACCCAAATTTAAAAAATGAGAGAGGATAAGTAACAACCAACACCACACAGACACAAACAACTGTAAAAGAATCTTATGAAAAAATACATGGCAACAAATGGGACAACCAGGAAGAAATGGGTAAATTCCTAGAAACATATAAATGACCAAAACTGAAACAGGAAGAAATAGAAAAGTTGAACAGACAGATTACCAGCCATAAAATAGAATCAGTAGTAAAAAAAGAAACTCCCAAGAAGCAAAAGTCCAAGGTCAAATAGCCTCACAGGGGCATTCTACAAACATTGAAAGAAGAGTTAATACCTATTCTTCTCAACCCATCCAAACAATACAAATGGAAGGAAAACTTCCAAATTTATTCTATGAGGCCAACATTACCCTGATACCAGAGCCAGATCAAGACCCCACTATAAAAGGGAACTACAGGCCAATATCCCTGGTGAACATGGATGCAAATGTTCGCAACAAAATACTAGCAAATCCAATCCAATGGTACATTAAAGGAATCATTCAGCACAATTACGTGGGATTTATGCAGGAGTTGCAAGGGTGGTTTAATATTTGCAAATCAATCAACATGATATACCATATTAATAAAAGAAAGGATAAGAACCATATGATCCTCTCAATAGATGCAGAAAAACATTTGACAAAGTATGACATCCATTCATGATAAATACCCTCAAGAAAGTAGAGTAAGAGGAAAATACCTCAATATAATAAACACCATATATGAAAAACTGACAGAAAATATCCTCAATGGTGAAAAACTGAGAGCTTTTCCTCTGCATTTAGGAAAAAGACAGGAATGCCCACTCTCACCATTGTTATTTAACATAGTCCTGGAAGACATAGCCTCAGCAATCAGACAAAAATAAAAGAAATAAAAGGCATCCAAATTGGCATGGAAGAAGTCAAGCTTTCACTATTTGCAGATGACATGATACTCTATGTAGAAAACCCAAAAGAGTCCACCCCAAAATTGATAAAACTAATACTTGAATTCAGTACAGTCACAGGATATAAAATCAACACACAGAAATTTGTTGCATTCTATACATCATTAATGAAGCAGCAGAAAGAGAAATCAAAGAATAAATCCCATCTACAGTTGCACTAAAAACAGTAAGATACCTAGGAATAAACCTAAGCAAAGAGGTAAAATATCTATACTCTGAAAACTATAAAATGCTGGTGAAAGAAGTTGAAGAGGACAGAAAGAAATGGAAATACACTTATGCTCATGTACGCTCATGTACTGGAAGAACAAATATTGTAAAATGCCTATATTACCAAAGGCAATATACACATTTAATGCAATCCCTATCAAAATACCAACAGCAGCAAATTTTTGCAAGACACCTCTCTACAGGCAAGGGAAACAAAAGGAAAAATGAACTACTGGGACTTCATCAGACAAAAAGCTTCTGCATGGCAAGGGAAACATTCAACAAAACTAAAAGGCAACCTACAGAATAGGAGAAGAAAGTTGCAAATGACATGACAGATAAAGGGCTGGTACCCAAGACCTATAAAGAACTTCTCAAATTCAACACCCATAAAACGAATAATCCAGTGAAGAAATGGGCAGAAGACATGAACAGACAATTCTCCAAAGAAGACATACAAATGGCCAACAGACACATGAAAAAAAAAAGAATGCTCCACATCACTTGTCATCAGGGAGATACAAATCAAAACCACAATGAGATACCACATTACAACAGTTAGAAAAGCTAAAATTAACAAGACAGGGAACAACAAGTATTGGCAAGGGTGTGGAGAAAGGGGAACCCTCTTACATTGTTGCTGGGAATGCAAGTTGGTACAGCCACTCTGGAAAACAGTATGGAGGTTCCTCAAAAAGTTAAAAATAGAGCTACCCTACAACCCAGCAATTGTGCTACTGGGTATTTACCTCAAATATACAGATGTACTGAAAAGAAGGGCCATATGCATCCCAATGTTCATAGTAGCAATGTCCACAATAGCCAAACTATGGAAGGAGCAAGATGTCCTTCAACAGATAAATGGATAAAGAAGATGTTCATATATACAATGGAATATTACTCAGCCATCAGAAAGAATGAATACCTACCATTTACATCAACATGGATGGAACTGGAGGGTATTATGCTAACTGAAATAAGTCAATCAGAGAAAGACAATTATCATATGGTTTCACTCATATGTGGAATACAAGAAATAAAGCAGAGGATCATAGGGCAAGGGAGGAAAAACTGAATGGGAAGAAATAAGAGAGGGAGACAAACTATGAGAGACTCTTGACTCTGGGAAACAAACTGAGGGTTGTGGAAAGGGAGGTGGGTGGAGGGATGGGGTGACTGGGTGATGGGCATTAAGGAGAGCATGTGATGTGAAAAGCACTGGGTGTTATATGCAACTAATTAATCGGTGAACACTACACCAAAAACTAATGATGTAGTATATGTGGGCTAATTGAATTTAAGTTTAAAAAAAAAAAAGACAAAATACCAACAGCATTTTTCACAAAGCTAGGAAAAAATCCTAACATTTGTATGGAGCCAAAAAAGACTCAGAATCACCAAAGCAACCTTGAAAAAGAAAAGCAAAACTGGAGGAATCACAATTCCAGACTTTAAGTTATATTGCAAAGCTGTAGTATTAAAGACAGTATGACATTGGCACAAAAATAGACACATTAATCAATAGAACAGAATAGAAATTCCAGATATAAACCCATAAATATATGGTCAATTAATCCTTGACAAAAAAGAATAGATTATCTAATGGGAAAAGACAGTCTCTCAACAAATGGTGCTGGGAAAACTGGACAGCAACATGCAGAAGAATGAAACTGGACACTTTCTTAAACACAAAAATAAATTCAAAGTGGATGAAAGACCTAATGTGAGACAGGAAACCATCTCCTAGAGTAGAACATAGGAAGTAACCTCTTTGACATCAGCTGTAGGAACTTCTTACTAGATATGTCTCCTGAGGCAAGGGAAACAAAAGCAAAAATAAACTACTGGGACTTCATCAAAATAAAAAGCTTCTGCACAGTGAAGGAAACAATCAACAAAACTAAAAGGCAACCTACAGAATGGGAGAAGATATTTATAAATGACATATCTGATAAAGGGCTAGTATTTAAATATATGAAGAACTTATAAACCTCGGCACCCAAAAAACAGTAATCTGATGATAAATGCGCAGAAGACATGAACAGACTTTTTTTTCTAAAGAAGACATATAAATGCCCAATGGACACACAAAAAGATGTTCATTATCACTTATCATCAGGGAATTGCAAATCAAAACTACAATGAACCAACTTTGAAGTTTTTGAAGTTGTGTTTTTGTTAATGCAGTCTTCTGCTAACACATCCAGAATCTATTTATTCCCATCTGACTTGTGTTTTAATAAGATTACTCTGGTTGCTCCATTGAGAACAGACTGCAGAGGGGCAAAGGAAGAAGCAAGGAGACAAGTCAGGGGGTTACTACAATGATTCAGGTAGGAGATAATGGTGGCACAGTATAAGATGGTAGCAGTGGAGATGGGAATAGTCAGATTCTGGATGAGTTTTGAAAGTAAAGCAACAGAATTTGATGATGGATTGAATGTGGGATCTGAGAGAAAGAGAATATTCAGTGATAATACAGTGTGTTGGGCCTAAACAAAAAGAAGGAATTCCCATTTGATGAAACGGGTCAAGATAGCAGAAGAAAGATTGTGGTGAGGAGAGTGCAGGAGTTGTAGATGAAGGGCTTAGTTTTGAACGTGTTAAATTTGTGATGTCTATTAGATATCCAAGTTGAAATGTTAAATGTTAACTGTGCAGTTGATTAAATGAGTCTGATATATGAGTCTGGCACTGGGGGGAAATATCTGGATTAGAGATATCAGTTTGGGAGTTTTCTTGTAGTATTAAAGCCACAAGAATGGATGTGATCACCAAGGATGTGAGTGTAGATTAAAAAGCCACATTGTTAGTCTGTGGCAGGACTGGGATTGGTGGTGTGCTGGTAAATGTTTAGCAACCAGTTCTCTGAAGGAAAACAAGCCCTAATTTGTAGAATTTGCCAATTTCTATGTTGTAAATTCTCCAAATCTGGTCAATTTTGACCTACCAAGGTGATGTCACTTAAACTAGTCACAAAATTCCTGAAAATTTAACAATTAGCTCT
Organism: Eumetopias jubatus; assembly: GCF_037043125.1. Taxonomy (NCBI): domain Eukaryota; kingdom Metazoa; phylum Chordata; class Mammalia; order Carnivora; family Otariidae; genus Eumetopias; species Eumetopias jubatus. The sequence continues at coordinate 81,584,565 of NW_028274817.1, forward strand.
CATCAGCTGATACAGTTCAGCCTGGCTGGGGTAGAATCTGGATCCCAATAATGAGGCCCTTCCATTGAGCCCCATTCTTCCTGATATTTGGACAAAATTAAAGACATGCTCAAAAGGAGGTTAAGGGCATTATCTTATTCTTGAGTCATTTTGAGGGTGGCCCTACTGCTAATTACTAAAAGGATGTGGAATATCCTCCCTCACAAGAAACCCTTCCTGTCTACAAATATCTCCAGTATCTTTGATTTCCCACAATGGCTCTTTTAATAAAGACATTCTCTTCTAAAAACCCCTGGCAAGATGCCAAGCTCAGTCCTAGTAGAGATGGCATATTAACCCATTAGCTTTAATTAATATTACTTAGCTAATAACATTAGCTCATAATTAATATGACTTAGCAATAGAAACTCTGCTAAGCAGAGGTTTCTAAAGGAGTGAGATCCAGGAACAGCAAATTTTGACTGGATGTCAAGGCCATGAGAAGGGATTGAGGGACAGAAGTGATTGCATCCACATCTATATGATTTCATTATTCCATCTCTGCAGAAATGGCACCACCATTTACTCAGATGATTAAGGTAGACACTTGGTAATCATCTTTAACATTTCCTTCTGTAAACTACCCTTACATGTAATCACCAAGTCCTTTTAATTATACTTCCTAAATACCTCTCAAGTCTGTTCACTTTTTTCTCCATTGCCACTGGTGCTACACTAATCCAAGCCACTTTCATCTTTCACCTATAAAATTTAGTCTTCTAGCTAGTTTTCCTTTCTTCACGCTACCTACCTCCTCAGTTCATCTCCACAAAACAGCTAAAATTATGTCTTTTAAATGCAAATCTGTTGGCACTGCCCTGCTAAAAACACTTCCTTGGCTTCCACTTGCCCATAGGATAAAAACAAAAAAACCTCAAAGTAGCCTATAAAGCCTTGCAAGGTCAGGTACTCCTAACTCTTTAACTTCACTTTGTGCTATACTCCTTCCCTTTCCACTACAGCCATAACCAAATGTTTCAAGGTCTTTCTCACCTTAGGGAGTTGAGCACATGTTTCCCTCTTCCTGGACCCCCTCCTTCTCTCCCTCTCTCCCTTCTATTCCCACACTGTCTCCCAAAAATGCCTTCTCATCTTTCAGGTCTCATCTGAAAAGTTGTTTTCTCTAGGACCCCTCAAGAATACAAATGCTAATGTTAGGTTCACCCAATATATGCACCTAAGCACCATGTGCACCATGTCCTTCAGATATTCAGAGAACTTTTTATTGTTTTCCTTCCCTATCAGTTTTTTAGCATCAAAGGAATTAGAATCAGTTTGCTTTGATCACTGCTTCACTTCTCCTATATCACATAATAGATCAATAAATATTTGTTGAATGAATAAATTAATATCATACAGGACCCCTTAATTCATTATATCCCAAAGTGAAACTGACCTTATTATTTTTACTTCTGCCACTATACCTGCTCTCTCTTCTAGTACTCTCTACATTAGTTTTTAGCATCATGGCTTATTTAGATTTTCTTGAAAACAGAGCTTGATACAAGTATTTAGGAACAGTAATTTACTTAGGAGGTAATCCTGGGAAGCATAAGTGAGGGAGCAGAAAAAGACTGAAGGAGGAAATTTAATGCAATGATGCGTTATTGAGGTTACTACTGTAAACATAAGCTTGATGCCACCAAGATATCTGAGAAGCATACAGCAATTCACCCAGAATTGTCTACATAAATGTCTTTCAGAGGCCAGAAGATATATCTAATTCCATTTCCCTTTTCCCACTGATTGAGAGTTGCCCATGGGGGCATTAATTTTCCCTACACTTCTGGGTTAGTTTTGAGAACAGTCCACAGCATCAAAAAAGGCACTGAGGCAGAGTGTATAAACATGTTCAGAGTGCTTTTGAGGTAGGACACCAGCAGAACTGTCCACTATGGCTGTAGTTACAAATCAGAGGTGGCCGAAGGGAATATGACATGGGTACCAAAAGTTTTTGCTCAACCACTGTATTAGTTTCTATTGCTGTATAACAAATTGCCACAAACTTAGCAGTTTAAAAAAGCTCATCTATTAGCTCACAGTTCTTTCTGTAGGTCAAAAGTCTGGGCAGGTTTAGCTGGGTTCACTGCTTAGGGTCTTACAAGGCTGAAATCAAGATGTTGGCCAGGCTGAGCTCTTACCTGGAGGCTCTGAGGAAGAATCCACTTTCAAGTTCATTCCAATTGTTGGCAGAATTCAATTCCTTATGGTTGTAGGGCTGAGATCCCTGTTTCATTCCTGGCTGTCAGCCAAATGTCACTCTCAGCAACCAGTGGCTACTTTCAGGTATTTTCACATAGCCTCCTTCATTTCAGAAATGGAGAATCACACTCATTTTGAATTCCATTCACTTTAAATCTCTCTGATTTTTGTTCTCATAACTAAAGAGTGTCTTATGGTTTACCTCACTCTCTGTTTTTATCTTATTTTCTTTTTCATTCCCTTCCCCTACCTTCACCTGTTTTGTTTCTTAAATTCCACTTACCAGTGAAATGATATTATATTTGTCTTTCTCTGACTGACTTATTTAGCTTAGCATAATACACTGAAGTTCCATCTACATTGTTGCAAATGGTAAGATTCCATTATTTTTGATGGCTGAGTAATATATACATATATATGTGTATGGTATGTATATATATACATACCACATCTTCTTTATCCATTCATTAGTTAATGGAAATTTGGGCTCTTTCCATAATTTGGCTATTGCTGATAATGCTGCTTTATAAACATTGGGTGCATGTGCCCCTTCAAATGAGCACTATTGTATCCTTTCGATAAATACCTAGGAGTACAATTGCTGGGTCATAAAGTAGTTCTATTTTTAACTTTTTAAGGAAACTCCATAATGTTTTCAGAGTGGTTCTACCAGTTTGCATTCCCACCAAAAGTACAAAAGGGTTCCTCTTTCTCTGCATCCTTGCCAACATCTGTTATTTCCTGAGTTGTTAATTTCAGCCACCTGACAGGTGTGAGATGGTATCTCATTGTGGTTTTGATTTCTATTTCCTGGATGCTGAATGATGTTGAGCATCTTTTCATGTGTTTGTTAGCCATTTGTATGACCTCTTTGGAGAAATGTCTGTTCAGATCTGCTGCCCACTTCTTAACTGGATGATGTATTTTTTGTGTGTTGATTTTGATGAGTTCTTTATAAATTCTGGATACTGGCCCTTTATCTGATACATCATTTGCAAATATCTATTCCCATTCAGACAGTTCCCTTTTAGTTTTGTTGATTGTTGCCTTTGCTGTGCTGAAGCTTTTTATCTTGATGAGGTCCTAATAATTCATTTTTCTTTTGTTTCCCTTGTGTCCAGTGATGGGTCTAGTAACCAGTTGCTGCAGCCAAGGTCAAAGAGCTTGCTGCCTGCTTTCTCCTCTAGGATTTTGATGGTTTCCTGTTTCACATTTAGGTCTTTCATCCATTCTCAATTTATTTTTGTGTATGGTGTAAGAAAGTGGTCCAGTTTCATTCTTCTGCATGTTCTCCAGTTTTCCCAACACCATTTGTTGAAGAGACTGTCTTTTTTCCATTGGATATTCTCTCCTGCTTTGTCAAAGATTAGTTGACCATATAATTATGGGTCCATTTCTGGGTTTTCTAATTTGTTCCATTGGCTCTTATTACCATACTGTCTTGCTAACTTCAGCTTTGTAATACAGCTTGAAGTCTAGAATGGTGATGCCTCCCAATTTGCTATTTTTCAACATTCCTTTGGCTATTCAGGGTCATTTCTGGTTCCATACAAATTTTAGAATTATTTGTTCTAGCTCTGTGGAAAAGGCTGGTGTTATTTTGCTAGGGATTGCATTGAATGTGTAGACTACTTTGGATAGTATAGACATTTTAACAATATTTGTTCCTCCAATCCACAAGCATGGAATATTTTTCCATATATTTGTGTCTTCTTCAATTTCTTTCATAAGTTTTCTATAGTTTTCACACTACAGATCTTTTACCTCTTTGGTTAGGTTTATTTCCAGGTATCTTATGGTTTTGGTGCAATTGTAAACAGGATTGATTCCTTGATTTCTCTTTCTGCTGCTTCATTATTGGGGTGTATAGAAATACAACAGATTTTTGTACATTGCTTTTATGTCTTGCCACTGCTGAATTCTGTATCAGTTCTAGCAATTTTTTTTGGTGGAGTCTTTCAGGTTTTTGACACAGAGTGTCATGTCATCTGCAAAGAGTGAAAATTTGCATACTTCCTTGCTGATTTGGATGCCTTTTATTTCTTTTTGTTGTCTGATTGCTGAGGCTGGGGCTTCCAGTCCTATGTTGAACAACAGTGGTGAGAGTGGACATCCCTGTAATGTTTCTGACCTTACGGGAGAAGCTCTCAGTTTTTCCCCGTTAAGGATGATATTAGCTGTGGACCTTTCATATATGGCCTTTAGGATGTTGAGGTATGTTCCTTCTATCCCAGTTTCTTGAGGGTTTTTTTTTTTTTACCAAGAAATGTTGCTGGATTTTCTGCATCTATTGAGAGGATCATATGGTTCTTTATCCTTTCTTTTCTTAATATGATGTATCATGTTGATTGTTTTGAAGATACTGAATCACCCCTGAAACCCAGGAATAAATCGCACTTGGTCGTTGTGAATCTTTTTTTTTTTTTTTATGTACTGTTGGATCCTATTAGCTAGTATCTTATTGAGAATTTTTGCATCCATGTTCATCAGGGATATTGGTCTGAAATTCTCCTTTTTAGTGGAGTCTTTGTCTGGTTTTGGAATCGAGGTAATGCTGGCCTCATAGGATGAGTTTGGAAGTTTTCCTTCCATTTCTGTTCTTTTGGAACAGTTTCAGAAGAATGGGTATTACTTCTTTAAATGTCTAGTAGGATTCTCCTGGGAAACCATCCAGCCCTGGACTCTTGTTTTTTGGGAGATTTTTGATTACTGATTCAATTTCTTTGCTGGTTATGGGTCTGTTCAGGTTTTCTATATCTTCCTGTTTCTGTTTTGGTAGTTTGTGTTTCTAGGAATTTATCCATTTCTTCCAGATTGCCCAGTTTGTTGGCATTTAATTTTTCATAATATTCTCTTATGATTGTTTGTATTCTTGTGGTGTTGGCTGTGATCTCTCCTCTTTCATTTGTGATTTTATTTTGGGGGGATCCTTTCTTTTTTTTATTTTTGATAAAGTTTTGCTAGAGGTTTGCCAATTTTGTTAATTCTGTCAATGAACCAGCTCCTAGTTTCGTTGATCTGTTCTAGTGGGGATTTTTTATTTCTATATCATTGATTTATGCTCTGATTTTAATTATTTCCCTTCTGCTCGTTTGAGGCTTTATTTGCCATTCTTTTCTAAACTCCTTTACATGTAGGGTTAGGTTGTATATTTGAGACTTTTATTGCTTCTTGAGGAAGGCCTGTATTGTTCTATATTTCCCTCTTATGACCACCTTTGCTGTGCCCCAAAGGTTTTGGACTATCATGTTTTCATTTTCATTTACTTCCATATATATTTTTATTTCTTCTTTAATTTCCTGGTTAACTCATTCATTCTTTAGTAGGATGCTCTCTAATCTCCATTATTTGTGGTCTTTCTAATTTTTTTCTTGTGGTTGACTTCAAGTTTCATAGTGTTGTGATCTCAAAATATGCATGGTATGATCTCAGTCTTTTTGTACTGGCTGTGGCCTGATTAATGAGCCAGTGTGTGATCTATTCTGGAGAATGTTCCATGTGCACTTGAAAAGAATGTATATTCTGCTTTGGGATGAAATGTTCTGTCATTGGACCAATGTGTCATTGGTCCAATGTGTCATTCATTGCCATTGTTTCCTTGTTGATCTTCTGCTTAGATGATCTATCCATTGCTGTGAGTGGGGTGTTAAAATCCCCTGCTATTATTGTATTATTATCAATGAGTTTTTTTAAGTTTGTTATTAATTAATTTATATATTTGGATTCTCCCAAGTTGGGGGCATAAATATTTACAATTTTTAGATCGTTTTGTTGAATATGTCCCTTTATTATGATATAGTACCCTTCTTCATCTCTTGTTACAGTCTTTGGTTTAAAATCTAACTTGTCTGATATAAATATGGACACTTTCATTTTGTTTTGTCCTCCATTTGCATGAAAAGTGGTTCTTTACCCCCTCACTTTAAATATGGAGGTGCATTTGCATCTAAGATGAGTCTTATAAGCAGCATATCCATGGGTCTTGATTTTTTATTTTTTTGATGTTCAATTAGCCAACATATAGTTGGTTATATATAGTATACATCATTAGTTTTAGATGTAGTGTTCAACAATTCATTAGTTGCATATAACACCCAGGTCTTGATTTTTTAATCCATTCTGATGCCCTATGTTTTTTGATTGGAACATTGAGTCCATTTACTTTCAAAGTAATTACTGATAGATATGAATTTAGTGCCATTGTATTACTTATAAAGTCACTGATTCTGGAGATTTTCTCTGCTCCTTTCTAGTCTTTGTTCCTTTTGGTCTTTCTTTCCCTGCTCAAAAGTTTCCCTTTAATATTTCTTATAGAGTTGGTTTAGTGTTCACAAACTCCCTTAGTGTTTGCTTATCTTGGAAACTCTTTATTTCTCCTTCTATTCTGCATGACAGCTTTGTTGGATAGTGTATTCTTGCCTGCATATTTTTCTCATTCAGCATGGTGATTATATCATGCCACTTTTATCTGGCCTGCCAAGTTTCTGTTGTTAGGTCTGCTGCTATCCTTATGTGTCTACCCTTGTAGGTTAAGAACCTTTTGTCTCTAGGTGTTTTCAGAATTCTCTCTTTATTTTTGTATTTTGCAAGTTTCACTCTAATATGTCATGGTACTGACCAGTTTTTGTTGATTTTGAGGGGAGTTTTCTGTGCCTCTTGGACTTGAATGCATGTTTCCTTCCCCAGATTAGGGAAGTTCCCAGCTATACTTTGTTCAAATAAACATTTTGCCCCCTTTTCCCACATTTTTTCTTGTGGGACTCCTATGATACAGATATTATTGTGCTTTGTGGAATCACCAAGTTCCCTAAGATTATATTCGTGATCTAATAGTTTTGTTTGCCTCTTCTTTTCAGCACCATTATTTTCCATATTTTTATCTTCTATATCACCTATTCTCTCCTATGATTCTTCCATACTCATTATGATTACATCCATTCGAATTTGCATCTCAATTATAGCATTTTTTTTCTTTTGGCCTGAATAATTTTTGGTCTTTTATTTCTGCAGCCAGGGTTTTTCCGGTGTCTTCTATGCTTCTTCAAGCCCAGTTAGTATTGTTATGACTGCTGTTTTAAATTCTTTTTTAAAAAAGTTTTTATTTATTTATTTGACAGAGAGAGAGTGAGAGAGGGAACACAAGCAGGGGGAGCTGGAGAGGGAGAAGCAGGCTCCCTGCTGAGCAGGGAAAGCAATGCAGGACTCAATCCCAGGACACTGGGATCATGACCTGAGCCGAAGACAGACACTTAATGACTGAGCCACCAGGCACCCTTGTTCTAAATTCTTATTCAGTCATATTGCTTATATCTGCTTTGACTAAGTTACTGATGTGATTTCCTTTAGATCTTTCTTTTAGGGAGAATTCCTCTGTCTTGTTATTATGTCTAGGTTTCTGTCTTTTGTGTATTTCCTGCTCCTGAGAGTAATACTATATTAAGAAGGGATCCTACACTTTCCAGGGCCTGGCACTTCAGGAAGTGTTTCTAATGTATGCCCTGTGCATTCTGCTGTTGTGTTTTGGCTGCTCTTTCCCACAGGTCAGTCTTCTGCAGAGTCCTTCCTTACTTGTAGTATGAAGTGTTTGGACTTTTAACTAGGTGTGTTTTCATTTGTTTGTTAAGATAAGCCTGAAAAAAGCCAGATCCAAAAAAAGAAAAATAGAAAAAGAATAAGAAAGCAAACAAACATATAAAGAAAAAAGTATATGCCTGACTCCAAAGAAAAAGAAAGAAAGAAGGAAAAGAGAAAGAGGGGAAAAATTTGATCCAAAAAAAACAAAAGGAAACAAACAAGCCAACAAATGAACCAAAAACTATAAGCTTGATGCCAAAAAAAAAAAATAAAATTAAAAATTAAAAAAAAATTAAAATAAAACTTTATATATATATATATATATATATATATATATATATATATATATAAAGGAATTTAAAAAACCTGGTCATATTTCCACCAGACCTGCAGCTGACATTTTGGAGCACTTTATGATCAGTAGCCTTGATGCATGTGGTAGGTCTGTGTTTGTCTTCTGAGGTAGAGTCCTACTGCACTGGCTCACATTCAGACCACACTCAGACCTGCCCTAATAAAGATGCCCCTGTTGGGCACAGTGGGGATGGGTTTGGAGTAAGCAACCCCTGCCTCCACTGGAGGTGTTGTGCTTCTCTCTGAAGTCCCATTGTGCTTGTGGGCAGGGGGGGGAGGATGGTGATGATGGAACATGGCATCACCACTCCCTCTTGTCCATAAGGAGAGGAACTTGCAGCAGCTGCCGTTCAGGAAGCCTTCATGGAAAAGCAAACAATCACCCCTTCTATGTCCAGGTTTTCATCAGATTCCTGTCCTCAGCTTGTCTATGCCTAGCCATTAGCATGCCTGCCACCACAGTTCTCCTGTGTTTTATCTCTGGCCAGCAGCTGGGATTCAAAACACCAAATCTTAGAGTACCCAGGAGCGTGTGGACCTGCTCACTTCCTCCCCAGAGGAGAGCCTCCCAGTGTTGCCCACAGCACCTTTCTGTCGCAGAAAAACAGTTGCATGCCTGCACTAGTGCCCAGTCTATGTTGAAGCACAGCAAAAAACTGTGACCAGGTTATCTGCCTGCCCTCTGCATGTGCCTCTTTCCCCTGCTGTTGAATGACTGCTCAATACCACCCAGCAACACTTTTGTCCTTGGAAAAGCAAAATACCCTCTTCCAAATGCACTCCAGGAAGGGTAACTTTCCCTCCCCATGTGACTCAGGGAATTCCCACACCATGGCACCTTGCACAAACCCTACACACTTCTCTCTCTATCCCTTTCTCCCTCTCTCCCTGACTTCACTCCAGGAAAATGATTCCCACCCCTCTGCAGCACTGCAGCTTTTCTCTCTTCCAATTTATGTCTCCAAACCTCACATCTGCCATGTTCTCTCCCTCCAATTGGTCATATTTTTTTCTTAATCCTCATATCAATTTTTTAGTTGTTCAAAATGATTTGATGTTAATCTAGCTGTATTCTAGGGCCAGGCCAAGGGTCCCCCTACTACTCCACTATCTTAACTCCAATCCAAGCAACAATGGATTTTAAATGACTATTTGAAATGACTATAGTCATTTGAAATGGTTGGACAGGACACTGCTGATTCTACACAATCTATCTTTTAGCTTCCCAAGTGTCATTCTCCCAGATGCCTAAGACTTCAGCCTTAGTCCTTGGAACTACTGCCCTGCACACAGAGCCTGTGGGTTCATGCATACATGCCTTTGCTTGGGCTAGTCCGTCTGCCCTTTTTTTTAAGGTCCCAGTCAGATGATATTTCCTCTATGAAGTGTTCTTGTTACCTACTCTAGAGTTCTTCCTTTTACATGAGGGACAGAAAATTCAAACATTTTCAGGGGTCAGACAAATATTATAGTAGCCATTAGGAACTTATTATATTAATTCTTTAAATCCTAACAAACTTCTGACAACTTACCATTATGGTCCCTTTCATATACAGATGGAGAAACTGAAGAACAGCTAGCAAGTGGCAGACATAAGCTATATAAGCAAGAGGACTGACCCTAGAGGTTCAGTATTCTTAACCATTGTACATACTGCCTCTCAGGCAACAGGCATAAGGTAACAAAGAGTGGTTCAATCTTAAGACACGTCTCTAAAGGCAAGGGAAACCAAAGTAAAAATTAACTTTTGGGACTTCATCAAAATAAAAAGCTTCTGCACAACAAAGGAAACAATCAAAAAAACTAAAGGCAACCTACGGAATGGGAGAGGATATTTGCAAATGACACTACAGATAAAGGGCTGATATCCAAGATCTATAAAGAACTTCTCAAACTCAACACCCCAAAAACAAATAATCAAGTCAAAAAATGTGCAGAAGGCATGAACAGATACTTCTCCAAAGAAGACATACAAACGGCTAACAGACACATGAAAAAATGTTCAACATCATTAGCCATCAGGGAAATACAAATCAAAACCACAATGAGATACCACCTCACACCAGTCAGAATGGCTAAAATTAACAAGGCAGGGAACAACAAATGTTGGCAAGGATGTGGAGAAAGGGGAACCTTCTTACACTCTTGGTGGAAAATGCAAGATGGTATAGCCACTCTGGAAAACAGTATGGAGGTTCCTCAAGAAGTTAAAAATAGAGCTACACCATGACCCAGCAATTGCACTGCTAGGTATTTACCCCAAAGATCCCGATGTAGTGAAAGGAAGGGCCACACACACCCCAATGTTAATAGCAGCAATGTCCACAATAGCCAAACTGTGGAAGGAGCTAAGATGTCCCTCGGTGGATGAATGGATAAAGAAGATGTGGTTCATATGTACAATGGAATATTACTCAACCATCAGAAAAGATGAATATCTACCATTTACATTGGCATTGATGGAACTGGAAGGTATTATGCTAAGTGAAATAAGTCAATCAAAGAAAGACAATTATCATATGGTTTCATTCACATGTAGAACATAAAGAATAGGGCAGAGGACAATAGGGAAGGGAAGGAAAACTGAATGGGAAGAAATCAGAGAGGGAGACAAACCATGAGAGACTCTTGACTGCAGGAAACAAACCTAGAGTTGTGGAAAAGGAGGTTGGAGGGGGGATGGGATAACTGGGTGATGGGCATTAAAGAGGACACACGATATGATGAGCACTGGGTGTTATACTCAACTAATGAATCATTGAACATTATATCAAAAACTAAAGATGTACTATGCCTTGGATAATTGAATTTAAATTAAAAAAAGAGTTCATACTTCATGTGAAAGTCATGTTAATATTTTGTAAAAACACCATGCTGACCAAACAGTACAAGATTTCATGCTATGAGAGTAGCTATAGTCAGCTTGCAACCCTTCCTTTATCTTCTTCACCATAATCTGCCTGAAGTATTCCACACTAGGATGAATCCTGAGACCAGGCCTGTCTTTGATGAGTTTCTCCTCTATCTACCCCTCTACTTCCCATCTACGTTTCAGACAGTCAGAAGTCCCAGAAACCAAAACTTAGTCCCAACTTACACTTTCAAGGGCCAAGAGCTGTGCAGTGCTTTAGCTCTTTCTCTCTCCCCAACAGAGTTCCTGGCACCCATCATGTAGATCTGCTGTTTAATTTCCTGTGACTGAACAAGTTCCAGTATTAAGCACTGGTAACAAAAATATTCACATTGCCCTTATGATCTGGGTCTTTTCTCCTCCTCCTCCTCAGTACTTCCTCCAGTGCAACACTACAGAAAATTGCATACTCAATCTCATCTCTTCTGTGCCCCTCTCCATCAAACACCCTCCATGAAATAGGGTCCTATTCCACTCTTGGCCTGGCCCCAAAAGAGAGAGAGAGTTATAAAGCACCTTTATTCAGGTATTGAAACTTATTTTAGGAGGGACCATTCTGCTCTTGACACAGATGGAAAAGATGACACAGAGTTTAAGTCATTCAATCAAGAGCAAGCCAAACAACCTCTCAGCTTTGGAAATATGTGGTCTGGTTCAGTTTAGAAAACAGAGGACTCTGTGGATTTCCTATCTCATGCTTCTCTGAGATCCCTTTTCAGGATTGAATTGTGGATGTACCCAGTTTAGTCAAAGTCCTTGACTCAACCTGGGACAGAAACACTAAGTGACTGTGGGTTAGGGTGGATGCTTGAAGACTAAGGAGCAAAAGGAAGAGCTAAACCTAGAAAGCGAAAACACTGTGTGTGAGGTAGCCCTAGAGTCTAAACAGGAGATGGGCTTGGAATTTATCCAACAAGCCCTGCTTTTATTTTATCAGTCTCCCATCTTCCTCTTTCTTGATTTATTTTTAACTCATCCATGTCAACAAGCCTTGTGTGATTTGGTTCCCCACTACTTCTCTGACCTTGTGTCCTAACACTTTCTCTCACTTACTGTGCTTCAGTTGCACTGGCCTCTTTGCATGCTCCTACTTTAGGACTTTACAGTTACTATATCTACAACTTGAACCACTCTTTCTCCAGATATCCTTATGTCTAACTCCCTTATTTATGTTATATTTCTACTTAAATGTCACCTATTCTGGGAGGCCTTCCCTGACTCTCCTAACACAGCCCCTACCCTTGTCATTCTATCCATCTTACCATGCTTTCCTTTTTTAAGAGCATTTATTCCTACCTAACATATATTTATTTGTTTATTTATTATCTGTATTCCATAACAGAATGTAAGTACCATGAGGACATGGATGTTTGAATGTTATACTTACTGCTATTATCCACAGTAACTAGCATAGTGTAGGTACACAATAAATATTTGTTGAAAGAGTGAATAAACAAACATTTACATGGGCCTACTATCCTGTAGATCCTATCTTAGGCTATACTGAAAGAAGAGAGTGAGTTGGAGATAGTGTCTCTGTCCTGGGATGAGTTAAGTCCACCCACAAGAAACTCTCCTGAGGTAGAATGTGGTACCTGCTATAAAGGGGGCCCATGGTCCTCAATAGGAGGACAGTGGTGAGAATAAAATCCAGAATGTGGTCATTTCTGAAAACTTTGGGAGTAGGTAGGATCTGAGCTGTATTTATGGGGCAGAACTGTCAAAGGTGAAAAGCAATCAAGGAAGAAAAAGTGGTAGAGGTGTTTGGACAGACAAGAGAAGGTTATCTAGGGTGGCTGGTGGGAAAATAAACTGCATCACAGTAAGTGGGAGATATATATATGTATATGTATATAAAAAATCATTTACAGATGTGGTCCATATATACAATGGAATTTTGCTCAGCCATCAGAAAGGATGAATATCCAACTTTTACATCAACATGGATGGGACTAGAGGAGATTATGCTAAGTGAAATAAGTCAAGCAGAGAAAGTCAATTATCATATGGTTTCACTTATTTGTGGAACATAAGGAATAGCATGGAGGACATTAGGAGAAGAAAGGGAAAAATGAAGGGGGGTGAATCAGAGGGAGAGATGAACCATGAGAGACTATGGACTCTCAGAAACAAACAGGGTTTTAGAGGGGAGGGGGAAGGGGGGTGGGTTAACCCGGTGATGGGTATTAAGGAGGACGCATACTGCACGGAGCACTGGGTGTTATACGAAAACAATGAATCGTGGATCACCACATCAAAAACTAATGATTTATTGTATGGTGACTAACATAACAATAAAAATTTTTTAAAAATCATTTACACATTGCTTTTAAAAATCTTCCAAGCCCTATTACTCTTTCTCAGCACTCATGCAATGTCAGTCACCTACTGCATTCTGCCCCATCATCCTTATTATTGCCATTGTCACCATTATTATCATCACTGCCACCATCGTCATATTACTGCTTTAGAATGAGAAGGGTCAGAAATAGTTACTCAAAGTAGTACTTGAAGAGGTTCTTCATTCTCACAAATCTCTTCTCATTCACAGTATGGGCATCTTTGCTTTTGAATGTTTGTTGTTTCTACCTTTCCAGCATCCCTTTCCTTCTTTTGGTAGCAGTCTTCCCAATTTCCCTTTGGGAAACCTCCCTTCCCCACCCTCAGTCCACATGGTTCAGATAGGCTGACACACCTCCTTTTCCTGACTCATTGTTCCTCTGATTGCAGTGAGTGATGCAGGGATGGAAAGTGACCAATACTAGGCCAGTCCTGGGACTCTTACTGGAATTATTGGTAACACTGTCTTCTATTTCCATTGGAATTACTAGATATAAGAATGAAGATAATAACAGTAAGCATTTACTGAGAATTATCCTAAATCATTTGTGTAGATAAACTCATTTCATTATCATAGTAACTCTATGAGGTAGTTATTATTCCCATTTTATAGGGGATACAGAGAGTTAAGTAACTGTCAGAGTCACAGAGGACAAAGAGTCCTCTGGCGAAGGGACTCCAGAACTTATGCTCTTGACCACTAGGCTATCTTATAGATAGATATGATAGAAGCCTGAAGTTTCTCAGGGTGGAACTTGAGTGACTGTGGATTAAACTAAACTATGGGAAGTCCAGGTCCTAAAGATAGAATTGAATTCCTAAATCCGGGTATCTTTGACCTTTTGAGGTATTTGAATCCATAAATCCCCTCTTTTGTTTAGGCCAGTTTGAACTGAGTTTGTCACTTGCAACCAAAGTAATCCTGACTAATCTTCCTTCCCTTTTGTCTTATTCAGGGCCTCAGAGTTCCATGAGTTGGAAGGATGGGAAGAATAGTCCTTGATAGCATCAGGTTCTTACTGACTCCCTCATCGTGTACATTTGGAGTCACATGACCTTTGCCTGCAGGCCCAAGACCACCCTGGTCTGTAGAACTATCACTGAATTAAGACAAGGGAACTGAAAACATGGCTGTGGAGATTACCCTTTAAGTGCCATTGGCTGGGAGCCTTGCTTAAACATATTCACTAGGCTTCTGCCTTGTTATCAAAACCTTGTCCCATCTTAAATTCTGGTTTCAGGTGTTCATTTGCTTCCTGTACTGCCTTTTTTTTCACTGCCTCAGCAATCTACTTGATATCCCCATCCCTCAGGGAAAAAGGTCCAGGCTTGTCCTTTCCATTTATTTTCCCAGCTACTGGAGTCAATCGTGGAGCCCCAAGTTGATGGCTAACGTTCTGCTACTTGCTGAGAGACCTCCTAAATGCCAAACACTTTCTTGATTTCATTATATCCTGTATATCTAACTTCCATGTGGTACTTGCTGCCAATCTGCTTTAATCTGATCTTTGACATATAGGACATGCTCAATAAAAGGTAACTTTTGGTAGTGGGCATTTATTCTAACATTCACTCCCCAGCATCCCATTTCCCCAAAATTCCTGATTTCTTTTGTAGATCAATGTGATGAGGCTTCAGGTAAACTACTTCTACCCTTAACTCTAGGAGTTGAGCACTCAACAAATTCTATCCTCCATCAACAAAGATTAATTCAAGGGTGGTTATGTGACCTAGACTGGTCAAATCAAAATGAATCTCAAGCGTACAATGGGAGAAATGGAACAAAGATGCATTTTTTTTTCTTTTTGCGTTTTATTCTTCTCAAATTTTTATCTAAAGTCTAGTTAGTTAGCATATAGTGTAATATTGGTATCAGGAGTAGAATTAAATGATTCATAACTTACATATAAAACACACTGCTTATCATAACAAGTGCCCTCATTAATACCTGTTAACCATTTAGCCCATTCCCCACCCACCATCCTCCATTAGCCCATCAGTTTCTTCTCTATTGTTCAGAGTCTCTTAAGAGACTGCTTCCCTCTCTCATTTTTTTTCTTTTTCTAAAGATTTTATTCATTCATTTGAGAGAGAGAGACAGAGAGAGCACAAGCAGGGGGAGAGACAAAGGGAGAGGGAGAAGCAGACTCCCTGCAGAGCTGGAAGCCTGACATAGGGCTCTATCTCAGGACCTGGAGATCATCACCCGAGCCGAAGGCAGATGTTTAACAATCTGAGCCACCCAAGCGCCCCCCACTCTCATTGCCCCCTCCCATATGTTCATCTGTTTATTTCTTATATTCCACATATGAATGAAATCATATGGTTTTTGTCTTTCTCTGACTGACTTATTGCACTTAGCATAATACACTCAAGCTCCATCGACATCATTGCAAATGGTAAGATTTCATTCTTTTTGATGGCTGAGTAATACTATATATATATATATATCACTTCTTTATCTTTCATCAGTTCATGTACATTTGGGCTCTTTCCATAATTTGGCTATCATTGATAGTGCTGCTATAAACATTAGGGTGCATGTGCCTCTTTGAATAAGTATTTTTGAATCCTCTGGACAAATACCAAGTAGTGCAATTGCTGGGTAATAGGGTAGTTCTATTTTCAACATTTTGAGGGAACTCAATACTGTTTCTCAAAGTGGCTGTACCAGTTTGCATTCTGACCAACAGTGTAAGAGAGTTCCCCTTTCTCTGCATCCTCACCAAAATCTGTTGTTTCCTGAGTTGTTGATTTTAGCTGGTCTCACAGGTGTCAGATGGCATCTCATTGTGGTTTCAATTTATATTTCCCTCATGATGAGTTGATGTTGAACACATTTGCATGCCCGTTAGCCATTTGTATGTCTTCTTTGGAGAAATGTCTTTTCATGTCTTCTGCCTGTTTCCTAACTGGATTTTCTAATTTATGGGTGTTAGGTTCAGTAAGTTCTTTATACATTTTGGATACTAGCCTATTATCTGATATGTCATTTGGAAATATGTTTTCCCATTCCGCAGATTGCCTTTTAGTTTTGTTGATTGTTTACTTTGCTGTGCTGAAGCTTTTAATTTTATGAAGTCCCAATAGTCCATTTTTGCTTTTGTTTCCCTTATCTCCAGTGACGGGTCTAGTAACAAGTTGCTGCAGCCAAGGTCAAAGAGCTTGCTGCCTGTGTTCTTCTCTAGGATTTTAATGGTTTCCTGTCTCACATTTAGGTCTTTCATCCACTTAGAATTTATTTTTGTGTTTAAGAAAGTGGTCCAGTTTCATTCTTCTGGATGTCACTGTCCAGTCTTCCCAACACCATTTGTTGAAGAGACTGTCCTTTTTCCATTAGATATTCTTTCTTGCTTTGCTGAAGTTTAGTTGACCATAGAGTTGAGGGTCCATTTCTGGGTTCTCTATTTTGTTCTATGCATCTTAGGTATCTGTTTCTGTGCAATACCACACTGTCTTGATAACTACAGCTTTGTAATACAGCTTAAAGTCCAGAATTATGATGCCTCCAGCTTTGATTTTCTATTTCAACATTATTATGGCTATTCGGGGAATTTTCTGGTTCCATACAAATTTTAGAATCGTTTGTTCTGGCTCTGTGAAAAATACGTGATATTTTGATAGGGATTGCATTGAATGTGTAGATTGCTTTGGGTAGTATAGTCATTTTAACAATATTTTTCTTCCAATAAATGAGCATGGAATGTTTTTCCATTCCTTTGGGTCTTCCTCAATTTCTTTCATAAGTGTTCTATAGTTTTCAGAGTACAGATATTTTACCTCTTTGGTTAGGTTTATTCCTAGGTTTCTTATGGTTTTGGTGCAATTGTAAATAGGATCGATCCTTGATTTCTCTGTCTGCTGCTTCATTACTGGTGTATAGAAATGCAACAAATTTCTGTGCATTGATTTTTATATCCTGGGACTTTCCTGAATTCATTTATCAGTTCTAGCAAGTTTTTGGTGGAGTCTTTCAGATTTTCTACATAGAGTTTAGTGTCAACTGTGAAGAGTGAAAGTTTGACTTCTTTGACAATTTGGATGTCATTCATTTCCTTTTGTTGTCAGATTGCTGCAGCTAGAGCTTCTAGTACTATGTTGGGAAAGAGCGGTGAGAGTAGACATCCCTGTAATGTTTCTGACCTTAGGGGAAAAGCTCTCAGTTTTTCCCCATTAAGGATGATATTCCCTGTGGGTCTTTCATATATGGTCTTTAGGATGTTGAGGTATGTTCCTTCTGTCTCTGCTTTCTTGAGGGTTTTTATCAATAAAGGATGCTGTATTTTGCAAAATGTTTTTTCTGCAACTATTGACTGGATTATTAATGTGGTGTATCACGTTGATTGATTTGTGGATATTGAAGCAATTCTGCATCTCAGGAATAAATCCCAATTGGTGGGATTAATTCTTTTAATGTACTCTAGGATTCAATTGGCTGGTATCTTTTTTAAAAAAAGATTTTATTTATATATTCAAGAAAGAGTGAAAGAGAGCAAGAGCGGGGGGAGGGGCAGAGGGAGAGGGAGAAGCAGGAACCCTGCTGAGCAAGGATTTCGATGTGGGGATCGATTCTAAAACCCTGGAATCATGACCTAGGCTGAAGGCAGACACAACTGACTGAGCCACCCAGGCTCCCCCAACTTGCTAGTATCTTGTTGATAAATTTTGCATCCATATTCGTCAGAGATATTGGCCTGTTATACTCCTTTTTATGGGGGTCTTTGTTTGGTTTTGGAATCAAGGTAATGCTGGCCTCGTAAAATGTTTGGAAGTTTTCCTTCTATTTCTATTTTTTTTGGAATAGTTTCAGAAAAGGAGCTATTAATGTTAGGTAGAATTCCCTTGGGAAGCCATCTATCACTGGACTTTTGTGTGTTGGGAGATTTTTGATATGGATTCAATTTCTTTGCTGTTTATGGATCTGTTAAAATTTTCTATTTCTTCCTGTTTTATTTAGTTTTGGTAGTGTGTAGGTTTCTAGGAACTTGTCCATTTCTTCCAGATTGCCCAATTTGTTGGCATATAATTTTTCATAATATTCTCATAATTTATTGTATCTCTATGGTGTTGCTTGAGATCTCTCCTCTTTCATTTGTGATTTTATTTATTTGGGTCATTTCTCTTTTCATTTTGATAAGGCTATCTAGGCGTTTATCAATTTCATTAATTATTTCAAAGAATCAGCTCTTTGTTTTTTCTTTTCTTTCCTTTTCTTTTGTTTTTATTTTATTATGTTATGTTAGTCACCATACAATACATCATTAATTTTTGATGTTGCATTCCATGATTCATTGTTTGCTTATGACACCCAGTGTTCCATGCAATACATACCCTTCTTAATACCCATCACCGGGTTAACTCATCCCCCCACTCCCCTCCCCTCTGAAACCCTCAGTTTCTTTCTCAGGGTCCATAGTCTCTCATGGTTGTCTCCACCTCTGAGTTCCCCCCCCTTCATTTTTCCCTTCCTTCTCCTAATATCCTCCATGCTATTCCTTATGTTCCACATATAAGTGAAACCATATGATAATTGTCTTTCTCTGCTTGACTTATTTCACTTAGCTTAATCTCCTCCAGTTCCATCCATATCGATGCAAATAGTGGGTATTCTTCCTTTCTGATGGCTGAGTAATATTCCATTGTATATATGGACCACATTTTCTTTATCCATTCATCTGTTGAAGGGCATCTTGGCTCCTTCCACAGTTTGGATATTGTGGACATTGCTGCTATGAACATTGGGGTGCATGTGACCCTTCTTTTCACTACATCTGTATCTTTGTGGTAAATACCCAGTAGTGCAGTTGCTGAGTCATAGGGTAGCTCTATTTTTAAATTTTTGAGGCAACTCCATACTGTTTTTCAAAGTGGCTGTACCACTTGCATTCCTGCTAACAGTGCAAGAGGGCTCCCCTTTCTCCACATTCTCTACCAACATTTGTTGCTTCTTGCCTTGTCAATTTTTGCCATTCTAACTGGTGTAAGGTGGTATCTCAATGTGGTTTTGATTTGAATTTCCCTTGTGGCTAGTGATGTTGAACATTTTTTCATGTGTCTGTTAGCCATTTGTATGTCTTCTTTGGAGAAGTGTCTGTTCATGTATTCTGCCCATTTTTTGACTTCATTATTTGTTTTTTTGGGGTGTTGAGTTTGAGAAGTTCTTTCTAGATCTTGGATCCTAGAGGAGAACATAGGGAGTAACCTCTTTGACTTCAGCCACAGCAACTTCTTTCAAGACACACCTCCAAAAGCAAGGGAAACAAAAGTGAAAATGAACTTTTGGGACTTCATTAAGGTAAAAAACTTCTGCACAGCAAAGGAAACAGTCAACAAAACAAAGAAGCAGTGCACAGAATGGGAGAAGGTATTTACAAATGACACTAGAGATAAAGGGCTGGTATCTAAGAATCAGCTCTTTGTTTCACTGATGTGTTCTACAGGGTTTTCTTTTTGTTTCTATATCATTTATTTATGATTTAATCTTTATTATTTCCCTTCTTCTGGCTTTAGGCTTTATTTGTTGACCCTTTTCTAGCTCCTTTAGGTGTAAGGATAGGTTGTGTATTTGAGACTTTTCTTGCTTATTGAGGTATGCCTGTATTGCAATATGCATCCTTCTTATGACTGCCTTTTACTACGAATTGCTGGACAGGAGGTGGGTAGAGGGCTGGGGTAACTTGGTGATGGGAATTAAGGATGGAACGTGATGTAATGACCACTGGGTGTTATATACAACTGATATATCACTGAACTCTACCTCTGGAACTGATAATACATGATTTGTAAATTAATTGAATTAAAATTAAATTAAATAAAAAAATAGAGCCACTCTATGACAGAGCAATTGTACTCCTAGGTATTTATTCAAAGGATGCAAACATAGTGATTCCAAGAAGCATGTGCACCCCAATGTTTGTAACAGCAATGCCCACAATAGCCAAGATATGGAAACTGCCCAGTTGTCCATCAACAGATGAATGGATAAAGAAATGATATAAAGAGAGGGAGCAAGATGGCAGAGGAGTGGGGACTCCAATGCAACCAGTCCCCTGAATTTAGCTGGTTATCTACCAAACCATTCTGAACACCCACAAAATCAGCCTGAGATGCAAGAATATATATCTGGATCTCCACAGGCAGAAAATCTGTGGTTTTT
Organism: Eumetopias jubatus; assembly: GCF_037043125.1. Lineage (NCBI taxonomy): Eukaryota > Metazoa > Chordata > Mammalia > Carnivora > Otariidae > Eumetopias > Eumetopias jubatus. Next base: position 81,605,141 of record NW_028274817.1, read on the forward strand.
AGGTATGATGGATGGAGATGTGATTCTGCAGGAAGATATCAGAAGTTAAATAGAAGGGGGAGGGAGCTGCCATAAGCTGGTCCCTGGAAAGTGATATAACAGCAGGGCACAAAAACATCCTGCACTGGGGGACTGGCGATAACTTGCAGAGCAGTAGTGGCAGGACAGGAAAGTCCTTATAACAGTGTTCAAACAGGATCCAGGAGCTGAGGGGGCACTGCAAACCTGGGGCTCGCTGCTGCCACCATCGCCACTCCTGCCACCATTGCCACCACTGCTGGGACCACTCATGGTTTTAGAAAGACAAAGGGCAGAGACAAGTGGGGGCCTGAGTCAACCCCTGAGAGGGTCGCTGGGGGCCTGTATCACCTGCCCATGGGAGGCTGCGGTTTTCAGCAATGCTTACAGAAACAGAGACTGTGTGTTCTGGAGGGATCAGAGAAGAGCAGACTCATTTCTCGGCCCTGGGGTAAGGGTGTGGGTGCGGACATTTTCCTTTGCTCTGACCCTCCAAAAAGGCTCGAAAAGATGCCAGAGAACAAAAGCCCAAAAAACCAGTTTCCACAGATCTCAGCCCCCAAATAAGGGGCAGGGCAACTCCTCCCAAGCAGGGTTGCCTGAAAAACAGCATGGCAGGCGCCTCCCCCAGAAAAGAAGCTGGAAGAACAAGAGGATGACAAACCTAGCGTCCCCATAAAACTGTAAAACCCCAATACCAGGGAAAAATAGTAAATTGAACTCCAGGTGTTGCCTCATCGCTGGTGTATTTCTCACATACAACTTTTCTTTTTTTTCTTCTATTCTTTCTCATGTTTCTTCTGTGTTTTTTCTTTTTATCTTTTTCTCATTTCAACTAGATGTTTGATGTAACATATTTCATAGTAGCTTTTTAAATTGTACTTTTCAAACCTATGTGGTTTTTTGATATATATATATATAAGCTTCTATGTAGTCTCTTTTTTCCCGTTCAATACTACCTTTATATATATACCAGTTTTATTTTCCCTGTAACTCTGGGAAGTAATATCCTTTATAAAGAGAACAAAATACACACAGGAAGTACAGAAACACCCCACCGTGCCCACACTGAGAGATTATAGCCCCCCCTTTCTAAAATTTGTAATCTTTCATTAAAATTTTTTTTTAATTTCATAAATATTATATTTGGATTTCATTTTGCCTTTGTTATTTTGGTGATGATTTCCAGCTGCTCTGGATTGTCCCAGGGTGCATCTTGCAGGGATTGTGATTGATATTTTGGCCTCTGTACATTCCTTCAACCATCCCTCGAATGAATAAAAGGAGGAACTCACAACAAAGAAAATAACCAGAGACAATGGCATCTCCTGCAGACCTAATGGATATGGATATAAGCAAGATGTCAGAGATAGACTTCAGGGTACCACTTATGAAGTCAATAGCTAGGCTTGAGAAAACCATTAGCAGCAATATAGAATCTCTAAGGGCAGAAATGAAAGCCAATCAGGCTGAACTTAAAAATGCTATAAATGAGAAACAGTCTAAATGGATACTCTAACAGGGTAAATGAGGCAAAAGAACGAATTAGTGATCTAGAAGATAAGCTGGTAGAAAGGAAGGAAGAGGAGAGGTGGACCAAACAGCTTAAAATCCATGAGAACAGACATAGAAAGATTAATGACACCATGAAATATTTCATTGTCAGAATTATTGGGATCTCTGAGAGGGTGGAGAGAAAGAGAGGACTAGAAGGTATATGTGAGCAAATCGTAGCTGAGAACTTCCCTAACCTGGGGAAGGAAACAGCATTTGTGTCCAAAAGGCAGAGAAAACCCCTTCCAAGATCAAGAACAGACCAATGCCCCGGCATGTAATAGTAAAACTCACAAATCTTAGAACCGAGGAAACCATCCCACAGGCAGTTAGGGGGAAGAGATTGCTTATGTACAGAGGGAGGAACATCAGAATAATGTCAGACCTGTCCACAGAGACCTGGCAAGCCGAAAATGGCTGGCAAGACATATTCAGGGTATTAAATGAGAAGTACATGCAGCCAAGAACACTTTATCCAGCAAGGCTGTCATTCAGAACGGATGGAGAGAAAAAGAGCTTCCAGGACTGGCAGAAACTGAAAGAATATGTGACCACCAAGCCAGGCCTGCAAGAAATACTAAGGGGGATTCTATAAAAGAAGAAAGACCCCAAGAGTATTATACACCAGAAATTTACAGGGACAGTCCACAGAAGAAGGGACTGTACAGACAGTAGGATGGCAATAAATACATATCTTTTTTTTAAGATTTTATTTATTTATTTGACAGAGTGAGAGAGCACAAGCAGGGGTAACAGTACAGGGAGAGGGAGAAGCAGGCTCCCCATCAAGGAAGGAACCCGACACAGGGTTCAATCCCAGGACCCTGGGATCATGGCCCGAGCTGAAGGCAGATGCTTAACCATCTGAGACACCCAGGCGCCCTAATAAATACATATCGTTCAGTCATAACTCTCAACGTGAATGGCCTAAATGCTCCCATGAAATGGTGTGGGTTGTAAATTGGTTATGAAGATAGGACCCATCTATATGCTGTCTACAAGAGACTCATTTTGAACCTAAAGACACCTCTAGACTGAAATTCAGGGAAGGGAGAATAATTTTTCATGCCAAAGGACCTGAGAAGAAAGCTGGGGAAGCAATTCTTGTATCAGACAAATTAGAAATTAAACCAAAGACTGTATTAAGAGATCCAGAGAGACACTATATCATTTTTAAAGGGTCAATCCAACAAGAAAACCTCACAATCGTAAATATCAATGCCCCCAACATGGGAGCAGCCAAATACATAAGCCAGCTGTTAACAAAAATAAAGAATCAGATCAACAATAATACATTAATAGTAGGAGATTTTAACACTCCACTCTAAGCATGGACAGATCATCTAAACAAAAAATCAACAAAGAAACAAGAGCTATGAATGAAACACTAGACCAGATGGACTTCATAGATATATACAGAACATTCAGCCTAAAACAACAATACTCATTTGTCTCGAATGCACACAGAACTTTCTCCAAAATAGATCACATGCTGGGTAAAAAAATCAGCTCTCAGCCAATACCAAAAGGTTGAGATTATTCCCTGCATATTATCAGACTACAGTTCCTTAAAGCTGGAACTCAATGACAAGGAAAACATTGGAAGGAATTCAAACACTTGAAAGTTAAAAAGCACCCTGCTAAAGAATGATTAGCTCAACCAGGAAGTTGAAGAAGAACTTAAACAATTTATGAAAACTAATGAGAATGAAAACACTTCAGTCCAAAACCTATGGGATACTGCAAAAGAGGTCCTAAGAGGGAAATACATAGCCATACAAGCCTCTCTCAGAAAATTAGAAAAATCCCAAATGCACAAGCTAACCTTACACCTAAAGGAGCTGGACAAAGAATGACAAATAAATCTAAATGAAGCAGAAGAGAAATAATAAAGATTATTAATAATAAAGATTATAGCAGAGATCAATGAAATAGAAACCAGAAAAACAGTAGAACAGATCAACAAAACTAGAAGCAGTTTCTTTGAATTAATAAGATTGATAAATCCCTGGCCAGACTTGTCTAAAAGAAAAGAGAAAGGACCCAAATTAATAAAATCATAAATGAAAGGGGAGAGATCACAACTAACACCAAGGAAATAGAAACAATTATTAGAAATTATTATGAGCAACTATATGCCACCAAATTAAGCAACCTGGAAGGAATGGATGCCTATCTGGAAACCTACAAACAATCAAGACTGAAACAGGAAGAGATAGACAATCTGAATAAACCAATAACCAGTAACGAAATCTAAACAATAATCAAAAACCTTCCAAAGACCAAAATTCTAGGAACAGATGGCTTCCCAAGGGAATTCTACCAAATATATAAAGAAGAAATCATACCAATTCTACTGAAGCTGTTTCAAAAAATAGAAACAGAAGGAAAACTTCTAAACCCCTTCTATGAGGCCAGCATTACCCTGATCCCAAAACCGGGCAAACACCCCATCAAAAAAGAGAATTACAAACCAATATCCCTGACGAACATGGATGCCAAAATATTCAAGAAGATCTTAGCCAATTAGATCCAACAATACATTAAAAGTATTATTCACCACGACCAGTTGGGATTTATTCCTGGGATGCAAAGGTGGTTCAACATACGCAAATCAATCAACATGATAGGGCACATTAATAAAAGAAAAAAAAAGAACCATATGATCCTCTCAACTGATGCAGAAAAAGCATTTGACAAAATACAAAATCTTTCCTGATTGAAACTCTTCAGAATATAAGGATAGAGGGAACATTCCTCTCTCTATATCATAAAAGCCATCTATGAAAAGTCCACTGCAAATATCATTATCAATAGAGAAAAACTGAGATCTTTCCCCTGAAGGTCAGGAGAACTACAGGGATGCCCTCTCTTACCACTATTGTTTAACACAGTGCTAGAAGTCCTAACTTCAGCAATCAGACAACAAAAAGAAATAAAAGTCATCCAATTTGGCAGAGAAGAAGGCAAACTCTCACTCTTTGCAGATGACATGATACTTTATGTGGAAAACCCAAAAGACTCCACCCCCAAATTACTAGAACTCATACAGCAATTCAGCAATGTGGTAGGATACAAAATCAATGCATAGAAATCAGTTGCTTTTCTATACACGAAAAATGTAAGTGTAGAAAAAGAATTTAAGGAATCGATTCCATTTACAATAGTACCAAAAACCATAAGATACCTCGGAATAAACCTAACCAAAGAGGTAAATAATCTATAGTGTAGAAACTACAGAACACTTATGAAAGAAATCGAGGAAGACACAAAAAGATGGAAAAACATTCCATGCTCATGGATCGGAATAATAAACATTGTTAAAATGTCTATCTGGCCCAGAGCAATTTACACTTTCAATGCCATCCCTATTTAAATAACATTGGCATTTTTCAAAGTGCTATAACAAACAATCTTAAAATTTGTATGGAACAAGAATAGACCCTGTATCGCCAAAGGGAATGATGAAAAAGAAAAACGAAGCTTGGAGGATCATGTTGCCTGACTTCAAGTTATATTACAAAGGTGTGATCACCAAGATCACCATCAGCATGGTATTGGCACAAAAGCAGACACATAGAACAATGGAACAGAATAGAAACCCCAGAAATGGACCTTCAAGTCTATGGTCAAGTAATCTTTGACCAATCAGGAAAAAATATCCAATGGAAGAAAGTCTCTTCAATAAGTGGTGCTGGGAAAATTGGACAGCAATACATAGAAAAATGAAACTGGATCATTCCCTTACACCATACACAAAGATAAAAAAATGAATGAAAGACCTAAGGTGAGACAGGAATCCATCAAAATCCTAGAGGAGAACATAGACAGTAAACTCTTCAACATCTACCACAGTAACTTCTTTCAAGACATGTCTCCAAAGGCAAGGGCAACAAAAGCAAAAATGAACTTTTGGGACTTCATCAAGATAAAACGCTTCTGCACAGCAAAGGAAACAGTCAGCAAAACTACAAGGCACTCCAGGGAATGAGAGAAGATATTTGCAAATGACATTACAGATAAAGGGCTGATATCCAAGATCTATAAAGTACTTCTCAAACTCAACACTCCAGAAAAATAAATAACCCAGTCAAAAAATGGGCAGAAGATACGAACAGACACTTCTCCAAAGAAGACATACAAATGGCTCACAGACACATGAAAAAATGCTCCACATCATTAGCCATCAGGGAAAATACAAATCAAAATCACAATGAGATATCACCTTACCAGTTAAAATGGCAAAAATTAACAAAACAGGAAACAACAAATGTTGGCGAGGATGTGGAGAAAGGGGAATCCTCTTACACTCTTGGTAGGAATGCAAGTTGGTACAGTCACTCTAAAAAACAGTATGGTGGTTCCTAAGATGTCAAAGATAGAGCTACCCTATGACCCAGCAGGTGCACTACTGGGTATTTACCCCAAAGATACAGACGTAGTGAAAGAAGGGCCACATGCACCCCAATGTTCATAGCAGCAATGTCCACAATAGCCAAACTGTGGAAAGAGCCAAGATGCCCTTCAACAAATGAATGGATAAAGAAGACGTGGTACATATATACAATAGAATGCTATTCAGTCATCAAAAAGATGAATACCCACCATTTGCATTGACATGGATGGAACTGGAGGGGATTAGGCTAAGTGAAGTAAGTCAAGCAGAGATAGACAATTATCATATGGTTTTACTCATATGTGGAACAGAAGCAATCATATGGAGGATCATAGGGGAAGGGAGAGAAATCTGAAGGAGGAGAAATCAGAGAGGGAGATGAACCGTGAGAGACTATGGACCCCAGGAAATGAACTGAGGATCTCAAAGTGGAAGAGCGTGGGGGCAGTGCGTAACAGGGTGATGGGTATTAAGGAGGGCATGTGTTCTGATGTGCCCTGGGTGTTATACCTAACTAATGAATCATTGAACACTACCTCAAAAACTAATAAGGTACTATACAGTGGCTAACAACATAATAAGAAAAAAGAAATGGTATAAATATACAGTGGAATATTATTTAGCCATCAAAAAGAATGAATTCTTCCCTCTTGCAACCATATGGATGGAACTAGAGTGTATTATGCTAAGTGAAAGAAGTCAGAGAAAGACAAATACCATATGATTTCACTCATTTGTGGATTTTAAGGGAAAAAAACGGATGAACTTAAAATAATGGAAGGAAAAATAAAATAAGATTAAAATAGACAGGGAGGCAAATCATAAGAGACTCTCTACTCTAGAAAACAAATTGAGGGTTGCTGTAGGAGAGGTGAAGGGAAAGGACATGGGGGTGATGGGCATTAAAGGCGGCTCATGATGAAATGAGCATTGGGTGTTATTTGCAACTGTTGAATTACTGTATTCTACCCCTGAGTCTAGTAATGTGGTATATGTTAATATCATTGAATTTATTTTTTTACACATATGCAAAGTAAAGTCTTTTTTTCCCCAAACTGTAAAAAATACACATATAGGCTTCTAAATTGAAGCATTCTAAAATGTTGGCAGTTTATTTAATTTTGTTTCTTTCAAATTTTTACATAGATTCAATTAGTAAAAAATAGTACAGCATTAGTTTCAGATATGCTGTTCAATAATTCATCAGTGCTTATCACACCACGTGCCCTCCTTAATGACCATTACCCATATACCCCATCCCGCCACCTACCTCTACTCAAGCAACCCTCAGTTTCTTTCCCATAGTTAATGTCACTCATGGTCCTTCTCCCTCTCTGACAACCTATCATCCAGTTTTCCCTCCCTTCCCCTATGATCCTCTGCACTGTTTATTATATTCCACATATGAGAGAAACCATATGATAATTGTTTTTCTCTTTGACATATTTCGCTCAGCATAATACCCTCCTGTTCCATCCACATGTACGTAAATGGTAATATTTCATCCTTTCTGATGGCAGAGTAATATTCCAACATATGTATATATTTATTTATACCACAAGTTCTTTATCCATTCATCGGTTGATGGACATCTCGTCTCTTCACAATTTGGCTATTGTGGACATTGCTGTTGTAAACGTTGGGATGCAGGTGCCCCTTCAGATCAATACATACTGATCCTTTGGTTAAATACCTAGTAGTGCAATTGCTGGGTCGTAGAGTAGCTCTATTTTTAACTTCTTGAGGAACCTCCATACTATTTTCCATCATGGCTACCCCAGCTTGCATTCCCAAGTGCAGTGGAACAAGGTTCCCCTTTCTCTGCATCCTGGCCAATATTTGTTGTTTCCTTACACGCTAATTTTAGCTATTCTGACTGGTGTGAGGTGGTATCCGCTTGAAGTTTTGATTTGTATTTCCCTCATGACTAGTGATGCAGAGCATTTTTTCATGTATCTGTTGACCATGTGTATGTCTTCTTTTTTTTTTTTTTAGTTTTTGATGTAGTGTTCCATGAATCATTGTTTGCATATAACACCAAGTGCTCCATTCAGTACGTGCCCTCTTTAATACCCATCAACAGGCTAACCCATCCCCCCACCCCCTCCCCTCTAGAACCCTCAGATTGTTTCTCAGAGTCCATAGTCTCTCATGGTTCATCTCCCCCTCCAATTCCCCCCCTTCATTTTTCCCTTCTTACTATCTTCTTTTTTTTTTCTTAACATATAATGTATTATTTGTTTCAGAGGTACAGGTCTATGATTCAACAGTCTTACAAAATTCACAGCACTCACCATAGCACATACCCTCCCCAATGTCTATCACCCAGTCACCCCATCCCTCCCACCCCCCACCACTCCAGCAACCCTCAGTTTGTTTCCTGAGATTAAGAATTCCTCATATCAGTGAGATCATATGACACATGTCTTTCTCTGATTGACTTATTTCGCTCAGCATAATACCCTCCAGTTCCATCTACGTCATTTGCAAATGACAAGATTCCATTCCTTTTGATGGCCACATAATATTCCATTGCATATATATATATATATACCACATCTTCTTTATCCATTCATCTGTCAATGGACATCTTGGCTCTTTCCATAGTTTGGGTATTGTGGACATTGCTGCTATAAAATTCGGGATGCACGTACCCCTTCGGATCTCTACATTTGTATCTTTGGGGTAAATACCCAGTAGTGCAACTGCTGGATCGTATGGTAGCTCTATTTTCAACTGTTTGAGGAACCTCCATACTGTTTTCCAGAGTGGCTACACCAGCTTGAATTCCCACCAACAGTGTAGGAGGGCTCGCCTTTCTCTGCATCCCCCCAAAATCTGTCATTTCCTGACTTGTAAATTTTAGCCATTCTGACTGGTGTGAGGTTCTGATTTCGATTTCCCTGATGCCGAGAGATGTTGAGCACTTTTTCATGTGTCTGTTGGCCATTTGGATGTCTTCTTTGGAAAAATGTTTGTTCATGTCTTTTGCCCATTTCTTGATTGGATCATTTGTTCTTGGATACTAGCCCTTTATCGGATATGTCATTTGCAAATATCTTCTCCCATTCTGTCAGTTGTCTTTTGGTTTTGTGGACTGTTTCTTTTGCTGTGCAAAAACTTTTTAACTTGATGAAGTCCCAATAGTTCATTTTTGCCCTTGCTTCCCTTGCCTTTGGCGATATTTCTAGGAAGAAGTTGCTACGGCTGAGGTCGAAGAGGTTGCTGCCTGTGTTCTCCTTTAGGATCTTGATGGACTCCTGTCTCACATTTAGGTCTTTCAACCATTTGGAGTCTATTTTTGTGTGTGGTGTAAAGAAATGGTCCAGTTTCATTCTTCTGCATGTGGCTGTCCAATTTCCCCAACATCATTTGTTGAAGACACTGTCTTTTTTTCCATTGGACATTGTTTCTTACTTTGTCAAAGATTAGTTGACCCAGTTGAGGGTCCATTTCTGGGCTCTCTATTCTGTTCCACTGATCTATGAGTCTGTTTGTGCCAGTACCATAATGTCTTGATGATTACAGCTTTGTAATAGAGCTTAAAATCTGTAATTGTGATGCCACCAGCTTTGCTTTTCTTTTTCAACATTCCTCTGGCTATTCGGAATCTTTTCTGGTGCCATACAAATTTTAGGATTATTCCGTTTCTTTGAAAAAAGTTGATGGTATTTTGATAGGGATTGTATTGAATGTGTAGATTGCTCTAGGTAGCATTGACATCTTCACAATATTTGTTCTTCCAATCCATGAGCATGGAACATTTTTCCATTTCTTTGTGTCTTCCTCAATTTCTTTCATGAGTATTTTATAGTTTTCTGAGTACAGTTTATTTGCCTCTTTGGTTAGATTTATTCCTAGGTATCTTATGGTTTTGGGTGCAGTTGTAAATGGGATTGACTCCTTAATTTCTCTTTCTTCTGTCTTATTGTTGGTGTATAGGAATGTCACTTTCCGTGCATTGATTTTATATGCTGCCACTTTACTGAATTCCCGTATGAGTTCTATGAGTTTTGGTGTGGACTCTTTCGGGTTTTCCACATAAAGTATCATATCATCTACAAAGAGTGAGAGTTTGACTTCTTCTTTGCTGATTCAGATGCCTTTGATTTCTTTTTGTTGTCTGATTGCTGGGGCTAGGACTTCTAATACTATGTTGAATAGCAGTGGTGATAGTGGACATCCCTGCCATGTTCTTGACCTTAGGGGAAAGCTCTCAGTTTTTCCCCATTGAGAATGATATTCCCCACTGAGAATGAGACTGATTTTTCATAGATGGCTTTTATGGTATTGAGGTATGTACCCTCTATCCCTATACTCTGAAGAGTTTTGATCAAGAAAGGATGCTGTACTTTGTCAAATGCTTTTTCTGCATCTATTGAGAGGATCATATGATTCTTGTTCTTTCTTTTGTTAATGTATTGTATCACGTTGATTGATTTGCGGATGTTGAACCAGCCTTGCAGCCCAGGGATAAATCCCACTTGGTCATGGTGAATAATCCTTTTAATGTACTGTTGGATCCTATTGGCCAGTATTTTGGTGAGAATTTTTGCATCCATGTTCATCAAGGATATTGGTCTGTAATTCTCCTTTTTAATGGGGTCTTTGCCTGGTTTTGGGATCAAGGTAATGGTGGCCTAAAAAAAAACAAGTTTGGGAGCTTTCTTTCCATTTCTATTTTTTGGAAGAGTTTCAGAAGAATAGGTATTAATTCTTCTTTAAATCTTTGGTAGAATTCCTCTGGGAAGCCATCTGGCCCTATGCTTTTGTTTGTTGGGAGATTTTTGACAAGTGCTTCAATTTCCTTAGTGGTTATAGGTCTGTTCAGGTTTTCTCTTTCTTCCTGGTTTAGTTCTGGCAGTTGATACATCTCTAGGAATGCATCCATTTCTTCAAGATTATCTAATTTGCTGGCATATAGTTGCTCATAATACTTTGCTGCAACCCAAAGACTATGAACTGTTGTGTTTTCATATTCGTTTGTTTCCATGAATTTTTTAAATTCTTTTTTAATTTCCTGGTTGACCCATTCATTCTTTAGAAGGATGCACTTTAGCCTCCATGTACTTGAGTTCTTTCAAACTTTCCTCTTGTGATTGAGTTCTAGTTTCAAAGCACTGTGGTCTGAAAATATGCAGGGAATGATTCCAATCTTTTGGTACCGGTTGAGACCTGATTCGTGACTTAGGATGTGATCTATATTGGAGAATGTTGCATGGGCACTAGAGAAGAATGTGTATTCTGTTGCTTTGGGATGGAATGTTCTGAATATATCTGTGAAGTCCATTTGGTCCAGTGTGTCATTGAAAGTCTTTATTTCCTTGTTGATCTTTTGCTTAGATGATCTGTCCATTTCAGTGAGGGGGGTGTTAAATTCCCCCACTATTATTGTATTGTTGTCGATGTGTTTCTTTGCTTTTGTTTTTAATTGGCTTATGTAATTGTCTGTTCCCATGTTAGGGGCATAGATATTTACAATTGTTAGATCTTCTTGTTGGTTAGACCCTTTAAGTAGGATATAGGGTCCTTCCTCATCTCTTATTATAGTCTTTGGTTTAACATCTAATTTGTCTGATATAAGGATTGCCACCCCAGCTTTCTTTTGGTGTCCATTAGCATGGTAAATTGTTTTCCACCCCCTCACTTTCAATCTGGAGGTGCTTTGGGTCTAAAGTAGTCTCTTGCACACAGCATATCGATGGGTCTTGCTTTTTTATCCAATCTGATAGCCTGTGTCTTTTGATTGGGGCATTTAGCCCATTTACATTCAGGGTAACGATTGAAAGATATAAATTTAGTGCCATTGTACTGCCTGTAAGGTGACTGTTACTGTATATTGTCTGTGTTCCTTTCTGGTCTATGTTACTTTTAGGCTCTCTCTTTGCTTAGAGGACCCCTTTGTCCTGGAAGCTTTTTTTTTTTTTTCAAGAGAATATTAAATCGTTTATTGATTACACATGATAATGGATGATACACAAGCTTTAATCCCATCTATAATTTTATCTGATACCATAGTTCAATTTAGATATATTGCATAGGATGTGCCAACAATCATATTAATAACCAAATAAACTCCAGGACTTTGCTTGGGTGACCCTTTTAATGGTGAACTCCAGGTCACAACACATTAACTGTCAGTTCAACTACACCAAGGTTTGTGGAGACAATGGCTTCTGTGCCCAAGCAGGTTGCAAATCAATTTCGAATGGAACCTGGCATCACCCTGAAGGAATTCTAACTTCACACTGTTGGGGTAGTATACCAAGATGGCTTCAGAGTAGACTAACTTTACACAGCACATTTAAAAAAAGACACATTTATTCAGCGTCATGATCAGACTATTACATTTAGCAATCAACAGCATGGGTGCAAAAAAAAAAAAATCTACATTAAAACCCTTTGTTGGAATGCTTTACACTTTCCACAGAACAGAAACTAAAATAACCTGTTATACAATTAGTCACAAATACAGTCCTCGAGTTTTTTGCCCATACACATGAGTATTGTCTAAAACATGTCTTCTTTGTAGCAGCTAGGCCCTGCCACCACTGTGCTTGGCTGAGTTCACAAATCTGTTGTAACCTGTAGCTTCCCTGTCACTTCTCTGGCTCTCCTCTCCTGCTAAGCTTTGTTTCCTGGCAGTAATTAAAACCTTCTGCCACTGCCATAGCTACTGCTGCTGCTGGAACCACCATAGCCACCTTGGTTTCGTGGTTTGGCAAAGTACTGGCCTCCACCACCATAGGGGCCAGAGCTTCTGCCTCCAAAATTTCCTCCTTTCATGGGTCCAAAATTTGAGGATTGATTGTTGTAATTGCCAAAATCATTATAGCTTCCGCCACCTCCAAAGTTGCTTCCACTACCACCGCCATAGCCGCCTCCACCTCCTCCGTTGTTATAGCTGTCATAGCTGCCACTCCCGCCATAGCCACTGCCCTGGTTTCCATAACCCTGTCCACCACTTCCATAGCCTCTGCTTCCTCCAGAGTAACCAGGGCCGCCTCCTCCATAACCACCGTCATTACCAAATCCGTTATAGCCATCCCCACTGCCACCATATCCACCACCACCTCGACTGCCACCAAAGCCACCTCGACCACTGAAGTTCCCTCCACGACCAAAGTTGTCATTCCCACCAAAACCACCTCCACGACCACCACCAAAGTTTCCAGAACCACTTCGACCTCTTTGGCTGGATGAAGCACTAGCCATCTCTTGCTTAGATAGGGCTTTCCTTACTTCACAGTTGTGGCCATTCACAGTATGGTATTTTTGAATGACAATCTTGTCTACAGAGTCATGGTCATCAAATGTTACAAAAGCAAAACCTCTCTTTTTGCCACTGCCTCGGTCAGTCATGATCTCGATCACTTCAATTTTCCCATACTGTTCAAAATAATCTCTTAGGTGATGTTCTTCAGTGTCTTCTTTAATGCCACCAACAAAAATCTTTTTCACAGTTAAGTGGGCACCAGGTCTTTGAGAATCTTCTCTTGAGACAGCCCTCTTTTGTTCCACAACTCTTCCATCCACCTTGTGTGGCCTTGCGTTCATGGCTGCATCCACCTCCTCCACAATGGCATACGTGACAAACCCAAAGCCTCTGGAGCGCTTGGTGTTTGGATCTCTCATTACCACACAGTCCGTAAGCGTTCCCCATTGCTCAAAATGGCTCCTCAGACTCTCATCGGTTGTTTCAAAGCTCAAACCTCCGATGAAGAGCTTCCGCAGCTGTTCAGGCTCTTTGGGAGACTCTGACTTAGACATGACGGCGGTGGGAGGGGAGACTTAAACGATGCTTACTCTGCGGCGTCCACGGGCCTGTCCTGGAAGATTTTTATCTCTCCCTCTATTTTCAATGACAGCCTAGCTGGATAGAGTATTCTTGGCTGCATATTTTTCTCATTAATGCTCTGAATATATCATGCCAGTCCTTTCTGGCCTGCCAGGTCTCTGTGGATAGGTTTGTTGCCAATCTAATGTTTCTACCATTGTAGGTTACAGATCTCTTGTCCCGAGCTGCTTTCAGGATTTTCTCTTTGTCTCTGAGACTCGTAAGTTTTACTAATAGATGTCAGGTGTTGACCTATTTTTATTGATTTTGAGAGGGGTTCTCTGTGCCTCCTGGATTTTGATGCTTGTTTCCTTCCCCACATTAGGGAAGCTCTCTGCTATAATTTGCTCCAATATACTTTCTGCCCCTCTCTCTCTTTCTTCTTCTTCTGGGATCCCAATTATTCTAATATTGTTTTATCTTATGGTATCCCTTATCTCTTGAATTCTACCCTCGTGATCCAGTAGTTGTTTATCTCTTTTTCTCAGCTTTTTATTTTCCATCATTCGGTCTTCTATATCACTGATTCTCTCTTCTGCCTCATTTATCCTAGCAGTTAGAGCCTCCATTTTTTATTGCACTTCATTAATAGCTTTTTTGATTTCGACTTGGTTAGATTTTAGTTCTTTTATTTCTTCAGAAAGGGTTTCTCTAATATCTTCCATGCTTTTTTCAAGCCCAGCTAGTATCTTGAAAATCGTCATTCTGAACTCTAGTTCCAACGTCTTACTAATGTCCATATTGATTAGGTCCCTGGCAGTCAGTACTGCCTCTTGTTCTTTTTTTTTTTTTTGAGGTGATTTTTTTCCATCTTATCATTTTGTCCAGAGGAGAATAGATGAAGGAGAGAACAAAATGCTAACAGGATAACAACGACCCCAGAAAAATATACACTAAACAAATCAGAAGAGACCTGAAACTGAGGGAAAAGAAAGGGAAAGAAAGAAAAAAGGGAAAAAGAAAGAAAAAGAAAAAGATAAAAAAAAGAATATGATCAAATATGATCAGGCTGGTGCATAGATCAGTGCCACATACTAGATTTTGGGCGTATTTTGGTCTGTTAGAAGAAAGTGCCTCCCAAAATTTTAAAGAAAAACTTATGTATGTACAAAAATAAGGGTAAATATGAAAAAGGGATGGAATATGACTGTTCAGATGAAAATTATAAAAAATTGTATAAAAGGAATTGGTAAGATAAGAAGTTGGTTGAAAAAAGGAAGAAGAGGAATTTTTAAAAAAAGGAGAGACTGTGATCAGGCAGGAGACTAGAACAAAGGCATATGCTAGAGATTTAGGGTATATTTTGGTCTGTTAGAAGAAACTGTATCCCAAAATTTTGAAGAAAGACAACTTACATATATATACCAAACATAAGGTTAACTACTATGAAGGTATAGAATGACTCTAAAAATGAAGAATGAAAAAAGATTTTTATTTTTTTATTTTTTTAAAAGATTCTATTTATTTATTTGAGAGAGAGACACAGAGAGAGAGAGCACATGAAAGGAGGGAGGGTCAGAGGGTGAAGCAGACTCCCCACCAAGCTGGGACACTGATGCGGGACTCGATCCAGAGACTCCAGGATCATGACCTGAGCTGAAGGCAGTTGCTTAACCAACTGAGCCACCCAGGCGCCCTGAAAAAAATTTTTTAAAAAAGGGATTGATAAGGTGTTGGTTGAAAAAGGGAAAAAGAAAAATTCAAAACAGAAAAGAGAAATAGAAAAAAAGAAAATTAAAAAAATTAACTTTGAAAGACTAAAGAATCAGGGGGAAAAAGCCATGTATTCTATGTGCTGTATTCCCCTAGTGCTGGCATTCTGCAGTTCTCATTGATCGGTAAACTTGGTCTTGGCTGGCTGTTCTTGCTCTTCTGGGGGAGGGGCCTGTTGCAGTGATTCTCAAATGTCTTTGCCTGAGGCAGAATTGCCCCGCCCTTGCCAGGGGCCAGGATAAGTAATCTGCGCCGGTTTGCTCTGGGTAGATTTGTTCCCTGAAAGCCGGGCTAAGTATTCTACTCGGGTTTGTTCTCAGTCGTTTTTGTTCCCTACCAGCTTTCCATAGAGCTTTGGAAGATGGGAAAGAAAATGGTGTCCTCCTAATCCCTGTCCTAGAGGAGTTGAGAACTCAGGGCCCCACTCTTCAGTGCACCCCCAGAGAAAAGCAGCCAATCACTCCCATTTCCCTGGTCTCTGGCTGCACTCTGTTCTCACCAGGCCTGTGACTGAGCATTTCTATCTCTGGCACATGATCCCCTGTGGAGTCTCCAAACCCAGCAAATTCCTATCGTGTGCTCCCACGCCGATCCTCCCAGGGAAGGAAGGGGAGTGTCCCTGGATCTGCCATTTGTTGGGTCCCTGCTGGAGGAGTAGTGGCCCGACTGTGCCCCAGATCAGGGTTTATGGCAACCCCGAGCTGGGAGCCCATTCCTCGGCTCCGTCTCTGCAACCAGTTTCCCTGCTCCAATACCTGGGAGGTCTGCCACTCTCAGGCACCCCCGGTCTTTCTGTGACCCTGAGGGTCCTGAGACCACACTGTCCCAGTGAGGGTTCCACCCCCCGCTTAGCCAGTGGAGCGACATGCCTCAGTGGAGCAGACTTCTAAAAGTTCATATTTTGTGCTTGCTGCTCTATCACTTGCTGGTAGTGGCTAACAGAGGCTCCCTCCCCCCAGCCACCTATCTTCCCAAATATCGCCTCGGATTCACTTCTCCACCCGTCCTACCTTCCAGAAAGTGGTCGCTTTTTTGTTCAGAGAGTTGTTGCTATTCTTTTCTTCAATCTGCTGTTGAGTTCGTAGGTGTTCAGAATGGTTTGATCCCTATCTAGCTGAATTCCTGGGACCAGATGAAATTTAGGTCTCCTACTCTTCCATCATCTTTCTCCTCCCCCCCCTACCATGTGTATGTCTTCTTTGGAGAAATATTTGTTCATGCCTTCTGACCATTTCCTGATTGGATTATTTGCATTTGGGGTGTTGAGTTTGTTAAGTTCTTTATAGACCTTCGATATTAGCCCCTTATCTGATATGCCATTTGAAATTTCTTTTTACCATTCTGTCAGTTGCCTTTTAGTTTTGTTGAGTGTTTCCTTTGCTGTGCAGAAATTTTTCATTTTGATGAAGTCCCAATAGTTCATTTTTGTTTTTGTTTCCCTTGCCTTTGGAGACATGTCTAGTAAGAAGTTTCTGTAGCCAGGGTTGATGAAGTTGCTGTCTGTGTTCTCCTCTAGGATTTTGATGGATTCCTGTCTCACACTTAAGTCTTTCATTCATTTTGATTTTATCTTTGTGTACCGAGTACGAAACTGGTCCAGTTTCATTCTTCAACAGGTGGTTGTCCAATTTTCCCAGCACTATTTTTTGAAGAGTCTGTCCATTTCCCATTGGATATTCTTTCCTGCTTTTTGGAATATTAATTGACCATAGAGTTGAGGGTCCATTTCTGGGTTTTTCTATTCCTTTCCATTGAACTTCATGTCTGCTTCTGTTCCAGTACAAACTGTCTTTATGATTACAGCTTTTTAGTATAGCCTAAAGTCCAGAATTGTGATGTCACCAGCTTGGTTTTCTTTTTCAATATTCCTCTGTCTATTCGGGTTATTTTCTGGTTCCATACCAGTTTTAGGAGTGTTTGTTCCAGCTCTATGAAAAATATTTTGATAGGGATTGCATTGAATATGTAGATTGCTCTGGGTAGTATAGACATTTTAGCAATATTTGTTCTTCAAATCCATGATCATGGAATGTTTTTCCATTTCTTTGTGTCTTCCTCAATTCCTTTCATAAGTGTTCTGTATTTTATGGAATATAGATCCTTTACCTCTTTGGTTAGGTTTATTCCTAGGTATCTTATAGCTTTTGGTGCAATTGTAAATGGGATCAATTCCTTAATTTCTCTTTCTTCTATCTCACCATCAGTGTATAGCAATGCAACTCATTTCTGTGCATTGATTTTGTATCCTGCCATGTTGCTGAATTTCTTTATGAGTTCTAGGAATTTGGGGCTGGAGTCTTTTGGGTTTTCTGCATAAAGTATCATGTCATCTGCAAAGAATGGGAGTTTGACTTATTTGCAAATTTGAATGCCTTTTATTTCTTTTTTGTTATCTGGTGGCTGAGGGTAGGACTTCTAGTACTATGTGAACAACAGTGTTGACAGTGGGCATCCCTGTCGTATTCCTGACCTTAAGGGAAAAGCTCTCAGTTTTTCCCCATTGAGAATGATACTTGGAGGGAGCTTTTCATGGATGGCTTTTGATATTGAGGTATTTTTCTTCTATCCTTACACTGTGGAGAGTTTTAATCAAGAAATAATTCTGTATTTTGTCAAATGCTTTTGTGCATCATTTGAGATGATCATAGGCTTCTTGTCCATTCTTTTATTAATATGATGTATTACATTGATTTATTTGCAAATGTTGAAACACATGAAGCCCAGGAATAAATCCCACTTGGTCGTGGTGAATAATCCTTGTAGTGTACTGTTGGATCTTATTGGCTGGTATCTTGGTGAGAATTTTGGCATCCATGTTCATCAGGGATATTGGTCTGTAATTCTTCCTTTTGATGGGGTCTTTGTCTGGTTGTGGGATCAAGGTAATGCTGGCCTCATAGAACGAGTTTGGAAGTTTTCCTTCCATTACTGTTTTTTGAAAACAGCGTCAGTAGATAAGGTATTATTTCTTCTTTAAATATTTGGTAGAATTCCCCTGGTAAGAAATCTAGCCTGGAGTCTTGTTTTTTTGGTAGGTCTTTGATTACTGCTTCAATTTCCATGCTGGCTGTGGGTCTGTTCAGATTTTCCATTTCTTCCTGCTTCAGTTTTGGATGTTTATAATTTTCCAGCAAAGCATCCCTTTTTTTCCAGATTGCCCAAGTTCTTGCCATATAGTGGTTATTAATATGTTCTTAAATTAGTTTGTATTTCCTTGATGTTTGTCATGATCTCTCCTCTTTCATTCATGATTTTATTAATTTAGGTAGTTTCTCTTTTCTTTTGGATAAGTCTGGCCAGGTGTTTATCAATCTTCTTAATTCTTTCATAGAACCAACTTCTAGCTTCATTGAACTGTTCTACTGTTCTTTGGTTTTTATTTCATTGATTTCTGCTCTAATTTTTATTATTTCTCTTCTCCTGCTTGGTTTAGGCTTTATTTGCTGTTCTTTCTCTAGCTTTTTTAGGTGTAAGCTTAGCTTGTGTATTTGAGATTTTCTAATTATTTGAGAAAGTCTTATATTGCTGTGAACCTCCATCTTAAGCCTGCCTCAGCTGCATCCCAAAGGTTTTGAAGAGTAATGTTCTAATTTTCATTTGTTTTCATAAATTTCTTTTAATTCTTCTTTAACTTCCTGATTGACCCATTCATTCCTTAGTAGGATACACTTTAACCTACAAGTGCTTGAGTTCCTTCCAAATTTCCTCTGGTGATTGAGTTAAAGTTTCAAAGGATTGTTGTTTGAAAATATTCAGGTAGTAATCCCAATTTTTTGGTATCAGTTGAGACTTGATTTGTGACCGAGTATGTGATCTATTGAGGAGAATATTCCATGTGCACTCGAGAAGAGTGTGTATTCTGTTGCTTTAGGATGGAATGCGCTGTATACATCTGTGTAGTCCATCTGGTCCAGTGTGTCATTCAAAGCCCTTGTTTCCCTTTTGATCTTCTGCTTTGATGATATGTTCATTGCTGTGAGTGGAGTGTTAAATTCCCCTACAATTATTGTATTATTATCAATGTGTTAATTTTCTTTGGTTATTAATTGGTTGATACAATTGGCTCCTCTCAAATTGGGGGCAAAAATATTTATAATTGTTAGATCTTCTTGTTTGGTAGACTAAGTATGACATAGTATCCCTTTTCATCACTTACTACAGTCTTTGGTTTAAAATCTGAATTGTTTCGTATAAGGATTGCTACCCCAGCTTTCTTCTGAAGTCCATTAGCATGATATATTGTTCTCTACCCCCTCACTTTCAGTCTGGAGTTGTCTTTAGGTCCAAAGTGAGTCTCTTGTTGACAGCATATAGATTGGTCTTGCTTTTTTATCCAGTCTGATATTCTGTGTCTTTTGGTTGGAGCATGTAGCCCATTTACATTCAGAGTAACTGTTGAAAGATATGAATTTAGTGCTACTGTATTACCTTTTAACTCCCTGTTTCTATAGATTGTCTCTGTTTCTTTCTGGTCTCTTCCTTTTCAGCTCTCTCTTTGTTTATAGAATCCCCTTTCATATTCTTGCAGGACTTGTTTAGTGATAACAAATTCTTTTAGTTTCTGTTTGTCCTGGAAGCTCTTTATCTCTCCTTCCATTCTGAATGACAATCTTACTGGATAAAGTACTCTTGGCTGCATGTTCTTCTCACAGTACACTGAATATATCATGCCAGGCTTTTCTGGCCTGTCTGGTCTCTGTGGATAGGTCTGCTACCAGTCTAATGTTCCTACCCTTTGGTACATTGAGGACCTTTTGACTCAATCTGCTTTCAGGGTTTTCTTTTTATCTCTGAAATTTGCAAGCTTCACTATTATACGCCAGGGTGTTGATATATTTTTATTGATTTTGAGGGGGGTTCTCTGTACCTTCTGGATTTGAACGCCTCTTTCCTTCCCCAGATTAGGGATGTTCTCAGCCATGATTTGTCAAATATATTTTCTGGCCCTCTCTCTTTCTTCTTCCTTGGGACCCCAATAATTTTAATATTGTTTTACCTTATGATATCTGAATTCTCAAAGCCTTCCCTCGGGCGCCTGGGTGGCTCAGTTGTTAAGCGTCTGCCTTCGGCTCAGGTCATGATCCCAGGGTCCTGGGATCGAGCCCCGCATCGGGCTCCCTGCTGGGCGGGAAGCCTGCTTCTCCCTCTCCCACTCCCCCTGCTTGTGTTCCCTCTCTTGCTGTGTCTCTCTCTGTCAAATAAATAAATAAAATCTTTTAAAAAAAAAAGCCTTCCCTCATGGTTAACTAGTTGTTTTTTGTTTTTCCTCAGTATCCTTCCTTTCCACCATTTTGTCTTCTATGTGTGACTCTCTCTTCTGCCTCATTTACCCTAGCTGTTAGAAGATCCATTTTAGACTGAATCTCAGTTAAAGCATTTTTAATTTTTACCTGATTAGATTTTATTTCTGCACTAAGAGATTCTCTAGTGTCTTTTATGATTTTTTCAAGCCCAGCTAGTAACTGTATAAGCGTTATTCTGAATTCAATTTCTGACATTTTACTTATATCCATATCAATTACATCTATGGCAGAGGGCATTACCTCTAGTTCTTTCTTTTGCTGTAAATTTCTCCTTCTAGTCATTTTGTCCAGTGTAGAATAGATGAAGGACAGAAAAAAATAAAAAATAGCATCCAAGACTTCAGTGAAATACACACTAGACAATCTGAAGAGGTCAGAAACGAAAAAACCAAAGAAAGGAAGAAAGGAAAAAAAGAGATTATAATCCCCCAGGTCAACAAAACAGGGTGATCTACTTGGCCCTGGGTGTATTTTGGTCTGTTTGTTAGAGACATTAGGTCTCAACATTGTAGAGAAAGAAAAATTATATATATATATATACACCCACTATATATATATAAAATTGTATACAGTGAAAGGAAGCCAAAAATGAAGAATATATCTATAAAATGTAAATGTAAAAGTGAAAATTAAATGTAATGTAAATTTACATTAAATTAAATGTACACAATTTACAAAATTAATGTACGAAAAATTAAATGTAAATGGAAAAATGAAAATTTTAAAAAAGACATAAAAAGAAACAGTTAATAGATTGAGAATGAGTTGAAAGGGGAAAAAAAGGAAAAGAAAAATGAAATTTTAAACTATAAGACTAAAGACTCATGAAGAACATCCTGTAATTCTACATAGTATTTTCCCCTAATGCAGGAGTTTTTCAGTTCTGAGTAATCCATAAACTTGTTATTTGACTGATTTTTTTGGCTGGTCTTCTCGGTTGGGGGGCCTGTTGCTCTGATTCTCAGGTGTTTTGCCTGGGCAGAGTTGAACCGCCCCTTGTCAGGGGGCTGGGCTCAGTATAAGCTGTTTCAGGTTGCTCTATGTGGCTTCTGTTCCCTGAAGGCTTTTGCGCCACTTGCAAAAAGTGGTCGATTTTCTATTTGTAGAATTGCAGCAATTCTTTTCTTAGATCTCAAGTTGAATTCACAGGTGTTCAGAATAATTTGATAGATACTTAGCTGAATTCAAAGGACCAGATGAAACTAGGGTCCCCTACTGTTTTGCCATCTTCCCTTCTCTGATCCTTACTGATTTTTATAGGTATGTTTATTTTTTATTGCTTTTGTGCTTCCAATATTTCCTAGTCTCAATTTTGGTCTTTCCTTTCCACTCAGAGTTCCTTCTATTTATTTTTGTGTTGGTGGTCTAGTGGTCATGAGCTCCTTTAGTTTTGTTTGCCTGAAAAAAACAGTTTATCTCTCCTATTCTTGATGACTACAGCTTTGTGATATAGCTTGAAATCTGGAATCCTGATGCCTCCAGTTTTGTTTTCTTTTTCAGAATTGCTTTGGCTATTCAGGGTCTTCTGTGGTTCCATACAAATTTTAGGATTGTTTGTTCTAGCTCTGTGAAAAATGCTGGTGGTATTTTGATGGGGATTGCATTGAATGTATAGACTACTTAGGTAGTAAAGACATTTTAATAATGTTTGTTCTTCTAATCCATGAGCATGGAATGTTTTTCCATTTCTTTGTGTCCTTTCCAGTTTCTTTCATAAGTGTCCTGTAGTTTTCAGAGTACAGATCTTTTTCCTCTTTAGTTAAGTTTATTCTTTTTTCCTATCTTATTGTTTTTGGTGCAACTGCAAATGGGATCAATTCATTGATTTCTTTTTCTTCTGCTTTGTTATTGGTGTATAGAAATGCAACAGATTTCTGCACATTGATTTTAGATCCTGCAACTTTGCTGAATTCATGTAAGAGTTCTAGAGTTCTTTTGGTGGAGTCTTTCAGGTTTTCTACATAAAGTATCATGTTGTCCGCAAATAGTAAAAGTTTGATTTCTTCCTTGCCAATTTGGATGCCATTTTTCCCCTCTGTTTGCTGGGGCTAAGTTTTCCAGTACTATGTTAAATAGTAATGATGTGAGTGTACATCCTTGTCTTGTTCCTGACTGTAGGGGAGGGGCTCTCAGTTTTTCCCCATTGAGGATGATACTAGCTGTGGGTTTTTCATATATGGCTTTTATGATGTTTATGGTATTTTCTATCTAGCCCTACTTTATTGAGGGTTTTTATCAAGAATTGATGTTGTATTTTGTCAAATGCTTTTTTTACTTCTATTTACAGGATCTTATGTTTCTTATCTTTTTTTTTTATTAATGTGGTGTATCACATTGATTGATTTGAGAAGGTTGGGCCACCCCTAGCCCAGGAATAAACCCTACTTGATCACGGTGAATAATTCTTTTATTGTACTGCTGAAACCGATTTGCTAGGATTTTATTGAGAATTTTTGCCTCCGTGTTCATCAAGGA
Source organism: Eumetopias jubatus (assembly GCF_037043125.1). Classification (NCBI taxonomy): domain Eukaryota; kingdom Metazoa; phylum Chordata; class Mammalia; order Carnivora; family Otariidae; genus Eumetopias; species Eumetopias jubatus. The sequence continues at coordinate 81,628,437 of NW_028274817.1, forward strand.
TATTGGCCTGTAATATTCCTTCTTAGGTAATCCTGGCTTTGTAGAATGCATTTGGAAGTTTTCCTTCCATTTCTATTTTTTGGAGCAGTTTGAGAATGGGTATTAACTCTTCTTAAATGTCTGGTAGAATTCCCCTGGGAAGCCATCAGGTCCTGGACTTCTGTTTGCTGGGAAATTTTTTATTACTGTTTCAATATCTTTGTTGGTTTGCAGTCTGTTCAAACATTCTATTTCTTCCTGTTTTAGTTTTGGTAGTTTGTAAGTTTCTAGGAATTTGTCCATTTCTTCCAGGTAGCCCAATTTTTTGGCATGTAATTGCTCATAATATTCTCTTATATATGTTTGTATTTCTATGGTGTTGGTTGTGATTTCTTCTCTTTCATTTGTAATTTTATCTACTTGGGTTCTTTTCTTTATGATAAGTCTGGTTCAGGATTTATTAATTTTATAATTTCTTTGAAAGACCAGCTCTTCGTTTTGTTAGTCCATTCTATTGCATTTTTGTTTGTTTCTATATAATTTATTTCTCCTGTAATATTTATTAATTCACTATTCTGCTGACTTTAGATTTTACTTGCTGTTCCTTTTCTAGCTCTTTTAGATGTAAGGTTAGGTTGTATATTTGAAACTTTTCTTGCTTCTTGAAGTAGGCCTATATTGCAATATACTTCCTTTTTAGAACTGCCTTTGCTGCATCCCGAGGATTTTGGACTGTCATATTTTCATTTTCATTCGTTTCCATGTTTTTTTTTTTAATTTCCTCTTTAATTTCTCAGTTAACCCATTCATTCTTTAGCAGGATGTTCTTTAACCTCCACGTATTTGCGGTCTTTCCAAATTTTTCTTGTGGTTGACTCCAAGATTCATAGCACTGTGGTCTGAAAATACACATGGTATGATCTTAATCTTTTTGTACTTGCTAAGGACTGATTTGTGACTCAGTATGTGATCTATTCTGGAGAATGTTCCATGTGCACCTAAAAAGAAGGTGCATTCTGCTGCTTTAGGGTGAAATGTTCTGAATATATATCGTTAAGTCCAACTGGTCCAGTGTGTCATTCAAAGCCATTGTTTCCTTGTTGATTTCCTGCTTACATGTCCTGTCCATTGATGTATTCTTATCCATGAATTTCTTTATGCTTATTATTAATTGATTTATATGTTTGGGTGCTCCCAAGTTGGGGCCATGAATATTAACAATTGTTAGATCTTCTTGATGGATAAACCCCTTATTTATGATATAATGCCCTTCTTCATCTCTTGTTACAGTCTTTGGTTTAAAATCTAGTTTGTCTGATATAAAGATGGCTACTCTGCCTTTCTTTTGATGTCCATTAGCATGATAGATTATTCTCCATCCCCTCACTTTCAATCTGCAGGCATCTTTAGGTATAAAATGGGTCTCTTGTAAGCAGCATATAGATGGATCTTGCTTTTTCATCCATTCTGATACCCTATCTCCTTTGATTGAGCATTTTGTCCATTTACATTCAGAATGATTTTTGAAAGATATGAATTTAGTGCCAATGTATTACCCATGGAGCTGGTGTTTCTCCTGATGTTCTCTGGTCCTTTCTATTGTTTTTGCTTCTTTGGTCTTTTTCTATAAAGAGCACCCTTAAAATTTCTTGCATGGTTGGTTTAGTGGTCCCAAATTACTTTAACTTTTGTTTGTCTGGGAAACTCTTTATCTCTCCTTCTGTTCTGAATGACTGCATTTCTGAATAAAGAATTTTTAGTTGCATATTTTTCCCATTCAGCCCTTTGAATATATCCTACCATTCTCTTCTGACCTGCCATGGGAAGGGGAAGATCTGCTGTGAAACTGATCTGTGTTCCCTTGTCATTTTCAGGATTCTTTCATTATCTGTGTATTTTGTGAATTTTACTATGATATGCCTTATGGATGGACAGATTTTGTTGAACTTATGAGGAGTTCTCTGTGCTTCTTGGATTTTGATGTCTGTGTTTTTCCCCAGATTAGGGAAGTTTTCAGCTATAATTTGTTCAAATAAACTTTCTGCCCCTTTTTCTCTCTCTTCATCTTCTGGGACTTCTATAATATGAATGTTATTATGTTTTAATAAGTCCCCGAATTCTCTAAGTCTACCTTCGTGGTCCATTACCTTTCATTTCCTCTTCTTTTCAGCTTCAGTACTGTCCATACTTTTATCTTCTATATCAGTGATTTGTTCCTGTTTCCTCCATTCTTATTTTTATGGTCTCTAGTTGGGACTGCATCTCATTTACAGCATTTTTAATTTTGGCCTAACTAGATTTTAGTTTTTTTATCTCTTTAGTAAGGGATTCTGTAGTGTCTTTTATGCTTTTTCAAGCACAATTTGTAACCTTATAATCTTTGTTTTAAATTCCAGTTCAGACATCTTACTTATATCTGTACTGATTAAATCCTAGCTGTGAGCACTACCTCTTGTGGTTTCTTGTGGGGTAAATTTCAGTCTTTTCATTTTGTTCAGAAAAGAAAAGAAGAAGGAAAAAGACAAACAACAACAACAGTAACAACAACATTTTTTTTTAAAGCTAGATCCTGTTTGTGTTTTGGTATGCTTGTTAAAAGAAACTAGATCCCAAAATAAGAATATATATATATGTGTGTGTGTGTGTGTGTGTGTGTGTGTGTGTGTGTAAAATAAAATAAAATATAATGAAAGTAAACAAAGAAGTGAAATATATATAAATAGAAATAAAAACGAATTGTAAAAATAAGAAAAAATGAAAAAATAATAAAGAATAAAGAAAGAATAAAATTACAAAGGAAGCTAGATAGTATTTTCCCCTAGAGCTGAAGCTTTGCGGCCCTCTATGATCAGTAAACTTTATGCAAGGAAGTTATGCTGGGGTCTGGGGAGGGGCCTGTTGCACTGATTCTCGGGTGGACTTGCCCTGTTGGAAATGCACCTTCAAGGCAGGGAGGTAGAGCTTGGTGTAAGTGGCTCCCGACTCCACTAGGTGGCACCGTTTTGCTCCCCGAAGGCTTTCAAAACTGATGGACAGGATGAATATGATCCTCTGAAGGAGGATCTGACCATGCATCTGCCATTTGCCAGACCCAGCCCAGGAAAGAGGTTGCACAACCATGCAGGGGTACACAGTTTATGGCAATACAGAGCAGAAAGCTGGCATTTAGACTTGCTGTTCTCAGCTGACTTTTTAATTCCTATGCCTGGAAACAGTGCACCATTTAGGCAACACCTATTCTTCTTGTGACCCAGGGGATCCTCAGACCATCGTGTCACACCTGGGATTACACCCTGCTTCACCACCTGAGCATCTTCAAGTCAGGCACATCCCCCCACTGCAGCAGACTTCAAAAAGTTCGGTTTTGTGCCCTGCTGTTACGCTACTTTGTGGTAGCCTCCTTAAGCTGGATCCCTCCCCACTGCTGTATGCACAGCTATATCACTATGGATTCAAGTCCATGCACCTCCATACCTTCCAAAATGTGGTCACATTTCTACTTGTAGACTTGCAGTTTTTGTTTGCTCAGATCTCCAATTGATTTGGGTGTTCAGAATGATTTGGTAACTAGCTGTATTTGAGGAATGAGACAAAGAGTTCCTCCTAATCATCTGCCATCTTAACTCCTAGCTCTCCTTCTCTTGTGAATTATAGCCTTACTGGATGGAGTATTCTTGGCTGTAGATATATTTCCTTTTAGCACTTTGAATATATCATGCCAACCCGTTCTGGTCTGCAAACTTTCTTCTGAAATATGTGTTCATGGCTTATGGGGTTTCCCTTGTATGAAACAGTCATGTTTTCTCTTGCTGTTTTTAAATTTTTTATTTATTTATTTATTTATTTATTTATTTATTTATATGTTATGTTAGTCACCATACCGTACATCATTAGTTTTTAATGTAGTCTTCAATAATTCATTGTTTCCATATAAGACCTAGTGCACCATGCAGTACATACCTTCCTTAATACCCATCCCTGGGCTAACTTATCCCCCCACTGCCCTCCCCTCTAAAACACTCAGTTTGTTTCTCAGAATCCATATTTCATGGTTCATCTCCACCTCTGATTTCCCTCCCTTCATTTTTCCTTTCCTTCTCCTAATGTCCTCCATTCTATTCCTTATGTTCCACAAATAAGTGAAAACATATGATAATTGCCTTTCCTGATTGACTTATTTCACTTAGCATAATCTCCTCCAGTCCCATCCATGTTGATGCAAAAGTTGGGTATTCATCCTTTCTAATGGCTGAATAATATTCCATTGGTCCATATATGGACCACATCTTTTTTATCCATTCATCTGTGGAAGGGCATCTTGGCTTTTTCCACAGTTTGGCTATTGCAGACATTGCTGTTAAGAACATTGGTGTGCATATGGCCCTTCTTTTCACTACATCTGTGTCCTTAGGGTAAATACCCAGTAGTGCAATTGCTGGGTCATAGGTAGCTCTATTTTTAAAATTTTGAGGAACCTCCACACGGTTTTCCAAAGTGTCTGTACCAAGTTATATTCCCACCAACAGTGTAAGAGGATTCCCCTTTCTCCACAACCTCTCCAACATTTGTTGTTTCTTGCCCTGTCCATTTTTGCCATTCTAACTGGTGTAAGGTGGTATCTCAATGTGGTTTTCATGTGAATTTCCCTGATGGCTAATGATGATGAACATTTTTTCATGTGTCTCTTAGTCATTTGTATGTATTCTTTAGAGAAGTGTCTGTTCCTGTCTTCTGCCCATTTTTTGACTTGATTATTTGTTTTTTGGGTATTGAGTTTGAGAAGTTCTTTATAGATCTTGAATATCAGCCCTTTGACTGTAGTGTCAGTTGCAAAAAATCTTTTCCCATTCCGTGGGATGCCCCTTTGTTTTGTTGACTCCTTTGCTGTGCAAGAGGTTTTTTATCTTGATTAAGTCCCCAAAGTTCATTTTCGCGTTTGTTTCCCTTGCCTTTGGAGACATGTGTTGAAAGAAGTTGCTGTGGCTGATGTTGAAGTGGTTACTGCCTATGTTCTCCTCTATGATTTTGAGGGATTCCTGTCTCACATTGAGGTCTCTCATCCATTTTGAGTTTATCTTTGTGTATGGTGTATGAGAATGGTCGAGTTTCATTTTTCTGTATATAACTGTCCAATTTTTCACAGCACCAATTATTGAAGGGACCGTTTTTTTTTCATTGGATATTTTTTCCTGCTTTGTTGAAGCTTAGTTCACCATAGAGGTGAGGGTCCATATCTGGGCTCTCTATTCTGTTCCATTGGTCTATGTGTCTGTTTTTGTGCCAGTACCATGTTGTCTTGGTAATCACTGCTTTGTAATGCCCCCAGCTTCATTTTTCTTTTTTAACATTTCCTTGGCAATTCGGGTTTTTTTCTGATTCCATACAAATTTTAAGATTGTTTGTTCCAGCACTTTGAAAATTGACATTGGAATTTTGACTGGGGTGGCGTTGAAAGTATAGATTGCTCTGGGCAGCATAGACATTTTAACAATGTTTATTCTTCCAATCCATGAGCATGGAATGCTTTTCCATCTTTTTGTATCTTCTTCAGTTTCTTTCATGAGTGTTCTGTAGTTTGTAGAGGAGGCATATATATCCTTTACCTCTTTGGTTAGGTTTATTCTGAGTTTTGTATTGATTTTGTTATTATTGTAAAGAATCATTTCTCTAATTTCTCTTTCTACAGTTACACTGTTAGTGTATAAGAAAGTAACTGATTTCTGTGCATTGATTTTGTATCTTGCCACATTACTGAATCGCTGTATGAGTTCTAGTAATTTGGGCATGGAGTCTTTTGGGTTTTCCACATAAAGTATCATAACATCTGCAAAGAGAGAGAGTTTGACTTCTTCTGTGCCAATTTGAGTACTTTTATTTCTTTTTGTTGTCTGATTGCTGTTGGTAGGACTTCTAGTACTATGTTGAACAATACTGGTGAGAGTGGGCATCCTTGTCATGTTGCTGATCTTAAGGGAAAGGCTCTCAGCTTTTCCCCATTGGGGATGATATTCCCTGTGGGTTTTTCATAGATGGATTTTATGAACTTGAGGAATGTTCCCTCTATCCCTATACTCTGAAGAGTTTTAATCAGGAAAGGATGCTGTATTTTGTCAAATGCTTTTTCTGCATCAATTGAGAGTACCATATGGTTCTTCTCTCTCCTCTTATTAATGTGTTCTGTCACATTGATTGATTTCAGAATGTTGAACTACCCTTGCATCCCGGGGATAAATCCCACTTGGTCATGGTGGATGATCCTTTTAATGTATTGTTGGATCCTATTAGCTAGGACTTTGTTGAGGATTTTGGAATCCATATTCATCAGAGATACCAGTCTGAAATTCTCCTTTTTGATGGGGTCTTTGCCTGGTTTGGGGATGGAGGTAATGCTGGCTTCATAGAATGAAGTCTGGAAGCTTTCCTCTGTTTCTATTTTTGAAACAGCTTCAGAAGAATAGGTATTATTTCTTCCTTGAATGTTTGGTAGAATTCCCCAGGGAATCCATCAGGCCCTCGACTCTTGTTTTTTGGGAGGTTTTTGATCACTGCTTCAATCTCGTTACTGGTTACTGCTCTATTCAGGTTGTCAATTTCTTCCTGTTTCAGTCTTGGGAGTTTATAGGTTTCCAGGAAGGCATCCATTCCTCCAGGTTACATAATTTATTGGCATATAGTTGTTGATAATAATTTCTAATAATTGTTTCTATTTCCTTGGTGTTAGTCGTGATCTCCTCTTTCATTCACAATTTTATTAATTTGGGTCCCTTCTCTTTTTTTTTTGGATACGACTGCACAGTGGTTTATCGATATTATTAATTCTTTCAAAGAATCAGCTTCTAGTTTCGTTGATCTGATCTATTGTGTTTCTGGTTTCTAATTCATGATCTCTGCTCTAATCTTCATTATTTTTCTTCTAATGAGTGGTTTAGGCATCATTTATTGTTTTTTTCTCCAGTTCTTCACAGTGTAAAGTTAGTTGAATTCGGGATTTTTCTATTTTATTTTTTTGAGTTAGTCTTGGATGGCGATGTATTTTCCCCTTAGGACTGCCTTTGCAGTATCCCACAGGTTTTGGACCAATGTGTTTTTGTTCTTGTTGGTTTCCATGAATTGTTTCAGTTCTTTGGTTTCCTGGTTGACCCAAACATTCTTTTTTTCTTAAGAGATTTTATTTATTTTTTGACAGAGAGAGACACAGTGAGAGAGGGAACACAAGGAGAGAGAGTGGGAGAGGGAGAAACAGGCTTCCTGCGGAGCAGAGAGCCTGATGCGGGGCTCGATCCCAGAACCCTGGGGTCATGACCTGAGCCGAAGGTAGACGCTTAACGACTGAGCCACCCAGGTGCCCCTGACCCAAACATTCTTAAGCAGGGTGGTCTTAGCTTCCAAGTGTTTGAATTTCTTCCAAATTTTTTCTTGTGATTGAGTTCCAGTTTCAAAGCACTGTGTTCTGAAAATATACAGGGAATAATCTCAATATTTTGGTATCAGTTGAGACTTGATTTGGGACCCAGTATGTGGTCTATTCTGGTGAAAGTTCCATGTGCATTCGAGAGGAATGAGTATTCTGTTGTTTTAGGGTGGAATGTTCTGTATATATCTATAAGTTCCATCTGGCCCAGTGTGTCTTTCAAACCTCTTGTTTCTTTGTTGATTTTCTGCTTAGAATGTCTGTCTGTTGCTGAGGGTGGAGTATTGTGGTCTCCTACAATTAACGCTTTGTTATCAATATGACTCTTTATTTTGGTGAACAGTTAGCTTATGTAGATGCCTGCTCCCATGTTGGGGGTGTAGATATTTACAATTGTTAGATCTTCTTGTTGGATAGACGCTTCAAGAATGATATAGTGTCTTTCTGTGTCTCTAACTACAGTCTTTAGCTTAAAATCTAATTTGTCTGATATAAGAATTGCTACCCCAGCTTCCTTTTGAAGTCCATCGGCATGGAAGATAAATCTCGATCCCTTTACTTTCAGTCTGGATGTATCTTTAGGTTCAAAATGAGTCTCTTCTAGACAGCATATGGATGGATCCTGTCTTTTTATTCAATCTGCAACCCTGTGCTCTTTTATGGGGACATTTAGGCCATTAACGTTGAGAGTGATTATTGAAAGATATGATTTTATTGTTATCATGTTGCCTGTGAAGTGTTTGTTTCTATAGATTGTCTCTGTAAATTTCTGTTCTATATCACTCTTGGGGTCTTTCTCCTTTTATAGAACCCCCCTTAATATTTCTTGCAGGGCTGGCTTAGTGGTCACATATTCTTTCATTTTCTGCTCGTTCTGGAAGCTCTGTATCTCTCCATCCATTCTTAATGACAGTCTTGCCAGAGAAAGTATTCTTGGCTGCATGTTCTTCTCATTTAGTACCCTGAATATGTCTTGCCAGCTCTTTCTGGCTTGCTAGGTCTCTGTGATAGGTCTGACGTTATTCCCATGTTCCTCCCTCTGTACATAAGGAATCTCTTCCCCCTAATTGTCCTTAAGTTGTTTCCTTGGTTCTGAGATTTACGAGTTTTACTATTACATGCCAGGGCATTGTTCTTTTCTTCTTGATCTTGGGAGGGGTCCTCTCTGCCTCTAAGACACGAATGCTTGTTTCATTCTCCAGATTAAGGAAGTTCTCAGTTATGATTTGCTCAAATATACCTTCTAGTCCTCCCTCTCTCTCTACCCCCTCAGGGATCTCAATAATTCTGACATTGGAACGTTTCACGACATCACTTATTTCTCTCATCCTGTTTTCATGGATTTTAGGCTGTTTGTTTCTGGCCTCCTCCTATTCCTTCTTTTCTATCAGTTTGTCTTCTAGATCACTAATTCTTTCTTCTTCCTTGTTTACCTTCACTGTTGGAGTATCTAGATTAGATTGGATCTCATTGATAACATTTTTAAATTCTGCCAGTTCAGCTCTCATTTCTGTCCTTAGAGACCCTATGTTGCCATTAATTGTTTTTTCCATTCTAGCTATTGTCTTCATAACTTTTACCCTGAAGTCTATTTCCAACATCTTGCTTATTTCTATATCCATCTGTTCTGTGGCAAAAGTCATTGTCTCTGTGTCTTTCTTATTTGGGGGGTTCTTCCTCTTAGTCATTCTTTTGAGGGGTGGTTGAGGGAATGTACAGAGGCCAAATTATTGACCACAACCCAAGCAAGATGCACCTCTTTTATAAGGACCTTAGATTTGTCAGCCTCTTTTTCTTCTAACCTGTCTTATGGGGGAGGGGCCTGCTGCACTGTTACTCAGGCAACACTGTTTGGGCAGAGTTGCCCTGCCCCCTGTGGTGGGGGATAAGTTCAGGGAAAACCGATTTTTGGTGGCTTTTGTTCTCTGGTGGCTTCCTGTTTCTCTTCCAAGACTCAGAGCAGAAGAGACTCTTTCCAACCCTCTGCCTCAGAACAGAGAGGTCACAGTCTATTCTTCAGTGAGCTCTCTAGGACACACTGTCTCTCTTTCTGTCTGTGCTGCTAAAACCACAACATCCTGGGTTGTGCACCCCACAGCAGCACTCACAGCCCTCACTTCCAGGTCGGGGCACGTTTCTGCCCTCGGTGCTTCTAAAACCACCAGCTGCCCCCAGTTCAAACACACGCCCCCACAGCTCTAGGTTTCAGTCCCAGGGGCAGCCCTAAAGTCCTTTCCCCACTGCTACCAGTCTGCAAGTCTGTGCCAGGTCCCCAGCTTGGGAGGCTTTTGTGCTCCTGCGTTATTTCACCTTCCTTGCTCATGCACTTATGGCAGCTCCCTCCCCTTTCCGTTTATCTTCCAATAGCTGCCGGAGGAAGATATGCCTCAAAACCAAGCACCGTTGATATTCTGTTTGTAGAGATCCAGATATATCTTCTTATATCTCAGGCTGATTTTGTGGGTGTTCAGAGTGGTCTGGTAGATATCCAGCTCAATTCAGGGGACTGGTTGAAATAGGTTCCTGTATTCCTGTGCCATCTTTTTTCCACCCTAAAATTTTTCATTATCACCTCTTTATTGCTATTTTAATTACTATGTGTCTTTGTGTGGACCTCCTTGGGTTGATTTTTTCGGGGAATCTCTGACTCCTTGATCTGGATATCTGTTTCCTTTCCCTAATTATGGAAGTTTTCAGCTATTATTTCTTCAAATAAATTTTCTGCCCCCCCTTCTTCTGGAATCCCTATAATGTGAATGCTATTAGGCTTGATGCAGTTACTTAGTTCCCTAAGTCTATTCTTTTTATGTAATTCTTTTTTTCCTCACATTTGATCAACTTGATTACTTTCTTGATTACCCTGTTTTCCAGGGCATTAATTCCTTCCTCTGCTTCCTCTAGACTGATATTTATTCTATCAAATGGATTTTTAATTTCATTTATTGTGTTTTCATCTCTGATTTATTTTTTTATCTCTTTTTAAGGGTCTCACTGATGTTCTCCACTCTTTTCCCAACTCCACTGAGCATCTTTGTAATCTTTACTTTAAATACTTAGGGGTGCCTGGCTGGCTCAGTTGGTATAGCATGGAACTCTTGATCCATGTTGGATGTAGAGATTAATTTAAAATAAAATCTTAAAAAAATAAATTCTTATCTGGCAAATTACCTATATCAATTTTGATTAGGTCTCTTGCTTTGAGTTTATCTTATTCTTTCATTTGGAACATATTTCCCTCTCTCCTCAGTTTGCCTAACTCTGTGTCTCTTTCTTTGTGTTAAGAAAGTCAGCTATGTCTCTTGCTCTGGGAATTAATGGCCTTATGAAGAAGAGGTCCTGTAGTGCCCTGCAGTACAGTGTACCCTGTTCTTCAGGACCTGATGCTTCAGGGGTGTCTCCTATATGTGTCGTGTGTGCCCTGTCATGTCTTTGCTGCTTTTTCCTTCAGTCCAGTTGTCTGAAGTGGTTCTTTTTGTTTATAGTGAGCTATATTTATTCCCTGGCTTGGGTGGGGTACATTTTAACAATGTACACATGGGTCTGCTATAGAAATCAGACCTTCAGCTGTTGCAGGAACCAGGTTCGCCCAAGCAGATCTGCAAAATACTCATGGCCATGGTGAATAACCTTAATAATGCTCAGCTCAGGTTTCCTCAGGACCTGGCTCTACAGTTGCAACTGACGCCACCACTGGGACTGAGACCGCACAAAATTTGAATGTCAGGAGACATGGTGCTGGTGGTGTTTGGGCCAGTCTTCTGGGGAAGGGCTCCACAGTGCCAGGAATGAGTTAAGCATGACTGGAAAGGCTTATACCAAGCCCTGTACCCTGTGACTTTGGCAGATCTGACCTAACTTGGTAGCAGGGCCAGTGCTGTGCTGGTTCCCACAGGTGGCCATGTGTTTATGCTGAGGGGTAGGAGATGGAAGTGGCACCTTCCAGCTCCTTTGTTCATGAAGGTGTCTCCCTGTGATCCCTACCTGTCTGAGCCACTCTCTGAGATGAGTAAATCACTGTCACTCCCATCTGCCTTGGGAATTTTTCAAACTGCTGCTTCCATGCTGTATCTTCACTGTCTGTTTCTTGTGTTGTTTCTTTAAAGGTGGTGTCCCAGCTTCCCAATGGCCTCTGGGCTCTCCCAGAGCCTAGCCCACTGATGTAGAAAATTCTAGTCTTTAAGTCCCACTTGATGTAAGAATTCATGAAATTTGGTCCCTCATGTTTTCTCCCCCCGCAAGTTTTTATTTAAATTCCAGTTAGTTAACATACAGTGTAATATTTGTTTCAGATACAGAATTTGGTGATTCAACATCCAGTGTTCATCACAAGTGCCCTCCTTAATACCCATCACCTATTCAATCCATCCCCTCACCCACCTCCCCTCTGGTAATCATCAGTTTGTTCTCCATAGTAAAGAATCTGTTTCCTGTTTTCCCTCTCTTTTTTTCCCACCTATGTTCATTTGTTTTGTTTCTTAAATTCCACAGATGAGTCAAATTGTATGGTATATTTCTTTCTCTGACTGAATTATTTTACTTAACATAAAACTCTCTAGCTCCATCCCTGTCATTGCAAATGGCAAGATTTCATTCTTTTTTATAGCTGAGAAATATGCCATTGTCTCTCTCTGTGTGTTTTTATCTCACTTATTTTTTCCTTCTCTAAATTTTTATTTAAATTCCAGTTAGTTAACATACAGTATAATATTAGTTTCAGGTGTAGAATTTAGTCATTCATCACTTACATACAATACCTACTGCTCATCACAAGTGCCCTCCTTAATACTCATCACTTACTTAACCCATCCTTTCGTTCACCTCCCTTCCAGTAACCCTGGGTTTGTTCTCTAGTATACCACTTCTTCTTTATCCATTCACCAGTCGATTGACATTTGGGGTCTTTCAATAATTTGGCTATTGTTGATAATGCTGCTATAAACATCGGGGTGCATGTATTCCTTTGAGTTAGTATTTTTGTATCCTTTGGGTAAATACCTAGTAGGGTGATTGTTGGATTGTGGGGAAGTTCTATTTTTATTTTTTTTAAGATTTTATTTATTTATTTGACAGAGAGAGACACAGCGAGAGAGGGAATACAAGCAGTGGGAGTGGGAGAGGGTTCAGAAGCAGGCTTCCCCCAGAGCGGGGAGCCCGATGCGGGGCTCGATCCCAGGACCTGGAATCATGACCTGAGCTGAAGGCAGATGCTTAACGACTGAGCCACCCAGGCGCCCCTATTTTTAATTTTTTGAGGAACCTCCATATTGTTTTCTGGAGTGGCTGCACCAGTTTCCATTCCCACCAACAGTGTAAGAGGTTTCCCCTTTCTCCACATTCTTGTCAATGTCTTGCTTCCTGCACTGTTAATTTTAGCCATTCTGACAAGTGCGAGGTGATATCTCATTGTAGTTTTGTTAATGAGTGCTACTGAACATCTTTTCATGTGTCTATGAACAATTTGTATGTCTTCTTTGGGGAAAAAAATGTCTATTCTGTCTTCTGGCTATTTTTTTAACTGGATTATTTGGTTTTTGGGTGTTGAGTTTGATAAGTTCCTTATAGATTTAAGATACTAACCCTTTACCAGATGTCATTTGAAAATGTATTCTCCCATTCCAAAGGTTGCCTTTTAGTTTTGTTTGTTTCCTTCACTGTGCACAAGCTTTTTAGCTTGATGAAGTCCCAATAGCTTATTTTTGCTTTTATTTCCTTTTCCTAAGGAGACATAAGTAAGAAGTTGCTATGGCTGATGTCAAATAAATTACTGCCTGTGTTCTTCTCCAGGATTTTGATGGTTTCCTGTCTCACACTTAGGTCTTTCATCCATTTTGAATGTATTTTTGTGTATGATATAAGAAAGTGTTCCAGTTTCATTCTCCTGCATGTTGCTGTCCAGTTTTCCCAACACCATTTGTTGAAGACACTGTTTTTTTCCCATTGGATATTCTTTCCTGCTTTGGCAAAGATTAGTGGGCAATATAGTCATAGTTTCATTTCTGGTTTTCTATTCTGTTCCTTTCGTCTGTGTCTGGTCTTGCGCCAGTACCATATTATCTTGAAGACCACAGGTTTGTAATATACCTTGAAGTCAGGAAATGTGATGCCTCCAGCTTTGCATTGCTTTTTCAAGACTGCTTTGGTTATTCAGGGTCTTTTGTGGTTTGATACAAATTTGAGGATTGTTTATTCTAGTTCTGTGAAAAATGTTGTTGGTATTTTAATAGGGATTGAATTAAATATCTAGATTCTTTTGGGTAGTATAGCAATTTTAATCGTATTTTTTCTTCCAGTTCATGAACATGGAATGCTTTTCAATTTCTTTGTGTCTTCTTCAATTTATTTCATAAGTGTTCTATAGTTTTCAGAGTGCAGATCTTTTACCTCTTTGGTTAGGTTTATTTCTAGGTATTTTATATTTTTTGGTGCAATTGTAAATGGGATCAGTTCCTTGATTTCTCTTTCTGTTGCTTCATTATTGGTGTATAGAAATGCAACAGATTTTTTTTTAATTTTTTTATTGTTATGTTAATCACCATATATTACATCATTAGTTTTTGGTGCAGTGTTCCATGATTCATTGTTTGTTCATAACACCCAGTGCTCCATGCAGAACGTGCCCTCCTCAATACCCATCACCAGGCTAACCCATCCCCCCACCCCCCTCCCCTCTAGAACCCTCAGTTTGTTCTTCAGAGTCCATCATCTCTCATGGTTCGTCTCCCCCTCTGACATACTCCCCTTTTCTTCCTCTCCTGTTATCTTCTTTTTCTTTTTTCTTAAAATATGTTGCGTTATTTGTTTCAGAAGTACAGATCTGTGATTCAACAGTCTTGCACAATTCAGAGCGCTCACCGTAGCACACACCCTCCCCAATGTCTATCACCCAGCCACCCCATCCCTCCCACCCCCAACCACTCCAGTAACACTCAGTTTCTTTCCTGAGATTAAGAATTCCTCATATCAGTGAGGTCATGTGATACATGTCTTTCTCTGATTGACTTATTTCACTCAGCATAACACCCTCCAGTTCCATCCACGTCGTTGCAAATGGCAAGATCTCATTCCTTTTGATGGCTGCATAATATTCCATTGTGTATATATACCACATCTTCTTTATCCATTCATCTGTCGATGGGCATCTTGGCTCTTTCCACAGTTTGGCTATGGTGGACATTGCTGCTATAAACATTGGGGTACACGTACCCCTTCGGGTCCCTACATTTGTATCTTTGTGGTAAATACCCAGTAGTGCAATTGCTGGATCGAATGGTAGCTCTAATTTCAACTGTTTGAGGAACCTCCATACTGTTTTCCAGAGGGGTTGCACCAGCTTGCATTCCCACCAACAGTGTAGGAGGGTTCCCCTTTCTCCACATCCCCGCCAACATCTGTCGTTCCCTGACTTGTTAATTTTAGCCATTCTGACGGGTGTGAGGTGGTATCTCATTGAGGTTTTGATTTGGATTTCCCTGATGCCAAGCGATGTTGAGCACTTTTTCATGTGCCTGTTGGCCATTTGGATGTCTTCTTTGGAGAAATGTCTGTTCATGTCTTCTGCCCATTTCTTGATTGGATTATTTGTTCTTTGGGTGTTGAGTTTGATAAGTTCTTTATAGATTTTGGATATTAGCCCTTTATCTGATATGTCATTTGCAAATATTTTCTCCCATTCTGTCGGTTGTCTTTTGGTTTTGTGGACTGTTTCTTTTGCTGTGCAGAAGCTTTTTATCTTGATGAAATCCCAATAGTTCATTTTTGCCCTGGCTTCCCGTGCCTTTGGCAATGTTTCTAGGAAGAAGTTGCTGCGGCTAAGGTCGGAAAGGTTGCTACCTGTGTTCTCCTTTAGGATTTGGATGGACTCCTGTCTCACGTTTAGGTCTTTCAACAATTTGGAGTCTATTTCCGTGTGTGGTGTAAGGAAATGGTCCAGTTTCATTCTTCTGCATGTGGCTGTCCAATTTTCCCAACACCATTTGTTGAAGAGACTGTCTTTTTGCCATTGGACATTCTTTCCTGCTTTGTCAAAAATAAGTTGACCATAGAGTTGAGGGTCCATTTCTGGGCTCTCGATTCTGTTCCATTGATCTATGTGTCTGTTTTTGTGCCAGTACCATACTGTCTTGATGATGACAGCTTTGTAATAGAGCTGGAAGTCCGGAATTGTGATGCCACCAGCTTTGCTTTTCTTTTTCAGTATTCCTCTGGCTATTCTGGGTCTCTTCTGGTTCCATACAAATTTTAGGATTATTTGTTCCATTTCTTTGAAAAAAGTGGATGGTATTTTGATGGGGATTGCATTGAATGTGTAGATTGCTCTAGGTAGCATTGACATCTTCACAATGTTGATTCTCCCAATCCATGAGCATGGAACGTTTTTCCATTTCTTTGTGTCTTCTTCAATTTCTTTCCTGAGTATTTTATAGTTTTCTGAGTACAGATCCTTTGCCTCTTTGGTTAGATTTATTCCTAGGTATCTAATGGTTTTGGGTGCAATTGTAAATGGGATCGACTCCTTGATTTGTCTGTCTTCTGTCTTGTTGTTGGTGTATAGGAATGCCACTGATTTCTGTGCATTGATTTTATATCCTGCTACTTTACTGAATTCCTGTATGAGTTCTAGCAGTTTTGGGGTGGAGTCTTTTGGGTTTTCCACATACAGTATCATATCATCTGCAAAGAGTGAGAGTTTGACTTCCTCTTTGCCGATTTGGATGCCTTTGATTTCTTTTTGTTGTCTGATTGCTGTGGCTAGGACTTCTAATACTATGTTGAATAGCAGTGGTGAGAGTGGACATCCCTGCCGCGTTCCTGACCTTAGGGGAAAAGCTCTCAGCCTTTCCCCATTGAGAATGATATTCGCTGTAGGTTTTTCATAGATGGCTTTTATGATATTGAGGTATGTACCCTCTATCCCTATACTCTGAAGAGTTTTGATCAAGAAAGGATGTTGTACTTTGTCAAATGCTTTTTCTGCATCTATTGAGAGGATCATATGATTCTTGTTCTTTCTTTTGTTAATGTATTGTATCACGGTGATTGATTTGCGGATGTTGAACCAGCCTTGCAGCCCAGGAATAAATCCCACTTGGTCGTGGTGAATAATCCTTTTAATGTACTGTTGGATCCTATTGGCTAGTATTTTGGTGAGAATTCTTGCATCCATGTTCATCAAGGATATTGGTCTGTAATTCTCTTTTTTGATGGGGTCTTTGTCTGGTTTTGGGATCAAGGTAATGGTGGCCTCATAAAATGAGTTTGGAAGTTTCCCTTCCATTTCTATTTTTTGGAACAGTTTCAGGAGAATAGGTATTAATTCTTCTTTAAATGTCTGATAGAATTCCCCTGGGAAGCCATCTGGCCCTGGGCTTTTGTTTCTTGGGAGATTTTTGATGACTGTTTCAATTTCCTTAGTGGTTATAGGTCTGTTCAGGTTTTCTATTTCTTCCTGGTTCAATTTTGGTAGTTGATACATCTCTAGGAATGCACCCATTTCTTCCAGGTTATCTAATTTGCTGGCATAGAGTTGCTCATAATATGTTCTTATAATTGTTTGTATTTCTTTGGTGTTGCTTGTGATCTCTCCTCTTTCATTCATGATTTTGTTGATTTGGGTCATTTCTCTTTTCTTTTTGATCAGTCTGGCCAGGGGTTTATCAATCTTGTTAATTCTTTCAAAGAACCAGCTCCTAGTTTCGTTGATCTGTTCTACTGTTCTTTTGGTTTCTAGTTCATTGATTTCTGCTCTGATCTTTATGATTTCTCTTCTCCTGCTGGGTTTAGGCTTTCTTTGCTGTTCTTTCTCCAGCTCCTTTAGGTGTAGGGTTAGGTTGTGTATTTGAGACCTTTCTTGTTTCTTGAGAAAGGCTTGTATTGCTATATACTTTCCTCTCAGGACTGCCTTTGCTGTATCCCAAAGATTTTGAACAGTTGTGTTTTCATTTTCATTGGTTTCCATGAATTTTTTTAATTCTTCTTTAATTTCTTGGTTGACCCATTCATTCTTTAGTAGGATGCTCTTTAGCCTCCATGTATTTGAGTTGTTTCCGACTTTCCTCTTGTGGTTGAGTTCTAGTTTCAAAGCATTGTGGTCTGAAAATATGCAGGGAATGATCCCAATCTTTTGGTACCGATTGAGACCTGATTTGTGACCTAGGATGTGATGTATTGTGGAGAATGTTCCATGGGCACTAGAGAAGAATGTGTATTCCGTTGCTTTGGGATGGAATGTTCTGAATATGTCTGTGAAGTCCATTTGGTCCAGTGTGTCATTTAAAGTCTTTATTTCCTTGTTGATCTTTTGCTTAGATGATCTGTCCATTTCAGTCAGGGGGGTGTTAAAGTCCCCCACTATTATTGTATTGTTGTCAATGTGTTTCTTTGCTTTTGTTATTAATTGCCTTATATAATTGGCTGCTCCCATGTTCGGGGCATAGATATTTACAATTGTTAGATCTTCTTGTTGGATAGACCCTTTAAGTAGGATATAGTGTCCTTCCTCATCTCTTATTACAGTCTTTGTTTTAAAATCTAGTTTGTCTGATATAAGGATTGCCACCCCAGCTTTCTTTTGGTGTCCATTAGCATGGTAAATGGTCTTCCACCCCCTCACTTTCAATCTGGGGGTGTCTTTGGGTCTAAAATGAGTCTCTTGCAGACAGCATATTGATGGGTCTTGTTTTTTAATCCAATCTGATAGCCTGTGTCTTTTGATTGGGGCATTTAGCCCATTTACATTCAGGGTAACTATTGAAAGGTATGAATTTAGTGCCATTGTATTACCTGTAAGGTGACTGTTAACTGTCTGTTGTCTGTATTCGTTTCTGCTCTTTGCTGCTTTTAGGTTCTCTCTTTGCTTAGAGGACCCCTCTCAATATTTCTTGGAGGGCTGGTTTCGTGTTTGCAAATTCCTTTAGTTTTTGTTTGTTCTGGAAGCTTTTTATCTCTCCTTCTATTTTCAATGATAGCCTAGCTGGATATAGTATTCTTGGCTGCATATTTTTCTCGTTTAGTGCTCTGAAGATATCTTGCCAGTCCTTTCTGGCCTGCCAGGTCTCTGTGGATAGGTCTGTTGCCAATCTAATGTTTCTACCATTGTAGGTTGCATATCTCTTCTCCCGAGCTGCTTTCAGGATTTTCTCTTTGTCTCTGAGACTCATAAGTTTTACTATTAGATGTCGGGGTGTTGACCTATTTTTATTGATTTTGAGAGGGGTTCTCTGTGCCTCCTGGATTTTAATGCCTGTTTCCTTCCTCACATTAGGGAAGTTCTCTGCTATAATTTGCTCCAATATACCTTCTGCCCCTCTCTCTCTCTCTTCTTCTTCTGGGATCCCAATTATTCTAATGTTGTTTCATCTTATCGTATCATTTATCTCTCGAATTCTGCCCTCGTGATCCTGTAGTTGTTTCTCTCTCTTTTTCTCAGCCTCTTTATTTTCCATCATTTGGTCTTCTATATCGCTGATTCTCTCTTCTGCCTCATTTATCCTAGCATTTAGTGCCCCCATTTTTGATTGCACCTCATCAATAGCCTTTTTGATTTCGATTTGGTTAGATTTTAGTTCTTTTATTTCTCCAGAAAGGGTTTCTCTAATAACTTCCACGCTTTTTTCAAGCCCAGCTAGTATCTTTAAAGTCATGATTCTGAACTCTAGGTCCGACATCGTACTAATGTCCGTATTGAGTAGGTCCCTGGCTGACGGTACTACCTCTTGTTCTTTTTGCTGAGGTGATTTCTTTCGTCTTGTCATTTTGTCCAGAGGAGAATAGATGAATGAGAGAACAAAAGGCTAACAGGTTTACAACGTCCCCAGCAAATATACTGTATACAAATCAGAAAAGACCTGAAACCAGGGGAAAAGAAAGGGAAAGAAAGAAAAAAGAAAGAGAAAAAGAAAAAAAAAAGAAAAAAAGATAAAAACAAAAACAAAACAATTCAAAAAAGGCAGAATATGATCAAATATGATCAGGCTAGTGCATAGATCAGTGCCACACACTAGATTTTGGGCGTATTTTGGTCTGTTAGAAAAAGTGCCTCCTAAAATTTTAAAGGAAGAAAGACATATATGTACAAAATAAGGGTTGATACAATGAAGGGATGGAAGATGAGTGTAAAGATGAAAATTATAAAAGATTTTATAAAAGGACTTGGTAAGATAAGTTGTTTGAAAAAAGAAAGAAGATTTAAGGAAAAAAAAAAAGGAAAAAGGGAGAGAATGTGATCAGGCAGGAGACTAGAACAAAGCCATACACTAGTGGTTTAGGGTATATTTTGATCTGTTAGAAGAAACTGTACCTCAAAATTTTAAAGAGAGAACAACTTATATATATATGCCAAAAACAAGGATAACTACTATGAAGGGATAAAATATGACTCTAAAAATGAAAAAAAAATAAAAAAAATTTTTTTTTAAAAAGGGATTTATAAGATGTTGGTTGAAAAAGGGAAAAAGAAAAATAAAAAAAGTCAACAAAAATTAACTTTGATGAAATAATGAATCATGGTAAAAAAAAAAAAAAAAAAAAAAAAGAAGCCATGAATCTATGTGCAGTATTCCCCTAGCGCTGGAGTTCTCCTATTCTCCTTGATCGATCAACTTGGTCTTGGCTTGCTGGCTGTTTGTGCTGATCTTCTGGGGGAGGGGCCTGTTGCTGTGGTTTCCAAATGTCTTTGCCGGAGGCGGAATTGCCCCGCCCTTGTCGGTCTGGGCTAAGGAAGCTGCTCCAGTTTGCTCTCAGGAGCTTTTGTTCCCTGCAAGCTCTCGGTACAGCTTTGGAGGACCAGGGCGAAAATGTCGGCCTCCCAGTCTCCGCCCGGAGGAGCCGAGAACTCGGGGCCCCACTCCTCAGTGCGCCCCCAGAGAAAAGCAGTCACTCCCGTGTCCCCGGTCTCTGGCCGCACTCCGTGCTCACCCGGCCTGTGATCGAGCGTTGCTATCTCTGGCACCCGACCCCGCTCGGAGTCTCCAAACCCAGCAGATCCCTGCAGTGTGTTCCCGCACCGCTCCTCCCCGGGAAGGAAGGGGAGTCTCCCCGGATCTGCTGCTTGTTGGGTCCCTGCTGGGGGAGCCGTGCCCCGACTGGGCCGCAGATCACAGTTTGTGGCAACCCAGAGCTGAGAGCCCGCGACTCTGCTCCATCTCTGCAGCCGGCTTCCCTGCTCTGATACCTGGGAGCTCTGCCACACTCAGGCACCCCCGGTCTCTCTGTGACCCCAAGGGTCCTGAGACCACACTGTCCCGGGAGGATTCCTCCCCCCACTTAGCCACTGCAGCGACGTCCCTCCGCCGAGCCAACTTTTAAAAGGTCCGATTTTGTGCTCCGCGGCTCTAGCACTTGCCAGAAGCGGCCGGCGGAGGCCCCTCCCCCGCCGTCTATCCTCCCGAATATCGCCTCGGATTCACTTCTCCGCACGCCCTACCTTCCAGTAAGTGGTCGCTTCTCTGTTCAGAGAGTTGTTGCTACTCTCCTGTTCGATCTCCTGTTGAGTTCGTAGGTGTTCAGAATGGTTTGATCCCTATTCAGCTGAATTCCTGAGACCAGACAAAATCTAGGTCTCCTACTCCTCCGCCATCTTGCTCCGCCCCCTCAACAGATTTTTGTACATCGATTTTGTAACCTACAACTTTACTGAATTCTTGTATCAGTTCTAGCATTTTTTTGGTGGAGTCTTTTGGGTTATGTACATAAAGTATCATGTCCTCCCCTCTTGCTTTCAAAACCAAATGTTATGGGGATTTGTCTTCCCCATATGGGTTCCATGGTGTGATAATCTGTTTCTCACCCTTCTCTCCAGCACTGGCTCCCTCCCAACTATGGATAGCCATTGCCCGTTTCACTCCCTAACTACTTTTTCACTGTTTGTACTTTCCTTACTGTGACCTCTTCTGTACCTTCAGCTGTGGAGTTTGTTCTGCCAATCTTCTGGTCATTTTCTGGGTTATTTACACCAATGTGAATGTTATCTAGTTCTATCTGTGGCATAAGGTGAGCTTAGGGTTCTCCCACTCTGCCATCTTCCCCGCCTCTTGTAATGAGATTTGAATTAGTATAATGTTACCACATTAAGAATTTTATCTTATCTCGTGTGTTTTCCATGCTTAATTATTTACCATTAAAGACAAATGAAAATTATATATGAGACCTCTTTACAGAAAAACTGCAGTGTAAGAGCAAAATGTTTTTGTTAATATTTCCCAAAACTTTGTTTTCAGAATAAAATTTTCATGGAGGTGGGCAGGTCTCATGTTAACAATAGGTGAATTCATGGTCATTAAAATAATAGGTCATTTGAATTCATCTTTCAGCCGTTTTCTGCTTAAGTCTTCATATCTGTAGAGTCTGCTTTTAGACAACATGCTTGAGTTATGGAAACTTGAGCAAGGCAAAATGTCCTACAGGACATTGCTGAATGCAAAGCAACCCATCTCGAAATGGTCAAAGGCCCCAACTAAACAATGGGCTACTTACAACCAAGCACAGCTACCAAAAAAAGGTGAAGCCCATATGTTCCCACATTTCCTCACTCTGCCCTGTATCTGTAGCTCCTCATCACTACCTCATGGAAGACAGTATATAGTTTGCTGCCCTGCCCAATGTTCCCTTGCCGTGTATTCAGTAATAATTTTTGTTCTGCCTTGGGTGAATTCTTTCACCATCAGTGCTGTGTGTCCCCACCTAAACAAAACACACCACAATATCTTTTTGGAAGCCTAGTTTCTTTTGACATCATGATATAGGGTCAGCTTTTGAGCATGAGGACTAAATTACTAAAGTTCTGGAGCTAGTTTTTCTAGTAAATCTGAAACTTATTAGCCAATTTTCATTCTGCATTGTAGACTAATCAAAGGAGCTATTTTAATATGACACTGAATTTCAAATTAGGAAAATAATTTAGGTCATTTAGTATAACTATAGGCATAGGTGAATTCATGGTTTTATAAGGAATCTTTTTATAAGGAATCTATGCTGCTCTCAGTGTGACCTTCTAGCACTATAGTGGATAATTCAAAGGCTGCATTTTTTTTTTCAGAGAAAAAAGGAAAGGACTTAAAAGTCATTTAGTCTAACTAGACTTGGATGCATATATTCCCTTTACAATATCCCTTCCTGTCCCCCAAATGGTTGCTTTTTCTCTGTTTGACCCAAATGCTTGAAAATAGGGCCTTGGAACAGGGCTTTGGAATGCTAGATACTGTGTTGGACAGCATTGGCGATGATTAAAGTGCTTTGGGATCTATTATTATCTTTGAAATTCTTTTTTTGTGGAGTCCAATCTTATAAATAACCAGAAAGCATTTGACCAGACAACCCCCACTATTTTTATGGCTAAAGCTTTCTTTATTTTATAGAAATGCAAAACAAAACAAAACAATTAAACTGGAATAATTTTTTATTTACCTGACAGAAATGGCTGTTCGCACCAAGCCAGGCAACAAAGAGCTATTTTTAATAGTGTAATACTTTATTCTTAATTTAAAAAGCAAAATATTCTCTCCAAAAAGAGAATAATAACTTGGTAATCTTAAATATTATCTCTAAATTTGTTTATATTTAGTTTTTACTCTGCTAAATTATAAACTGTGGCACATTGAAATTTTCAAGAGTTTATTTGAGCACACATCCCTTTAAATTAGTGCCAAAACAGTTGAAATTGATTCACAGCACTCCACCAACAGGAGCTAAGGAAGAGGCTTTTAAAGGAAAGACACAGGGCGCCTGGGTGGCTCAGATGGTTAAGCGTCTGCCTTTGGCTCAGGTCGTGATCCCAGGGTCCTGGGATCGAGTCCCGCATTGGGCTCCCTGCTCAGTGGGGAGCCTGCTTCTCCCTCTGCTTCTCTCTCTCTCTCTCTCTGTCTCTCATGAATAAATAAATAAAATCTTTAAAAAAATAAAAAAATAAAGGAAAGACACAGTAGGAAAGCAGGAATATTATTTTATGAGTGAGTATAGGTTAAGCAGTTGCCTTATTTGAGAAAGTTTAGTTTTCTGTTTGTGATTGGTTGTTATTTAGTTTCATTTTCTTGGATGGATTCAAGTGCATTGTCTCTGATTTAGGTTTTGGATTGTTTACAGGCGTTACTTAACCATTAGAGCCACCCTAGACTTTGACAATTCAAATAGTTCAGGAACAGTTTAAAATGAAAAACAGTGGGAGGAAGGCAAAATGGCAGAGAAGTAGGGGACCCCATTTAAACTGGTCCCCTGAATTTAGCTGGATATGTATCAAACCATTTTGAACACCCATGAAATCAACCTGAGATGTAAGAATATATATCTGGATCTCTACAGGCAGAAAAGTGGTTGCTTTTTGCAAGGTAGGAAGGGCAGAGTCATGAATATGCAGGGAGATATTGGAAGATAAACAGAGGAGGAGGGAGCCGCCATATGCTGGCACCTAGAACATGATATAACATCGAAGTGCAAAATCAGAACCCTTAGAAATCTGTTCTAGTAAGAGACTTCCCTCCCTGAAGGGGGCTTTGGTAATGAAAAGGCAGAATTCTAGGTAGGGAATTGTGGTCTCAGGATATGAGAGACCACAGAGCAAAAGGAGTTTCCTGACGTGGTAGAGGGCCTGAGCACTGGAGCCAGGAAGCAAGTTATAGTCAGTGAGCCCAGGAAGGGAATCTCAACTAGGACCCCAGAAACCACGAACCAGGTGGGTGGATAACCACTCTCCTTGAACAGCCTGAAAAAACCTGGAAGTAGCGCCCATGACAGGGCAAAAACTTACAGAGCAGTAGTGGTGGGGAAAGGGCTTTAGGGCTGAACTGAGTGTGATTCTGGTGTCTTGGGCGCATGCATGGGAGCCCACAGTCACACAGTTTTAAAAGCACAAAGGGCAGAAATAATCCCGGGCCCCTAAAAACACTTCTGAGAATAGCTATGGGTGCACACCATGGGAAGCTGCTGTTTTTAGCAGTGCAAGCAGAAGTGGAGACTGTTTGTCCTGCAGAGTTTATTAAAGAGGGCAGACTGCAAATTTTTTGCTCTGGGCAAGAGGTTAGGCTGTAGCCATTTTTGATCTGATCCCCTGAAGAGGCACAGAAAGGCCCCAGCGTACAAAAGACACTTAGAAGTCCAGTTTCCACTGAGCCCATCCCCCACACAGAGGGTGGGGCATCTCTGCACAAATAAGATTACTTGAGAAACAGAGCAGCAGAGCCCTCCCCCAGAAGACAGGTTGGAAGAACAGATGGATGACAATCCTTTGGATCCTATAAGACTGTAAAATCCCAACACAGGGGGGGAAATGTATATTGAGCTCCAGGTGTGGCCTCACAACTTGTTTATTTTTCAGATATAATTTTCCTTTCCTTTTCTTTCTTTCTTTTTGTCTTTTTTCCCTTTCTCACGCCATTTTCCCCTGCTGTATTCTTCTTTATACCTTCTCCTCATTTCAACTAGACGTCTATTATACTAACTCTTTTTTTCATAGGCGCTTTTTAACTTGTATTTTTACACGCCTATATTTTTTATAGATATATGCTTTATTTTAGCCCATTTTTCACTCTACTCAGTTTTACCTTTTTATATATACAAGTTTTACTTTCTTAGTAATTTTGGGATATAGTGTCCTCTAACACACAGAACATACACCCAGGAACAATTGAAACACCCTATGTTGTCCACACTGAGATTACAGCCCTGCTTTCCGTCCCCCCATTTTTAAAATTTTCAATCCTCTTTATATATAAATTTTTTATGTTTTTTCAATTTTGAAATTTTATTCCTGTGTTAAATTTTGGCTTTTTTTTCCAGTAGTGGCACATGACCACTCCAGATATTTCTTTTTTTTTAAGATTTTATTTATTTGACAGAGAGAGACACAGCGAGAGAGGGAACACAAGCAGGGGGAGTGGGAGTGGGAGAGGGAGAAGCAGGCTTCCCATTGAGCAGGGAGCCTGATGTGGGGCTCGATCCCAGGACCCTGGGATCATGACCTGAGCTGAAGGCAGATGCTTAAGGACTGAGCCACCCAGGCACCCCCACTCCAGATATTTCTAGGGTGCATCGAGCTTGGGTTGTGGTTGATAGTTTGTATTCTGTACATTTGTTCAACCATCCATCAACAGAATGAATAAGAGGAGGAATTCACAACAAAGGAAAGAAACAGAAAAATTGTCTTCTGTCACAGAACTAATGGATATGGATATTAGCATGATGCCAGAGACAGACTTCAGGACAGCAATCATGAAGTCAATAGCTAGGCTTGAAAAAAGCATTAGTGACAATATGTAATCAGGACAAACTTAAAAATGCTATGAATGAGATGCAGTCTAACCTGGATACTATAGCAGCCAGGGTAAATGAAGCAGAAAACAAATTAGTGACCTAGAAGTTAAGCAGATAGGAAGGAAGCTGAAGTAGATAGGGATAGGCAGCTAATGGCACATGAGATTAGATTTAGAAAGATCAGTGATGCCATGAAACAATCCAATGTGAGAATTATTGGAATCCCTGAGGGGGTGGGGAGAGAGAGAGGACTAGAAGGTATATATGAGCAAATAATAGCTGAGAACTTCTCTAATCTGGAGAAGGAAAAAAGCATTCGAGTTCAAGAAGCAGAGAGGACCCCTCCCAAAATCAATAAAAATAGATCAGCACCCCAATATGTAATAATGAAGCTTGCAAACTGTAGAGCCAATGAAGATATCCTGAGAGCAGCTAAGGGGAAGAGATTTCTTATGTACAGAGGGAGGAACATCAGAATAACATCAGACCTGTCCACAGAGACCTGGTAAGCCAGAAAGGGCTGACAGGACATATTTAGGGTACTAAGTGAAAAGAACATGCAGCCAAGAATACTTTACCCCACACGACTGTCATTCAGAAAGGCTGAAAAGATAAAGCGCTTTCAGGACAGGCAGAAACTGAAAGAATATGTGACCACCAAGCAAGCCCTGTAAGAAATATTAAGGGGGATTTTGTAAACCAAGAGAAACCCCAAGAATCACATACACCAGCAAGAAACAGAAAACCTACAGAAACAGGGACTTTACAAGCAATACTGAATTCATATCGTTCAATAGTTACTCTCAACATGAATGGGCTGAATGCTCCCATCAAGAGACACAGGGTTTCAGATTGGATAAAAAAGGAGGACCCATCTATATGCTCTCTATAAGAGACTCATTTTAAACCTAAAGACGACTCCAGATTAGAGGTAAGGGGATGGAGAACCATTTACCATGCCAATGGACCTCAAAAGAAAGCTGGGGTAACAATTATCAGACAAATTAGATTTTAAACCAAAGACTATTGTAGGAGATGTAGAGGGACACTACATCATACTTAAAGGGTCTATCAAACAAGACGATCTAACAAAATAAATATCCATGCCTCCAACATGGGAGCAACCAATTACATAAACCAATTAATAAACAAAATAAAAAAATATATGGATAGTAATACATTAATTGTAGGAGACCTCAATACTCCACTCACAGCAATGGACAGATCATCTAAGCAGAAGATCAAAAAAGAAACAAAAACTTTGAATGAGACATTGGAACAGATGGACTTCATAGATATATACAGAACGTTCCATCCTAAAACAACAGAATACACATTCTTCTCAAATGCACATGGAACTTTCTCTAGAATAGACAACAGACTGGGTCACAAATCAGGTCTCAACTGATACCAAAGGATTGAGACTATGCCCTGCATATTTTCAGACCACAGTGCTGTGAAACTGGAACTCAACCACAAGAAGAAATTTAGACAGAACTCAAGCACTTGGAATTTAAAGTACATCTTGCTAAAGAATTATTGGGTCAACCAGGAAATTAAAGAAGAACTTAAACAATTCATGGAAACTAATGAGAATGAAAACACATTGGCCAAAACCTATGGGATATTGCAAAGGCAGTCTTAAGAGGGAAATACATAGCCATTCAAGCCTGTCTCATAAAATTAGAAAAATCCCAAATGCACCAGCTAACCTTACACCTAAAGAACTGGAGAAAGAACACCAAATAAGGCCTAAACCAAGCAGGAGAAGAGAAATGATAATGATTAGAGCAGAGACCAATGGAATAGAGACCAGACAAACAGTCAAACAGATCAAGGAAACTAGAAGGTGGTTTTTGAAAAAATTAATAAGATCAATAAAACACTGGCCAGACTTATCAAAAAAAAAAAAAAAGGAAAGGACCCAAATTAATAAAATCATGAATGAAGGGCAGAGATCATGATTACTGCCAAGGAAATAGAAACAATTATTAGAAATTATTACCAGCAACTATATGCCAAAAAATTAAGCAATCTTAAAGAAATTGATGCATTCCTGGAAACTTACAAACTACCAAGACTGAAACAGCAAGAAATAGACAATTTGAATAGGCCAATAATCAGCAAGGAAATTGAAGCAGAATCAAAAACTTCCCAAAAAACAAGATTCCAGGACCAGATGGCTTCCCAGGGGAACTGTAACCAAACATTTAAAGAATAAATAATACCTATTCTAGTGAAGCTGCTTCAAAAAATAGAAAAAGAAGGAAAACTTCTAAACTCGTTCTACAAGGCCAGCATTACCCAGATCCCCAAACCAGACAAAGACCCTGTTGAAAGGGAGAATTATATACCAATATCCCTATGTATATGGATGCCAAAATACTCAACAACATTCTAGCCAATAAGAATCAACAATACATTAAAAGGATTATTTACCACAACCAGGTAGGATTTATTCCTGGAATGCAAGAGTGGTTCAACATTCACAGATCAATCAATGTGATAGAGCACATCAATAAAAGAAAGACAAGAACCAGATGACCCTCTCAATCGATGCAGAGAAAGTATTTGACAAAGTACAACATCCATTCCTGATTAAAACACTTCAAAGTACAGGGATAGAGGGAACATACTTTAATATTATAAAAGCAATCTATGAAATGCCCACAGTGAATATCATTCTTAATGGGGAAAAACTGAGAGCTTTTCCCTTAAGGTCAGGAACATGACAAGGATGCCCACTCTCAGCACTATTGTTCAACATAGTACTAGAAGTCCTAGCAACAGCAATCAGACAACAAAAAGAAATAAACGGCATTCAAACCAGCAAAAAAAGAAGTCAAGTTCTTTCCTTTGCAGATGATGAGATACTTTATGCAGAAGCCCAAAAGGCTCCACCCTCAAGTTATGAGAACTCATACAGCAATTCAACAATGTGGCAGGATAAAAAAAATCAATGCACAGAAGTCAGTTGCATTCCTATACACTAACAATGTAACTGAAGAAAAAGATATTAAGGAATTAATTCCATTTACAATAGCTCCAAAAATCATGAGATACGTAGGGATAAACCTAATGAAAAAGGTAAAAGATCTGTACTCTAGAAACTACAGAACACTTATGAAAGAAATTGAGGAAGATGCAAAGGAATGGAAAAACATTCCATGCTCATGGATTGGAAGAATAAATACTGTTTAAATATCTATGCTACCCAGAGAAATCTACACATTCGCCAGTGCAATCTCAATCAAAATACCATTGACATTTTTCACAGAGCTGGAACAAACAATCCTAAAATGTGTGTGGAACCAGAAAAGACCCCAAATCGCTAGGGGAATGTTGAAAAAGAAAATCAAAGTTGGGGGCATCATGTTGCCTGATTTCAAGCTATATTACAAAGCAGTGATCACCAAGACAGCATGGTACTGGCACAAAAACAGACATATAGACCAGTGGAACAGAATAGAGTGCCCAGATATGGACCCTCAACTCTATGGTCAAATAATCTTCGACAAAGCAAGAAAAAAATATGCAATGGGAAAAAAAACAGTCTCTTCAATAAATGCTGCTGGGTAAATTGGACAGCCATATGCAGAAAAATGAAACTGCACCATTCCCTTACACCATACACAAGGATAAATTCAAAATGGATGAAAGACCTCAATGTGAGACAGTAATCCATCAAAATCCTAGAGCAGAACATAGATAGTAACCTCTTCGACATTAGCCACAGTGACTGCTTTAAAAAGACGTCTCTAAGGGCAAGGGAAACAAAAGCAAAAATGAACTATTGGGACTTCATGAAAATAAAAAGCTTCTGCACAGTAAATGATACACTCAACAAAACTAAAAAACCTACGGAATGGGAGAAGATATTTGCAAATGGCATTACAGATAAAGGGCTAGTATCTAAGACCTGTAAAGAACTTCTCAAACTCAACACCCAAAAACAAATAATCCAGTCAGGAAATGGGCAGAAGACATGAACAGACACTTCTCCAAAGAAGACATACATATAAATGACCAAAAGTTACCTGAAAAAATGGTCCACATCACTTGCCATCAGGGAAATACAAGTCAAAACCACAATGAAATACCACATTACACCAGTTAGAATGGCCAGAATTAACAAGACAGGGAACAACAAATGTTGGTGAGGACATGGAGAAAGGGGAACCCTCTTGCACTGTTGGTGAGAATGCAATCTGGTACAGCCACTCTGGGAAACATTATGTAGGCTCCTCAAGAAGTTAAAGATAAGGCTACCCATGACCCAGAAATTGCACTACTGGGTATTTACCTCAAAGATAAAGTTGTAGTGAAAAGAAGGGGCACATGAACCCCAATGTTCATAGAAGCAATGTCCACAATAGTCAAACTGTGGAAGGAGCTGAGATGTCCTTCAACAGATGAATGGATAAAGAAAATATGGTTCATATATACAATGGAATATTATTCAGCCATCAGAAAGGATGAATACCTGCCATTTTCATCGGCATGGAACTAACTGGAGGGTATTATGCTAGGTGAAATAAGTCAAGCAGAGAAAGACAATTATCATATAGTCTCACTCATATGTGGAACATAAGGAATAGTGCAGAGGACAATAGGGGAAGGGAGGGAAAACTGAATGGGAAGAAATCAGAGAGTGAAAGAAACCATGAGAGATATGCATGGTTCCATATGCAATGGAAAAAAAAAGCCTCTTCAATAAATGCTGCTGGGTAAATTGGACAGCCATATGCAGAAAAATGAAACTGCACCATTCTCTTACACCATACACAAGAATAAACTCAAAATGGATGAAAGACCTCAGTGTGAGACAGTAATCCATCAAAATCCTACAGCAGAACATAGATAGTAACCTCTTCGACATTAGCCACAGTGACCGCTTTAAAAAGACGTCTCTAAGGGCAAGGGAAACTGAAGGTTGTGGATAGGGAGGTAGGTGGGGGGATGGGATAACTGGGTGATGGTCATTAAGGAGGGCATGTGATAAGTTGAGCACTGGGTGTTATACACAACTACTGAATCTTTGAACACTACATGATAAACTTATATGCTAGCTAACTGAATATAATAATAAAAAAAATCTTACAAATAAAAATACCTTATGATGCAATAATTACACTACTGGGTATTGGCCCAAAGAAAATGAGAACACTAATTAGAAAAGATAGTTGCACCCCTATGTTTATTTCGGCATTATTTACAATAACCAAGATATGGAAACAACCTAAGTGTCTATCAATAGACAAATGGATAATGAAGATGGTATATATATATACATATATATATGTATATATATATAAAATAGACACATACATATACAATGGAATATTATTCAGCATTAAAAAAGAATGGGATTGTGTCATTTGTGACAACATGGATGGACCTAGAAGCTATAATGCTAGGTGAAATAAGCCAGTTACAGA
This sequence comes from Eumetopias jubatus, assembly GCF_037043125.1. Taxonomy (NCBI): domain Eukaryota; kingdom Metazoa; phylum Chordata; class Mammalia; order Carnivora; family Otariidae; genus Eumetopias; species Eumetopias jubatus. Next base: position 81,659,502 of record NW_028274817.1, read on the forward strand.
AAGACAAATACCATATGATATCATTCATATATGGAACCTAAAAACAAACAAGAAAACCAAAAAAAACAAACACACATACACAAACACACACACACACACAAAAACCAACAACAAAAAAAGTAGAATCAGACATATAAATAAAAAGAACAAACTGATGGTTGCATAGGGCAGAGGGTGGGAGGATGAGCAAAATGGGTGAAGGGGAGTGGGAGATATAGGCTTCCAGTTATGGAATAAATGATTCATAGGAATAAAAGACATACTGTATATAAAGGAAATATATAGTCAATGATATTGTAATAGCATTGTATGGTGACAGATGGTACCTACATTTGTGGTAAGCATATCATAATATATAGATTTTTGAATCACTATGCTGTATACCTGAAACTAATGTAACATTCTATGTCAACTATCCTCAAATAAAAAAATTAGCCCAGTGTTGGGTATTAAGTAGGGAATGTATTGCATGGAGCACTGGGTGTTATATACAAACAATGAATCATAGAACAGTACATCAAAAACTAATGATGTACTGTATGGTGACTAACAAAACACATAATAAAAAAATTAAGTTATAAAAAAATAAATAAAATGAGGAGGGGAAAAGATGGCGGAGGAGTAAGGGACCCTATTCCAACCAGGTTGTCCCCGGATTTGAGCTGGATATCTACCAGACCACTCTGAACACCCACGAAATCAGCCTGAGATTTAAGAAGATAGATCTGGATCTCTACAAACAGAATATCACAGGTGGTTCATTTCGAGGTACAAAGCAGGGAGCCGTGACTCTGCAGACAGATATTGGAGGATAAATAGAAGGAACAGGGAGCCGAGCCGTCGGGATCCTACACCACCGGTGAGTGATAGTCTCCTGGACTGGGGATGGGACACAGACTTGCAGACCCATAGCAATGGGAAAAGGACTTTAGAGCAATCCCCCAGACTGAAACCAGAGTGGTGGGGCTGTGCATATGAACTGGAGGCGGCTGGCGATTTTAGAGGCACAAAGGGCAGAGATGTGTCCCCACCTGGAGGTGAGGACTGGGAGCAATGCTGAGGGGCGCACAACCTAGGATCTGCAGTTTATAGCAGCACAGACAGAAACAGAGACAGTGTGGCCTGGAGAGCTAACTGAAGAACAGACTGCGACCTCTCTGCTCTGAGGCAGAGGGTTGGAAATGATCTTTTCTGCTCTGACTCTTGGAAGAGAGGCAGAAAGCTGCCAGGGAAAGCGGCCAGAAAACAAAAGTCCCCCAAAACCGGTTTTCACTGAGCCCATCCCCCACCAGAGGGGGCGTGGCAACTCTGCCCAAACAGGGTTGCCTGAGTAACAGTGCAACAGGCCCCTCCCCCAGAAGACAGGCTGGGAAAACAAGAGGCCAGCAACCCTAAGGTCCCAAGAAAACAGGTGCATCTTGCTTGGGTTGTGGTCAGTAATTTGAACTCTACATTCCCTCAACAGAATAGGAAAAATTCAGAGAATATGATTTATGCCACAGATTTGCAAATGATACAAATATAACCAAGATGTCAGAGATGGAATTCAGGGTAGCAATTGGGAAGAAAATAGCTAGAATGGAGAAATCAATTAATGACAAGGTAGAGACTCTAAGGGCAGAAATGAAAGCTGAATTGGCAGAACTTAAAAATGCTATCAATGAGATCCAATCTACTCTAAGATAATCTAACAGCTAGAGTAAGCAAGGCAAAAGAATGAATTAGTGATCTAGAAGACCAATTAATACAGAAAAAGGGAAAAGAGGAGGTCAGGGAAAAATAACTCAGAATCCATGAAAATAGAATCAGAGAAATAAGTGACACCACAAAACGTTCCAATGTCAGAATCATTGGGATCCCTGACGGGGTGGAGAGAGAGAGCGAGAGAGAGAGAGAGAGAGAGAGAGAGAGGACTAGAAGATATATTTGAGCAAATCATAGCTGAGAAGTTCCCTAATCTGGGGAATGAAACAAATATTCATGCCCTAGAGGCAGAGAGGACCCCTCCCAGGATCAAGGAAAACAGACCAACACCCTGGCATGTAATAGTAAAACTCGCAAATCTTAGAACCAAGGAAACCATCTTAAGGGAAGTTAGGGGAAGAGATTCCTTAGATTCAGAGGGATGAACATCAGAATAACGTCAGACCTATCCACAGAGACCTAGCAAGCCAGAAAGGGCTGGCAAGACATATTCAGTGTACTAAATGAGAACAACATGCAGCCAAGAATACTTTATCCAGCAAGGCTCTCATTTAGAATGGATGTAGAAATACAGACAAAACTGGCAGAAACTGAAAGAATATGTGACCACTAAGTCAGCCCTGCAAGAAATATTAAGGGGGGGTTCTAAAAAAGAGAAAGACCTCAAGAGTGATATAGAACAGAAATTTACAGGGACAATCTATAAAAACAACGTCTTCACAGGCAACATGATGACAATTAATTCATATCTTTCAATAGTCACTCTCAATGTGAATGGCCTAAATGCTCCCATAAAATGGCATGGGGTTGCAGATTGGATAAAAAGACAGGACCCATCCATATGCTGTCTAGAAGAGACTCATTTTGAACCTAAAGATACATCCAGACTGAAAGTAAAGGGATCGAGATTTATCTTCCATGCCACCAATGGACCTCAAAAGGAAGCTGGGGTAGCAATTCTTATATCAGACAAATTAGATTTTAAGCTAAAGACTGTAGTTAGAGACACAGGACACTATATCATTCTTCAAGTGTCTATCCAACAAGAAGATCTAACAATTGTAAATATCTACGCCCCCAACATGGGAGCAGACATCTACATAAGCCAACTGTTCACCAAAATAAAGAGTCATATTGATAACAATGCGTTAATTGTAGGAGACCACAATAGTCCACTCTCAGCAATAGACAGATCATCTAAGCAGAAAATCAACAAAGAAACAAGAGCTTTGAATGACACACTGGACCAAATGGACCTCATAGATACATACAGAACATTCCACTCTCAAAAAACAGAACACTCATTCTTTTCAAACGCACAGAAAACTTTCTCCAGAATAGGCCACATACTGGGTTACAAATCAGGTCTCAACTGATACCAAAAGACTGAGATTATTCCCTGCATATTCTCAGACCATAATACTTTAAAACTGGAACTCAATCACAAGAAAAATTTGGCAGAAATTCAACCACGTGGAAGCTAAAGACCACTCTGCTCAAGAATGTATAGGTCAACCAGGAAATCAAAGGAGAACGTAAACAATACATGGAAACCAATGAGAACAAAAACACATTGGTCCAAAACCTATGGGATACTATAAAGGCAGTCCTAAGGGGAAAATACATAGCCATCCAAGCTTCACTCAAAAAAATAGAAAAATCCCAAATTCACCAACTAACTTTACACGTTAAAGACTTGAGAAAAAACAACAAATGATGTCTAAGCCACTCTTTAGAAGAGAAATAATGAAGATTAGAGCAGAGATCATGAATTAGAAACCAGAAACACTGTAGATCAGATCAACGAAACTAGAAGCTGGTTCTTTGAAAGAATTAATAAGATCAATAAACCACTGGGCAGATGTATCCAAAAAAAGAGAGAAAGGACCCAAATTAATAAAATTTTGAATGAAAGGGGAGAGATTACGACTAACACCAAGGAAATAGAAACAATTATTAGAAATTATTATCAACAACTATGTGCCAATAAATTGAGCAACCTGAAAGAAATGGATGCCTTCCTGGAAACCTACAAACTCCCAAGACTGAAACAGGAAGAAATTGACAACTTAATTAGGCCAATAACCAGTAATGAGATTAAAGCAGTGATCAAAAACCTCCTAAAAAACAAGAGTCCAAGGCCTGATGGATTCCTGGGGAATTCTACCAAACATTCAAGGAAGAAATAATACCTATTCTCCTGAAGCTGTTTCAAAAATAAAAACAGAAGGAAACCTCTCAGACTCATTGTATGAGGCCAGCATTACCTTAATCCCCAAACCAGGCAAAGACCCCATCAAAAAGGAGAATTTCAGACTGATATCCCTGATGAATACGGATGCCAAAATTCTCAACAAAATCGTAGCTAATAGGATCCAACAGTACATTAAAAGGATCATCCACCATGACCAAGTGGGATTTATCCCTGGGATGCAAGGGTAGTTCAACATTGACAAATCAATCAATGTGACAGACACATTAATAAGAGGAGAGAGAAGAACCATATGGTACTCTCAATTGATGCAGAAAAAACATTTGACAAAATACAGCATCCTTTCCTGATTAAAACTCTTCAGAGTATAGGGATAGAGGGAACATTCCTCAAGTTCATAAAATCCATCTATGAAAAACCCACAGGGAATATCATCCCCAATGGGGAAAAGCTGAGAGCCTTTCCCTTAAGATCAGCAACATGACAAGGATGCCCACTCTCACCAGTATTGTTCAACATAGTACTAGAAGTCCTACCAACAGCAATCAGACAACAAAAAGAAATAAAAGTACTCACTCAAATTGGCACAGAAGTCAAACTCTCTCTCTTTGCAGATGTCATGATACTTTATGTGGAAAACCCAAAAGACTCCATGCCCAAATTACTAGAACTCATACAGCAATTCAGTAATGTGGCAGGATAAAAATCAATGCACAGAAATCAGTTGCTTTCTTATACACTAACAATGCAACCGTAGAAAGAAAAATTAGAGAAAGGATTCCATTTACAATAGCACCATAAACTCTAAGATACCTCGGAATAAATCTAACCAAAGAGGGAAAGGATCTATACTCTAGGAACTATAGAACACTCATGAAAGAAATTGAAGACACAAAAAGATGGAAAAACATTCCATGCTCATGGATTGGAAGAATAAACATTGTTAAAATCTCTATGCTACCCAGAGCAATCTATACCTTCAATGCCATCCTGATCAAGATTCCAATGACGTTTTCCTACGTGCTAGGAAAAACAATCCTAAAATTTGTATGGAATCAGAAAAGACCCCGAATTGCCAAGGAAATGTTGAAAAACAAAAACAAAGCTGGGGGCATCATGTTGCCTGATTTCAAGCTATATCACAAAGCAGTGCTCACCAAGAGAGCACGGTCCTGGCACAAAAACAGACACATAGACCAATGGAATAGAATAGAGAGCCCAGATATGGACCCTCAACTCTATGGTCAAATAATCTTCGACAAAGCAGGAAAAAATATGCAATGGAAAAAATAAATGGTGCTGGGAAAATTGGACAGCTGTAAACAGAAGAATGAAACTCGAACTTTCCCTAACACCATACACAAAGATAAACTCAAAATCGATGAAAGACCTCAATGTGAGACTGGAATCCATCAAAATCCTAGAGTAGAACATAAGCAGTAACCTCTTTGACATCAGGCATAGCAACTTCTTTCAAGATACATCTCCAAAGGCTAGTGAAACAAAAGCCAAAATGAACTTTTGGGACTTTATCAAGATAAAACGCCTCTGCACAGCAAAGGAAACAGTCAAGGAAACAAAGAGGCAACCAAGAGAATGGAAGAAGATATTTGCAAATGACACTATAGATAAAGGGCTGGTATCCAAGATCTATATAGATCTTCTCAAACTCAACACTCAAAAAACAAATAATCAAGTCAAAAAATGGGCAAAAGACATAAACAGACACTTCTCCAAAGAAGACATGCAAATGGCTAAGAGACACATGAAAAAATGTTCATCATCATTAGCCATCAGGGAAATTCAAATCAAAACAACATTGAGATACCATGTTACACCAGTTAGAATGACAAAAATTGACAAGGCAAAAAACAACAAATGTTGGAGAGGTTGTGGAGAAAAGGGAACCCTCTTACACTGTTGGTGGGAATGCAAGTTGGTACAGTCACTTTGGAAAGCAGTGTGGAGTTGCCTCAAAAAATTAAAAATAGAGCTACCCTAAGACCCAGCAATTACACTACTGTGTATTTACCCCAAATACACAGATGTAGTAAAAAGAAGGGCCATATGCACCCCACAGTTCATAGCAGCAATGTCTGCAATAGCCAAACTGTGGAAAGAGCTGAGATGCCCTTCAACAGATGAATGGATAAAGAAGATGTGGTCCATATATACTAGGGGATATTACTTAGCCATCAGAAAGGATGAATACCCAACTTTCACATCAACATGGACGGGACTGGAAGAGATTATGCTATGTGAAATAAGTGAAGCAGAGAAAGTCAATTATCATATGCTTTCACTTATTTGTGGAACATAAGGAATAGCATGGAGGACAATAGGAGAAGGAAGGAAAAATGAAGGGAGGGGGAATCGGTGGGAGAGATGAGCCATGAGAGATTATGGACTCTGAGAATCAAATTGAGGGTCTTAGAGGGGAGGGGCGTGGGCGGATTTGTTAGCCTGGTGATGGGTATTAAGGAGGGCACATACTGCAGGGAGCACTGGGTGTTATACGAAAACAACGGATCGTGGATCACTACATCAAAAACTAATGATGTATTGTATGGTGACTAACATAGCATAATAATTTAAAATTAGAATAAATAAATAAATAAATAAATAAATAAAATGAAAAACAGGAATTTTTCACCCTACACTTCCCCATTCTTTTTCCTATTCTTCAGGTATAATCACATTTTTCCTATCTTTTTATTTTACCTTTTTAATAGTTTTATTTAAGTATTTAATACATGGACATGGTAACTCATACTACAATACAAAAGAATATGAAAAACCTCTCCCTGCTTGCCAACGTATCACCATTTTTCTTTAAACTAATACCAGTTTCTGCAGTATCCTTCTAGAAAAATTGTAACCATATACAATAAACAAATATATATTTACGTTTTTTACATAAATAAGAGTATACACATTTTATTATAAATCTTGCTTTTTTATGCTAAATATATCTTCAAACACAGTCCATATGAGCTCATATAGATCTCCCTTCCTCTTTCTAGTGGCATGATATCTTTCTATGGACCATTTTTTGTTGTTCTAGTTGATGGCATTTAAATTTTCCTCCCTTCTTTTGTTTTGAACAACCATGATGCAGTAAATATTATCATAAATTTATCTTTGCTTCCATTTGTATTTCTTGTAGGCTAAATTCTTATAAATGGAATTGCTGAATAAAATGCATTTAAAAATTACAGGTATTGGGTGCCTGGGTGGCTCCAGTCGATTGAGTGTCTGCCTTCAGCTCAGGTCGTGATCCCAGGGTCCTTGGATCGAATCCCACATCGGACTCCCTGCTCCGTGGGGAGCCTGCTTCTCCCTATGCCTCTCTCTCATTCTGTCTCTCATGAATAAATAAATAAAACCTTTAAAAATAAATAAAATAAAAATAAAAATTACGGGTATTGTCATATATCACTCCAAACTGTTTCTATAGGTTTCAACCATCACTGCTAATACATAAGTTCCAGAGGCAACCACTTTTTTTAGTTTTTCTTTTTTAATTAAGAGCATTATTCATCTATTACATGTTCTCTTCTCTGTTGTAGTTTATTTCCAACCAGCCACCTGTTTCTAATTTTTTATCTCATTTAGTATTGCTTATTGTTTTTAAAATTCAGAAGGAAGCAACAGAAATTATTAAAAGCATTTAAAACAAAACCTATGAGGAAAAGCTATGAGTACTGGGATAATTAATCTACAGGATTTTCAAATTCATGAGGAATTATTAGTTGAAATTAATTGAATATTAGATAGTGTCTACTATTTCTCATCTGAGAAAAACTGAGGACAAAAGGATATGTAGTAGTATAATTATGAAAAAGCTCATAAGAATTTTAAAATATTGGAATGGAATATGAAAATAAAAACAGGATGGACATTGACGGGATCAATCAGGTCCTTCTTATATTGGAAGGATAGGGATAATGTTTCGTGTTATAGAATCCTAAATTTGGCTGCCAGTCACTTGAAAGGCCTATAGTCAAGAGCATAGTTCTCCATTTCTTTTTTGTCATTTTCAACTTTTTTCATAAGTGTTCCATAGATTTAAGACAACAGATCTTTTACCTCTCTGGGTAGGCTTATGGTTTTTGGTGCAATTATAAATAAGATCAATTCTTTGATTTCATTTTCTGCTACTTCATTATTGGTGCATAGAAATGCAACAGATTTCTCTACATTGATTTTATATCTTGAGATTTTGCTGAATTTCTGTATCAGTTCTAACAATTTTTTGGTGGAGTCTTTTGGGTTTTCTACATAGAGTATCATGTCATCTGTGAAAAGTGAAAGTTTGACTTCTTCCTTACTGATTTGGATGCCTTTTTATTTCTTTTTGTTGTCTGACTGCTGAGGCTAAGACTTCCCAGGACTATGTTAAAAACAATGTTGAGAGTGGACATCCCTGTCTTGTTCTTGACTGTAGAGAAAAAGCTATGTTTTTCTCCATCGAGGGTAATATCAGTTTTGGGTCTTTTTGTATATGGCCTTTATGATGCTGAGGTATGTTCCCTCTATCCCTACTTTGTTGAGGATTTTTATCAAGAAAGGATGCTGTATTTTGTCAAATGTCTTTTCTGCATCTAATGAGAGGATCATATGGTTCTTATCCTTTTCTTTTATTAATGTGGTGTATCACATTGATTGATTTACAAATATTGAACCAACCCTTCAGCCCAGATAGAGTGTATTGTGTGTATTGTGCTGAGTTAAATAAGTCAGAGAAAGACAAATACCATATTATTTTACTCATATGTGGAATTTAAGAAACAAAACAGATGAACATAGTGGAAGGTGGAAAAAAAGGAGGCAAACCAAAAGACTCTTAAGGATAGAGAACAAACTGAGTGTTGATGGAGGGAGGTGGGTGGGCTATGTGCTATATAGGTGATGAGTATTAAGGAGATAACTTGTGATGGAGCCCTGGCTGGTATATGTAAGTGATGAATCACTAAATTCTACTCCTGAAATGAATATTTTAAAAAAACTATGTCAACTAACTAGAATTTAAATAAAATCTTGAAATGAAAAAAAGAAGAGTTTTGATTTGAAAGGAATTTGAGTTTGATTCAGAAGCCTGGCCACCTAGGGAGAAGGTTGGACTCTGTTCAACGGCCAACTGTGAGGTTTCTGTTAGGCCCAGGGTTTTTTTTTTTTTTTTTTTAAAGGAGTTTAGGGCAGTTGATCAGTAAAGGGAGAACACTGGTCTCTAAAATTTCTGGATTTTGTGCAGACTCAATAGTGGGTGCTACAGATGTTATCTCAGTGTTCAGGTGAGGATCTGGTTCCTTAGTGCCTGAGGGTTGTGCAAGGGGATCTGGTTTGTGTTTCATGATGTTTAAATGCACTTTGTTCCTTCTAGAAAAGAATGTGTGATCTATAGGTATACAAAGAAAGATTAATCAAACACATGGGTGTTTGTGACAGTTTAAAGACTACGAGGTTGGTCAGAAGGCTTGAGGGAGTTTCATTAGGAGGAGTGAAGAGTGATATTGGATAGCCTTTGAAGTTTTATTTACCCTTATAATTCTTTTATATACTTTACCTAAATGTAGTTCTGGCACTTACTAATTAGGTGATTTGGGGCAAGTTATTTAACTTCTCTAAACCTAAATTTCCTTGTCTTAAAAAATGAGTGTAATAAAATCTCACAGGTTATTGTGACCATTAAATGAGCAAATATATGTACAAAGAGAGCAAAGAGCCAAACATATAAAATGTATTCAGCAATTTGTAGCTGCTGTTGTTATTTAGATTTACCCCTTTATTCTCTATTAACCTCTGCACCCAAGTTGTTTTTCAAATCAAGAAAGAACTTCCTAACACTTAGAGGTATTCAACATGGAAGTAGCCTACCTAGCCAAAGAGTAAGCTCTTTGTCATCGAGAGGAAGAAGTCAAAGGTGATCCTTACATTGAATCGATAGTGTGAATTAAATTAATGCTAACATACCTTTTATCTCGTAAGCCTATGAAGTTCAAAAAAATCAAGTTGATGTACATAATTTCAGCTTTTACTGGAATATCTCTTTCTTTTGTCTTTTCCTATAGTATCTTTCATTTTATGATGTTCAGCCAGATCAATAGTTTTGTTAGCAAGCACTATATGCTGTGTAGAATGGAGAGAGTTCATTATGATTATGCTTAACACTTTCAAAAATAACTATTATAAATAGTGTATGGAGTACATTAAGTCAGACCATGTTTAAGCATTAGAGACTGTAAATTATTGAGGATGATACCTGGTTAATACAATTGATTTTCAATGTAATAGCTTAATGTTTGTAAGGAGTACTTTTTAAAAGGCAGAAAATGTCTCCTTTCTCAGCTAGGTATTTTCTTAGTTTCTGTAAATGATCATTTCCTGGGGGTTTCATTTTCATTTTCATTTTCAACTTCTTACTTTTAAATCATGATGTAACTAAATCTTCAAAGCTCTCACTTCAAAGAGAGTGAACTATATATTAAAGATATATTAAATAATATAACATCTTCTCAATTACAATTGTTTTTATAAAAAGCTTTATTCACCAATAAAGGTGGATTACTTTTAAATAGAACTGTTTTGTTGAAATAAACGTTTAGGTTCAGGATAGAATCACTCTTGCCTGGGGTACCAAGTCTGTAAACCAAAACTTTTGTATTCCTATAAATGCTCTGCTTCACTAGAAATGCTGTATATCCAGTTAGCCAATCTCCAAATGCCAAGCCAACTCTGGCCTCTGTACTCATAATCATAATCTATAATCATGCCTTGTCTTCATGTTGCTGTTTCTAACACTACCTAAAACTAGTTCTTGCTCCAAATCCCTCAGAGATAGTGCTCCATTGCTTGTGAGGCACGATATTTTCTTAATCCACAGATTGTTTTCCTTTGAATAAAGGACATAAACTCATTACTAAATTGCTTTATTTCTGTCATGTGACAGTTTTGGCACTGAGGATGAGATCCAAAACAGTACTGAAGATTCCAGAGATAAGATGCAGGTGAAGGTGCCCACAGAGCTTTTTTTGGTTCCCTGCATCTATAGCCACAATCTAGGATCTCTGATAAACTTCTCTCATATCAAGTTCTGTTTATATTGTGTTCTGAGGTGGTTCAGCTTGTTTATCCTAATCCTTCTAGGTAGAAAATGGGGGTGCGACAGACTAAATTTTTCATAGAGAGGCTTAGTGGGCCACAACATTTGGGTTTGTGGCTGACCTCATCTACAAAGTAAGCACCTTTGAGAGGTCCTAGCAGTTCTCAGGAACTGTGCACAAGCAGGTAGAAACATTATGTCATGTTGAATTAGAGAGGATTATTTCAAAAAGAGAAAATAATGGGTAACTTTCATTTAAATACAGCAAGATGGCAAACATTTAGTGACTCAAAAAAGCCTTGAAGTATGTTCACAATGTAAACTGCCTGGGGATTTGGAGAAATAAGACAAAAAATTCTGTTTTCAACAATGACATCAAAATTTAAGTGGACATAAGTCAGAGCCATTAAGAGCCAACTTTATAGGACATCTATAGAGCATACTAATAGTCTATAGGGTGTCTGCCACTAAGAAAAAAAATCGTCTTGTGAAATGTCTCGCACTGAAATAAAGTTCTCAGACACCAATCTGAGTGGACGTGCAGGACTTCCTCTGCAAGACAGAGCAGCAGAAGCTGAATTCTGCACATAGCTTTTATTTATTTTTTATCAGAAAGGCAAGGACAGATGTATCTAAGCATGGGAAAAGAGTACAAAGAGATGGCAATTATCTTGAAGCTGTAAAGCAAGCCTGCACCCTCCCCTACTCACCAGCATGCAGGGAAGCAGTCATGGGATAAGGGAGGAACGGGGTGTTTGTGCTAGCAATCTCCAGGTGCAGGAAGGAGGACTGAGGGTTACATTCTTTCATAGCCCTTAAACTATGCCCTGCTGCAGGACATCATACAATCCTGTTCGTACCAGACTATTGCATTCAATAGCCTGAGAGTAGGAATGATGCTGATGTTTCAGTTGCTTCCACAATCACCCCTTAGGGTTTACAATACATTTTCTAAGAATAACTCCACATGAAATAAATAATAGATATATTGCTAATAGGGAATCTTGGAAGCCAAAGCTGCAAAATTGGTGGACATAGATCCAGTACTTAAAAGCTGTTAGAGTGCTCACCATCTAAATCTTAGGACCCCTGTGATAGGATAAGTTGGTCACAAAACAGGTTAGATCAACACTAGATTACCTACCAACTTCAAGAAAATTTCCATACAATGAGGTACACTGTAAAACAACGCAAAATCCCCGAATCAGTGGCACATCCCTCGTAAGTGTTAATTTGTCTCTGAGAGACACAAAGCTTAGCTAAGAAACAGAGCTCTAAAGCTTCAAATATTGAACATGCCACCTTCCAGCACACCTACTTATTTAATGTATAAAAACTCTGGTCCTGGAAACTATAGATTCTTACAAAAATGGCAAAATCTTACTAAGGCGTTACTCAGCCATCAGAAAGGATGAATACCTACCATTTACACTGACATGGATGGACCTGGAGGGGATTATGCTAAATGAAATAAGTCAATCAGAGAAAGACAATTATCATATGGTTTCACTTGTATGTGGAATATGAGAAACAGTGCAGAGGATCACAAGAGAAAGGAGGGAAAACTGAATGGGAAGAAATCAGGGAGGGAGACTAACCATGAGAGACTCTTGACACCAGGAAACAAACTGAGGGTTGTGGAAAGAGAGGTGGATGGGGGGATGGGGTAACTGGGTGATGGGCATTTAAGAGGGCACATGATGTGATGAGCACTGGGTGTTATACACAACTAATGAATCATTGAACACTACATCAAAAATTAATGATGTACTATATGTTGGCTAATTGAATTTAAATTAAAAAAAAGAAAGAAAGTTGCATTCTACACAGAATAAAATAGAAGTCAGTACTTGGGTTTGGTTAATTTCTAAAAATACATACATACATACATACATACATAAAATGGCCATTATGGGGAACATTTCAATTAAACAAGATGATTTATTCAAGAAATGCACTTGAGAACAAGTGTTTCCAAATCAACAAACAGAATGGGATACCTAATTTATTCATATTCAGAAGCCTCCTAAAAGCTTAAAGATTTTAAAATACTTTCATTGAAAGTTTCATTATAAAAGGTTCACATAGGGACGCCTGGGTGGCTCAGTCTGCTAGGCATCTGCCTTTGGCTTAGGTCATGATCCTGGGGTCCTGGGATCAAATCCTGTGTCAGGCTCCTCGCTCAATGGGGAACCTGCTTCTCCCTCTGCCTGCCTCTCCCCCTCCTTGTGCTCTGTCTCTGTCTCTCTCTCTCTGACAAATAAATAAATAAAATCTTTAAAAATAAAAAGGTTCACATATAAAAATTAAAGACATAAGAAACACTTAAAGCAAAAGACTGTAAGACTGATGTAACTCTTACTACTTCCCTCTATCCTCCTTTACCTGAGTACTCACAGTCTACCAATCTTTATATGAAGACAATACAAGATTGTAAACAAAAGCGATCGAATTTACTGGCCTTACAACTGTAACAGCTCCAAGGCCAAAAACCTAAGATAACACCTGGGCCTCCTCCATTGCAGTCTCTTAGAGGTCCATCATTAAAACACTGGACCAGAAATAATTTGCAATCAGTTGGGACACTGAAAAAGAGATGGCCTGAAATGTTTTGTCAAATCCTTCCACACAACTTGAAGTCCCCTATATCTACCATCAAAAGAGGGCCCCCTCATGGGCTTCTTCCAGTGTTGGCATAACTCCTACGGATTTTCCAGGAAAAGGAAACTGCTACTAGTTACTCCCTTAAATAGCAAATGGGAATCTAAAAGTAAAATTAATGAAAAACCTTGCCAAATTCTGGTAGATACCAGGGATACACTCAATACTTCAAACGACACTTTCCCTGGAGCCTTTAGATAAGATCCTGGGAAAATGCAGTAACCAGTGAAGGGTGAAGATTCTTACCAGAGTCAGCTCTCCCAAATCTCTCTCTGTAGTATTCAATTGAGAGAGAAAGGCAAAATTTATCTTTTGAATCTTATTTGGGGATGTTTTTGTATGTTTTTGGGGTTGTTTAATACTGCCAGGAATATTTACTCTTTGTCCCAGCTGAGAACTTACAGAGTGATTGAAAAGAACTTTTTAAAAAAAATTAGTTCTACAGTAAAAAGTTTGTCAAATTGGAAACTGATAGAGCCTGATATAAACATTTTTTAGAGCTGTTCCCCAAGCCAAAATGAAACTATGTGCCCAGAGGAAAAGAAAAGCATTCTAAAAACAGTTTTAAATCTAGTACATAGGAATTTTTTGATTTCCAACTTAGTTGAAAATCTTCCTGATATAAAGAAGCAAATTGAAAATAATGTATTTGGATGGTTGGTTCAGTCCTTCAGGTTGCAACCCAATTCTTTGAGAATTTTGTTTAAAGTTGTCTTTGTCTTACAAATTGAGAGTATACAAGAACAGAAAAAGTCTACTTATCCTTTTTACCAATTTCAAACCTCCCCTATTCATTTAAGAAGGTCTGTGATAAATTTTTTTATTAACATATAATGTGTTATTTGTTTCAGGGGTACAGGTCTGTGATTCATCAGTCTTACACAATTCACAGTACTCACCAGAGCGTATACCCTTCCCAATGTCCATCACCCAGCCATCCCATCCCTCCCAACCCCCTCCACTCCAGCAACCCTCAGTTTGTTTCCTGAGATTAAGAGTCTTTTATGGTTTGTCTCCCTCTCTGGTTTCATCTTGTTTCATTTTCCCCTCCCTTCCCCTATGATCCTCTTTCTTGTTTCTCAAATTCTTCATATCAGTGAGATCATATGATACATGTCTTTCTCTGATTGACTTATTTCATTTAGCATAATACCCTCTAGTTCCCTCCACATCATTGCAAATTGCAAGATTTCATTTTTGATGGCTGCATAATATTCCATTGTGTGTGTGTTTGTGTGTGTGTGTGTGTTTGTGTGTATCACATCTTCATTATCCATTCATCTGTTGATGGACATCTAGGCTCTTTCCATAGTTTGGGTATTGTGGACATTGCTGCAATAAATATTGGGGTGCATGTGCCCCTTTAGATCACTACATTTGTATCTATGAGGTAAATCCCCAGTAGTGCAATTCCTGGGTCATAGGGTAGCTTTATTTTCAAGTTTTTGAGGAACCTCCATATTGTTTTCCAGAGTGGCTGCACCAGCTTGCATTCCCACCAATGGTGTACGAGGGTTCCCCTTTCTCCACATCCTTGCCAACATCTGTCATTTCCTGACTTGTTCATTTTAGCCATTCTGACTGGTGTGAGGTAGTATCTCATTGTGGTTTTGATTTGTATTTCCCTGATGCCAAGTGATATGGGGCACGTTTTCAGGTGTCTGTTGGCCATTTGGATGTCTTCTTTGCAGAAATGTCTGTTCATATCTTCTGCCCATTTCTTGATTGGATTATTTGTTCCTTGGGTGTTGAGTTTGATAAGTTCTTTATAAATTTTGGATACTAGCCCTTTATCTGTAGTGTCATTTGCAAATATCTTCTCCCATTCTGTCAGTTGTCTTTTGGTTTTGTTGACTGTTTCCTTTGCTGTGCAAAAGTTTTTTTATCTTGAAGTCCCAATAGTTCATTTTTGCCCTTGCTTCCCTTGTCTTTGGCAATGTGTCTAGGAAGAAATTGCCGCGGCTGAGGTCGAAGAGGTTGTTGCCTGTGTTCTGGTCAAGATTTTGATGGATTGCTGTCTCATAATTAGGTCTTTCATCCATTTTGAGTCTGTTTTTGTGTGTGCTTTAAGGAAATGGTCCAGTTTCATTCTTCTGCATGTGGCTGTCCAATTTTCCCAACACCTTTTGTTGAAGAGACTGTCTTTTTTCCATTGGACATTCGTTTCTGCTTTGTCGAAGTTGAGTTGACCATAGAGTTGAGAGTCCATTTCCGGGCTCTCTATTCTGTTCCATTGATCTATGTGGTCTGATAGTACCATACTATCTTGATGATTACTGCTTTATAATAGCGCTTTAAGTCCAGAATTGCGATGCCACCAGCTTTGCTTTTCTTTTTCAACATTCCTCTGGCTATTTGGGGTCTTTTCTGGTTCCATACAAATTTTAGGATTATTTCTTCCATTTCTTTGAAAAAAGTGGATGGTATTTTCATAGGGATTGCATTAAATGTGTAGATTGCTCTAGGTAGCATAGACATTTTCACAGTTGTTCTTCCAATCCATGAGCGTGGAATGTTTTTCCATTTCTTTGTGTCTTCCTCAATTTCTTTCATGAGTATTCTATAGTTTCCTGAGTACAGATTCTTTGCCTCTTAGGTTAGATTTATTCCTAGGTATTTTATGGTTTTTGGGTGCAATTGTAAATGGGAACAACTCCCTAATTTCTCTTTCTTCTGTCTTGTTGTTGGTGTACAGAAATGCAACTGATTTTTGTACATTGATTTTATATCCTGCCACTTTACCAAATTCCTGTATGAATTCTAGCAGTTTTGGGGTGGAGTATTTGGGTTATACACATAAAGTATCATATCATCTGCAAAAAGTGAGTTTCACTTCTTCTTTGCTGATTTAGATGCCTTTTCTTTCTTTTTGTTGTCTGATTGCTGAGGCTAGGACTTCTAGTACTATGTTGAATAGTGGTGGTGATAGTGGACATACCTGCCATGTTCCTGACATTAGGGGGAAAGCTTTCAGTTTTTCCCCATTGAGAATGATATTCACTGTGGGTTTTTCATAGATGGCTTTTATGATATTGAGGTATGTACCCTCTATCCCTACACTGAATGATTTTAATCAAGAAAGGATGCTGTATGTTGTCAAATGTTTTTTCTGCATCTATTGAGAGGATCATATGGTTCTTGTTCTTTCTTTTATTAATGTATTGTATCACATTGATTTATTTGCAGATCTTGAACCAACCTTGCAGCCCAGGAATACATCCCACTGGTCATGGTGAATAATCCTTTTAATGTACTGTTGGATTCTATTGGCTAGTATTCTGGTGAGAATTTTGACATCCATGTTCATCAGGGATATTGGTCTGTAGTTCTCCTTCTTGATGGGGTCTTTGTCTAATTAGACAAAGGGATCAAGGGCCTCATAAATGAGTTTGGAAGTTTTCCTGCCATTTCTATTTTCTGGAACTTTTTCAGAAGACTAGGTATTAATTCTTCTTTAAATGTTTGGTAGAATTCCCCTGGGAAGCCAGCTTGCCCTGCGCTCTTGTTTGTTCGGAGATTTTTGATTACTGATTTAATTTCCTTACTGCTTATGTGTCTGTTCAGATTTTCTATTCCCTCCTGGTTCAGTTTTAGTAGTTTATACATCTGTAGGGAAGCATCCATTTTTCTGGATTGTCTAATTTGTTGGAATATAGTTGCTCATAATATGTTCTTTTTTTAAGATTTATTTATTTATTTGAGAGAGCGAGAATGAGAGAGAGAAAGAGTACATGAGAGGGGGTAGGGTCAGAGGGAGAAGCAGGCTCCTTGCTGAGCAGGGAGCCTGATGTGGGACTCGATCCCGGGACTCCGGGATCATGACCTGAGGCGAAGGCAGTCGCTTAACCAACTGAGCCACCCAGGCGCCCTCATAATATGTTCTTATAATTGTTTGTATTTCTTTGGTGTTGGTTGTGATCTCTCCTCTTTCACTCATGATATAATTTATTTGAGTCCTTTCTCTTTTCTTTTTGATAAGTCTGTCCAGTGGTTTATCAATCTTATTAATTCTTTCATAGAACCAGCTTCTAGTTTCATTGATCTACTCTACTGTATTTCTGGTTTCTAATTCATTGATGTCTGCTCTAATCTTAATTATTTATCTTCTAATGCGTGGGTTAGGCTTTATTTGTTGTTCTTTCTCCAGTTCTTTAAGGTGTGAAGTTAATTTGTGTATTTGGGATTTTTCTATTTTTTTTTAGTGAGATTTGGATGTTTATGTATTTCTCCCTTAGGACCACCTTTGCAGGATCCCATAGGTTTAGGACCAATATGTTTTTGTTCTCATTGGTTTCCGTGAATTCTTTCAGTTCTTCTTTGATTTTCTGGTTGACCCAAACATTCTTAAGCAGGATGGTCTTTAGCTTCCAAGTGTCTGAATTTCTTCCAAATTTTTTATTGTGAAAAAATTCCAGTTTCAAAGCATTGTGGTTTCAGAATATGCAGGGAATAATCAATCTTTTGAGGGTCCATTTCTGGGCTCAGAGCAATATTTTCTGATTATAACTGGGGAATCTGACTGAGTCCCTGTGACTCTGATATAGGTTGTGCCACAGGGTCCTTTATAATTTGGGGTCAGAACAATGTTGACATCAGGAAGGGTAGGGTGTTTGAAGGAACTCAAAGGATTCTTTGTGTGTAGGCACAGCCAATTTTGGGGAGGGAACTTGCCTTATTTTGGGGCAAGGGGAGATGAAGTTAGACATCGCACTCCCAGATACCTCTCATTTCCAGTTGAAATGTAGAACTTTAGTTTTCCTTAAAGCCATTCCCATCCTCTTGCTCTTTTTTTTTTGTAGCTAATTTGGTTCTCATTTAGAGGTAATATAGTTAGCATCACACAACCAGTACCCAGTATTGGTGGCAAGTTCCCTGTGGGATCCCGTGCTATGTCAGAGCAATATGTGTCTGATAGCCAAAAAGAAAGTTTCCTCTTCTGCCTCTGAGTGCTTGGTTCTTTTCCTGCTGTTTTAAATGCTATGATTGGTAGCCAGCTTGTCTCCCTCCCTGGGCTGACAGAGCTGCCTTCATTCTAAAGAGCAGACAGTTCACACATGTGCAGCATGCTCCAGGATCTATTCATGTAGAAAGATCTCTTTCAAGGAATACTGCTCCAATGACCATTTCCAAGCACATCATCAGCTGGGAAAACCAACCTGCTAAACCTAAATCACCTCTGTTTTTTTTCCCCACAGATGGAAAGGCAGGAGAGACATCCAAATCGAGAAGTTTTCCCTCTCTTTATGAAGGAAGAATGAAGGCCTCTTGCTTACTTGGCTGCCAGGTGTAGCCAGTGGAGATTTCCTATTGCCCAAACCAACAGGTGTTTCTTATTCCTGAGACTGCCAGATTACTAAGAGATTTTGCTGGACACTTTATTCTTAACATTATTTTTTATATTTTTTAATTTTATTATGTTATGTTAATCACCATACATTACACATTCGTTTTTGATATAGCGTTCCATGATTCATTGTTTGCATATAACACCCAGTGCTCCATTCAGTACATGCCCTCTTTAATACCCATCACCAGGCTAACCCATCCCCCCACTCCCCTCCCCACTGAACCCTCAGTTTGTTTCTCAGAGTCCATAGTCTCTCATGGTTCATCTCCCCCTCCGATTCCCCCCCTTCATTTTTCCCTTCCTACTATCTTCTTTTTCTTTTTTTAACATATAATGTATTATTTGTTTCAGAGGTACAGGTCTGTGATTCAACAGTCTTACACAAGTCACAGCGCTCACCAGAGCACATACCCTCCCCAATGTCTATCACCCAGCCACCCCCTCCCTCCCACCCCCGCCACTCTGGCAACCCTCAGTTTGTTTCCTGAGATTAAGAATTCCTCATATCAGTGAGATCATATGATACCTGTCTTTCTCTGATTGACTTATTTCGCTCAGCATAATACCCTCCAGTTCTATCCACGTTGTTGCAAATGACAAGATTTCATTCCTTTTGATGGTTGCATAATATTCCATTGTGTGTGTGTGTGTGTATATATATATATATATACCACATCTTCTTTATCCATTCATCTGTTGATGGACATCTTGGTTCTTTCCATTGTTTGGCTATTGTGGACATTGCTGCTATAAACATTGGGGTGCACATACCCCTTTCAACATTATTTTATTCTTGACTCCAAGGAAGTCCTCATTACCTCTGTGTCTATTTATATTCCTTTGAATTTTTTTCAAACTACGATCTCCAGAATGAAGGATTCACAATCAGCGAGGGGAGGGAGGCGCCCTAGCTACCCTTCCACCGATTTACCCAAGGCAGCCACAGAAAAAGCTCAGGGACAAGAGGCCAACTGTGTTTTTTTGTGGCGGGGGGAGGAATAAGAGACACTAATTCACTTCACACAGGATCAGAACTCACCAGTAATCCCTTGGTGCTGTCTGTGAGTAAAAGCACCTTCCAGCCTGAATGTGAACCAAGACCTAGATAGAAAATCAGCAAGAGTATGGGAATGTTTATAAGGAAGGCCAATAATCTACATCTAAAATGGGAATGTGATAAATCTATACAGAGATGTCTAATTTTTCACTTACCCAAGAAATAGAGGCTAGCACCTTCTAAAATCCTCTGGCCAAGCCTGCATACACACACATTCACTGCTTGAATCTTAAAATGCTTTAAGTTTCCTCCTGTGAGCATAGTTCTAAAACTAAATTTCAAGGGGGAACCTGTGGCCCACCCTTCCCCACAATCACAAGGAATCTTCCACAATTCCCAGTTTAAAGAAGAGGATATTACTCTGAGACACTGGATCTGCATGGCCACAGAGTGAACCTAGACAGAAAAAGAGCAAGAGGATGGAAATGGATATATGGTGGGCCAAATGTGTTTATTAGAGGTGAGATGAGACATAATGTTTGATTGAGGTAACTAAAACAACCTCCTAGCAACCCAATTCTCTTTGCCAGGAATGAGAAACAACTCTGGGCTTGGGTAAAGGAAAACCTCCATTACCTACACCTGGGCACCCTGTCAGCAAGAACTCTGTATTCTTTCTTCAGAAGGAAAGGGAAATCTGGTGTTAGCTTTTTTAAATTGCCCTTCCCATGACTGGATAGAGGCTTCAGCAATTCAGGTTCTAGTACCTTGGGACTCCCAGATGATATTCAAGGTTTTGGATGCAAGCCTTGGTGCAATATTCCTTGAAAGTGCACTTCCTGAACTCAGCAGATCATCCAGCATGCAGCATATTGGTGAACTTTCTGTTCTTCAGAAGGAGGGCATTTCAAGCTCAAGGAGAGGACAGCCACCTTTTTTTTGGGATATCAGACATGGTTGCTCTTACTTAGCACAGGACTGAATTAGGAACTTACAACCAATCCTTGGGTGCTGGCTATGTGTGTAAAATACCCACCCCCCTGTATGTAAATGAACCCTAAATAAAAAATCAGCAAGGGGATGGCAACAGTTTCAAGGAGGGCCAAAAATCTACAATAAAATTAGGAATAGGATGAATCTGTGAATGAAATGTGTAACTTCATTTCCTTTTACCAAAAAATGAGGCCAGTTCCTTCTAAAAACCTCAGATCAAGCCTATACACAAACATTATCTGCTGGTCACCTTCAAATATCTTTGGCTTTCTGAAGTCAACATAGTTCCGAAAGCCTGGTGAGAGAACTTGGGACAAGTCAGGGAGACTCACAAGCAAATCTCAAATGATCTCAAAGACTTGGAAGAACTCACTCAAATTTCCTGGGATCTCAGGCCAGTCTGTGAGAAACAGGGTCTACCTTAATGTGACCTCAGTCCAATTCTTGGGAAGACTCATCCAAATCTCATGAGCTTTCAGGTCCAGGCAGCGAGAACCAGGCTCAAAACTTGTGTGATCTCAGTCTGAATCTCCAGAGAACAAACGACATCTCATGAGATCTCGGGCCAACTCAGCAAGATCCAGGGGCAAATCCGTCATGATTTTCATCTGAATCTCAGGAGAACTCATCCAAATCTCATGAGATCTTGGGCCAAGGCAACGAGATTGAGGGGCAAACTCCCATGATCACAGTCTAAATCTTAGGAGAACTGATCCAAATCTCAAGATATCTCAGGCCCTGTCTGCAAAATCCAGGATCAAATGTCTCAGGATATCTGTCCAAATCTTGGTAGAACTATCCAAATCTCCTGAGATTTCAGGACTAGTCAGTGAGAACCAGGGGCACACCTTATGTGACCTCAGTCTGAATCTTGCTAACACTCTCCAAATCTTGTGAGATCTATGGCCCACTCAGCAAGAACCTGGGGCCAATCTCTCTGGATCTAAGTCCAAATCTCAAAAGAACTCAACAAAATCTCCTGAAATCTCTCTTTTTTAAAGATTTTATTTTTTTATTCATGGGAGACACACAGAGAGAGGCAGAGGCAAAGGGAGAAGCAGGTTCCCTGCAAGGCAGGGAGCCTGATGTGGAAATCGATCCCAGGACCCTGGGTCTTGAAATCTCTGACCCAGTCAGTGAGAGGCAGGGACGAATCTCACAAGATGTAAGTTCAAGTCTCAGGAAAACTCATCCAAACTTCAAGAGATCTTGGACCCAGTCAAAGAGATTCATGGTCAAATCTCAAGTGATCTCACTCCAAGACTCAGAAGAACTCACTCAAAATCTCCCTGCAATCGCAGGCCATTCTATGAGAGACAGGGTTAAACTTCACATGACCTCATTCCAAATTTAGGGAGAACTCATTGAAATCTCCTGAGATCTTGGACCCAGTCAGCGAGATCCAGGGGCAAATCTCATGTGATCTAAGTCCAATTCTATGGAGAACTCATCCACGTCTCCAGAGATGTTGGGCCCAATAACCCAGTTCAAGGGGCACATCCTGTGTGATCAGGCAAAATCTTTGAAGAACTCTCCAAATCTTGTGAGATCTCAGGTCCAGACTGGGAGAAATATGGTCATATCTCACATGATCTCAGTCCAAACCTCGGGAGAACAAACCACATCCCTTGAGAACTCTGGTTAACTCAGTGGAATGCAAGGACCAATCTCATGTGATCTAAATCCAAATCTCACAAGAACTCTACAAAATCTCTTGAGATCGTGGGCCCAGTCAGTGAGAAACAGGGCAAATCTCACATGTTCTTCGTCCAAATCCTAGAAGACTCATCCAAACGTGAAGAGAACTTGGAACCAATCAGGGAGATTCATGGGCAAATCTCGAGTGATCTCAGTCCATGACTCAGAAGAACTCACTCAAATCTCCTGGGATCTGAGGCCATTCACTGAGAAACAGTGTCAAACTTCCTGTGACCTATGTCCCGATCTCGGAAGAACTGATTGAAATCTCATGAGATCTAAGGCCCTGTCTGGGAGATTCAGGTCACATAACTTGAGATATCTGTCCAAATCTCAGTAGAACTATTCAAATCACCTGAGATTTCAGGACTACTGAGGGAGATCCAGGGGCACATCTCGTGATCTCAGTCAGAATCTCACTAGCAATCTCCAAATCTTGTGAGAACTTTCATCCATTCCACGAATTCCAAGGGCAAATCTCCCATGATCTCAGTCCAAATCTCAAGAATTCATCCAAAGATCGAGATATCTAGGGCCCAGTCAGAGATATTCATGTGCAAATGTTGGGTGATCTCAGTCCAAGACTCTGAAGAACTCACTCAAATTCCCTGGGATCTAAAGGAATTCTCTTGGGAACAGAGTCCAACTATATGTGACCTCAGTCCAAATCTCAGGAGGAATCATTCAAATCTCAAGTGATATCCCTCCCCATCAGCAAAATCCAAGAAGCAAATTGCAAGTGATCTAATATCAATTTTGGGGAGAACTCATCCAAATCTCATGAGTTCTCGGGTCCATAGAGCAAAAACCAGGGTCAAAACTCTTGAGCATTTATCCAAATTTCGGTAGAACAAACCACATCTCATGAAATCTCAGGCCCAAGTTGCAAATCTAGGGGAAAATCTCTCATGATTTTAGTCTAAATCTTGGGAGATCTCATGAAAATCTCATGAGATCTCTGGCAGAGTCAGCGAAATTTAGGGGCAAATCTAGAATGATCTCAGTCCAAATCTCAGGAGACCTCATTCAAATGTCGGGAGATCTCAGGACTAGTCAGGGAGATTTACAGGCAAATTTTGAGTGATCTCAGTCAAAGACTCAGAGGAACATACTCAAGTGTCTTGGGATCTCAGACCATTCTGTCAGAAACAAGGTCAACATTCATGTGACCTCAGTCCAAATCTCAGGAGAGGTCATCCAAATCTCATCAGATCTCAGGCCCAGTCAGCGAGATCCTGGGGCAAATCTTATGTGATCTAAATCCACATCTCTGGAGAAATCTCCAAATCACGTGAGATCTCAGGTCCAGACAGCGAGAACAAGGGTCAAAACTCACTTGTTTTCAGTCCAAATCTTAGGAGAAGAAACCACATCTTGTCAGATCTCAGGCCCACTCAGCAAGAGCCAGGAACAAATATTGCAAGATCATAGTCCAAATCTCAGGAGAACACATCCAAATGTCGAGAAATCTCAGCCCCTATAAGGGAGATTTGCGAGCAAATCTCGAGTGATCTCCATCCAAGGATGACAAGAACTACTCAACTGACCTGGGCCCTCCGGCCATTCTGTGAGAAACAGGGTCAAACCTCATGGGACCTCAGTCCAAATCTCGGGAGAACTCATCCAAAAATCTTAGTTCTCGGGCCCAGTCAGTGAGATCCAGGAAGCAAATCTCGTGTAAACTCCATCTACATCTCTAAAGAAGTCTCCAAATCTCATGAAATCTCAGGTCCAGACAGCGAGAACAAGGGTGAAAACTTGATTGATCTCAGCAAGAATCTCGGCAGAGAAAACCACATCTCCCGAGACCTCAGGCCCACTCAGTGAGAACCAGGGGCAAATCTCTCGTGATTTGAGTCAAAATCTCAGGAGAACTTATCCAAATCTCATCAGAAATCAGGCAGAGTCACGAGATCCAGGGAGACATTTCACAGATCTCATTCCAAATCTCGAGGGAACTGATGCAAATCTCATGAGACCTCAGGCCTTTTCTGTGAAATTCAGGGTCAAATGATTCAAGATAATTGCCCAATTCTCGGTAGAACTAACGAATCTCCTGAGATTTCAAGATGAGTCAGACAGATCCAGGAGGACATTTCACATCATATCAATCTACATCCTGCTAGAATTCTGCAAATCAGGTGAGTTCACTGGCCAACTCAAACTTCTGGGATCTAAGGCCAAATGTCTCCAGAACTCATCAAAATCTCTTGAGATGTCTGGCTCAGTCAGACTGAGGGCAGAAACTCACAAGACAGAGATCCAGGGGGCAATTCTCATGTGATCTAAATCCCATTTTCAGGAGTACCACTGCAAATCCACAGAGTGCCAGGTCCAGACAGTAAGACCTGACTTAAAAACCTGCATACTTTAAGACCAAATCTTGGGAGAACAAAACACATCTCATGACAACTCAGGCCCCATCTGCAAGATCCAGGGGAAAACCTCTGATGATCTTAATTTAATTCTCGGGAGACCTCATCCAAATCGCAGGAAACCTCAGGACCAGGTAATGAGAACGAGGGACAAATCAAGTGGGATCCCAATCCAATTCTTGGCACACATGATTCAACTCGAATAAGATCTCAGGCCTTATCTGAGAGATGAAGGTCACATGGCTCAGGATACCTGTCCAAATCTTGGTAGAATTATCCAAATCCCATGAGATGTCAGGAAAAGTCAGCAAGACCAAAAGGCACATGTCATGTGATCTCAGTCGGAAACTCAATCGCAAACTCCAAAACTTGTGATATCTCTGAAACACTCTTCTAATCCCGAGCCATCTGTGCCATTTCTAAATTCAAATTTCGCCAAAGCTCCTCAAACCATTTTGAGACCTCGGGTCCATTCAGGGAGATCTGGGGGCAAATTTCAGCTGATCTCAGTCCAAATCTCGGGAGGTCTCCTCCAAAGGTTGAGGGTTCTCGGGCCCTTTCAGGGAGATTCACAGGCAAATCTCCAGTGATCTCAGATTGGAGGAACTGACTCAAATCCTTCGGGATCTAAGGCCAAGGCCACTCTGTAAGAAATAGAGTCCAACTTCACCAAATCTCAGTCCAAATCTCGGGAGGACTCATCCAAATCTCGGTCGATCTTGGGTACCATCAGTGAGAAACAGGGGCAAATCTCCTGAGGTCACAATCAAATTTTCAGGAGAACTCATCGAAGTCTCATGAGTTCACACGTCCAGACAGCAAGAACCAGGGTCCAAACTGGCATGCTTTCAGGAGAGTATCAGAAAATTAACCACATTTCATCAAACCTTGGGACCCCTCAGTGGCTTCAAGGGGCAATTCACAGGTGACCTGAATCCAATATTCAGGAGAACACATCGAAGTTTCTTGGGACCTCAGGCCCAGTAAGCAAGATTCAGGAGACAATCCTTAGGGGATTGAAATCCAATTTTCATTAAAAAGCAAACAAATCCCTGAGAACTCAGGGCCAGTCAGGATTATCGGGCGGAAAAACTCATGGGATCGCAGTCCAAATTTTGGAAGCCCTGCTACATATCTCAAGATATCTCAGGCCCTGCCGGCGAGTTCCAGGACACACGTGTCAGCATATCTGTCCAAATCTCGGTAGAACCATCGAAATGTCCTGAGAAGTCAGGAATAATCTGCGAGATCCAGAGGCACCTGTCTCGTGCATCTTAGGCCGAATCTTGTGAGGAATCTCCAAATCTTCTGAAATCTCTCGTCTGTTCGGCCCATTGCAGTGGCCGAGGTAGCCAGATCGAAGTCCACATCTCACCAGAACTCATCAAAATCTCTTTAGACCTAGGGCCCAGTCACTGAGTAGCAGGGCAAACCTCGCCTGATCTCAGTCCAAACCTCAGGAGAACACATTCAATGTTTGAGCACTGTCAGGGCCAGTCAGGGAGATTCAGGGTCAAATCTCGCGTGTTCTCAGTCCAAGCCTCAGAAGAATTTACTCAAAACTCATGGGATCTCAGGCCACTCTGAAAGAAACAACATCTGACTTACGGGAGCTCCGTCCAAATCTCGAGAGGGTTCAATGCAATCTCGTGTGATCCCAGGCCCAGTCATCGAGATCCAGGGCACAATTCTCATAGATCTCAATCCCACTTTCAGGAGTACCCCTGCAAATCCAGAGTGCTCAGGTCCAGACAGCATGACCTGGGTTCAAAACCCACGTGCTTTCAGGCCAAATCTTAGGGGAACAAATCACTTCTCATGACAACTCAGGCCTCCTTTGCAAGATCTGGGGGCAAATTTCTCATGATTTTAGTTTAAATCTCAGGAGAGCTCCTCCAAATCTCATGAAGCCTTGGGGCCAGGCAGCCAGATGGAAGGGAAATCAAGTGGGATCCCAGTCCAAATCTTGGGACACCTGGTCCAAATCGAATGAGATCTCAGGTCTTGCCTGGGAGATGAAGGTCGCATGGCTCGGGATACTTGTCCACGTCTCGTAGAACTATCTGAATCCCCTGAGATCTCAGGAAAAGTCACCGAGACAGGGGCTCATGTCACGAGACTTAACTCAGAATCTCACTCGCAATTTCCTAACTTTGTGAGATCTCTGGACCATTCTTCTACAACCCGTGGCCATCTGCGCCGTTTCTAAATTCAAATCTTGCCAGAATTCCTCAAGCCCACTTGAGAGCTCGGGGCCATTCCCTGAGAACCAGGGGCAAATCTCAGCTAATCTCAATCCAAATCTCAGGAGCTGTCCTCCAAAGGTTGAGGGCTCTCGGGCCCTTTCAGAGAGATTCACAGTCAAATCTCCACTGAGATCAGAGGAATTGACTCAAACCCTACAGGATCTCAGGCCAAGGCCACTCTGTTAGAAACCAGGTCCACCTTCACCAAATTTCAGTCAAATCTCGGGAGGACTCATCCAAATCTCGATCGACCTCGGGGACCGTCAGTGAGATCCAGGGGCAAATATCTTGAGAGCTCAATCAAATTTTCACAAGAACTCATCCAAGTCTCATGAGTTCTCACTTCCGGACAGCAAAAACCAGGGTGCAAACCGGCGTACTTTCATGCGAATCTCGGAGAACAAACCCCAACGTGGCAACCCTTGGGACCCCTCAGTGGCATCCAGGGGCAATTGGCAGGTGACCTGAATCCAATATTCAGGAGAACTCATCGAAATCTCGTGGGACCTCAGACCCAGTAAGCGAGATCCAACGCCAAATCTCATGGGACCACAGCGGAAATCTCGGAAGACCTGATCCAAATCCCGTGAAATCTCAGGCACGGTGTGCCAGTCCTAGACAAAAATCTCGTGGTATCTGTCCAAATGTCAGCATAACTATGCCAAACTCCTGATATGTCAGGAGCACTCAGCGAGAACCAGGGGCCAATGTCCCATGGTCTCAGTCTGAATCTCGCTCACCATCTCTGAATCTTGGGAGAGCTCTGGTCCATTCTGAGTATTCCAGGGACCAATCTCCCAGGATCTAATTCCAAATCTAGCATAAACTCGTCAAAATGTCTTGAGCTTTGGGCCCGGGTTGGGCAATCCGGGTGCAAATCCGGTATGATCTCAGTCCAAATCCAGAACTCACCCAAATGTCAAGAGACCCCAGGCCCTACCAGGGAGTTTCATGGGCATATCTCACGTGATCACAGTCCAAGCCTCAGAAGAACTCACTCAAATCTACCGGAATCACAAGCCATTCTGTAGGAAATAGCATCTAAGTTCATCTGACTTCAGTCCAAATCTCGGGAACACTCATGCAAATCTCGGGGGATCCCTGGCCCAGTCAGCGAGATCCAGTAGGCAATCCTTAGGGGATTGAAATCCAATTCTCATTAGAATGAAACCAAATCCCTGAGACTTCAGGCACAGTCAGAGGTATCGAGGAGAAAAAAACATGGGATCCCAGTACAAACTTTGGAAGCCCTGATCCACATCTCCTGAGACCTCAGGCCCTGGCTGTGAGTTCTATTTACACAAGTGTCAGCATATCTGTCCAAATCTCGGTAGAACCATCGAAATGTTCTGAGATGTCAGGAATCATCCACGAAATCCAGAGGTATCTGTCTCGTGGATCTCAGTCCAAATCTGGGGAGGAATCTCCAAATCTTGTGAAATCTCTCGACTGTTCCACCCATTGCAGGGTCCCGGGTCACCAGATCGAAGTCCACATCTCACCAGAACTCATCAAAATCTCTTGAGACCTTGGGCCCCGTCAGTGAGTCCAGGGCAAATCTCGCCTGATCTCAGTCCAAACCTCAAGAGAACACATCCAATGTTCGAGCACTGTCGGGCCGAGTCCATGAGATTCAGGGTCAAGTTCTCAGTCCAAGCCTCGGAAGAACTCACTCAAAACTCCTGGGATCTCGGGCCACGCTGGGAGAAACAGCATCTGACTTCATGGGAGCTCCGTCCAAATCTCGGGAGGGCGCATGCAAATCTCGTGTGATCCCAGGCCCAGTCATCGAGATCCAGGGGGCAATTCTCTTGTGATCTCCATCCCAATTTCAGGAATAACCCTGCAAATCCAGAGTGCTGAGGTCCAGACAGCATGACCCGGGTTCAAAACCCGCATGCTTTCAGGCCAAATCTTAGGGGAAAAAACCACATCTCATGGCAACAAAGCCTTTCTCTGCAAGATCCAGTGACAAAACTCTCATGATTTCAGTCTAAATCTTGGGAGGGCGCCTCCAAATCACATGAAACCTCGGGGCCAGGCAAGCAGATCGAAGGGCAAATCAAGTGGATCCCAGTCCATATCTTGGGACACCTGGTCCAAATCAAATAAGATCTCAGGCCTTGTCTGGGAGATGAAGATCGCATAGCTCATGATACCTGTCCACATCTCGGTTGAACTATCCGAATCCCCTGAGATCTCAGGAAAATCAGCGAGACCCAATGGCACATGTCATGTGACCTCAGTCGGCATCTCGCTCACAATCTCCAAACCTTGGGAGATCTCTGGACCATTCTTCTACATCCTGTGGCCCTCTGCGCTGTTTCTAAGTTCAAATCTCGCCAGAACTCCTCAAAGCCTCTTGAGATCTCGGGGCCATTCTGTGAGATCCAGGGGCAAATCTCAGCTGATCTCAGTCCAAACCTCGGGTGGTCTCCTCTAAAGTTTGAGGGTTCTTGGGCTCTTTCAGGGAGATTCACCGGCAAGTCTGCAGTCATCTCAGATTGGAGGAACTGACTCTAAACCTTCCGGATCTCAGGCCAAGGCTACTCTGCTAGAAACAGGGTCCAACTTCACCAAATCTCAGTCAAATTTCGGGAGGACTCATCCAAATCTCGGTCTAGCTTGGGTACCATCAGTGAGATCCAGGGGCAAATCTCCTGAGATCTCAATCATATTTTCCGGAGACCTCATCCAAGTCTCATGAGTTCTCACTTCCAGACAGCAAGAACCAGGGTCCAAACCGGCGAGCTTTCATGCGAATCTTGGAGAAAAAACCCCATCTCATCAAACCTCGGGACCCATCAGTGGCTTCCAGGGGCAATTCGCAGGTGATTTGAATCCCATTTTCAGGAGAATTCATTGAAATCCCGTGGGACGTACAGCCCGGTAAGTGAGATCCAGCACCATATCTCGTGGGACCCCAGTCCAAACCTCGGAAGACCTGATCCAAATCCCGCGAGATCTCAGGCCCGGTGTGCCCGCCCAGACAAACGTCTCGGGATATCTATCTGAACCTCAGCTCCTGAAATGTCAGGAGCACTTGGCGAGATCCAGGGGCACATGTCCCACGGTCTCAGCCTGAATCTTGCTCACCATCTCTGAATCTTGGGAGAGCTCTGGTCCATTCCGAGAATTCCAGGGGCCAATCTCGCAGGATCTAATTCCAAATCTAGCGGGAACTCATGAAAATCTCTTGAGCTTTTGGGCCCAGGTTGGGCGATCCGGGTGCAAATCCAGTGTGATCGCAGTCCAAATCCAGAAGAACTCATCCAGATGTCAAGAGACCCTTGGCCCTGTCAGGGAGTTTCATGGGCATATCTCACGTGATCACAGTCCAAGCCTGGGAAGAAGGCACTCCAATCTCCCGGGATCACAGGCCATTCTGTGAGAAACAGCATCCAAGTCCATCTGACTTCAGTCCAAATCTCGGGAACGCTCATGCAAATCTCGGGGGATCCCTGGCCCAGTCAGCGAGATCCAGGAGGCAATCCTCACAGGATTGAAATGCAATTTTCATTAGGACGCAGCCAAATCCCTGAGATCTTGGGCCCAGTCAGGGGTATCGACTGGCAAATCTCATGGGATCGCAGTCCAAACTTTGGAAGCCCTGATCCACTTCTCCTGAGATCTCAGGCCCTGCCTGTGAGTTCCAGGACACACGTGTCAGCATATCTGTCCAAATCTTGGTAGAACCATTGAAATGTACTGAGATGTCAGGAATCATCCACGAGATTCGGAGGCACCTGTCTCGTGGATCTCAGTCCGAATCTCACGAGGAATCTCCAAATCTTGTGAAATCTCTCATCAGTTCGGCCCATTGCAAGGGCCGAGGTCGCCGGATTGAAGTCCACATCTCACCAGAACTCATCAAAATCTCCTGAGACCTTGGGCCCAGTCAGTGAGTCGCAGGGAAAATCTCGCTGATCTCAGTCCAAACCTAAGGAGAATTCATCCAATGTTTGAGCATGGTCGGGCCCAGTCAGGGAGATTCAGGGTCAAATCTCGCGTGTTCTCAGTCCAAGCCTCGGAAGAACTCACTCAAAACTCCTGGAATCTCAGGCAAGTCTGGAGAAACAGCATCTGACTTGTTGGGAGCCCCATCCAAATCTCAGGAGGGCTCATGCAAATCTCGTGTGATTCCAGACCCAATCATCGAGATCGAGGATGCAATTCTCATGTGATCTCAACCCCAATTTCAGGAGGACCCCTGCAAATCCAGAGTGCTCACGTCCAGACAGCAAGACCCGGGTTCAAAACCCGTGTGCTTTCAGGCCAATTCTTAGGGGAACAAACCACATCTCATGACAACTCAGGCCTCCTCTGCAAGATCCGGGAACAAACCTCTCACAATTTTAGTCTAAATATCGGGAGAGCTCCTGCAAATCATACGAAACCTTGGGGCCAGTCAGCCTGATCGAAGGGCAAATCAAGTGGATCCCAGTCCATATCTTGGGACACCTGGTCCAAATCGAATGAGATCTCAGGCCTTGTCTGGGAGATGAAGGTCGCATAGCCAGTGATACCTGTCCATATCTCGGTAGAACTATCCAAATCCCCTGAGTTCTCAGGAAAATCAGCAAGACCCAATGGCACATGTCATGTGACCTCAGTCAGCATCTCGCTCGCAATCTCCAAACCTTGGGAGATCTGCAGACCATTCTTCTACATCCCGTGGCCATCTGTGCTGTTTCTAAGTTCAAATCTCGCCAGCACTCCTCAAACCTCTTGAGATCTCGGGGCCTCTCTGTGAGATCCAGGGACAAATCTCAGCTAATCTCAGTCCAAACCTTGGGCGGTCTCCTCTAAAGGTTGAGGGTTCTCGGGCCCTTTCAGGGAGATTCACAGGCAAGTCTACAGTCATCTCAGATTGGAGGAACTGACTCTAACCTTTTGGGATCTCAGGCCAAGGCCACTCTGCTAGAAACAGGGTCCAACTTCACCAAAGCTCAGTCAAATCTCGGGAGAACTCATCCAAATCTCGGTCGACCTCGGGTACCGTCAGTGAGATCCAGGGGCAAATCTCCTGAGATCTCAATCATATTTTCCGCAGAACTCATCCAAGTCTCAAGGTGAGACAGTAATCCATCAAAATCCTAGAGGATAACACAAGCAGTAATGTCTTCAATCTTGGCCTCAGCAACTTCTTGCAAGACAAGGCAAGGGAAACAGAAGCAAAAAAATAACTGTTGGACTTCACGATACTTGTCAGCAGGGAAATACAAGTCCAAACCACAATGAGATACCACCTTACTCCAGTTAGAAGGGTCAAAACTAACAAGACAGGAACAACAAATGTTGGCGAGGATGTGGAGAAAGGGGAAACCTCTTAAACTTTCGATTGGGAATGCAAGCTGGGAAACAGTATGGAGGTTCCTCAAGACATTCAAAATAAAGCTATCTTATGACCCAGAAGTTGCACTATGGGTACTTACCCCAAATACTGAGGTAGTGAAAAAAGAGGCAGCTGCACCCCAATGTTCACAGAAGCAATGTCCACAATAGCCAAACCGTGGAAGAGCCAAGAGGTGTTTCCAAAAGATGAATAGATAAAAAAGATGTGGTCCGTTTATACAATGGAATATTACTCAACCATCAGAAAGAATGAATACCTACCATTTACATTGACATGGATAGAACTGGAAGGGATTATGTTATGTTAATCAATTCAAGCAGAAAATTATATGGTTTCACTGTAAGGAATAGGGCAGAGGACAAGAGGGGAAGGGAGGGAGAAGTGAACGGGAAGAAATCAGAAAGAGAGACTAACGTTGAGAGATTTTTGACTCCGAGAAACAAACTGAAGGTTGAGGATAGGGAGGCTGGTGGGGGGGTGGGGGATGGGGTAAGTGGGTGATGGGCATTAAGGAGACCATGTGATATGATGATCACAGGTCATTATACATAACTAATGATTCATTGAACATTATATCAAAAACTGAATTTAAATAAAAAAAAGAAAGTTGTGTTCTCCAAAGGCTTCTTTCTCAGAATTATTTATATGGAACTTTCCTTATGCTTTCAGACACGCTTTTGAAAATGCTTCTATCTTCATGAAATAAGATGGTACTGTAGCCACATTCCTAGACATTTTTCTTCCATAGTGTTAGGTATATGACATATTTCCTAAGCCTCCTCATATACATTTGAAAGGGTTTCTATCTTCATGAATGAAGATGATAGGTAAAGGGTTTTTATTTAAAGTTGTGTTTCTCTGTGTTAAGTATATGACATCTATCTTATATTATCAAACATCCATTTCTATATGCTTCTCTCTTCATGAAAGAAGATTTTAGTTGAAAATGAAGAAGTAGGTGAAAGATGCTTCCCACACAGACTTGTTTCTCTAAGTGACACTTTCCTTAATACTGCCTCAAAATCTTTTGAAAACACTTGTCATCGTGAAAGAAAATTACTTGCAAGATGTTTTCTCCCCAGTCTCATTTCAGTGTATTAGATCTGTGGCACTCTCATTATCCTAACACAAATACTTTTGTACACGCATCTATGTCCATCAAAAAAAGATATTAGTTGAATGTCGCTATGTATTACTGTGGTATTACTTGGAGTTAAGTATATGGCATTTTCCTTATCCTTCCACACAGAGAAATGAATATGCTCTAGACTCCATGAAAGAAGAGGTTCGTTGATGAATGATTTCTGCACAGACTTGTTTCACCACTTCAAGTGTATGGCACTTTCCTCACATAAATCTGAAAAAGGTTCTATCTCCATCGAAACAGATCTGAGTGGAATGGTGTTTTCTATTCTCTGTTCTTTCTTAGAGATAAGTATATGGCACTGTCTTTATGCTTCCACCCATATATTTGAAAACACTTCCATTCTCATGAAAGAAGTTATTTGCCAGATGCTTTCTACACACACTTATGTTTAGGTATTATGTATATGACATTTTCCTCATGCTTCCACAAATACATTTGGAAGAGTTTTTATCTCCATGAAGATATTAGTTGAAAGACGGTTTCTACACAATCTTTTTTCAGAGTACTTTCCTTGTGCTTCCACATATATACGTGAATACACTCCTATCTCCATGACACAAGATATTGGTTGATAGATGGTTTCTACAGAGTTGACCCACTGGGTTAAATATCTGGCACTTTCCTTATGCTTCCTCAAATACATTTGAAAATGTTTTTATCTCTATTTGAAGAAGATATCAGATTAATGTTGCTATATTTTCTGTAGGCTACCACACATACTTTTAAAAAATGCTTATATATTCATCAATAAAATAGTTGGACATGCTTTCTACACAGACTTGTTTCTCAGAGTTCAGTATAAGGCACTTTCTTTAGGCATCAACACATATATTTGAAAACTTCTAATTTCATGAAACAAGATATTAGTAGGGTGGCACCCTGCCAAGGCCTGGGATCTGTGGAGCAGGGTGCATGAGTGAGGCCACAACTGCTTGTAGTCACAAAGACAAAAAGTGCCGTGTCGTTTGCCGGTCCCTGGGGCTCCCCCTGGGAGGATTGCAGTGGGGGTGAGCTGCGGAAGTCTGCGGAGTTTGGTGCACACAGACGTGGAGTTTGTTTGACTTGAAGGGTTTATTGAAGAGGGGGAAAAACGATCTTACAGTTCTGGGCTGGAGATCTGCGCATGGCAAGTTTTGCTCTGACCCTCTGAAGAGGCGCAGAAAGCCACCGAGAATCAAAAGCCACACAGAGGACCAGCTTCCACTGAGCCCAGCCCCCTGGCAAGGGGTGGGGCAACTCAACCCTGGCAAAGACACCTGAGAAGTAGCAGAGCAGGCCCCTTCCTCAGGAGACAGACTGGAAGAACAGGTGAATGAAAAGCTTATGGATCCCACAAGACTGTAAAATTCCAACCCCAGGGGAATAGTGTAAATTGAGCTCCAGGTGTTTCCTCATGACTTGTTTAGTCTTCAGTCTAAAATTTTCCAACTTTTTTTTTTACCTGTTTTCCATTTCAACTAAACTCTTATTTTACCAACTTATGTTAAGTCACTTTTTAACATTTACATTTTCACATCTACATTTTATAGATATAAGCTTCATTTTAGTCTTTTTTTCACTCTATTCAATTTTATTTTAATGTATTTCTTATGTTTTCTTTGCAATTTTGGAATGTACTGTCTTCTAACACAGAGACTAAAATTCAATTGGGAACAAGTGGATCACCCTGCTTTGTCCACTCTGTGAGCTAAGTCTCTATTCTCCCCCATTTCTTTGCTGTATTGTTTCATTTTAGTTTGTTTTTTTCCTGTGGTAGCTGCCGAACACTTCTGGTTTTCTCTATGGTGCATTTTGCTTGAGCCGCTGTTGATATTTTTGGGATCTGTTTATTCGCTTACCCATCCATCCCAGGACAAAATGACTAGAAGAATGAATTCACAACAAAGGGAAGAACCAGAAGCTACATTCTCTGCCACAGAGCTAATCGATATGGACATAAGATGTCAGAGATGGAATTCAGGATAGCAATTCTAACCTTTTTTTTGTTATGTTAATCACCATACATTACATCATTAGTTCTTGATGTAGTGTTCCATGATTCATTGTTTGTGCATAACACCCAGTGATCCACGCAGAATGTGCCCTCTTTAATACCCATCACCAGGCTAACCCATCCCCCCAACCCCCTCCCCTCTAGAACCCTCAGTTTGTTTTTCAGAGTCCAACGACTCTCATGGTTCTTCTCCCCTTCCGACTTACTCCCCTTCATTCTTCCCCTCCTGCTATCTTCTTCTTTTTCTTTTTTCTAAACATATGTTGCATTATTTGTTTCAGAAGTGCAGATCTGTGATTCAACAGTCTTGCACAATTCACAGTGCTCACCATAGCACATACCCTACCCAATGTCTATCACCCAGCCACCCATCCCTCCCACCCCCCATCACTCCAACAACACTCAGTTGTTTCCTGAGATTAAGAATTGCTCATATCAGTGAGGTCATATGATACATGTCTTTCTCTGATTGACTTATTTCACTCAGCATAATACCCTCCAGTTCCACCCATGTCGTTGCAAATGGCAAGATCTCATTCCTTTTGATGGCTGCATAATATTCCATTGTGTATATATACCACTTCTTCTTTATCCATTCATCTGTCGATGGACACCTTGGCTCTTTCCACAGTTTGGCTATTGTGGACATTGCTGCTATAAACATTGGGGTGCACGTACCCCTTCGGATCTCTACATTTGTATCTTTGGGGTAAATACCCAGTAGTGCAATTGCTGGATCGTATTGTAGCTCTATTTTCAACTGTTTGAGGAACCTCCATACTGTTTTCCAGAGGGGTTGCACCAGCTTGCATTCCCACCAACAGTGTAGGAGGGTTCCCCTTTCTCCACATCCCTGCCAACATCTGTCGTTTCCTGACTTGTCAATTTTAGCCATTCTGACTGGTGTGAGGTGGTATCTCATCAAGGTTTTGATTTGGATTTCCCTGATGCCGAGCGATGTTGAGCACTTTTTCATGTGTCTGTTAGCTATTTGGATGTCTTCTTTGGAAAAATGTCTGTTCATGTCTTCTGCCCATTTCTTGATTGGATTATTTGTTCTTTCGGTGTTAAGTTTGATAAGTTCTTTATAGATTTTGGATACTAGCCCTTTATCTGATATGTCATTTGCAAATATTTTCTCCCATTCTGTCGGTTGTCTTTTGGTTTTGTGGACTGTTTCTTTTGCTGTGCAAAAGCTTTTTATCTTGATGAAATCCCAATAGTTCATTTTTGCCCTTGCTTCCCTTGCCTTTGGTGATGTTTCTAGGAAGAAGTTGCTGTGGCTGAGGTCGAAGAGGTTGCTACCTGTGTTCTCCTTTAGGATTTTGATGGACTCCTGTCTCACGTTTAGGTCTTTCAACAATTTGGAGTCTATTTCCGTGTGTGGTGTAAGGAAATGGTCCAGTTTCATTCTTCTGCATGTGGCTGTCCAATTTGCCCAACACCATTTGTTGAAGAGACTGTCTTTTTTCCATTGGACATTCTTTCCTGCTTTGTCAAAGATGAGTTGACCATAGAGTTGAGGGTCCATTTCTGGGCTCTCGATTCTGTTCCATTGATCTATGTGTCTGTTTTTGTGCCAGTACCATACTGTCTTGATGATGACAGCTTTGTAATAGAGCTAGAAGTCCGGAATTGTGATGCCATCAGCTTTGCTTTTCTTTTTCAATATTCCTCTGGCTATTCGGGATCTCTTCTGGTTCCATACAAATTTTAGGATTATTTGTTCCATTTCTTTGAAAAAAGTGGATGGTATTTTGATGGGGATTGCATTGTATGTGTAAATTGCTCTAGGTAGCATTGACATCCTCACAATGTTTGTTCTTCCAATCCATGAGCATGGAAAGTTTTTCCATTTCTTTGTGTCTTCTTCAATTTCTTTCATGAGTATTTTATAGTTTTCTGAGTACAGATCCCTTGCCTCTTTGGTTAAGTTTATTCCTAGGTATCTTATGGTTTTGGTGCAATTGTAAATGGGATCGACTCCTTGATTTGTCTCTCTTCTGTCTTGTTGATGGTGTATAGGAATGCCACTGATTTCTGTGCATTGATTTTATATCCTGCTACTTTACTGAAATCCTGTATGGGCTCTAGCAGTTTTGGGGTGGAGTCCTTTGGGTTTTCCACATACAGTAACATATCATCTGCAAAGAGTGAGAGTTTGACTTCCTCTTTGCCGATTTGGATGCCTTTGGTTTCTTTTTGTTGTCTGATTGCTGTGACTAGGACTTCTAATACTATGTTGAATAGCAGTGGTGATAGTGGACATCCCTGCCGCGTTCCTGACCTTAGGGGAAAAGCTCTCAGCTTTTCCCCATTGAGAATGATATTCGCTGTAGGTTTTTCATAGATGGCTTTTATGATGTTGAGGTATGTACCCTCTATCCCTATACTCTGAAGAGTTTTGATCAAGAAAGGATGCTGTACTTTGTCAAATGCTTTCTCTGCATCTATTGAGAGGATCATATGATTCTTGTTCTTTCTTTTGTTAATGTATTGTATCACGTTGATTGATTTGCGGATGTTGAACCAGCCTTGCAGCCCAGGGATAAATCCCACTTGGTCATGGTGAATAATCCTTTTAATGTACTGTTGGATCCTATTGGCTAGTATTTTGGTGAGAATTTTTGCATCCATGTTCATCAAGGATATTGGCCTGTAATTCTCCTTTTTGATGGGGTCTTTGCCTGGTTTTGGGATCAAGGTAATGGTGGCCTCATAAAATGAGTTTGGAAGTTTTCCTTCCATTTCTATTTCTTGGAACAGTTTCAGGAGAATAGGTATTAATTCTTCTTAAAATGTCTGATAGAATTGCCCTGGGAAGCCATCTGGCCCTGGGCTTTTGTTTGTTGGGAGACTTTTGATGACTGCTTCAATTTCCTTAGTGGTTATAGGTCTGTTCAGGTTTTCTATTTCTTCCTGGTTCAATTTTGGTAGTTGATACATCTCTAGGAATGCACCCACTTCTTCCAGGTTATCTAATTTGCTGGCATAGAGTTGCTCATAATATGTTCTTATAATTGTTTGTATTTCTTTGGTGTTGGTTGTGATCTCTCCTCTTTCATTCATGATTTTGTTGATTTGTGTCACTTCTCTTTTCTTTTGGATAAGTCTGGCCAGGGGTTTATCAATCTTGTTAATTCTTTCAAAGAAGCAGCTCCTAGTTTCTTTGATCTGTTCTACTGTTCTTTTGGTTTCTATTTCATTGATTTCTGCTCTGATCTTTATTATTTCTCTTCTCCTGCTGGGTTTAGGTTTTATTTGTTGTTCTTTCTCCAGCTCCTTTAGGTGTAGGGTTAGGTTGTGTATTTGAGGCCTTTCTTGTTTCTTGAGAAAGGCTTGTATTGCTATATACGTTCCTCTCAGGACTGCCTTTGCTGTATCCCAAAGATTTTGAACAGTTGTGTTTTCATTTTCATTGGTTTCCATGAATTTTTTAAATTCTTCTTTAATTTCCTGGTTGACCCATTCATTCTTTAGTAGGATGCTCTTTAGCCTCCATGTATTTGAGTTCTTTCGGACTTTCCTTTTCTGATTGAGTTCTAGTTTCAAAGCATTGTGGTCTGAAAACATGCAGGGAATAATCCCAATCTTTTGGTACCGGTTGAGACCGGATTTGTGACCTAGGATGTGATCAATTCTGGAGAATGTTCCATGGGCACTAGAGAAGAATGTGTATTCTGTTGCTTTGGGATTGAATGTTCTGAATATATCTGTGAAGTCCATTTGGTCCAGTGTGTCATTGAAAGTCTTTATTTCTTTGTTGATCTTTTGCTTAGATGATCTGTCCATTTCAGTCAGGGGGGTGTTTAAGTCCCCCACTATTATTGTATTATTGTCAATGTGTTTCTTCGCTTTTGTTATTAATTGCCTTATATAACTGGCTGCTCCCATGTTCGGGGCATAGATATTTACAATTGTTAGATCTTCTTTTTGGATAGACCCTTTAATTAGGATATAGCGTCCTTCCTCCTCTCTTATTACAGTCTTTGTTTTAAAATCTAATTTGTCTGATATAATGATTGCCACCCCAGCTTTCTTTTGGTGTCCATTAGCATGGTAAATGGTTTTCCACCCCCTCACTTTCAATGTGGGTGTGTCTTTGGGTCTAAAATGAGTCTCTTGCAGACAGCATATCGATGGGTCTTGTTTTTTAATCCAATCTGATAGCCTGTGTCTTTTAATTGGGGCATTTAGCCCATTTACATTCAGGGTAACTATTGAAAGATATGAATTTAGTGCCATTGTATTGCCTGTAAGGTGACTGTTACTGTATATTGTCTGTATTCCTTTCTGGTCTATGCTGCTTTAAGCTCTCTCTTTGCTTAGAGGACCCCTTTCAATATTTCTTGTAGGGCTTGTTTTGTGTTTGCAAATTCCTTTAGTTTTTGTTTGTCCTGGAAGCTTTTTATCTCTCCTTCAATTTTCAATGACAGTCTAGCTGGATATAGTATTCTTGGCTGCATCTTTTTCTCATTTAGTGCTCTGAAGATATCATGCCAGTCCTTTCTGGCCTGCCAGGTCTCTGTGGATAGGTCTGTTGCCAATCTAATGTTTCTGCCATTATAGGTTACATATCTCCTCTCCCGAGCTGCTTTCAAGATTTTCTCTTTGTCTCTGAGACTCATAAGTTTTACTATTAGATGTCGGGGTGTTGACCTATTTTTATTGATTTTGAGAGGGGTTCTCTGTGCCTCCTTGATTTTGATGCCTGTTTCCTTCCCCACATTAGGGAAGTTCTCTGCTATA
Organism: Eumetopias jubatus; assembly: GCF_037043125.1. NCBI lineage: Eukaryota > Metazoa > Chordata > Mammalia > Carnivora > Otariidae > Eumetopias > Eumetopias jubatus. Next base: position 81,700,082 of record NW_028274817.1, read on the forward strand.
ATGTGCTCCAGTATACCTTCTGCCCCTCTCTCTCTTTCTTCTTCTGGGATCCCAGGTATTCTAATGTTGTTTTGTCTTATGGTAGTGCTTATCTCTCGAATTCTACCCTCGTGAACCAGTAGTTGTTTATCTCTCTTTTTCTCAGGTTCTTTATTTTCCATCATTCGGTCTTCTATATTGCTGATTCTCTCTTCTGCCTCATTTATCCTAGCAGTTAGTGCCCGCATTTTTTATTGCACCCCATTAATAGCCTTTTTGATTTCGACTTGGTTAGATTTTAGTTCTTTTATTTCTCCAGAAAGAGTTTCTCTAATAACTTCCACCCTTTTTTCAAGCCCAGCTAGTAACTTTTAAGTCATGATTCTGAACTCTAGGTTCAACATCATACTATGTCCGTATTGAGTAGGTCCCTGGCAGACGGTACTATCTCTTGTTCTTTTTGCTGAGGTGATTTTTTTCATCTTGTCATTTTGTCCAGAGGAGAATAGATGAAGGAGAGAACAAAATGCTAACAGGTTAACAACGTCCCCAGCAAATATACTCTAAACAAATCAGAAAAGACCTGAAACCAGGGGAAAAGAAAGGGAAATAAAGAAAAAAAAGAGAAAAAGAGAAAAAAAACAAAAAGAAAAAGATAAAAATAAAAACAGAACAAAAAAAAACCAGAATATGATCAAGCATAGATCAGTGCCACACACTAGATTTTGGGCGTATTTTGGTTTGTTAGAAAAAAGTGCCTCCTAAAATTTTAAAGGTAGAAAGACTTATATATGTACAAAATAAGGGTTGATACAATGAAGGGCTGGAAGATGATTGTAAAGATGAAAATTATAAAAGATTTTATAAAAGGGATTGATAGGATAAGAAGTTGTTTAAAAAAGAAAGAAGAAGATTAAAAAAAAAGAAAAAGGAAAACGAAAGAAAAAAAAGGTATAGAATGTGATCAGGCAGGAGACTAGAACAAAGCCATACACTAGTGATTTAGGGTATATTTTGATCTGTTAGAAGAAACTGTATCTCAAAATTTTAAAGAGAGAACAACATATATATATGTCAAAAATAAGGGTAACTACTATGAAGGGATAAAATGTGACTCTAAAAATGAAAAATAAAAAATGTTTTTTTTAAGAAAGGGGATTGATAAGATGTTCGTTGAAAAGGGGGAAAAGAAAAATTAAAAAAACAGTTAAAAAATTAACTTTGAAAAACTAATGAATCATGGTAAAAAAAAAAAAAAGCCATGAATTCTATGTGCAGTATTCCCCTAGCGCTGGAGTTCTCCTGTTCTCCTTGATCGGTATACTTGGTCTTGGCTTGCTGGCTGTTACTGCTGATCTTCTAGGGGAGGGGCCTGTTGCCTTGGTTCCCAAATGTCTTTGCCAGAGGCGGAATTGCCCCACCCTTGTCGGTCCGGGCTAAGCAAGCTGCTTGGGTTTGCTCTCAGGAGCTTTTGTTTCCTGCAAACTCTGCTACAGCTTTGGAGGACCAGGGTGAAAATGGTGGCCTCCCAATCTCCACTCACAGGAGCTGAGAACTCGGGGCCCTGCTCCTCAGTGTGCCCCAGAGTAAAGCAATCACTCCCGTCTCCCTGGTCTCCGGCCGCACTGCATGCTCACCAGGCCTGTGACCGAGTGTTTCTATCTCTGGCACTCTACCCTGTGTGGAGTCTCCAAACCCAGCAGATCCCTGTGGTGTGCTTCTGTGCCGTTCCTCCCGGGGGAGGGAGGGGAGTCTCCCCAGATCTCCCACTTGTTGGGTCCCTGCTGGAGGAGCAGTGGCCTGACTGGGCTGCAGATCACAGTTTATGGCAACCCCGAGCTGAGAGACCACGCCTCAGCTCCGTCTCTGCAGCCGGCTTCCCCGCTCTGATACCTGGGAGCTCTGCTGCACTCAGGCACCCCCGGTCTTTCTGTGACCCCAAGGGTCCTGAGACCACAGTGTCCCGTGAGGGTTCCACCCCCTGCTTAGTCACTGGAGCAACGTCCCTCAGAGGAGCCAGCTTCTAAAAGTTCCGATTTTGTGCTCTGTGGCTCTATCACTTGCCAGAAGCGGCCGACGGAAACTCCCTCCCCAGCCGTCTATCCTCCCGAATATCGCCTCGGATTCACTTTTCCGCACGTCCTACCTTCCAGTAAGTGGTCGCTTCTCTGTTCAGAGAGTTGTTGCTACTCTCTTCTTCGGTCTCCTGTTGAGTTCGTAGGTGTTCAGAATGATTTGATCCCTATTCAGCTGAATTTATTCCCCCCTTGAATTTGTATGGAATCAGAAAAGACCCTGAATCTCCAAGGATATGTTGAAAAAGAAAAACAAAGCTAAGGGCATCACGTTGCCCGATTTCAAGCTATATTGCAAAGCAGTTATCACCGAGACAACAAGGTCCTGGCACAAAAGCAGACATATAGACTAATGGAATGGAATAGAGAGCCAGATATGGACCCTCAACTGTATGGTCAAATAATCTTTGACAAAGCAAGAAAAAAATATGTAACAGAAAAAAGACAGTCTCTTCAATAAATGTTGCTGGTCAGGTTGGACAGCCACATACAGAAGAATGAAACTCGACCATTCTCTAACACCATACACAAAGATGAACTCAAAATGGATGAAAGACCTCAATGTGAGACAGGAATCCATCAAAATCCTAGAGGAGAATGTAGGTAGTAACCTCTTCTTCAATGTTGTCCACAGCGACTTCTTTCAAGATACAGCTCCAAAGGCCATGGAAACAAAAGCAAAAATGAACTTTTGGGACTTCATCAAGATAAAAAGCTTCTGCACAACAAAAGAAACAGTCAATAAAACAAAAAGGCAACCCACAGAATGGGAGAAGATAGTTGCAAATGGCACTACAGACAAAGGGCTGATATTCAGTATCTATAAAGAACTTCTCAAACTAAACACCCAAAAAAAAATCAAATCAGAAAACAGGCTGAAGACATGAACAGACACTTTTCAAAAGAAGACACATAAATGGCTAATAGACACATGAAAAAATGTTCATCATCATTAGCCATTAGGGAAATTCAAATCAAAACCTCAGTTAGATACCACCTTAGGCCAGTTAGAATAGCAACAGGTGACAAGGCAGGAAACAACAAGTATTGGAGGGGTTGTGGAGAAAAGGGACCCCTCTTACACTGTTGGTGGGAATGCAAGTTGGTATAGCCACTTTGGAAAACCGTGTGGAATTTCCTCAAAAAAATTAAAAATAGAGCTACTCCAATGACCCAGCACTTGTACTACTATTTACCCAAAGACACAGAGGTAGTGAAATGAAGGGCCATATGCACCCCAATATTCATAGCAGCAATGTCCACAATAGCCAAACTGTGGAAAGAGCCAAGATGCCCTTCAACGGACGAATGGATAAAGAAGATGTGGTCCATATATACAATGGAATATTACACAGCCATCAGAAAGGATGAATACCAAACTTTTGCATCAACGTGGAAAAGACTGGGGTAGATTACACTAAGTGAAATAAGTCACGTAGAGAGAGTCATTTATCATATGATTTCACTTATTTGTGGAACATAAGGAATAGCATGGAGGACATTAGGAGAAGGACGGGAATATTGAAGGGGGGAAATCAGAGGGGAGAGATAAACCATGAGCGAGTATAGGATTTGGGGAAATAAACTGAGGGTTTAAGAGGGGAAGGGCTTGGGAGGATGGGTTAGCCCTGTCATGGGTATTAAGGAGGGCAATTAGTGTAGGGAATACTGAGTTTGTTGTAGGACAACCATGAATCATGGAACACTACATCAAAAACTAGTGGTGTACTGTAAGGTGACTAACATAACATAATAACATTAAAAAATAAATAAATAAAACAATAGCCTAGCCAGTAGTATCCAACCATAAAACGTTATTCACTACCAGTTGCGATTTATTCCTGGGATGTTAGTTGGAGAAACACTCACAAATCAATCAATGTGTTTGGTCACATTAACAAAAGAAGAAACAAGAAACATAAGATCTTCTCAACTGATGCAGGAATAGCATTTGACAAAATACAGCATCTTTCCTCATTATAAGTCTTTAAAATATAGGGAGTGGGGGAACATACCTCAATATCATAAAAGCCATTTATGAAAACCCTACAGCGAATATCATTCTCAAAGGGGAAAAAAAAACCAGAGCTTTTCCCTTAAGGTCAGGGACACGACAGAGATGCCCACTCTCACCAAAATTGTTCAATATTGTAGTAGAAGTCTTAGCAATCAGACAACAAAAAAGAAATAAAAGTCATTCAAATTGGCAAAGAAGTCAAACTCTATGTGGAAAACCCAAAAGACTCCACCCCTAATTTATTAGAACTCACCCAGGAATTCAGCAACATCGCAAGATACAAAATCGATACACAGAAATCAGTTGGATTTCCACACAGTATTAATGTGATTCAAGAAAGAGAAAGTAAGGAATCGATTCCATTTACAATGCACCAGAAACCATGAGCTACGTAGGAAGAAACCAAAGAAGTAAAGGATCAATACTCTAGAAACTACAGAACCCTTATAAAAGAAATGGAGGAAGACACAAAGAGATGGAAAAACATTGCATACTCATGGATTGGAAGAACACACATTGCTAACAGGTAGATGCTGTCCAGAGTAAAGTACACATTCAATGCCATCCCTACCAAAATACCGTCGATGATTTCACAGAGGTGGAACAATCTACCCTAAAATTTGTGTGGAACTACAAACACCCCGAATCCCCAGGGGAATGTTGAAAAAGAGAAACAAAGCTGGGGACATCCCAATTCCTGACTTCAAGCTATATTACAAAGCTGTGATCATCAAGACACCATGGTAGTGGCACAAAAGCAGACATACATATAGATAAATGGAAGAGAATAGAAAGCCCAGAAACGAATCCCCTACTCTGTGGTTAACCAATCTTGACAAAGTAGGAAAGAATATCCAATGGAAAAAAGACAGTCTCATCAATAAATGGTGTTGGGAAAATCGGACAGCCACACGCAGAAGAATGGAATTGGGCGATTCTCTTACACATTACACAAAGATAAACTTAGAATGAATGGAAGACCTTAAGGTGTGACAGTAATCCATCAAAATCCTAGAGGGTAACACAAGCAGTAATGTCTTCGATTTTGGCCTCAGCAACTTCTTGCAAGACAAGGCAAGGGAAACAGAAGCAAAAAAATAACTGTTGGACTTCATGTTACTTGTCAGCAGGGAAATACAAGGCCAAACCACAGCGAGATACCGCCTTACTCCAGTTAGAAGGGTCAAAAGTAACAAGACAGGAACAATAAATGTTGGCGAGGATGTGGAGAAAGGGGAAACCTCTTAAACTTTCAATTGGGAATGCAAGCTGGGAAACAGTATGGAGGTTCCTCAAGACATTCAAAATCAAGCTATCCTACGACCCAGAAGTTGCACTATGGGTGTTTACCCCAAAATACTGAGGTAGTGAAAAAAGAGGCAGCTGCACCCCAATGTTCACAGAAGCAATGTCCACAAGAGCCAAACCGTGGAAGAAGCCAAGAGGTGTTTCAAAAGATGAATAGATAAAAAAGGTGTGGTCCGTTTATACAATGGAATATTACTCAACCATCAGAAAGAATGAACACCTACCATTTACATTGACATGGATAGAACTGGAAGGGATTATGTTATGTTAAATAATTCAAGCAGAAAATTATATGGTTTCACTGTAAGGAATAGGGCAGAGGACAAGAGGGGAAGGGAGGGAGAAGTGAACGGGAAGAAATCAGAAGGAGAGACTAACGATGAGAGATTTTTTGACTCCAAGTAACAAACTGAAGGTTGAGGATAGGGAGGCTTGGGGGGGGGCGGGGGATGGGGTAAGTGGGTGATGGGCATTAAGGAGGCCATGTGATATGATGAGCATGGGTCGTTATACATAACTAATGATTCATTGAACATTATATCAAAAACTGAATTTAAATAAAAAAAGAAAGTTGCGTTCTCCAAAGGCTTCTTTCTCAGAATTATTTATATGGAACTTTCCTTATGCTTTCAGACACGCTTTTGAAAATGCTTCTATCTTCATGAAATAAGACGGTACTGTAACCACATTCCTAGACATTTTTCTTCCATAGTGTTAGGTATGTGACATATTTCCTCAGCTTCCCCATGTACATTTAAAAGGGTTGTTATCTTCATGAATGAAGTTGATAGGTAAAGGGTTTTTATTTAAAGTTGTGTTTCTCTCTGTTAAGTATATGGCATCTATCTTATATTATCAAACATCCATTTCTATATGCTTCTCTCTTCATGAAAGAAGATTTTAGTTGAAAATATTTCTATACTATGTTCTTTCTTAACGTTTAGTGCCTGGCACTTTCTTTAGGCTTCCACACACATAAATTTTGAAATTCCTTCTATCTTCATGAAAGAAGATATTTTTGAAAGAGTTTTCAACAGAGAGTTCTTTCTTAGGCACTTTCCTTACACTTACCCATAAATATTTGAGAATATTTCTATCTTTCTGAAAGAAAACGTTTGGTGAAAGACGGTGTCTATGCCGTGTTCTTTCTTAGATTAAACTATATGGTACTTTCCTTATGCTTCCACATGTATATTTGAAAATGCTTCCATCTTCATGAATGAAGATATAACTTGAAAATACTTTCCTAACACACTTGTTTCTCAAAGTTAAATACATGACCCTTCCTTATTTTTTCACACATACATCTGAAAACATTTTTAACCTTCATGAAAAAAGATGGTAGAAAAATACTGGTTTTTACCAAAATACAATGTTCTTTCTTCGAGTTATGTATTGGTACAAATTTTATGCTTTTACACATAATTTGTAAATGTTTCTACCTGAATGAACGAATATGTAATTTGAATGGGAATTACTGTATAATGTTTTTCTTAGTGTGCCAATATGGCACGTAAATATTCTTTCATAAATACAGTTTAAAACATTTCTTTTTGCATAACAGAAGATAGCTGAAAGATGTTTTTTCTACATTGCTTATTTTTATTTATTTATTTTTTAATTTTATTATGTTATGTTAGACACCATGCAATTCATCATTGGTTTTTGATGTGATGATACACGATTCATGGTTTTCGTACAACACTGAATGCTCCATGCAGCCTGTGCCCTCCTTAATACCCATCACCGGGCTGACCCATCCCTCCTCGCCCTTCCCCTCTAAAACCCTGTTTGTCTCTCAGAGTCCATAGTGTCTCATGGTTCATCTCTCCCTCCGATTTCCTCCCCTTCATTTTTCCCTTCCTTCTTCTATAGTCCTCCATGCTATTCCTTATATTCCACAAATAAGTGAAACCATATGATAATTGACTCTCTCTGCTTGACTTATTTCACGTAGCATAATCTCCTATAGTCAGTCCTATCCCTGTTGAACTAAAAGTTGGGTATTCATCTTATCTGATGGCCGAGTAATATTTCATTGTATATATGGACCACATCTTTATCCATTCATCTGTTGAAGGACATCTCGGCTCTTTCCACCATTTGGCTATTGTGAATATAGTTGCTATGAACATTGGGGTGCATATGGCCCTTCTTTTCACTATATCTGTGTTTTTGGGGTACTACTCAGTACTGTGATTGCTGGGTCATAAGGTAGCTCTATTTTTAAATTTTTGAGGCACCTCCACACTGTTTTCCAAAGTGGCTGTACCAACTTGCATTCCCCCCAACAGTGTAAGAGGATTCCCCTTTCTGCCCAACCCCTCCAATATTTGTTGTTTCTTGTCCTGTCAATTTTTGCCCTTCTAACTGGTGTAAGGTGGTGTCTCAATGTGGTTTTGATTTGAATTTCCCTGATGGCTAATGATGATGAACACTTTTTCATCTGTCTCTTAGCCATTTGTATGTCTTCTTTTGACAAGTGTCTGTTCCTGACTTCTGCCCATTTTTTGACTTGATTATTTGTTTTTTGGGTGTTGATTTTGAGAAGATTTTATAGATCTTGGATACCAACCATTTATTTGTAGTGTCATTTGCAAATATCTTCTCTCATTCCATGGGTTGCCTCTTTGTTTTGTTGACTGTTTCCTTTGCTGTGCCGAAGCTTTTTATCTTGATGCACTCCCAAAAATTCATTTTGCTTTTGTTTCACTAGCTTTGGAGAAATATCTTGAAAGAAGTTTCTGTGGCCGAGTCAAAGAGGTTACTGCCTATGTTCTCTCCTAGGATTTTGATGGATACCTTTCTCAAATTGAGGTCTTTCATCCATTTTGAGTTTATCTTTGTGTATGGTGTTAGAGAATGATTGAGTTTCATTCTTTTGCATATGGCTGTCCAATTTTCCCAGCACGAGTTATTGAAGAGACTTTCTTTTTTCCGCTGCATATTTTTCCTATTTTGTTGACGATTATTATTTTTTTCCATTCGGTACATGCCCTCTTTAATGCCCCTCACAAAGGTAACCCATCCTCCCACCCTCTTCCCCTCTAGAACCCTCAGTTTGTTTCTCAGTCCATAGTCTTTCATGGTTCGTCTCCCCCTCCGATTTGCCCCCCTTCATTTTTCCCTTCCTGCTATCTTTTTCTTCTTCTTCTTTTTAAACATATAATGTATTGTTGGTTTCAGAGGTACAGGTCTGTGATTCAACAGTCTTACACAATTCACAGTGCTGACCATAGCACATACCCTTCCCGAGTGTCTATCACTCAGCCACCCCATCCCTCCCACCCCCACCACTCCAGCAACTCTCAGTTTGTTTTCTGAGATTAAGAATTCCTCATATCAGTGAGGTCATATGATACATGTCTTTCTCTGATTGACTTATTTCACTCAGCAAAATACCCTCCACTTCCATCCACGTCATTGCAAATGGCAAGATCTCATTCCTTTTGATGGGTGTATTCCATCGTATTTATATACCACAACTTCTTGATCCATTCATCTGTCGATGGACTTCTTGAAACTGTCCATAATTTGGCTATTGTGGACACTCCTGCTACAAACATCGAGGTGCACATACCCCTGCTTCAGTTTCCTTAGTGGGTATAGTTGTGTTCAGGTTTTCTATTTCTTCCTGGTTCCGTTTTGGTAGTTGATACATCTCTAGGAATCCATCCATTATTTCCAGTTTATCTAATTTGCTGGCATATAGTTGCTCATAATATGTTCTTATAATTGTTTGTATTTCTTTGGTGTTGGTTGTGATCTCTCCTCTTTCATTCATGATTTTATTTTTTTGTGTGTGTGTCATTTCTCTTTTCTTTTTGATAAGTCTGGCCAGGGGTTTATCGATCTTGTTAATTCTTTCAAAGAACAAGCTCCTAGTTTCGTTGATCTGTTCTAGTGTTTCTATTTCATTGATTTCTGCTCTGAGCTTTATTATTTCTCTTCTCCTGCTGGGTTTAGGCTTTATTTGCTGTTCTTTCTCCAGCTCCTTTAGGTGTAGGGTTAAGTTTTGTATTTGAGACCTTTCTTGTTTCTTGAGAAAGGTTTGTATTGCTATATACTTTCCTCTTAGGACTGCCTTTGCTGTATCCCAAAGATTTTGAACAGTTGTGTTTTCATTTTCGTTTGTTTCCATGAATTTTTTAAATTCTTCTTTAATTTCCTGGTTGACCCATTCATTCTTTAGTAGGATGCTCTTAAGCCTCCATGTATTTGAGTTCTTTCCAACTTTCCTCTTGTGATTAAGTTCTACTTTCAAAGAGTTGTGGTCTGAAAATACGCAGGGAATGATCCCAATCTTTTGGTACCAGCTGAGACCTGATTTGTGACCTAGGATGTGATGAATTCTGGAGAATGTTCCATGGGCACTAGAGAAGAATGTGTATTCTGTTGCTTTGGGATAGAATGTTCTGAATATATCTGTGAAGTCCAATTGGTCCAGTGTGTCATTGAAACTATTTCCTTGTTGATCATTTGCTTAGATGATCTGCCCATTTCGATGAGGGTGGTGTTAAATTCTCCCACTATTATTGTATTGTTTTTGACGTGTTTCTTTGCATTTGTTTTTAATTGGCTGCTCCCATGTTAGGGGCATAGATATTTACAATTGTTAAATATTCTTGTAGGATAGACCCTTTAAGGAGAATATAGTGTCCTTCCTCCTCTCTTATTACAGTCTTTGGTTTAAAATCTGATTTGTCTGATATAAGGATTGCCACCCCTGCTTTCTTTTGGTGTCCATTAGCATGGTAAATGGTTTTCCACACCCTCACTTTCAATCTGGGGGTGTCTTTGGGTCTGAAATGAGTCTCTTGCAGACAGCTTATCAATGGGTCTTTTTTATCCAATCTGATACCCTGTGTCTTTTGATTGGGACATTTAGCCCATTTAGATTCAGGGTAACTATTGAAAGATATGAACTTAGTGCCATTGTATTGCCTGTAAGGTGACTGTTACTGTATACTGTCTGTGTTCCTTTCTGGTCTATGTTGCTTTTAGGCTCTCTCTTTGCTTAGAGGATGGCTTTCATTATTTCTTATAGGGCTGGTGTCGTGTTTGCAAATTGCTTTAGTTTTTGTTTGTCCTGGAAGATTTTTATCTCTCCTTCTATTTTCAATGACAAACTAGCTGGATATAGTATTCTTGTCTGCATGTTTTTCTCATTTAGTACTCTGAATATATCATGCTAGTCCTTTCTGGCCTGCCACGTCTCTGTGGATAGGTCAGTTGCCAGTCTAATGATTCTACTATTGTAGGTTACAGATCTCTTCTCCCGAGCTGCTTTCAGGTTTTTCTCTTTGTCTCTGAGTCTCGTAAGTTGTTTTTATTGATTTTGAGGGAGGTTCTCTGTGCCTCCTGGATTTTGATGCCTGTTTCCTTCCCCAAATTAGGGAAGTTCTCTGCTAGAATTGCTCCAATATACCTTCTTCTCCTCTCTCATTTTCTTCTTCTGGGATCCCAATTATTCTAATATTGCTTCATCTTATGGTATCACTTATCTCTCGAATTCTGCCCTCGTGATCCAGTAGTTGTCTATCTCTCTTTTTCTCAGCTTCTTTATTTTCCATTATTTGGTCTTCTATATCACTAATTCTCTCTTCTGCCTCATTTATCCTATCTGAGCCTCCATTTTTGATTGCACCTCATTAATAACCTTTTTTGATTTCGACTTGGTTAGATTTTAGTTCTTTTATTTCTCCAGAAAGGGGTTCTCTAGTATCTTCCATGTTTTTTTCAAGCCCAGCTAGTATCTTTAAAATCGTCATTCTGAACCCTAGTTCCGACATCTTACTAATGTTCATATTGATTAGGTCCCTGGCAGTCGGTACTGCCTCTTGTTCTTTTTGTTGAGGTGATTTTTTTCCGTCTTGTCATTTTGTCCAGAGCAGATTACGTGAATGAGAGAATAAAATGCTAACAAGGTAACAACAACCCCAGAAAAATATACACTAAACAAATCAGTAGAGACCGAAACACAGGGGAAAAGAAAGGAAAGAAAGAAAAAAGTGAAAAAAAAAGAAAAAGAAAAAGATAAACAAACAAACAAAAGAACAAACAAAAAAACAGAATATGATCAAATACGATCAGGCTGGTGCATAGATCAGTGCCACACCCTAGATTTGGTGCATATTTTGGTCTGTTAGAAGAAAGTGCCTCCTAAAATTTTAAAGAAAGAAAAGCTTATGTATGTCCAAAGTAAGGGAAAATACGATGAGGGGGTGGAATATGACTGTGAAATGAAAATTATAAAAGAATTTATAAAAGGAATAGATAAGAAGTTTGTTGAAAAAAGAAGAGAAATTTAAAAAAAAAGGGGAGAGATGTGATCAAGCAGGAGACCAAAACAAAGCCATACATAGAGATTTAGGGTATATTTTTGTCTGTTGGAAGAAACTGTATCTGAAAATTCTAAAGCGAGAACAACTTTTATACACACACACACACACACACACACACACACACACACACCAAAAATTGCCACATTACTAAATTGCTGTATGAGTTCTAGTAATTTGGGGATGGAGTTTTTTGGGTTTTCACATAAAAGATCATATCATTTGTGAAAAGAGAGAGTTGGACTTCTTTGCCAATTTGAATAACTTTTATTTCTTTTTGTTATCTGATTGCTGTTGCTAGGACTTCCAGGACTATGTTGAACAATAGTGGCAAGAGTGGGCACCCTCGACGTGTTCTTGATATTAAGGGAAAGGCTTGGTCATGGTGGATGATCCTTTTACTCTATTGTTGGTTCCTATTAGCAAGGATTTTGTTGAAGATTTTGGAATCCATATTCCTCAGGGTCATCGGTCTAAAATTCTCCTTTTGATTGGGTCTTTGCCTGGTTTGGGGATTAAGGTAATGCTGGCCTCATAGATGAGTCTGGAAGCTTTCCTTCTGTTTCTATTTTTTAAAATACCTTCTGTAGAATAGGTATTATTTCTTCTTTGAATGTTTGGTAGAATTCCCCAGGGAATCCATCAGGCCCTGGACTCTTGCTTTTTGGGAGGTTTTATCACTGCTTCAATCTCGTTACTGGTTATTGGCCTATTGAAGTTGTCAATTTGTTCCTGTTTCAGTCTTGGCAGCTTATAGGTTTCCAGGAAGGCATCCGTTTCATCCAGATTGCTCAGTTTATTGGCATATAGTTGTTGATAATAATTTCTAATAATTGTTTCTATTTCCTTGGTGTTAGTCGTAATGTCTCCCCTTTCATTCATAATTTTATTAATTTGGGACATTTGTCTTTTCTTTTGGATAAGTCTGGCAAGTGGTTTATCGACCTTATTAATTCTTTCAAAGAACCAACTTCTAGTTTCGTTGATCTGATCTATTGTGTTTCTGGTTTCTAATTCATTGATCTCTGCTTTAATCTTAATTAGTTCCCTTTTTAAAAATTTAATTTAATTTAATTTTATTATGTTATGTTAGTCAACATACAATACATCATTAGTTTTTGATGTGGTGATCAACGATCCTTTGTTTTTGTATAACACCCAGTGCTCCATGCAGTATGTGCCCTCCTTACTACCCATCACTGAGCTAACCCCTCCCCCTCCCCCTCCCCTCTAAAACCCTGTTTATTTCTCAGAGTCCATAGTCTCTCATGGTTCATCTCTCCCTCTGACTCCCCCCCCATTTATCCCTTCCTTCTCCTAATGTTCTCCATGCTAGTGCTTATGTTCCACAAATAACTGAAACCATATAATTGACTTCCTCTGCTTGACTTATTCACTTAGCATAATCTCTTCCAGTCCCATCCATGTTGATGTAAAATTTGGGTATTCATCTTTTTGATGGCTGAGTAACATTCCATTTTATATATTGACCACATCTTTATCCGTTCATCTGTTGAAGGGCATCTCGGCTCTTTCCACAATTTGGTTATTGTGGACATTGCTGCTATGAACTTTGGGGTGCATATGGCCCTTATTTTCACTACATCTGTGTCTTCAGTGTAATACCCAGGAGTGCAATTGCTGGGTCATCGGGCAGCTCTATTTTTAAATTTTTGAGGCACCTCCACACTGTTTTCCAAAGTGGTTGTACCAACTTGCATTCCCACCCACAGTGTAAGAGGGTTCCCCTTTCTCCACAACTTCTCCAAGATCTGTGGTTTCTCTCCCTATCTATTTTTGCCATTCCAACTGGTGTAACGTGGTATCTCAATGTGGTTTTCATTTGAATTTTCCTGATGGCTAATGATGATGAAAATGTTTTCATGTGTCTGTTAGTCATTTGTATGTGTTCTTCAGAGAAGTGTCTTTTCATGTCTTCTGCCCATTTTTTGACTTGATTGTTTTTAGGGTGTTGAGTTTGAGTTCTTTATAGATCTTGGATACCAGACCTTTCTTTTTAGAGTCATTTGCAAATACCTTCTCCCATTCTGTGGGTTGCCTCTTCGTTTTTTTGACTGTTTCCTTTGTTGTCCAGAAACCTTTTATCTTGATGAAGTCCCAAAATTTCGTTTTAGCTTTTGTTTCACTTTGGAGATGTATCTTGAAAGAAGTTGCTGTGGGCGATGTCAAAGTGGTTACTGCCTATGTTCTTCTCTAGGATTTTGGTGGATTCCTGTCTCACATTGAGGTCTTTCATCCATTTTTAGTTTATCTATGTGTATGGTGTTAGGGAATGGTCGAGTTTCATTCTTCTGCATGTGCCTGTCTAATTTTCCCAGCACCATTTATTGAAGAGACTGTCTTTTGTCCAATGCATATTTTTTTGCTGTTTTGTTGAAAATTATTTGACCATAGAGTTAATGGTCCATATCTGGGCTCTCTATTCTGTTCCATTGGTCTAGTTTTAGTGCCAGTACCATGCTGTCTTGGTGATCACAGCTTTCTAATATAGCTTGAAGTCGGGCAACGTGATGTCCCCAGCTTTGTTTTTCTTTTTCAACATTTCCTCGGTGATTCGGGGTCTTTCTGATTCCATACAAATTTTAAGATTGTTTGTTCCAGCACTTTGAGAAAAGTCACTGGACTTTTGATTGGGATGGCATTGAAGGTATAGATTGCTCTGGGTAGCATAGACATTTTAACAAGGTTTATTCTTCTGATCCATGAGCATGGAATATTTTTCTTCAATTTCTTTCAAGAATGTTCTGTAGTTCCTAGAGTAGAGATCCTTTACCTCTTTTGTTAGGTTTGTTCCAAGGTATCTTATGGTTTTTGGTTCTATTGTAAATGGAGGTGATTATTTCTCTAATTTCTCTTTCTACAGTTGCACTGTTATTGTATAGGAAAGCAACTGATTTCTGTGCATTGTTTTTGTATCCTGCCACATTCCTGAATTGCTGTATGAGTTCTAGTAATTTGGGGGTGGAGTCTTTTGGGTTTTCCACATAAAGGATAATATCATTTGTGAAAAGAGAGAGTTTGACTTCTTCTTTGTCAATTTGAATACATTTTCTTTTTGTTGTCTGATTGCTGTTGCTTGGACTTGTAGTACTATGTTGAACAATAGTGGCGAGAGTGGGCATCTTTGACGTGTTCCTGATCTTAAGGCAAAGGCTCTCAGCTTTTCCCCATTGAGGATGATATTTGCTGTGTGTTTTTCATAGATGGATTTTATGAACTTGAGGAATGTTCCCTCTACCCCTATACTCTGAAGAGTTTTAATCAGGAAAGGATGTTGTATTTTGTCAAATGCTTTTTCTGCATCAATTGAGAGGACCATATGGTTCCTCTCTCTCCTCTTATTAATGTGTTCTATAGCACTGATTGATTTGTGAATGTTGAACCACCCTTGAGTTCTGGGGATAAATCCCACTTGGTCGTGGTGGATGATCCTTTTAATGTATTGTTGGATCCTATTAGCTAGGATTTTGTTGAGGATTTTGGAATCCATATTCACCCCGATATCGGTCTGAACTTTTCCTTTTGATGGGTTTTTTTGCCTGGTTTGGGGATTAAGGTAATGCTGGCCTCATAGAATAGGTCTGAACGTTTTCCTTCTGTTTCTATTTTTTGAACCCCTTCAGGAATAGGTATCATTTCTTCTTTGAAAGTTTGGTAGAATTCCCCAGGGAATCCCTCAGGCCCTGAACTCTTGTTTTATGGGAGGTTTTTGATCCCCTCTTCAAACTCATTACTGTTTATTGGCCTATTCAGGTTGTCAATTTCTTCCTTTTTCAATCTTGGCAGTTTATAGTTTTCCAGGAAGGCACTGATTTCCTCCAGATTGCTCATTTTTATTAGTATATAGTTGCTGATTATAATTTCTAATAGTTGTTTCTGTTTCCTTGGTGTTAGTCATGATCTCTCCCCTTTCATTCATCATTTTATTAATTTTGGTTCCTTTCTCTTTTCTTTTGGATAAGTCTGGCCAGTAGTTTTTCAATCTTATTTATTCTTTCAAAGAACCAGCTTCTAGTTTAGTTGATCTGATCCACTGTGTTTCTGGTTTCTAATTCATTGATCTCTGCTGTAATCTTAATTATTTCTCTTATAATGTGTGGCTTAGGCATCGTTTGTTGGTTTTGCTCTAGTTCTTTAAGGTGTAGAGTTAGTTTGTGAAATCGGGAGTTTTCTATTTTTTTGAGTGAGGCCTGGATGGCTATGTATTTCCCCCTTAGGACCACCTTTGCAGCATTCCATAGGTTTTGGAACGATGTGTTTTCATTCCCATTGGTTTCCATAAATTTTTTTAATTCTTCTTAGATTTCATTGTTGACACTAACATTCTTAAGCAGAGTGGCCTTTAGTTTCCAAGTTTTTGAATTTCTTCCAAAACTTTCTTATGATTGAGTTTTAAAGCATTATGGTCTGAGCATATACAGGGAATAATCTCAATCTTTTGGTATTGGTTGAGACCTGATTGTGACACAGTATGTGGTCTATTCTGGAGAAAGTTCCATGTGCGCTCAAGAAGAATGAGTATTCTGTGTTTTTAGGGTGGAATGTTCTCTATATATCTATGAGGTCCATCTGGTCCAGTGTGTCATTCAAAGCTCTTGTTTCTGTCTTGATTTTTTGCTTAGATGATCTGTCTATTGTTGAGAGTGGAGTGTTGAGGTCTCCTAAAATTAACGTATTGTTATCAATACGACTCTTTATTTTGGTTAACAGTTCGCTTATGTAGATGGCTGTTCCCATTTTGGGGGTGTAGATATTTACAATTGTTAGATCTTCTTGTTGGAGAGACCTTTTAATAATGATATAGTGTCCTTCTGTGTCTCTAACTACAGTCTTTAGTTTAAAATCTAATTTGTCTGATATGAGAATTGCTACCCCACCTTTCTTTTGAGGTCCACTTGCATGGAAGATGGATCTGCACCCCTTCTCTTTCAGTCTGGATGTATCTTTAGGTTCAAAATGTGTATGGAAATTGGGGATAAGTTATCCTTGGCTGAAGTTGCTAAAGAAACTACCAACTCTTTACATACATATGAATTAGACGATGAGACTTTAGAAAAGGCTAAGACTGAAAGTAAAAAAAATTTCACGGCTTCACAATCCCGGCCGTCACCCACGGCCCCTCCGCTTTTATTGGAGGACCCCACCGAAGATGATCAACCTCCCTCCACAGTAGATTTATTCCCTCTCAAATGATCTTCTCTAGCTCTCTCACCTCTCGAAAAGGAACTTTGACGGCAAGGGGCTAATGATCTATGGCTTTCCCTATAGACCAAACACAAGCTGCTGGTCCCATCTATGAGGGATTAGATTTAAGTGCTTTAAGGGAACTAGCGAAGGTTTGCCACTTGTATGGACCCACAGCCCGTTACAGTATAGAGATTTTGAAAGCTTGGGTAAATTCTGGGGAATGGATCCCTCATAATTGGCATGCAGTTGTGCAGTCTTGCCTTAAACCACAGGATTTATTACAATGGAAAATGTGGTTATTGGATGCTGCCTATATGAAAGCCCAGGCGAATCGGCTATCCCAGCCATGCATCATATTTCTTTTGAAATACTCACTGGCTCTGTCCCCTTTTCAGATATTCGAAAGCGTTTGGTGTACACTCTGCTTGCAGCCGCAGTGGAAGTATCTGAAATCACCCTTGCAGCTTGGGAAAAGCTAACCTCTTCAGGGGAAGTGGGGCAAAGTTATATAAAAATTGTGCAAGGCCTTACAGAAGCATATACTGATTTTATTTCTCGGTTTGAAGGAGCTATTGGCCACCACGTTGATAATAAACCTGCTAAAGAGCACTTGCTAAGACAGCTTGCTTTTGATAATGCTAATGATGACTGCCAAGCAGCCATTCGGCCACATAGAGAAACAGGAGGTATTCTCGATTATCTTCATCTATGTAGAAATATTGGCACTCTTACACATCAAGCTCAGATAGCTTCCCTTCAGCTCATGGCCCTACAAAAACAATAGGATATAAAATGTTATAATTGTGGAAAAATAGAACATGTCAAGAAGGAATGCCATAAAGCCCCCCAACCTAGAGCCAATTCTCCTTTTAATACCGCCCCTAACCTCTGCCCTCGTTGTGGCAAAGGCAATCATTGGGCCAAGGAATGCAAATCCAAATTTGACAGGCAAGGTAACCCACTCCCATTAAGGTTGGGAAACAGGATGAGGGGCCACCCCCGGGCCCCAAACAACAACGGAGGATTCAATATGTCACCTCTCCAGCAGCAACTTCCTGCTGCACACATAAACCCTCCATGTTATCCCTCAGTCCCGCTACCCAGGGAAGTGTCACAGTATATTTAACCACAGTAAGTCTTCACCCTGGTCTCGGGCCTCAAAAAATACCCACAGGTTATTACAGATCTTTACCAAGAGGAATGGTGAGTCTTGTGCGAAGAAAATCTAGCCCAAATCTTAAAGGAATCCAGGTGATGACTGGAGTAATAGATTCTGACTATGACAGAGAAATAATGGTGGTCGCACAGACTCGGGTTCCTTGGACATTTAAGGGAGGAGATAGAATTGCTCAGTTAATATTATTGCCCTATGTACAAATTGGTCAGTCCCAACAGATCAGACGAGGAGGATTTGGTAGTACTGATCCTCTCATGGTTAAATGGGCTTCATTATTAACTCAGACTTATTGTCCTTCTATGACTCTTAAAATTAGAGGAAGGACTTTCTCAGGTCTAGTAGACTCTCGAGCCAATATTTCAGTAATAGCCTCCCAGCATTGGCCTAATACTTGGCCCACGCAAGCAACCTCTAGTTCAGTAGAAGGAATAGGTTTTGTGACGGCAGAAGAAACTTGACGAAGTAGTGTGCCACTTAAATGTGAGGGACCAGATGGATTAGATGGAGTTATCCAGCCTTTCATCTTAAATACCCCCATTTATCTTTGGGGAAGGGATCTCTTGCAACAATGGGGAGCCAAGTTAATCATCCCCCACGTCAACCAGCTAATCAAATCATGACAAAAATGGGCTATAAACCAGGATAGGGCTTAGACAGACAACATCAAGAAATCACGGAGCCTATCATTGCCCAAGGACAAACTCATAGGGCTGGACTGGGTTACCCGTTTTTCTAGGGGCCACTGAGGAAAAGAGGCCTGCCCCTATTAAAATAACATGTAAAACTTCCTCCCCAGCTTGGACTCTTCAATGGCTCCTTCTGATAGAAAAATTGTAGGGCTTAGAACAAATTATTCAAGAGCAATTGCAGGCAGGACATATAGAGCATTCGCAATCTCCTTGGAACGCTCCTGTTTTCGTTATCAGAAAGAAATCAGGTAAGTAGGGGCTCTTAATAGACCTTTGGAATGTTAACGCCATCATGGAGCCTCTGGGTGCCTTGCAGCCTGGGTTACCTACTCCTACAACCATTCCCGAACAATGGCCATTGATAATAATAGACCTTAAGGACTTTCTATACCATAGCCATTCACCCTGAGGATAAGGAGAAATTTGCCTTTTCTATTCCCAGCACTAACAATAAGGAACCAAAGAGACGATATCAATGGAAAGTTTTGCCACAAGGCATAACTAATTCTCCTACCATGTGTCAGTATTGTGTTGGCCAGGTCCTCAGACCTGTAAGAGATCATTATCCTCAATCCTATATCATTCATTATGTGGATGATATTTTGCTGGCATCACAAACTGAAACAGAATTTCAAAAGGTGTATCAAGCCACTTCCCAACATTTGACTTCCGCCAGTCTCATAATAGCCCCGGAGAAAATCCAAACTACTCTGACTTCTTATCTAGGCACTGTGGTAGATAGAACCACAGTGAAATCTCAAACAATGCAAATTCATAGGGATACCATCCTTACACTTAACGATTTTCAGAAACTCCTAGGAGTCATTAATTGGATTCGCCCTCTCCTAGGGATTCCAACTTATAAATTACAAAATTTATTTAACACTTTATAAGGTCATTCTGCTTTAGATAGTCCTCGCACTCTATCCTCAGAGGCAGAGGCTGAACTGCAGTTTGTTGAGGAGCGATTAAAAACTGCCTTGGCTTACAGGTATGATGATTCTCTCCCCCTGCTTCTTCTTATTTCCCCTACCCTTCATTCTCCGACTGGTGTCATAGCACAAGAAGAAAAACCTCTCGAATGGGTGACTTTACGTACAAAAACTTCTCGAACTGTTACTCCATATCTATCTCTTGTCTCTTCACTCATTCTCCAAGGATGAAAGCATTCTATTCAAATTCTTGGTTTTGACCCAGCACTCATTGTTTTACCTATCTCTTCCACATCTTCTAAGGAAGTCCTTCCTTTCTCTACTGATCTGCAAATATCTCTTGCTGATTATCCTGGGCGCATAGGTTGCCACTATCGGTCAGGTAAAGTATGGGACTTCCTAAAGTGCACTGCCTGGGTTATAGATCGCGTAGTTTATAACGCCCCAATCCCCTCAGCTCCTACATACTTAATTGATGGCTCTTCCTCCGGGCGTGCCAGAGTCTGGGGCCCTGCTATTCAGCGCTCCATAAAAACCCCTTACACTTCTGCTCAACAGGTCGAACTTGCAGCTTTATTGTTCTTATTGCAGAATGTTTGTTATTCTATAAATATCGTATCTGATTCTGCTTATGTAGTTGGCATTTTTGCGCCTTTGGAAACAGCTCCTATTTCCACAACTCATTCTATCATTAACCCTTTGCTTCAGGAATTACAATTAGAAATTCAATCTCGAACTCACCCTTTGTTCATTACTCATATCTGCTCTCATTCTAACCTCCCTGGCCCTCTTACACAGGGAAATCAGTCTGCTGATTTATTGGCTACACTTTTGAAACTCCACAAGCAGAACATGCCCATCCTCATACCAACGCCAACTGCCTTCATTCACACTATAAAATACTCTTGCGCTCTGCCAGGCCAATAGTCTCTTCCTGTCCTATTTGTCGACCTCTACATTTAATTGAGCATCTGGCGGGCATCAATCCCAGAGGCACAGCTCCTGATTGTATTTGGCACATGGACATTACTCATTTTCCCACTTTCGGACTCCTCTCATATATTCATGTCACAATAGACACCTTTTCAGGATTTCTTCATGCTACTCCTTTGGTGGCAGAAGAGGCTAGGCATGTAATTTCTCATTTGCTTGAATGTTTTGCTATTATGGGGTTACTTACTTGTATCAAGACAGACAATGGCCCAGCATATACTAGCAATAAAGTACAAGAATTCCTTGCAGAATGGCAAATACAGCATATCACAGGTATTCCTTATAATCCTCAGGGACAAGCTGTAGTGGAGAGGGTGCATGCCACCATTAAAAAACAACTCCATAAAACTATGTCTAAAAAGTAAGGGGGCATCGCTCCCTGAGACGTCATAGCACAAACCTTATTTGTTTTAAATTTTTTAAATTTAGCCCAAGGAGAACCATATATTAGAGTTGACAAACATTTCTTGCCAGCCTCAATCTCAACTCAGGACACAACCGTGTGGCTAAAAAATGAGGAAAATAATTGGTTGCCCAGGAATTTAATTACTCAAGGCCCTGGTTATGCTTGTGTCATTCCAGATGGATCCAATCAAGCAATTTGGATACCTCTTTGGAAAGTCCAGCCCAGGACCAGCAATAAAGACAACAAAAGACTTCTCTCAGCTGCTTCAGGGATTGACTACCCAACCCCCTGTCCAAGAGATGGCAACACTCTCCTTGAAGAGACCTCAAAAATGAAAATTGCCCCCGACAACACCCCCAAATTGGGCGCAACTGAAGACCCTCCCTCAGAGGGCGGAGCGAGTCCAGGAGACGACCAGATCTATCAAAACCCCTGAACATTTGTTCCTGGCTATGTTAGTGGTGGTGACATGCTCCGCTGCGGTAGGTGAAAAACACACCTACTGGGCATATGTACCCCATCCTCCCTTATTGCGTCTAGTTGAATGGACAGAATATGGATCTACTTTTTTACAAATGACTCTACTCATCTCCCAGCACCTTGGTCCTCTGTACCCCCATATAAACCAGAAGAAGAAGGGACCCTTATGAATATCTCTTTGGGATTTGAAACATTACCCTTATGCTTAGGACAGAAAAAAAATATGTCTCCCCCTTCACCAACGAACTTGGGCCCATATCCTTCCCCTGACCAAATCATACAGAACCTTGGGAATAAAGACCGATTATCATTTAATTTTAGTGAGGTCAACACAACTAACACATTGGGAAAATCTGATGATACTGTCTGTACTTCAATCTCCTATAAACATTATGTTTTTGAGCCTATATACTGGTCCCGCTGTAGGGTTCCCATGGAAAAATCCTTCTGTTAAATAATAGAATGGTGGTAGATTGGGGCCCCCACGGGAAGTTTTTAAATAACTGTTCTGAGGATGTGAATAGCACCATATGTGGTTACATTACTAATATTAGGTGGACTCACACTGACCATGGTACTTATACCCTTCATCATACTAAAGGGTTAACGGCATGGCATGAAGGAGGACTGGCACCTCCTCAGCCTCCTTTGGTAACCAATAAAGACCATGTGGGGCCAGAAAATTGGGATCTTTGGAAGCTCCCAGCTGCACTGGCATCTTTATAGTTTTATGCAGGAAATTTCTCAGGGGCATCTCAGTCTTTGAGTAATTATTGGTTTACTTACAATTCTTCGAGATCCATACAAGCCTGTGTTCATTTACCTTATCTCATCGCAATAGGAGGAATAGAAGCTAACTATACTATGAGGAGCATAGTATACAATTATACTACACAACTCCTGGTTGTATACTCGTCTTAATCGTACCATCCCTTTTAACAGCAGTATGGATTCCATCCTTCTTCTCCAGGCCCATATGGGGGTTGGGATTCTGGTAAATCTCACAAGAAGATGGGAAGAAAACACTGTTGAAGGTCTCATGTTAAAAATGTTGAGTGAGTTACTTTCCCACGGATGACGTTTTGTAGCTACACTAGTACTTGTCATTCTGGGGCTGATTGGTATTGCCACAATAGCAGCAACAGCTGGGGTGGCCCTGCAAACGTCCTTGCAGACTTGCGACTTTGTCAAAACCTGGCAAGAAAAATCACACAACCTCTGGCTCACGCAGAGCAAACTGGATAAAGAATTACAGTCAAAGGTTAGCGAATTGCAAAAAGCCGTAAAATGGATAGGGGATCAACTTATTGACTTACAACAGCAAGTTTTTCTTAAGTGTGATTGGAATTCCAGTCCGATCTGGACTGGATAGGGACACGGTAGGGATCGTGACTCCCTATCCCTTTAATGTTTCCAAACACACTTGGGAACAAATTAAATATCACTTACAAAACATCCGTGGTAATTTATCCCTAGACATTCAGACTCTACAACAAGAGATGTTTGAGACCTTTAAAAATGCCCTCCCAAAACTCAATATGGGCAACTAGCCTCTGATATCACTCGTGTGCTGGAAGTTCTGGATCCCTGGGGATGGTGGCAGGGTATCACCCATAGTTTTAGTAGCAGCTCACTTTTTGCAATTTTAATATGTTGCCTTATATTTCTCATAGGATACTGTACCCTCTAAAAACGAGTGAATGCCCAAAACCTCCATCACAGAGTGCTTATGGCAGTGGCTGTTTTGAAAAAAGAAAGGGGGAGCTGTGGGAAACAGAACGCCACAACGACCACTGGTGCATGTTCGTTCAGACTCTGAGATCTCTGAGAAAACTCGAGATTGCAGGGTTAAAAATAACCTGAAAGGATCAGAGTGAAATGCCCTTGGGATGTGTGTGGTCTGTTCTAAAGTACATAGCAGAAGATGCTTTGTAGATAGGAAGCCAGCTGTAAAGAGCACACTGTGCATTTGCTTCTTTGTTCTCATCTTGTGTTAAGGTCTGAGTACAATGGTGTTTACAATTAATTGATCACAGCCAGTTACAGATTTCTTTATTCCTTCTCCACTCCCGCTGCTTCACTTAACTAACCCTGTGTACTTGGGAGAATGTGCCTTACTAAGCCCCTGCTGTAAATCATTAGAGATCTATATCATTGTAGAAGGTATATTAGATTATGGAAAATAAACCTCGGGACCTCAGCCTGTTTGCTTGGGGTCCCCTGTGCCTCGCTATACTGTCGTCTCTTTTCCTCAGTTCCTTCACCACCCCAGGTCCCCAACTCTCTGAGGTCGACAGTATCCTATGATTTTTGCTGTAGTTGCAAATGGGATCAATTCCTTAATTTCTCTTCCTTCAGACACATTGTTAGTATATAGAAAAGTGACTGATTTCTGTGCATTGACTTTGTATCCTGCCACGTTGCTGAATTGTTGTATGAGGTCTAGTAATTCTGAGGAGTTTTTTGGGTATGTCATCTGCGAAGAGACAGAGTTTGACTTCTTTGCAAATTCGAATGCCTTTTATTTCTTTTTGTTGTCTGATTGCTGGGGCTAGGACTTTTAGTACTATATTGAACAAGAGTGGTGAAAGTGGGCATCACTTTTGTGTTCCTAACCTTAAGGGAAAAGCTCTTAGTTTTCCCCATTGAGAATGATATTCGCTGTGGGCTTTTTACAGGTGGCTTTTATGATATGGAGGTAGGTTCCCTCTACCCCTACACTTTGAAGAGTTTTAATCAGGAAAGGATGTTGTATTTTGTCAAATGCTTTTTCTGTATCAATTGAGAGATTCTTGTCTCTTCTTTTATTAATGTGTTCTAGCATGCTGTTTGACTTGCCAATGTTGAACCACCCTTGTAGCCCAGGAGTAAAACCCTCATGGTCATGCAGAACAAACTTTTTAATATACTGTTGGATTCTATTGCCTACTAACTTGCTGAGCATTTTGCCATCCATTTTCTTCATGGATATATGACTGAAATTCTCCTTTCTGATGGGGTCTATATCTGGTTTTGGGATCAAGGTAATGCTGGCCTCATAGAACGAGTTTGGAAGTTCTCCTTCCATTTCTATTTTTTGAAACAACTTCAGGGGCACCTGGGTGGCTCAGTCAGTTAAGCTTCTGCCTTTGGCTCAGGTCATGATCCCAGGGTCCTGGGATCAAGGCCTACTTCAGGCTCCCTACTCAGGGGATCCTGCTTCTTTCTCTTCCTCTGCCTGCTGCTCCCCCTGCTTGTGCTCTCTCTCTTTCTCTCTGATAAATAAAATCTTGAAAAATAAACCAACAGCAATAGAATAGGTATTATTTCTTATTTAAATGTTTGGTAGAATTCCCCTGGAAAGACATATGGCCATGGACTCTTGTTTTCTGGAAGGTGTGTGATTACTGTTTCAAATTCCTTGCTAGTTATTGTTCTGGTCAGATTTTCTCTCTTCCTGTTTCTTTCTTGGTAATTTATAACTTTCTAAGAGTTCATCCATTTCTTACAGATATTTAATTTGATGGTGTATAGCTGTTCATAATATGTTCTTAAAATTGTCTGTATTTCCTCGGTGTTGGTCATTATCTATCCCCTTTCATTACTGATTTTATTAATTTGTGTCTTTTCTCTTTTCCTTTGGATAAGTCTGGGCAGAGGTTTACTGATCTTATTAATTCTTTCAAAGGACCAGTTTCTAGTTTCGTTGATATGTTCTACTACTCCTCTACTTACTATTTCATTGAATTCTGCTCTACTCTTTCTTGTTTCTCTTCTGCTTGGTCTAGGCTTCATTTACTGTTCTTTCTCTAGGTCCTTTAGGTGTAAGGTTAGTTTGTGTATTTGGAATTTTTCTGAATTGTTTTGAGAGAGGTTTGGACTGCTATGTAATTCCTTTTTAGGAACTACTTGCTGTATCCCCTAGGTTTTTTAATTATAGTGAATTTAAATTTATTTTCAATAGGTAATTATAAGAAGATTATTTAATTTATTTTTTATTATGTTATGTTAGTCACCATACAGTATCTCATTAGTTTTTGATGAAGTGTTCCATGATTCATTGTTTACGTATAGCACCCAGTGCTCCACGCAATATTTGCCCGCCTTAATAATACCCATCACCCAATTATCCCATCCCCCCCACCCCTCTCCCTTATAACACCGTCAGTTTGTTTCTCGGAGTCCATACTCTCTCATGGTTGGTCTCCCCATCTGATTTTCGCCCCTTCATTTCTCCCTTCCTTCTCCTAATGTGCTTCATGCTATTCCTTATGTTCCACAAATAAATGAAACAATATGATAATTGACTTTCTCTCATTGTCTTATTTCACATAACATAATCTCCTCCAGTCCCATCCATGTTTGTGAAAAGTGGGGTAATCCTCCTTTCTGATGTCTGAATTATATTCCATTGTATATATGGACCACATCTTCTTTATCCTTTCGTCTGTTGAAGGGCATCTTGGCTCTTTACACAGTTTGGCTATTGCAGACGTGCTGCTATGAACATTGGGGTGCATATGGCCTTTCTTTTCACTACATCTCTCAATAGGGTAAATACCCAGGAGTGCAAGTGCTTGGTCATAAGGCAGCTCTATTTTTAAGTTTTTGAGGAACCTCCACACTATTCCAAAGTGGCTGTACCAACTTGCATTCCCACCAACAGTGCAAGAGGCTTCCCCTTTCTCCACAACCTCTCCAACATTTGTTGTTTCTTGCCTTGTCAATTTTTGCCATTCTAACTGGTGTAGTTTTGATTTGAATTTCTTTGATGGCTAACTATGATGAACATTTTTTTCATGTGTCTGTTGTCCATTTGTATGTCCTCTTTGGAGAAGTGTCTTTCATGTTTTCTGCCCATTTTTTACTTGATTATTTGTTTTTTGGGTGTTGAGTTTGAGAAGTTCCTTATAGATCTTGGATATCAGCCCTTAGTCTGTACTGTCATTTGCAAAAATCTCCCATTCTGTAGGTTGCCTCTTTGTTTTTTTTTTTTAAATTTTATTTATTTATTTGACAGAGGAGACACAGTGAGAGAGGGAACACAAGCAGGGAGAGCGGGAGATGGAGAAGCTCAGCAGGGAGCCTGATATGGGGCTCGATCCCAGGGCACTGGGATCACGACCTGAGCCGAAGGCAGACGCTTAACTGACTGAGCCACCCAGGTGCCCCTGCCTCTTTGTTTTGTTGACTGTTTCCTTCATTGTGCAGAAGAAGCTTTTTATCTTGATGAAGTCCCAAAAGTTCATTTTCAATTTTGTTTCCCTTGTCTTCGGAGATGTATCTTGAAAGAAGTTGCTGTGACCGATGTTGAAGAGGTTACTGCTTATATTCTCCTCTAGAATTTTAATGGATTCCTGTCTCACATTGAGGTCTTTCATCCATTTTGAGTTTATCTTTGTGTACGGTGTAAGAGAATGGTTTAGTTTCATTCTTCTCTGTATAGCTGTCCGATATTCCCAGCACCATTTGTTGAAGTGACTGCCCTTTTTCCATTGTATATATTTAGCTGCTTTGTCGAAGATTACTTGACCATAGAGTTGAGGGTCCATATCTGGACTCTATTCTGTTCCATTTTGTCTATGTGTCTATTTTTGTCCCAGTACCATGCTGTCTTGGTGATCACAGCTTGTAATATAGCTTGAAATCAGGCAACGTGATGCCCCAAGCTTTGTTTTTCCTTTTCAACACTTCATTGGTGATTTGGGGTCTTTTGTGATTCCATACAAATTTTAGGATTGTTTTTTCCA
This sequence comes from Eumetopias jubatus, assembly GCF_037043125.1. NCBI lineage: Eukaryota > Metazoa > Chordata > Mammalia > Carnivora > Otariidae > Eumetopias > Eumetopias jubatus. Next base: position 81,727,416 of record NW_028274817.1, read on the forward strand.
TCACTTTGAAAAATGCCATTGGAATTTTGATCAGGATGGCACTGAAGGTATAGATTGCTCTGGGTAGCATAGACATTTTAACATTTTTCTTCCGATCCATGAGCATAGAATGTTTTTCCATCTTTTTGTGTCTTCTTCAATTTCTTTCATGAGTTTTCTGTAGTTTCTAAGGTATAGATCCTTTACCTCTTTGGTTAGGATTTTCCAAGGTATCTTATGTTTTTTGGTGCTATTGTAAATGAGGCAATTATTTCTCTAATTTCTCTTTGTACAGGTACAATCTTAGTGTATAAGAAAGCAACTGATTTCTGTGCATTGGTTTTGTATCCTGGCGCATTACTGAATTGCTATATGAGTTCTAGTAATTTGGGGGTAGAGTCTTTTGGGTTTTTGACATGAAATATAATATCAACTTGCATTCCCACCAACAGTGTAAGAGGTGAACCTCTCCAACATTTGTTGTTTCTTGCCCTGTCCATTTTTGCCATTCTAACTGGTGTAAGGTGGTATCTCAACGTGGTTTTGATTTGAATTTCCCTGATGGCTAATGATGATGAACATTTTTTCATGTGTCTGTTAGCCATTTGTATGTCTTCTTCAGAGAAGTGTCTTTTCATATCTTCTGCCCATTTTTTGACTTGATAATTGGTTTTTTGGGTGTTGAGTTTGAGAAGTTCTTTATAGATACCAGCCCTCTTTATCTGTAGTGTCATTGGCAAATATCTTCTCCCATTCTGTGGGTTGCCTCTTCCTTTTTTTGACTGTTTCCTTTGATGCACAGAGGCTTTTTATCTTGATGAAGTCCCAAAAGTTCATTTTTGCTTTTGTTTCACTACCTTTCGGAGATGTATCTTGAAAGAAGTTGCTGTGGGTGATGTCAAAGTGGTTACTACCCATGTTCTTCTCTAGGATTTTGATGGATTCCTGTCTCACATTGCGGTCTGTCATCCATTTTGAGTTTATCTTTGTGTATGGTGTTAGAGAATGGTCGAGTTTCATTCTTCTGCATGAGCCTGTCCAATTTTCCCAGCACCATCTTTTTTCCATTGCATGTTTTTTTTCCTGCCTTTTCAAAGACTATTTGACCACAGAGTTGAGGGTCCATTTCTGGGCTCTCTACTCTGTTCCGTTGGTCTGTATGTCTGTTTTTGTGCCAGTGCCATGCTGTCTTGGTGATCACAGCTTTCTAATATAGCTTGAAATTGGGCAACGTGATGCCCCCAGCTTTGTTTTTCTTTTTCAACATTTCCTTGGCAATTTGGGATCTTTTCTGATTCCATACAAATTTTAGGATTGTTTGTTCTAGCACATTTAAAAATATCACTGGACCTTTGATTGGGATGGCGTTGAAGGTATAGATTGTTCTGGGTAGCATAGACATTTTAGCAATGTTTATTCTTCCGATCCATGAGCATGGAATGTTTTTCCATCTTTTTGTTTCTTCTTCCATAAATTTCATGAGTGTTCTGTAGTTCCTAGAGTATAGATCATTTACCTCTTTGGTTAGGCTTATTCCGTGGTATCTTATGGTTTTTGGTGCTATTGTAAATGGAATCCTTTCTCTAAATTCTCTTTCTACAGTTGCATTGTTAGTGTATAAGAAAGCAACTGATTTCTGTGCCTTGATTTTGTATCCTGCCACATTCCTGAATTGCTGTATGAGTTCTACTAATTTGGGGATGCAGTCTTTTGGGTTTTCCACATAAAGTATCAAGTCCTCTGTGAAAAGAGAGATTTTGACTTCTTCTTTGTCAATTTGAATACATTTTCTTTTTGTTGTCTGATTGCTGTTGCTTGGACTTGTAGTACTATGTTGAACAATAGTGGTGAGAGTGGGCATCTTTGATGTGTTCCTGATCTTAAGGGAAAGGCTCCCAGCTTTTCCCCATTGAGGATGATATTTGCTGTGTGTTTTTCATAGATGGATTTTATGAACTTGAGGAATGTTCCCTCTACCCCTATACTCTGAAGAGTTTTAATCAGAAAAGGATGTTGTATTCTGTTAAATGCTTTTTCTGAGTCAATTGAGAGGACCCTATGGTTCTTCTCCCTCCTCTTACTAATGTGTTCTATCACATTGATTGATTCGCGAATGTTGAACCACCCTTGCATCCCGGGGATAAATCCCACTTGGTCGTGGTGAATGATCTTTTTAATGTATTGTTGAATCCTATTAGCTAGGGTTTTATTGAGGATTTTGGAATCCATATTCATCAGGGATATTGGTCTGAAATTCTCCTTTTTGATGGGGTCTTTGTCTGCATTGGAGATTAAGGTAATGCGGGCCTCGTAGAATGATTCTGGAAGTTTACCTTCTGTTTCTATTTTTTGAAACAGCTTCAGTAGAATAGGTATTATTTCTTCTTTGAGTGTTTGGTAGAATTCCCCAGGGAATCCATCAGGCCCTGGACTCTTGTTTCTTGGGAACTTTTTGATCACTGCTTCAATCTCGTTACTGGTTATTGGCTTATCAGGTTGTCACTTTCTTCCTGATTCAGTCTTGGCAGCTTATACATTTCCAGGAAAACATCAATTTCACCCAGATTGCTCAGTTTATTGGCATATAGTTGTTGATAATAATTTCTAATAATTGTTTCTATTCCCTTGGTGTTAGTCGTGATCTCTCCCCTTTCGTTCATAATTTTATTAATTTGGGTCCTTTCTCTTTTCTTTTGGATAAGTCTGGCCAGTGGTTTATCAGTCTTATTAATTCTTTCAAGGACGCAGCTTCTAGTTTCCGGTTTCAAATTCATTGATCTCTGTTTTCATCTTAATTATTTCTCTTACAGTGTGTGGCTTAGGCATTGTTTGTTCTTTTTTCTCTAGTTCTTTTGGTGTTGAGTTGGTGAATTTGGGATATTTCTATTTCTTTGAGTGAGGCTTGGATGGCTATGTATTTCCCTCTTAGGACCGCCTTTGCAGCATCCCACAGGTTTTGGACCGATGTGTTTTCATTCTCATTCATTTCCATGAATTGTATAAATTCTTTTTTAATTTCCTGGTTGACCCAAACTTTCTTAAGCTGGGTCATCTTTAGCTTTCAATATTTGGATTTCTTCCAAATTTTTCTTGTGATTGAGTTCCAGTTTTAAAGCATTATGGTATGAAAATATGCAAGGAATAATCTCAATCTTTTGGTATCGGTTTGGACTTGATTTGTGACCCAGTATGTGGTCTATGTTGGAGAAAGTTCCATGTGCATTCGAGAAGAATGAGTATTCTGTTGTTTTAGGGTGGAATGTTCTGTACGTATCTATAAGGTCCTTTTTGTCCAGTGTGTCATTCAAATCTCTTGCTTCTTTGTTGATTTTCTGCTTAGATGTTATTTCTATTGCTGAGAGTGGAGTGTTGAGGTCTCCTACAATTAACGTACTAGTATCAATATGACTCTTATTTTGGTAAACAGTTGGCTTATGTAGTTGGCTGCTCCCATGTTAGGGGCATAGATATTTACAATTGTTAGATCTTCTTGTTGGATAGGACACGAATGCTTGTTTCATTCCCCGGATTAGGAAACTGTGCAGCTACGATTTTCTCAAATATATTTTCTAGTTCCCTCTCTCTCTCTCTCCTCGCCCTCTCACGGACCCCAAACATTGGATGTTTCATGGCGTTAATTATTTCTCTCATTCTTTTTTCATGGATTTTAAGCTGTTTCTCCCAGGCCTCCTTGTGTTCGTTCTTTTGCATCACTTTGTCTTCTAGATCACTAATGCCTTCTTCTGCCTCGTTTACCCTAGCTGTTAGAATATCATTGATAGCTTTTTTAAGTTCTGCCTGATCAGCTCTCATTTCTGCCCTTAGAGACTCTATGTTGCCATTAATTCATTTCTCCATTCTAGCTATCATCTTCATAACTGTTACCCTGAAGTTTATTTCCGACATCTTGCTTATATCGATATCCATTAGGTCTGCAGGAGAGGCCATTATCTCTGGGTCTTTTCTTTGTTGGGAGTTCCTCTTCCTAGTCATTATGTTGAGTTGTGTTTGTGGGGATACACAGTAAAAAATATCAACCACAATCCAGGCAAAGTGCACCCTGCGAAAGTTTGGAGCAATCAGAAGCCTCCACCATAAAAAACCAGCCAAAATGAAACCCAAAATGAAACAAGATTTAATAGAGTACAACAAACAAACAAAACCCTAAAACGCTTGACAAAAAAACAAACAAACAAAAGATTAGGTGCAGAGAACATGGGTATAATTCCTCTATGTGGGCAAGGTAGAGTGTTTCGGCTCTTCCTGGGTGTATTTTGTTCTCTTTGGTAAGGAGCAGTACTTCCCAGAGATACAGGGAAATTAAAACTGGTATATATATAAAGGTAGAATTGAGTAAGGAAAAAAGGACTACATTGAAGCTTTTACCTTTATATGTATAAAAAGAAAAAAAAAGTGTATGTGTGTAAATGTTCAAGTTAAAAAGTTACTATAGAATATATTGAATTAAACATCTGGTTGAAATGGTAAGTAGGTAATAAAAGAGAGAGAGAAAAAAGTTGTATCTAAGAAATACACTGGCCATGAGGCAACACCAGGAGCTTAATATAGTAATTTCCCCCTGGTGTTGGGGTTTTACAGTTTTATAGGTAGCCTAGGGTTGTTGTCCTCTTGTTCTTCCAGCTTGTCTTCTGGTGGAGGGGCCTGCCACATTGTTTCTCAGTCAATCCTGCTTGGGTGAAGTTGCCCTCCCCCTTTCAAGGGGCTGAGCTCCATGGAAACTGGTTTTTGGGCTTTTGTTCTCTGGCAGCTTTTGTTCTCTGGTGGCTTTTCACGCCTTTTCAAAGGGTCAGAAGAAAGGAAGATGTCTGCACCCAGAACTCCACCCCAGAGGAGAGAAGCCACAGTCTGCTCCTCTCTGAATCCTCCAGAACACACAGTCTCCTGCTCTGTAAGTGCCGCTGAAAACTGCAGCCTCCCACAGGCAGTGCACACCCCAAGCAATCACCTCAGTGGCGGACCCCAGGCCCCACTTGTCTCTGCCACCTGTGCCACCCAAACTGGGAGTGATTCCAGACTGGGCAGTCCTGGGCTGTGGCAGGATAAGTGGCCGGCCCCTGGGTCTGTGGGCACAGTTCAAAGCTGTGTCCTCCCAGGTGTGGGCAGTGGAGGTGGCTGCCCCAGTCCGCACCAGGTCCTCTCTGGTGTGGATGCAGGCTCAGGCAGCCACGGGTGGCTCTGCGGCCACCCGGTCCCAGCCTTTGCCCCTTAAGCCCCTGTGTTCTGTTTAAGCACTGTTATCAGTCCCTTCCCATCCCTCGGCCACCGATCTCCAAGCTATCACTTGTCCCTAGGTGCAGGACACTTTTGCACTGGGGTATTACTTTCCAAAAGCTAGCTTCTGGCAGTCCCCTCCCCTTTTTGTTTATCCTCTGAGCAGCAGGGAGCCCGATGTGGGACTTGATCCCGGGACTCCAGGATCATGACCTGAGCCGAAGGCAGTCACTCAACCAACTGAGCCACCCAGGCACCCTAGTTTCAAAGAATTTTTAAAATTTATCTTTAATTTATTGGAAACCCATACAAAGACCCCATCAAAAAGGAGAATTATGAACCAATAACCCTGATGAACATGGATGGCAAAATACTCACCAAGATACCAGACAATTTGATCCAACAGTACAATAAAAAGATTATTCACCAGCAATTGGTGGGATCTACTCTGGGGATGCAAGTGTGGTTCAACATTCACAAATAATACAACATGATAAATTACATTAATAAAGGAAAATACAAAAACATATGATCCTCTCAATTGAAGCAGAAAAAGCATTTGACACAATATAGCATCTTTTCTTGATGAAAACTGTTGAAAGTAAGGGCATCTGCATGGCTCAGATCGTTCAGCATCTGCCTTCAGCTAGGTCATGATCCCAGGGTCCTGGGATAGAGCCCTGTGTTAGGCTCCCTGCTTGGTGGGGATCCTGCTTCTCCCTCTTCCTCTTCCTGATGCTCTCCATGCTTGTGCTCTCTCTCTCTTCCTCTGTTAAATGAATAAATGAAAATTCTTTAAAAAAAACCTGTTGAAATCATAAGGATAAAGGGAACATACCTGAATATTTTAAAAGACATCTATGAAAATCCCACAGTGAGTATCATTCTCAATGGGGAAAACCTGAGAGCTTTTCCCTTAAGGTCATGAACATGACAGGGATGCCCACTCTCACCACTCTTGTTCAACATATTACTAGAAGTTGTAACCTCAGCAATCAGGCAACAAAAAGAACTACTAGACATTCAAATTGGCAAAGAAGTCAAACTCTCACTCTGCATATGATGTGATAATTTATATGGAAAACCCAAAAGACCCTACCCCCAAATTGCTAGACCTCATACAGCAATTCAGCAAAAATGCAGGATAAAAAACAATGCACAGAAATCAGTAGCATTTCTCTACACTAATGATGTGCCTAAAGGAAGAAAAATTAAGGAATCAATCCCATTTAAAATTGAACAAAAAGCCATAAGATCACTAGGAATAAACCTAACCAACGAAGGAAAGGATCTTTAATCTAGAAACTACAGAACACATATGAAAGAAATTAAGGAAGACACAAAGAGATTGAAAAACATCCCATGCTCATGGATTGGAAGAATAAATATTGTTAAAATGTCTACAATGTCCAGAGCAATCTACACATTCAATGAAATCCCTGTCAAAACACTGTCAACATTTTTCACAATGCTGGAACAAACAATCCTAAAATTTGTATGGGACCAGAAAAGATCAAGAATCACCAGGGGAAAGTTGAAAATGAAAATTGAATCTGGTGGCATGACAATGCCTGACTTCAAACTATACTACAAAGCTGGGATCATCAACACAGCATGGTAGTGGCACAAAAACAGACATATATGTTCAATGTTACAGAGTAGAAAGCCCAGAAATGGACCCTCAACTTTATGATCAACTAATCTGCGACAAAGCAAGAAAGAATATCCAATGGAAAAAAGTCTCTTCAATAAATGGTGCTGGGAAATTTTGATGGCCACAGGCAGAAGAACGAGACTGGAATATTCTCTTACACATACACAAAGATAAACTCAAAATGGGATGAAAGACCTAAATGTAAGGCAGAAATCCATCAAAATCCCAGAGGAGAATGCAGACAATAACTTCTTCATCCTCAGCAGCAGCAAATTCTTGCAAAACACTAAAGGCAAAGGAAACAAAAGCAAAAATGAACTATTGGGACATCATCAAGATAAAAACTTCTGCATGGTAAGGGCAACAGTAAAAAAAAAAAACCTAAAAGACAACCTTTGGAATGGGAGAAGATATTTGCTAATGATATTACAGATAAAGGGCTGGTACCAAAGATCTAGAACTTCTCAAACTCAACACCCAAAAAACAAATAATCCAGTCATGAAATTGGCAGGAGACATGAACACCTCTCCAGAGAAGACAGAGAAATGGCTAAAAGACACATGAAAATTAGTCCACATCACTTGTCATCAGGGAATTGCAAATCAAAACCACAATGAGATACCACCTGACACCAGTTAGAATGACAAAAATTAACAAGATAGGGAACAATAAATGTTGGCGAGGATGTGGAGAAATGGGAACACTTACAATGTTTGTGGGAATGCAAGCTGGTAGAGCCACTCTGGAAAACAGTATCATGTTTCCTCAAGAAGTTAAAAATAGAGCTAGATCCCATTTACTGTTGCTTCAAAAACCATAAGATCTCTAGGAATAAACCTAACCAAAGAGGTAAAGGATCTGTACTCTAAAAACTACAGAATACTTATGAAAGAAATTGAGGAAGACAGAAAGAGATGAAAAACCATTCCATGCTCATGGACTAGAAGAATAAATATTGTTACAATATCTATGCTACCCAGAGCAATCTACACATTCAATGCAATCCCTATTAAAATACCATCAACCTTTTTCACAGAATTAAAACCAATAATCCTAAAATTTGTATGGACCAGAAAAGACCCCGAATAGCCAGGGAATGTTGAAAAAGAAAGCCAATGCTGGCGGCATCACAACGCCTGACTTCAATCTACATTACAAACCTGTGGGAAGGAGGCAAGATGGTGGAGGTAGGGGACTCAATTTCAACTGGTCCCCTGAATTTAGCTGGATATCTACCAAACCATTCTGAATACCCAAAAATCAGCCTGATATGTAAGAATATATATACCTTACAAGCAGAAAAGCAACTGCTTTTTGCAAGGTAGGATGTGCAGAGTCATGAATCTGCAAGGAGATATTGGAAGATAAACAGAAGGGGGAGGACCCCTGCATAAACTGGCTCCTGGAAAGTGATAAAACACTGGAGCACAAAATCGGAACCCTTAGAAATCTGCTCTAGAGAGCAACATCCCTCTCTGAAAGGGGTTGTGGAAATGAAAAGGTAGAATTCTAAGTACAACATCATGGGCTGGGGATATGAGAAGCCTCAGAACCAAAGGGGTTTCCTGGACCAAGAGAGTGCCTGAGCAGTGGAACCAGGAAACAGGTTATGGTCACTGAGCCCAAGAACGGTCTCTCGGATTGGATTGTCATAAACCACAAGCCGGGCTGGTTGAGAATCGCTCTTCTCTTGGATAGCCTGAAAAATTAGGAACATGCACCCGTGACTGAGCAAACACTCGCAGAGTGGTAGTGGCCAAGAAAGGGCTTTAGAGCAGTGCCCAGACATGATCCAAGAGCTTCGGGTGCATGGCAAGCCAGAGGCCGGTCATGGTTTTAGAAGCATAAAGGGCAGTGATACTCCTAGGCCACCGGGACTATTCCTGAGAGAGTTGCTTTTGGTGTGCACTGCAGGAGGCTGAAGTGCTTTGCAGTGCATACAGAAATGGAGACTCTTTGTGCTGGAGGGTTTAGTGAAGAGAACAGATTGTGATTTCTCTGCTCTGGGCCAGACATTTGGGTGCAGCCATTTTTGCTCTGACCCTTGGAAGAGGTGCAGAAATCCTTCAGGAAGCAAAAGCACAGAGGTCCGGTTTCCACTAAGCCCATCCCCTGACAGGGCCAGGGTAACTCCGCTCAAGCTGGGTTACCTGAGAAACAGCATAGCAGGCCCTTCCTCCGGAAAACAGGCTGGAAGAACAAGTGGACCACAACCCTATGGATCCCATAAGACTAAAATCCCAATGCAGGGGAAAATAGTATATTGAACTCCAGGCGTTGCCTCACAGCTTGTTTATTTTTCAGATAAAACTCTCCTTTTCTTCTTCTTTTTTTTTTTTGTTGTTTTCTTATGCTTTGTCTTTTTTTCTTTTTATGTTTTTCTCATTTCTACTAGATGTTTATCATCTCGACTTATATTTCATAGTATCTTTTTAACTTGTATTTTTCACACCTAAATTTTTTTACAGATATATACTTTATTGTAGTCCTTTTTTCACTTTTCACTTTTAGCTTTATATATATATACGTTTTATTTTCCTTGTAATTTGGGGAAGTACTGTCCTCTAACACACAGACCAAAATATACTCAGGAACAACTGAAACACCCTGCTTTGTCCACACTGAGAGATTATAGCCCTCCTTCCCCTCACTTTTAAAAAAAATTTGAACTTTATAAATTTTATTCTTGTGTTCATTTTGGCTTTGTTTTTTTCTGTGGTGGCTTCTGACCACTCGGGATTTTTCTAGGGTGTAGCTTGTTTGGGTCATGGTTGATATTTTGGAATCAGCTCATTCACTCAACCATCCCTCAGCAGAATGACTAGGAGGAGGAACTCTCAACAAAGAAAAGAAACAGAGACAATGTCCTCTGCCATAGAACTAATGGATATAGTTATAAGCAAGATGTCACTGATAGAATTCAGGAAATGAATCACAAAGTCAATAACTAGGATTGAAATTAGTGGCACTATAGTACCAGAAATAAGATCTAATCAGGCCGAACTAAAAAATTCTATGAATGAGATGCAGTCTAAATTGGATACTCTAAAAGCCAAGATAAATGAGGCAGAAGAGAGAATTAGTGATCTAGAACATAAGCTGATGGAAAAGAAGGAAATAGAGGAAAACAGAGATAGGCTACTAATAGCACATGAAAAAGGACTGCAGAGAATAATGATGCCACGAACCTTTCTTTTTTAATTTATTTTTATTTGACACAGAGACAGAGACAGTGGGAGAGAGAGTATAAGCAGGGGGAGCAGCAGACAGGCAGAAGGAGAGGGAGAAGCAGGCTTCCCGCCAAGCAGGAGTCCGATGTGGGGCTCGATCCCAGGACCCTGGGATCATGACCTGAGCCAAAGGCAGCCGCTTAACTGACTGAGCCACTGAGGCGCCCCTCCATGAGACTTTCTAATGTCAGAATTATTGGGATCCCTGAATGGGGTGGAAAGAGAGAGAGAGGACTAGAAGATATATTTGAGCAAATCGTAGCTGAGAACTTCCCTAATCTGGGGAAGGAAACAAGCATTCATGTCTAAGAGGCAGAGAGGACCCCTCCTGAAATCAATAAAAATAGGTCAACACCCCAACATATGATAGTGAAGCTTGCAAATTTTACAGCCAAGGAAACAATCTTGAAAATAGCCAGGGAGAGGATGTTCCTAACATATGGAGGGAGGAACATCAGAATAACATCAGACCTGTCCAAAAAAACCTGGCAAGGCAGAAAGGGCTGGCAAGACATATTCAGTGTACTAAATGAAAAGAACATGCAGCCAAGAATACTTTACCCAGCAAGTCTGTCATTCAGAATGGATGGAGAGATAAAGAGCTTTCAGGACAGGCAGAAAATGAAAGAATTTGTAACCACCAAGACAGCCCTGCAAGAAATATTAAGGGAAGAGAGACCCCAAGAGTCACATAGACCAGAAAGAAACAGAAAATATAGAAACAGACTTTCCAGGCAATACAATGACACTAAATTCATATCTTTCAACAGTTACTCTAAATGTAAAAGGCTGAATGCTCCCATCAAAAGACACAAGATGTCAGATTGGATAAAAAAGCAGGACTCGTCCATATGCTGTCTACAAGAGATTCATTTTGAACCTAAAGACACCTCCAGATGGAGAGTGAGGGGATGGAGAACAATTTATCATGCCAACAGACCTCCAAAGAAAGCTGGGGTAGCAATCCATATATCAGACAAATTAGATTTTAAACCAAAGACTGTAGTAAGAGATATAAAGGGACACTATATCATACTTAGATCATGACTAACACCAGGGAAATAGAAACAATTATTAGAAATTATTACCAGCAACTATATGCCAACAAATTAAGCAATCTGGAAGAAATGGATACATTTCTGGAAACTTATGAACTACCAAGACTGAAACAGGAAGAAATGGACAACATGAATAGACCATAACTAGTAACGAAATTGAAGTAGTAATCAACAACCTCCCAAAAAACAAGAGTCCAGGGCCAAATGGCTTCCCAGGGGAATTCTACCAAACATTTAAAGAAGAAATCATACCTATTCTACTGAAGATGTTCCAAAAAATAAAAATAGAAGGAAAACTTCCAAACTTATTCTATGAGGCCAGCGTGTCTCTGATCCCCAAACCAGACAAAGACCCCATCAGAAAGGAGAATTACAGACCAACATCCCTGATGAATATGGATGCCAAAATACTCCACAAGATCTTAGCCAATAGGTTCCAACAGTAAATTAAAAAGATTATGCACCACGACCAGGTGTGATTTATTCCTGGGATGCAAGGGTGGTTCAACATTCATGAATCAGTTGATGTGATAGAGCCCATTAATAAAGGAAAAGACAAGAACCATATGATCCTCTCAATTGATGCAAAAAAAGCATTTGACAAAATACAGAATTCTTTCCTGATTAAAACTCTTCAAAGTGTGGGGATAGAGGGAATATACCTCAATATCACAGAGCTGTGATCATCCAGACAGCATGGTACTGGCACAAAAACAAGCACATAGATCAATTGAATGGAGTAGTGAGATCAGAAATGGACCCTCAACTCTATGGTCAACTAATCTTCAACAGAGCAGGAAAGAATATGCAATGGAAAAAAAGACAGTCTCTTCAATAAATAGTGGTGGAAAAATTAGCCACACATTGAAGAATGAAACTGCATCATTCTCTTACAACATACACAACAATAAATGCGAAATGGATGAAAGACTTCAAGGTTAGACAAGAATCTATCAAAATCCTAGAGGAAAACACAGGCGGCAACCTCTTCGACCTTGGCCTCAACAAGTTCTTGCTAGACACGTCTCTAAAGGAAAGGGAAACAAAAGCAAAAATGAACTACTGGGACTTCATCAACATAAAAAGCTTTTGCACAGCAAAAGAACCAATCAGCAAAACTAAAAGGCAACCTATGGAATGAGAGAAAATATTTGCAAATGACGTTACAGATGGCTGGTATCCAAGATCTGTAAAGAACTTCTCAAACTCAACACCCAAAAAGCAAATAATCAAGAAATGAGTATAAGACATGAACAGACATTTCTCCAAAGAAGACATATAAATGGCCAATGGACACGTGAAAAAATGCTCCACATCACTTGCCATCAGGGAAATACAAATCAAAACCACAATGAGATACCACCTTACACCAGTTAGAATGGCAAAAATTAGCAAGACAAGAATCAACAAATGTTGGCAGAGATGTGAAGAAGGGGAACCCTCTTACATTGCTGGTGAGAATGCAAGCTGGTAGAGCCACTCTGGAAAACAGTATGGAGGTTCCTCAAGAAATTAAAAGTAGAGCTACTTTATGACCAACGTTTGCACTACTGGGTATTTACCCCAAGGACACAGATGTAGTGAAAAGAAGGGGCACCTGCACAACAGTGTTCATAGCAGCAATGTCCACAATAGCCAAACTGTGGAAGGAGCCAAAATGTCTCTCAACAGATGAATTGATACAGAATATGTTGTGTGTGTGTGTGTATATATATATATATATATATATTACTCAGCCATCAAAATGCATGAATACTTACCATTTACTTCAGTGTGTATGGACCTGGATGATATTATGTTATGTGAAATAAGTCAGTCAAAGAAAATTATCACATGGTTTCACTCATATGTGGAATATAAGAAACAGTGCAGAGGATCATAAGGGAAGAGAGGGAAACCTGAATGGGAAGAAATCAGAGGAAAACAAACCATGAGAGACTCAACTCTGGGAAACCAACTGAGGGTTGCTGATGGGGAGATGGGTTGGGGGATGAGGTATCTGGGTGATGGGCATTAAGTAGGGCACATGATGTGATGAGCACTCAGTTTTATACACAACTTTGGAATTATTGAACTCTTTTGAAATGTTGGGTAATTGAATTTAAATAAAAAATTAAATAAATAACTGAGGGGTTTAGGGGGGAAGTGGTGGGGGGATGGGTAGCCCAGTGATGGGTATTAAGGAGGGCACATATTGCATGGAGCACTCTATGTTATATGCAAACAGTGAATCATGAAACACTACATCAAAAACTAATGATGTACTATATGGTGAGTAACATAACATAATAAAATTAAATTAAATTTAAAAAGTAAATAAATTGGTTTTAAATAAAAGTTAATAGTTAACAAATATAAAAAGTATATATAAATACAATTTTTAGAAATTAATAAAAATTTAAAATAGAATTGGAAAAATTAAGAAAATAAATGAAAAAATAATAATAAAGAATGAGAGTAAAGAAAGCTAGATTCTATTTCCCCTAGAGCTGAAGCTTGCAGCACTCTATGATTAGTATACTTGGTGTGAGCAAGTTGTTTATGCTTGCCTTCTGTGGTCGGGGCCTGTTGTGTTGATTCTCAGGTAGACTTGCCTTAGCAATGAATCATGGGTCACTACATCAAAAACTAATGATGTATGGTGACTAACATAACATAATAAAATAAAATTAAAAAAAAAGAAAAAAGGGAAATGTACCTCCAAGCCCAGGGTGCTGGGTTTGGTGTAAGCAGCTCTGGCCCTCACTAGGTGGCACTGTTTCGCTCCCTGAATTCTTTCAGTGCTGATGGGCATGATGAATATAGGGTTACCCACCTGTCTAGCCCTGGAACTGAAATTTCACACCCCCACTCTTCAGTGAGCCCTCACAGAAGAGCAATTAATCACTCTTGTGTCCCTGGTCTCCACCAGAATATCATGTTCACCTTGCCTGTGTCTGATCCCATCTATCTCAGGTGTGTGAGTGAGCTCCAAAACTCCAAACTTTAGAGACTCCCAGGGCACAGATCCATGCTGCTCCCCCAGGGTAGGATCTTGTCATCAGCAAGTCCATCCCAGGCAAAGTTTGCAGGACCACACAGCAGTTAGTTTGCAGTTCATTGCAAATCAGTTCAGAATCCTGGCACCAAGACCTGTTTCCCTTGGCCTGCCTCCCTGCCACTATTCCTGGGAACACTGCAGCCCTTTGGCACCACCCATTCTTCTTTTGACCCAGGGGATCTTCAGACCACCCTGTCACACTTGGGATTCTGCCCCAGTTTCCCACCTGAGCACCCCCAACCAGGCACATCCCCCATAGTAGCAGACTTTAAAAGTTCAGATTTTGTGCTCTGTTGCTTATAATACTTTGTGCAGCCTCCATAATCACATCCCCTCCCCGCTGCCATATCCACAGCTATATCTGCCCCAACTTCTGCACCTCTTACCTTCCAAAGAGTGGCTGCTTTTCTACTTGTAGACTTGCAGTTTTTGTTCTCTCAGACCTCCAATTGATTACTTGGGTGTTTAGAATGATTCGATAACTATCTAGCTGTGCTTGAGGGATGAGACAAGCTTAGAGTCCCTCAACTCTTCCACTATCTTAACTCCTCTCCTGGAATTCAATAATTTTTTAAGTAAAAAATCAAAGTCCTCACCCTGAGAAGTCAAACGTTATTGATAGTCGACAGTGTCTTCTGCAGGGCAGGATGGGCACTGGGAGGTAGAAGTTGCTCCCAATCTAAGCAAAATATGCATGTGAGAGGAAAAATGTGATCTAGGAGGCATTTGGGGTTAGTCATGCACCTCAGGATCAGTATGGCAAGGAATAATCTGTCTGAATCTCTTCCCTAATCATCCCACAACACTACCATAATCCTAGCAATGTTTCCAGAGGCTCCAAGAATGCAGTTTAGGGCAACTGTCTCTTACATTATCCTTCCTTCCTTCCTTAATTTAATCCCTGTTTCCCACCTACCCCAACTTTTACCACCCTGCCCCCTCCCATTTGGGATGCAGCAGTAAGACCCTATGGGGAATAACTAGGAGTAGCCACACTTAAATCTGTTCCTTCTCAACCTCTGCCTGTTTTTCCTTGAGCTCACAGTCAGACTTCCCAAAGACAACTGAGGTGAGGTAGAGCTCATCTGTCTTTTCCTGACTGATTTAAACAGTGATTACAAGGAAAGCTTCAGCTACGGCTGATCAAACTCCAGGAAGGGCCAAAGCAGGTGTTTCTCCTGAGCTTATCCTCATTGCCCTAACCCTTCCTCTGTCCATGTGCCATTGCCATCCAGTTCTAACACCTATCTTTTGCCTCTCTCTTCTTTATTTATATATTTTTCAATTTACTGAAATGTAACATGCATACCATATATTTAAGTCTTTTAAAATATTGTTCAGTATATTCAATGGTGTTTAGTATAGTCACAGTTATATAACCACTACTACTATCTAATTTTAGAAAATTTTTGTTACCACATGTTAGGTACAAATTAGGAGTCATTTCCAATTCCTTCCTCCCTCCAAACCCCGTGAACCAATAATCTACTTTCTGTCTCTATGTATTTGCCTGTTCTGCACATTTCATATGAATGGAATCATACAGTGTGTGGCCTTTTGTGACTGGCTTTTTTCACTTAGCATACTATTTACAAGGTTCATCCGTATTATAGCATATATAACTTCATCCCTTTTACTGCCAAAAAATATTCCATTATATGGATATGCCACATTTGATTTATGCATTTATCAGTTGATAGATATTTGGGTTGTTTAAACTTTTTAACTATTATGAATTATTTTTGTGAGGACACATTTTCATTTCTGTGTATATACTTAAGAGTGAAATGCGAGATCACATGGTAACTTTATGTTTAACATTTTGAGAAACAGTCAGACTGCTTTCCAAAGTTGGTGCACACTTTCTAATTCTTATCTGCGGTGAATTTAGTTTTCCTAGGAATTTTTCCATTTCATTTGGTTTATCTAATTTGTTGGCATGCAGATGTTGTTCATAATATTCCCTCATAATTCTTTCTATTTCTGCAAGTTCGATAGTAATGCCTGTTCTTTTATTCCTGATTTTAGTGATTAGAATCTTTTTTTCCCCCTTGGTCACTCACAATGTGTCAATTTTGCTGATCTTTTGAAAGAATCAATATTTGGGTTCATTAATTTTCTCCATACATTTTCTCTTCTCTATTTCATTTATATCTATTCTAGTCTTTTATATCCTTCCTTCTCTTGCTTTGGGTTTAGTGTGCTTTTCTTTTTCTATTTGTTTTAAGGTGAAAAGATAAGTTGTTGATCTCAGGCCTTTATCTCTTAATATAGGTATTACAACTATAACTTTCCTTCTAAGCACTGCTTTACTGTATCCCATGTGTTTTAGTGTGCTGTGTTTTCATTTACATTGATATTAAAGTATTTTTTCATTTTTTCTTATGATTTCTTGTTTGGTTTTTCAGAGGTGTGAAGTTATTTCTAATTAAAATCCATCGTGGTCATGAAACATACATAGTTTTATTTCAATTCTTTGAAATTATCGAGGTTCTTCAAAAAGATTTTATTTATTTATTTGACAGAGAGAGAGAGAGATAACAAGAGCAGGGAACATAAGCAGGGGGAGTGGGAGAGGGAGAAGCAGGCTTCCCACTGAGCAGGGAGCCCGATGTGGGGCTTGATCCCAGGACCCTGGGATCATGACCTGAGCTGAAGGCAGATGCATAATGACTGAGCCACCCAGGCACCTAGAAGTTATTGAGGCTTTTTATGGTCTAACATATGATCTATCATGATGAATGTCTCATGGGCACTTGAGAAGAAAGTGTTTTCTGCATTATTGGGTAAAGGATCCTATAGATTTCTGTAGGGCTAGTTGATTTATAGTGTTCCAGTTACTTGTTAATCTTCTGCCTACTTGCTCTATACATTAGTGAAAATGGGGTATTGAAGAATCTTTCTATTATTGTTGTATGGTCTATTTCTCCTTTCAATTCTGTTTTTGTTTCATGTATTTTGAGATTGTTCTGAGGTGCATATATGTTTACAATTGTTATCTTTTTGATGGATTGACCATTTTATCATAAAATATCCTTTTTTTGTCTTGAAAAACTGCTTTTGCCTTAAAGTTTATTTTGTCTGATGAATACCAACATCCAAGTTCCCATGTCACTGTGTGTATGTTATGTCTCTTTTCCATCATCTTTCAATTTATTAGTGTCGTTGAATCTAAAGTATGTTTCTTCCACACAGGATATCATTGGATTCTTGGATTCTGTTGTCCCTGCCGTTCATTTAGAGGTTCTAATCCATTTACATTTAATGTAACTACTGATAAAATAAGATTTACAATTGCCATTTGCTATTTGTTTTCTTTGTGCCTTGTCCTTTTTGTTCTTCTATTTCTCCATTACTGCTTTTTGGGGTGTGCTAAATATTTTCTAGTGAACAGTTTTAATTTTTTTTCTTACACTATTTTTGAGTCATTTTCTTATTGTTTCTGTGAGGATTACATTTAACAACTTAACTTTAAACAATCTAGAATGGATTAATACCCACTTCATTTCAATAGAATATTTTTCTCCAATAAAGCTCCATTTCTTCCCTTCTCCTTTGTGCTGTAACTGTCATACAGACTAATTTAAAAATTATCTGCCATCACCAGGTGTATGTGGGTGATAAATCACTGAATTTTATACCTGAAACTGGTGTTGAACTGTATGTTAAATAACTTCAATTTAGATAAAAACTTGAAGAAATTATCTGCCATGAACAGAGTTTTATAACAATTGCCTTATGTAGTTTTCTCTTACATCTGCCATGAACAAGTTTTATAACTATTGCTTTATGTAGTTGTCTTTTACATCATTTGGAGAAGGAAAAGTTTACAAATAAAAATACATTTTACTGTCTTTTATATATACCTATGTAATTACCTTTATTAGTGTTCTTTATTTTTTCATGCGGATTTGTATTACTTTCTGTGTCTACTTATCTCAACCTATAGAATTTCCTTTAGTATTTTTGTAGGGAAGATCTGATAAAGACAAATTCTCTTAATTTTTTTTTCATCTGGGAAGTCTTAATTTCTCCTTTGTTTTGAAGGATATTTTGTCTGGACATAGAATTCTTGGTTGACATATATTTTCTTTTAGCACTTGGAATATGTAATCCCACTGCCTTCTGCTTTCAATTGTTTCTCATAAAAGTCAGCTGCTAATTTTATAGGGATCCCTTTTATATCACAAGTTCTTTTTTTTTTTTCTTGCTGTTTTCAAGATGCTCTCTTTTTCTTTATCTTTTGACGGTTTTAATATGATTTGCCTCACTCTGGATTCCTTGGAGTTTATCCTACTTGGTGTTTGTTGTCTTTCTTAGTTTTACAGATTGTTTTTCATCAAATTTGGGAAGTCTTTGGTCATTTTTAATCAACTATTCTTTCTGTCCTATTCTTTGCTTCTGAGTCTTCCCCTTATAAGCATATTTGTATGTTCGATGATGTCCTGCAAGTTTCTGAGGCTCTATTCACTTTTCTTCAGTCTTTCTTCTTGTTTCTCAGACTGAGTAATTTCAATTGACTTATATATTGGTTTCCTATGGCTGTTGTAACAAGTTACCACAAATTTTGTGACTTAATTACAAAAATTTACTGTTTAACAGCTTTGGCCAAAAACTGAAATAAGGGTGTCATCGGTGCCATTCTCCTTCTAGAGGTTCTAAGGGAACACCCATTTCTTGTCCTTTCCAGCTTCTGGTGGCTGCCAAGCATTCCTTGGCTTCAGACTGTAGCACTGCAATCTCTGCTTCCATCTTCACATCTTCTGTGTGTGTATGTGTGTGTTTGTGTGTGGTTGTGTGTGTGTATGTGCAATCTCCCTCTAAAATCTCTCTTATAAGGACATTGCAATGGCATTTAGAGCTCAACAGGATATTCTAATCTCAAGATCCTAAACTTAATCACATCTGCAAAGACTCATTTTCCAAATAATGTAACAGTTACAGGTTCCAGGGATTAGAACATGGACACATCTTTGGGAGCCATTATTAACAATCCACACCTATCTTCAAGTTCACTGATTCATTTCTCTGTCAGCTCAAAGCTGTTATTGGTTGAGTTTTGCATTTTGGTTATTGCACTTTTCAACTCAAGAAAATATATTTTGCACCTTAAAATTTTTCAGTCTCCTTATTGATATTCTTTATTTGGTGAAACATTGTTCACATAATTTCCTTAATAATTCCTTTAGGTCGGGCTTCCTGTAGTATTTTGAACATATATCTTATTTGAAGTCTTTTTCTATTAAACCCAGTATCAGAGAATTGTCCTCAGGGACAATTTCTATTAACTTCTTTTTCCCCCTAGGTATGGGCTATATTTTCTTTGCCTTTATCACTTTTTTGTTGTTGTTGAAAACTGAACATTTTGCATGATATAATATGGCAACTCTAGATATCAGAATCCTTTCACCCCTCAGGATTTGTTGCTTTTGCTGTTTTGCTGTCATTATTATTGATGTTATAATTTTTCTTTGTTTAGTGAGTTTCCTTGACTAATTCTGTACAGTTTGTATTCACAGTTATATGAAGGCACTGTAGTTTCTGCTCAGTTAGCTTAGTGGTCAGCTAAGGATTGAACAGAGATTTCCTTAAATTCTCTGAACCAGTAAGCTTGTCAGCCTTTACTGTGGGCCTCTTTGTGTGCCTTGGGGCACACCTTCAATGTTCTGGCAAACAAGTGACAACACAGTCTTAGCCTTCACTTCCTGCTTATGCAGAGCCTCAAGGACAGCCAAGGGTGACAGCTTATGGTCTCTTCTTTCCTGGACACACATACAGGCCTGCACATGTACATGTCCTTCTAAATGCCTAGGAATATATTGGAGTTTTTCAAAGTCCACTATAGGCATCTCATTACACAAATTTTCTTATTTTGGCCAACCTTTTATTTGACCTAACTAGTATCACTGCCTCAGGCATCAGCAATATTAAAAAAGTGCCAGTGATTGATTTGAACAAATGCCTTGGGGATAGAACTTTGCCTACTGAGCAGAGGTTCTGAGTCAGGTAAAATAATGGCAAGCTCTATGAATGGTGATTTTCTAAGGAAAATCCTGACATGTAAAATGACAACTTTCTGAGGATGGGCCTTATTGAGGAATTCCAGACTCACTCTACTAAACTGCTTGCTTTCATAGCTACCATGTTTGTGATGCTGCTAGTTTTCAAGGCTACCAAGGAGAACATGACTGTGTGCCCTGGAAAGGGTATAGTCTGATCAAATGATTTCAAAAGACTTGTTTCTTTTTACCTTTTTTAAAAAGTAGGCTCCACGCCCAACATGGAGTCCAACCCAGGGCTCAAACTCATGACACTGAGATCAAGACCTGAGCTGAAATCAAGAGTTTGATGCTTAACCAACTGAGCCATCCAGATGCCCCTCAAAAGATTTGTTTCTTAAAGAACTTCAATCCAGGGTGCCTGGGTGGCTCGGTCAGTTAGTGTCTGCCTTCAGCTCAGGTCATGATCCCAGGATCCTGGGATTGAGTCCTGCATCAGGCTCTCTGCTCGGCAGGGAATCTGCTTCTCCCTCTGCCCCTCCCCCCAACATGTGCTTGTTCTCACTCTCTCAAAAATAAATACATAAAATCATAAAAAAAACTTTAATCCACAGAGGTGTTGGCAGAACATCACCAAAGATTATGGGAACGGCAAGGTCATAATTAACTTATCCACTTTCTCAAATATGGTGAGCTACCTGGGATATTCCATCAAGATCGGACATGCACCAAACTGCACCAAAGAAGGGATCAGAGCTCCACAGAGTATCTCTACATACAGGAGAATTGTCCAAGCAGGGCTTACAGAAATGGAATTTCCCATTGAAAATACAACCTAATCTCTTTCCCTTTCACCAAATCCACTCACCAGTGTATGATGACCTTGAGTTAAGTGTGCAGTGTGTGTGTGTGTGTATCTCTGTGTATCTGTGAGCAAAATTTTCAGATGAAATTATCATTGGGTAAGTATGAAATTACGTTTCCATAGGAAATTCAGCCTGCACTTTGTTGCTATTTGGCAAAATAAAAGATAATATTTAACTTTCCTTTGGCACAAGTGGGTGATGTGATAGCCAGTAGCAGTAGAAGCTGTTTTCAGCCAAGGAAGTCTGCTACATAGAAGAGATTGCTGATGGATTCTATATAGATTCAGAGGGCAGAACAAGAAGGACTCATAACAAACTCAGAAAAAGCTACCAGAATATTTCAGTTCATCTTAAGAATATAGCTTCTGAGGAGTTAAGATGGCAGAGGTGTAGTTGACCCTAATTTTGTCTGGTCCCTGGAATTCAGCTAGATATTTATTAAATTCTGAACATCTGCAAAATCAATTGGAGATCTGAGAAAAGAATTGTTACAATTCTACAAATAGGAAAATGACCACTTTTTACAAGGTAGGAAGTGCAGAGATGTGAATCCGAGGTAATATTCAGAAGATAAACCATGGAGGGAAAGAAGCCTGCTTAAGGAGGATACAAGAAAGTATTATAAGCAGCAGAGTGCAAAATCAGAACTTTTAGAAGTCTGCTGCCGTTGGGGATGTCCCTGGCATAAAGGTGCTCAGGTGGCAAAGTGGGCCAGAATCCCATGTGGGACAGCATGGCCTCAGGATCCCTGCGGTCACAAAAAGAATGGGGAAGCCTGAGTGCAGCAGAATTCCCAGGCATCGGATTGGGGAAACCAGTTGAAAAGATCCAGTCTAAGTGTAGGCTTTCTGCCCGCTATTGCCATAAACTGCAAACTGCTGCACAGTCACACAACCACTCTCCCAGCAGGGGCCCAGCCAAAGGCAGAAGTATGGTGAGGATGCCTTCCATTCCTGGGAAGGAATGAAATGGGTTCAGGCCAAAGGAGTCTGAAAAGTTTGGAGGCTGGAAACTGGGTTGTGTGCCTGAGAGAAAAATGCTCAGTCACAAGTGGTTTTTTTTTTTAAGATTTTATTTATTTGTGAGATAATTTTTTTGACAGCTTTGATTCATGTTTAATGAAAAATAAGTTACATGAATAGAAATGGACATAAAACAAAGAGATCTACTTGGGGAAATATGGTGATAGGTGGAACAAGGGAAAAATCATTTTATTCCTGAATTTATTCATATATTCCTATTCGTTATTACTGATCCAAAATATCTCCTTAAATCCAAAACAAAGTCATAGTTTTAGTTTTACTGCTGTTTACATGGGAACTCACCAAAGTAATGTCCAAACAATACTTTTCCATGCCCCCCATACCCCCAGAACACACACAAGCAAAGGCAGAGATGTTTACTGGCTGGTAACATGGCGTGAAAGAAATGCAGCCTTATCAGCTTTTTATTACAACAGCAAGTTGGCACTGGCATGATGGAAACTTGGGAGACAAGAGTGATTGCTTTTCTGTGAGAGCTCACTGAAGAGTGAGGGGAGTGAAATTTCAGCTCCTGGGCTAGAGATCGAGATGTTGCCTTGTCACCACCCCTCCCAACAGTGTTGAAAACTTTCAGAGAGCAAAACAGCACCACACAGTGCAATCTGGAGACACTTACACTGAGCCTGGCCCTCTGGCAAGGGAGGGGCAATTCTACCCTGGCAAAAACACCTGAGATTCAGTGCAACAAGTCCCTCCCCCAGGGACAATTCACTAGCATCAACTTTACTGATCATAAGAACTGCAAACCTTCAGCACTTGGGAAAAAAGTATATAGCATTTGAAGTTTTTATTATTATTATTATTATTATTATTATGCAGTAGTCTCTCAGTTTTATTTTTTTCAGCTATTTCTCAATTCTTAATTCTTTAAAATTTTTATCCTTATATGTTATATATATACTTTTTTATTTTTGGTTTCCATTCATTCTATTTTAATGTATTGTTGTACATATATTTCTTTCTTTCCTATTTTGGAATCCAGTTTCTTTTAACAAACAGAGCAAAATACACCCAGGATCTAGTTTGTTGTTTTGTTCTGTTTTACTTCTTGTTTGACTTTTAAAAATTTTGTTTTCTTTTGGTTTGTTTTGTTTCTAATTTTCTGTTGTTATTTTTGTCTTTTTTCTCTCCTTCATCTATTCATTTCTGGACATAATGATGAGATGGAAAAACTTACCAAAAAAAAAAGAAAGAAAGAACAGGAAGCAGTACTCACTGCCAGGGATTTAATCAACATGGATAGAAGATGTCTGAATTAGAATTAAAAAAAGATTATAAGGATACTAGCTGGGCTTGAAAACACATAGAAGACACTGGAGAATCCCTTATGTAGGAAGAAAATAACTAAAACCTAATCAGGCCAAAATTAATAATGCTTTTACTGAAATGCAATCACAAATGAAGGCCCTAATAGCAAGGAGAAGAAAGACAGAAGAGAGAGTCACTGATATAGAAGATAATATGATGGAAAATAAAGAAGCTGTAAAGAACAGAGAAAGACCACTAATGGATCATGAAGGGAGACTTCAAGAACTCAGCAATTCCATAAAGCAAATAATAGGGGTCCCAGAAGATGAAGAGTGAGAGAGAGGGACAGAAGGTTTATTTGAACAATTTATAGGTGAGAAGTTCCCTAATCTAGAGAAGGAAACAGGCATTCAAGTGCAGCAGGCACAGAAAACCTCCCTCAAAATAAATAAAAATAAATCGACATCTCAATACATAGTAAGATCTGAACAGACCCATAACAAGCAAGGGAATTGAAGCAGTAATTAAAAACCTACCAAAGGGACACCTGGGTGACTCAGATGGTTAAGCGTGACTTTATCTTAGTGAAAATCCTAAAAGCATCTTGGGACAAGAGGTCTTAAACCTACAAGTATAGAACATGACACTGGCATCAGACCTGTACATAGAGGCACGGCAGGCCAGAAAGGACTGGCATGATATATTCAACATAATAAATGAGAAACATATGTAGCTAAGAAAACTTTATTCAGCAAGGCTGTCATTCAAAATAGAAGGAGAGATTAAGAGTTTCCAGAACAAACAAAAACTAAAGGAATTTATGAACAATAAACCACCTGTCAAGAAATATTACAGGGAGCCAAGAGAGAGAGAGCCCCAAAGTAACAAAGACCAGAAAGGAAAAGACAAAATGTAAACGAAGAGCAACTTTACAGGTAACACAATGGAAATAAATTTGTATCAGTCAATAATCAGTCTGAATGTAAATGGACTAAAGTCTCCAATCAAAAGATATAGGGTATTGGGATGCCTGGGTGGCTCAGTCAGTCAGGCCATGATCCTAGGGTCCTGGTTCGAGTCCCGCATTGGGCTCCCTGTTTGGTGGGAAGCCTACTTCTTCCTCTTCTCCCTGCTCGTGCTCTCTCTCACTATCTCTGTCTGTCTCTCTCTCAAATAAATAATAAATAAAATCTTTAAAAATATATAAAAATAGTAAATAAATAAATAAATAAATAAATAAATAAATAATAAAGATATAGGTGTATCAGACTGGATAAAAAAATAAGACTAATCTATATGCTATCTAGAAGATACTCATTATAGACAAAAAGGCACCACCAGATTGAAAATGAGGGTGTGGAGAACCATTAAAAGTGCTAATGGACCTCAAAAGAAAGTTAAGGTAGCAATCCTCATATCACACAAATTAGATTTTAAACCAAAGACTGTGGTATGGGATGAAGAGGGACTCTATATCATACTTAAAGGTCTATCCAACAAGAAGATCAAACAATTATACATATTTATGGTCCTAACATGGGAGCAGCCAATTATATCAACAAATTAATAAGAAAATTAAAGAAACACATTGATAAAAATACAATATTAGCAGGGGACTTGAACACCCCACTCAGAGCAATGGACAGATCATCTAAGCAAAAGATCAACAAAGAAACAAGGGATTTGAATGACACACTGGACCAGATGCACTTCACAGATATATACAGAGCATTTGATCCTAAAGCAACAGAATACACATTCTTCTCGAGACCACAGAGAACATGCTACAGAATAAATAACATACTGGGTCACAAATCAGGTCTCAATCAATACCAAAAGACTATTATTATTCCCTGCATATTTTCAGACCACAATGCCTTGAAACTTGAACTCAATCACAAGAGGAAATTGGAAAGAACATAAGCACTTGGAGGCTAAAAAGCATCCTACTAAAGAAAGAATGGGTCAACCAGAAAATTAAAGAAGAACGTAAAAAATTCATGGAAACGAAATGAAAATACAGCTGTTCAAAACCTTTGGGTTAGAGCAAAGACAGTCCTAAGAGGGAAGTACATTGCAATACAAGCCTCTCTCAAATACAGAAGCTAAACTTACACCTAAGAAGCTGGAGAAAGAATAACAAATAAAGCCTAAGTCAAGCAGGAGAAGAGAAAGTATATTAGTTAGAGGAGAAATCAATGAAATAGAAACCAGAACAGTAGAACAGAATAAGGAAACTAGAAGCTGGTTCTCTGAACAAATTAGGATTGATAAACCCCTAGAAAAAGTTTTCAAAAAGAAAAGAGAAAGGACTCAAATTAATAAAATCATGAACGAAAGAGGAGAGATCACAACCAACACCAAATAAATAGAATCAATTTTAAGAGCATATTATGAGCAAATATATGCCAAAAATTAGGCAATTTGGAAGAAATTGATGCATTTTTGGAAACTTATAAACTACCAACTTTGAAACAGGAAGAAATAGAAGATCTGAACAGACCCATAACAAGCAAGGGAATTGAAGCAGTAATTAAAAACCTACCAAAGGGACGCCTGGGTGGCTCAGATGGTTAAACATCTGCTTTTGGCTCAGGTCATGATCCCAGGGGGGTCAATCCCAATGGGATTGAGTCCCGCATTGGGCTCCTTGCTCAGCAGTGAGCCTGCTTCTCCCTCTGCCTGCTGCTACCCCTGCTTGTGCGTGCTCTCTCTCTGGCATATACATAAAATCTTAAAAATAAATAAATAAATAAAAATAAAAAATAAAAACCTACCAAAAAAACAAGAGCCCAGGGCCAGATGGCTTCCCAGGGGAATTCTACCAAGCATTTAAAGAAGAAATAATATCTATTCTACTGAAGCTGTTTCCAAAATAGAAATGGAAAGAGAACTTCCAAACTCGTCTATGAGGCCAGAATTATCTTGATCCCAAAACCAGACCAAGACTCCATCAAAAAGAAGAATTACAGACCAATATCTATGATGAACATGGATGCCAAAATTCTCACCAAGTTACTAGCCAGTAGGATCTGATAGTGCATTAAAAGGATTATTCATCATGACCAAATGGGATGTATTCCTGGGATGGAAGGGTGGTTCAACATTTGCAAATAAATCAACGTGATACATCACATTAATAAAAGAAAGAACAAGAAGCATATGAATCTCTCAATTGATGCAGAAAAAGTATTTGACAAAATACAGCATCCTTTCTTGATTAAAACTCTCCACAGTGTAGGGATAGAGGGAACATACCTCAATATCATAAAAAGTATCTGTGAAAAGCCCACAGTGGATATTGTTCTCAATGGGGAAAAACTGAGAACTTTTCCCTTAAGGTTAGGTACAAAAAAAGGGATGCCCACTCTCACCACTCTTGTCCAACATAGTACTGGATGTCCTATCATACAACAATCATCCAACAAAAAGAAATAAAAGGCATTCAAATTTGCAAAGAAGTCAAACTCTCTCTCTTTGAAGATGACATGATATTTTATGTGGAAAACCCAAAGACTCCACCACAAAATTGCTAGAACTCATACAAAAATCCTGCAATGTGGCAGGATATAAAATCAATGCACACAAATCAGTTGCATTTCTATGTACTGCAATGAAACAGAAGAAAGAGAAATTAAGGAATCGATCCCATTTACAATTGAACAAAAAACCATAAGATACCTAGGAATAAACCTAACCGAAGAGGTAAAGGATGTATACTCCAAAAACTAGAGAACACTTATGAAAGAAATTCAGGAAGAAACAAAGAAATGGAAAAACATTACATGTTAAGGGATTGGAAGAAAAATATGTTAAAATATCTATGCTACCCAGAGCAATCCACACATTCAATGCAATCCTTATCAAAATAACATCAACATTTTTCACAGAGCTGGAACAAAGAATTCTAAAATTTGGATGGAATCAGAAAAGACCGGAATAGCCAGAGGAATGTTGAAAAAGAAAAACAATGCTGGCGGCATCACAATGACTGACTTCAAACTATATTACAAAGCTGTGATCATCAAGACAGCATGGTACTCGCACAAAAACAAGCACATAGATCAATGGAACAGAATAGAGAGCCCAGAAATGGACCCTCAACTCTATGGTCAACTAATCTTTGACAAAAAAGGAAAGAATATCCAATGGAAAAAAAGACAGTTTCTTCAACAAATGGTGTTGGGGAAACTGGACATCCACATGCAGAAGAATAAAACTGGACCATTCTCTTACACCATACAGAAAAATAAACTCTAAATGGATGGAAGACCTAAAAGTGAGGCAGGAATCCATCAAAATCCTAGAGAACACAGGCGGTAACTTCTTCAACATCAGCCACAGCAACTTCTTCCAAGACACACATCTAAAGGTAAGGGAAACAAAAGCAAAAATGAACTATTGGGACTTCATCAAGATAAAAAACTTCTGCGGAACAAAGGAAACAATCAACAAAACTTAAAGGCAACTTATGGAACTGGAGAAAATATTTGCAAATGACATAACAGATAAAGGGCTGATATCCAAGATTTATAAAGAACGTCTCAAACTCAACACCCCAAAACCAAATAATCCAGTCATGAAATGGGCAGAAGACATGAACAGAGAGTTCTCCAAAGAAGACATATAAATGGCCAACAGACACACGAAAAAATGTTCCACGTCACCTGCCATCAGGGAAATACAAATCAAGACCACAATGAGATACAACCTTACACCAGTTAAAGTGGCTAAAATTAACAAGACAGGGAACAACAAATGTTGCTGAGGATCTGGAGAAAGGGGAACTCTCTTACACTGTTAAGGGGAATGCAAGCTGGCAAAGCCACTCTGGAAAACAGTGTGGAGGTTCCTCAAGAAGTTAAAAATAGAGCTACCCTAGGACCCAGCAATTGTACTACTGGGTATTTACCCCAAAGATACAGATGAGTGAAAAGAAGGGGCACATGCACCCCAATGTTCATAGCACCAATGTCCACAATAGCCAAATTGTGGAAGGAGCCAAGATGTCCTTCGACAGATGAATGGATAAAGAAGCTGTGGTTCATATATACAATGGAATATTAGTCATTAGAAAGGATGAGTACCTACCATTTGCATCACCATGGATGGAACTGGAGGGTATCACGCTGAGTCAAGCAGAGAAAGACAATGATCATATGGTTTCACTCATATGTTGACTATAAGGAATAGTGCAGAGGACAATAGGGGAAGGGAGGGAATACTGAATGGGAAAAATCAGAGAGGGAAACAAACAATGGGAGACTCTTGACTCTGGGAAACAAACTGAGGGTTGTGTAAATGGAGATGGGTGGCAGAATGGGGTAACTGGGTGATGGGTGTTAAGAGGGCAGGTGAGGTTATGAGCACTGGGTGTTTCACGCAACTGATGAATTATTGAACATTATATAAAAACTAATGATATATGTTCGCTAATTGAATTCAAATTAAAAAAACTCTCTCAAAATACCATCATCATTTTTCACAGAGCTGGAATAAACAATCATATAATTTGTATGGAAACAGAAAAGACTCTGAATAAGAAAAGTAATGTTGAAAAGGAAAACCAAAGCTGGACGCATCAGAATTCCCCACTTCAAGCTGTGTATCAAAGCTGTAATCATAAAGAGTGTATGGTACTGGGATAAAGACTGACCCATAGATCAATGGAATATAATTGATAACCCAGACATGGACCCTGAACTCTACGGTGAACTAATCTTTGAGAAGGCAAGAAAGAATATCCAATGGAAAAAAGACAGTCTCTTCAACAAATGGTGCTGTGAAAATTAGCCACACACAGAAGAATGAAACTAGACCATTGTACACCATACAGCAAAATAAACTCAAAATGGATTAATGAATTAAATGTGAGACAGTAATCCATCAAAATCCTAGAGAAGAACATGGGCAGCAACCTCTTTGACCTCCACTGGAGCAATTTTTTGCTAGACATGTCTCAAAATTCAAGAGAAACAAAAGGAAAAATGAACTATTGGGACTTCATCTAAATAAAAAGCTTTTGCACAGCAAAGAAACAATCAACAAAACTAAAAGGCAACCTATGGAATAGGAGAAGTTATTTACAAATGATATATCAGATAAAGAGTTAGTATCCAAGATCTGTAAAGAACTTATAAAACTCAACACCCCAAAAACAAATAATCCAGTCAAAAAATGGGCAGAAGACATGAATAGACATTTTTCCAAAGAAGACATACAGATGGCCAACAGACACATGAAAAAATGGTCAATATCTCTCCACATCAGGGTAATCCAAGTCAAAACCACAATGAGATACTACCTCACACCAATCAGAATTGCTAAAGTTAAGAACTCAGGAAACAACAGATGTTGATGAGGATGGGGAGAAAGGAGATCCCTCTTACAGTTTTTTGGGAATGTAAACTGGTACAGCCACTTTGTAAAACAGTAGAGATGTTCTTCAAAAAGTTAAAAATGGAGCTATACCAAGACCCAGCAAATGCAGTACTAGGTATTTATCCAAAGGATAGAATCATAGTAATTCAAAGGGGCACCTGCCCCCCCAGTGTTTATAGCAGCAATGTCCACAATAGCCAAAATATGGAAATTGCCCAGTTGTCTATTGACAGATGAATGGATAAAGATGTTTTATATATATATATATATATATATATATATATATATATGGAATGTTACTCAGCCATCAAAAAAAAAATGAAATCTTGCCATTTGCATGGACATCAGTGGAAGTAGAGGGTATTATGCTAAACAAAATAAGTCAGTCAGAGAAAGACACATATCACATGATTTCACTCATATGTGAAATTTCAGAAACAAAACAGATTAACACAGGGGAAAGGAAGGAAAAATAAAATAAGATGAAAATAGAGAGGAAGCCAAACTGTAAGAGATGCTGAACTCTAGGAAACAGACTGAGGGTTGCTGGAGGAGAGGTTGGTGGGGGGAAGGCATAACTGGTGATGGGCATTAAGGAGGGTGTTGATATAATGAACCCTGGGTGTTATAGGCATCTGATGAATCACTAAATTCTACCCCTGAAACCAAGAATACAGTATACGTAACTAAATTGAATTTAAATAATTTATATTTTAAAAAAAGAATAGTTAAAATTAACAACTGAGGAAAAAACAGATGTTGGCAAGGATGTGGAGAATGGAGAACACTCTTACACTGTTGTGAAGAATGCAAACTGGTGCAGCCACTCTGGAAAACAGTATGGAGGTTCCTCAGAAAGGTAAATTGGAACTACTGTATGACCCACAAGTTGCACTACCTGGTATTTATCCAAAGGATACAAAAGTAGTGATTCAAAGAGGCAAATGCACCACAACCTTTATAGCAGCACTATCCACAGTAGCCAAAATATGGAAACAGCACAAATGTCCACCAATTGTTGAATGGATAAAGAAGGTGTGGTACATATATAATGGAATATTAGTCAGCCATAAAAAGAAGGAAATCTTGCCATTTGTAATGACATGAATGGAACTAGAGTGTATTATGCTAATCAAAATAAGTCAGAGAAAGACAAATACCATATGATTTCACTCATATGTGGAATTTAAGAAACAAAACAGATCAAAATAGGGGAAAGGAAGGAAAAATAAAATAAAATTAGAGAGGGAGGCAAATCATAAGAGACTCAAGTATAGGGAAGAAACTCATGGTTGCTGGAGTGGTTATGGGTCAGGGGATGTAGTAAATGGGTGATAAGCAATAAGGAGGGCACTTGTAATGAACACTGGGTGTTACACACAAGTGATAAATCACTAAATTCTACCCCTGAAACTAATACTACACTCTATGTTAATTAACTTGAATTTAAGTCAAATCTTGAAATTAAAAAAAAATGAAATATGGAAGGAAAACATAAAACTTCAAATTAAAAATAAATTCATCCCCACTGTGTCAAAAATGTAAAGAGGTCCCAAGACTGGGTCATTCCAAGATTGGAAGACGTGAGTTCTAGTTATGGCTCTAGTTGCTCTTAACTTGCTTTGTGCCTTTGATGAAGTCAGTTCCCCTCTCTGGGTCTCATCTTTAAAATGTGGATGATAATAATACATGCAGTACTAACAGTACAGGGTATTAACATAAGCATCAAATGAGAATATTGAAAAGGTGTTGAAGTGTAAATGATTTTACCAGTGCAGTTAACTTCCTTTACTCTCCTCCTCCTCAATCTTTTCTTTTTTCTCCTTTTTAAAAAAGATTTTGTTTATTTATCTGAGAGTGAGAAAGAGAGAGAGAGATCATGAGCAGGGGGGAAGTGCAGAGGGAGCAGGGAGTCTGATTTGGTACTTAATCTCAGGACTCTGGGATCATGACCTGAGCCAAAGGCAGACACTTAACCGATTGAGCCACTCAGATGTCTCCAAACTTGTACATCCCCATTGTCTTATTTCACTCTGTTTTTATTCCTTCTCTTTCCTTCTTTTCCTTTAAGCAGGTCTCAGACTTCCTGCCAGCAGTGTAGTTAGGCAGAAGGAACACAGCCTTAGAGGAAAAGGGACCTGGGTCTGACTCCTGGCTGCACCTTTTTCTTAGTTGTTGGGCAATTACTTTAACTCTTTGAGCCAGTTTTATCATTTATAAAATAGGCACAAATAACACCTTCCTTGCAAGGTTGTTGGAAAATGTGGTAGATCGTCTGCAAATATGGCCAACAATTCCTCCCATCTCTGACAAGCATGTAGCCCTTCCCATTAGGATATTCTCCACTTCTTAAATTTGGGCTAACTGTGTGACTTGTTTAGACCAATAGAGTACAGCAGCAGTGTTGCTATATCACTCCTGGTCTTATGCCACAAAAGGCTTTGTTTTTTATCCTTTGGAAGCCTGTCATCATGTAAAAAATATCTGACTACTCTACTGAGATGAGAGGGCAAGTGGAGGAGAGGCTGTGGAGGATAAAATACTAACAAAGGAGGTGGGAAGCCCAGGCAGCCCAGCTGAGGTGCCAGATATGAGAGTGCAGACATCATGGATCCTCCTTGCCAAGCTGTCTGAGGCAACACCACATGGAATGTAGATAAGCTATTCCCAGCAAGTCTTGTACAAATTGCAGGTCATGAGCAAATAAATTGTTGTTTTAAGCCACTAAGTTTTGGGGTGGTTTGTTTCACAACAATAGATAAATGAACCAAAGAAACTAAATGAGGTAGTAGCACCCCACCCAGTGGTTAGCAGGTGTAGGTGCTCAACACATGACTGTTCCTTCCCATTCAGAAGTGTCTCTGGGAAATGGCTGATCTAGTTAGTGGTGCTACAACTGACATTTAGAATTGACAAATCTGACCTCCAGTGTGCAAGGATGCAGAGCAATAACCACTCCTCATATACTTACAGGGACCTACTGAGGCCTATACAGATTAAGATGTACCCTAAGTCACATAGCTGAGTGTCCTCCCTTTGCCCACAGTTAGCCTGGGCCACCTCAAAAGCAGGCTTGTAGATGAACAAAGTCTCGGGTAATGAAGTAATGTCAGGTAAGAAAAATAGTATTTCTTTGACCAGTCATTCAATCTACTTGAAGGAAATTTACACTTACTGAGTGCTTACTGTGTACCTAGCATTACTTACAATAGCCTCAGAAGAAGGTATTATTATTTTCCCCATTTTCCAGATGAGGACACTGAGGCACAGAGGTATTTTTGTCAGCTATTGGGTTACTGGGAAGCACTGGGACTATTTAATGTACAGGATGTTAACTAGGAAGGTCTTGGGATTAACACTTGTAGAGGAGAAGCATTAGAGGAGGCAGGGTTGAGCAGAGGGTGCTGATGAACTGCAGTGCAGTCTTAATGGAAACCTCAGTCCACCCTATAGAGAGCTCTGAAACTAGGATGGTCTTTCACTGTTGTTCCCTATTGTATTTCTATAGGGAACTAGGCCTTTGTATTCCTGCAACACTCACTGGATTCCTAGTCCCTAATTTCTAGTTTAGAGTTACTTCAACTACTCCATCATTAAACCATCCCAAAAGGGAGAAAGGCTTAAAGAAAAAAAATGATTATAGAGAAAAGTAGAAAAAAATGGGCTCAAGAACCAAATCTGGATTCAAATCTTGAAATTTCTCTTACCAGTTATTTAACTCTGGGAAAGTTATTTAATTTCTCTGAGCTTTGTTTTACCTTTTTGGAAAATGTAATAAAAATACTTAGCTTAAAAGATTGTTTTGAAAATCAAATACAATCATGTACATAAAGCATCTTGCAGAGACCTGGCACAGAGTAATTACTGAATAAATGGCAATTATAATAATAATAAATTACTGTGCACTGGTATGTTTGGTTTCCTCATTTGTAGGGTTGAGTGAATTAAAGTGAAGAGCTACCCAGGAGGGGAAAAATCACTATATCTTTTCTATTACTTGGTACTTATAGGCACTCATCAGCATTCACTCCAGTGAACAAATGTTTATTTAAAAGAATTTGTACAGACATAACACTCTCACTTTCAAAGAGCAGAGGAACTTTTTATATTGTGAATAAAAAACACTGTGGCAAATTAAAACTACAGTTAAGAAAAGAAGGGAAAATATCCCCTTTCCCCAGCCAGGGACTGAGACTTGGATCTAAAGCCAACCCCCATCTCTGTCCTTTAAGTCTAAGAGTGACTTGACTAGAGATCTGATTTTGGTAGAGAGGAGGGTAGAGAGTATGAGGGTAGAGAGGAGGGCCTGGGGAATCCAGTGCCTTTTCTTCTCTAAAGGAAGGCCATCAACAGAATCTATAGGAAAGGGGGTGGCTAGCAGCTGACCTGAGCTGAGGCTACCTTATAGAAGAGGGCGGACCCAAGAGAGGGAGAGATGAATGGAGGGGAAGTCCACACTCTTACATATGTAAAATGGTTGGCATTCACTTGACTCTCAACTCATGCCTCTAACCCCTAAGAAATATCATTGAGTAAGTGCCAGAATAATGGTTTGGAACAAAAATAGTTTTGGACACTTGGCAACACAGATGTCAGCCTGGGGCTCCTCTCATCCTAAGGTTAGCCCCTACAGTAGAGCCCAATGATTTAGGCAGCAAGTTATTTAGGATTTGTGGACTGGGTGTGGCTCTCTGATTTCACTGTGGGGAACTTCTGCCACTGATTTGAAAAATGAGAGTTATGGGAAAGGCCTGCAGGTCTCAGGATCTCTAGACACACAACCTGTACCTGAGAACTTTAGCATATCTGGGAGATTGGCATGGGAGTGAACTCCATAATAACAGCCAGGCCTCCCAAATGAAGATGAAAAGGAGGGCTTGTCCAACTTACCTCTGGCCCTTGCTTAGATGAGATGAAATTAAGGGGCACGTGGGGAAGATATATACACCAAGTTTACTGGAAAGTCCAGCAAGAAGACTGTTGTCCCTTCAGAGCCTAAGGCAAAAGTACAGGGAGGGGGCACACTGGAGCTTTCACCTGAAACAAGGGCCTCCTCTAGCCCTCAGCCCTTAGGCCCCAGGCATTAGACACAAGAGGCAGAGAATCACATCTGGGCCTTCTGCCCTTTCTTCAGCTTCAAACAAGGGCAGGGGTTGAAATGTGGGTGGGAGAGAAGGGATCATCGGATACACTGTCATTAGCACCTGAACCATATCTCTTCTTAAGTCAGAAACCCCAAGAGAAGAAAGAAATAAGAGCAAAGTGAGAGGGGTTGTGCTTCCATCACATTAAATAGGAAACTCAGTAGAGGTGGGGTAGGGTGGTTTCAAATCAGGACATTAATCACTCTGGCCAAGGGGAGAGGTTATGAGTAGCAGAGCTCCATGTGTTCTCCATCTCTTCATTCATCCTGCTTCCGTTTTGGCTTTTTGGGGTTCCGGGACCGACTCTTGGCTTTGCACAGAGGACATATAGGTGCATTCCGATGAATTTGCTGATGACATGATAAGCAGGCCTGGTGGGAGGACACAGGACAAAGAAAGTTAGTGATCAGATTCTTCTAGCCTATGGTTCAGCCTTCTGATCCCCAAGGGTCCAGAAAGCAATTGTGATTTCTCAACAGGAAGAGGTTACTAGTACTTCTCAACAAGTAGAGAGATCAGTGCCAGATGTAAGGGAAGTAAAGGCTATAAGGGGATGAGGGTCAAAGAGGGTTATTGAGGAAAAATATCCAGAATTTGGAAATAAGGCAAAATGAGAATTACATATCATTTTAACATTATATTGGAACATAGTCCAACAGGCTCTATTAAGGATTATTTAATTCTTTAGGATAGGTATCAGTAAACTTTCTCTACAAATGCCAAAAGAGTAAATATTTTAGACTTTTCAGGTTACATGGTGTTAGTTGCAACTACTCAACTATAATTGTTCTACATGGAAGAAGTTACAGATAATACATAAACAAAAAAGCATGTGTGTATACCAGTAAAACTTTATTTACAAGCAAGTCAGACTTGGCCTGTGCGTTCTAGTTTGCTGACCCCTGCTCTAAGAGAATGTCCCTTTGTTTGACTATTTACTATTGATTAGGACCCACACTGTGATTTATGCTAATAAGCTACAAATGGTTGTTGCCCAGTAGAGATGCAGATTATTTCTGTTCCAAAGAAAAGATAATCACAAAGGTTACAGTTTATTGCCCTGTAGGACATCAACCAGTTCTGTATTTAATTTTGCAAACTTATTTCAGCATTCCTTTCCTTTTCTTACTATATAGTTACCTGTTTCTCAAGTGCTTTTGGAACCAGTTTTGTAATCCTGCTGACTCCCTCATTAACAACACATGCTCACTATATATTTGCACAAGTCTTGTCTCTAACTTTTTAAAATTATGCTTTAGCAGAAGCTGCCAACCTTCCTGCATTGTAGCCCCTCGGGGAATATAAAACAATAAAATCAGCTGGTCTGCTATAGCACATAAACACCAACACTTCCTCTGTGTCCCAAGCAAAGTCTGTTTTAGAAAGGCACCAAATAAGTAACTACAAAGCCCCAGTCCTAGGCTTCCATGGGGCTGCTTGTAGATACCTTGCTTCCTCCACAACCCTTACCCAGCTCACTTACCTTCATAGGTGGGGGCTGCTGCCTAAAGGTGGCTGTCTGCCGAGTGTCCTGCTTTCAAGCCACTTGGAGTTGCTGGGCAGCAGCAGCTGCAGCGGCCAGGGACTCAGGGATGGGGGGCTCCTGAGGCTCCGTCTGCCACTCTGCTTTCTGCTTCTCAAAGTAACTTTGGAGATGAAAGACATTAGCGGAATCATTCTGCCGCCGTCTGAGTCTCACCCGAGAATGCGTTTGGACTCGCTGGCAGCGCACGCCCGCAGGCACACAGCAAAATGCTTCCACCCTCAGGAACGGCTATCCTGGCTGAAGCCAGGAAGCTCCCCAGTGTGGTTCCTCCGAGTCAGGTGGTTGTTTTGCAGCGTGCACTCACACAGGGGGCAAAAGAACGAGGCCCAGAAACCAGAGCTGAGCCAAGAGGTGGGTCTTCGGCCCCGGCCTTTGTCTCCCTCGGGTGGGCCTTGGGGAGGCCGTTCCCAGAGCTCTCAGCCACAGCACACAGTATTCCAGATCCTTTAACCCAGTGAAAGGCGGGAGCTCCAGGCACGGTATCTGCACCGATTTCTGTCTTCGAAGGAGGGGCCTGGAACTCAGGGATCCACACGTACCCATGCCGGAGGAGTGCTGCCTCTGTGACACGAGAGCCGGCGCGTGAGGTGCTTCTGCGCGAAGCCGTTCCTCTCGCCCTGTGATTTCGGGGAATCGTTTCCTAAGGCTCTCACGCAGACAGACTGAAAGCGTTGCCACCCTCCGGAGCCGTGATGCTGTCTCCATCACGGTTCCTCTCCTCTGCTTAGAGCTAAATTTTGAGGACTGTTCGCCTGGAATCTTCAGGCGGAGCGGCCAGGGACCTAGGCCTCCAGGCAGGCCCACAGGGCACAGCAGTGCTAACCGCCTCCCACAAGAGAGGAGTCAAGAGAGCAGCCTTCCTCAGAGTCCTGTGTCTCGGTCAGAGTAACGGCTCGGTTCCTTTGCTCGTGCTTTCAACCAAACAGGCCACAGGTGAAGTGGGCGCTCAGGGAGGGCCTTCTTGGCTGAGGCACGGGGCCTATGGGGCTTGGTTCCTTTGCGTTGGGCGGATGGCAGTTCGGGCTAAACGCACACAGGGCCAGTCGACCCAGCTTCAGGACAGAGGCGGGGAACCGAGAGGCCCCTTGAGCGCCTGCTTCTTTCTCCCTTGGAATGCTGCTGGGACCCACTCCCCAGGGTGGCACACAAGCACGGGTGAACAGGACGCCGCACCCTGTGGAGAGGGGACAGGAGTTAGAGCTGTGCTTTGCGCCCAGGCTTCTTTCTTCCAGGGCAGGGTTGAGCACCGAGAAATCCAGAGCCACAGGGAGCAGTGTCGAGTTAGCAGCTCCAGGTAGCAAGAGCTGAGCCGAGAGGTGCCTCCCGCAACGGCCTGTTTTTAAACCCGCTCGGGCGTATGGAACACGTTCCCCAGGTTTCGCGCCCAGACACCGAACACTGCCTTCTCCCGCGGGGAGGTCGGCGGTAGCTAAAGCACGCATTCTCTACACTGTGTTTGCTCCGTGTTCGTACGCTGGCCATGAGGCTTGCATGCCAAAGCGGAGCCGCGGGCCTGGTTTCCTGAAACAAGTGGGGAGCCGTGTCCCGCCTTCTGCCGCCGCCTGAGTCTCACTCCGAGAATGGGTTTGGACTCGCTGGCAGCCCACGCCCGCAGGCAAAGAGGAAAAATGCTTCCACCCTCAGGAATGGCTATCCTGGCTGAAGCCAGGAAGCTCCACAGTGTGTTTCCTCTGAGTCAGGTGGTTGTTTTGCGGCCTGCACTGACACACGGGGAACGGAACGAGGCCCACAAACCAGAGCTGAGCCAAGAGGTGGGTCTTCGTCCCCGGCCTTTGTCTCGCTCGGGTGGGCCTTGGGGAGGTCGTTCTCAGAGCTCTCAGGCACAGCACACAGTACTCCGCATCCTCTAACCCAGTGACCGGCGGGAGCTCCAGGCACGGTATCTGCACCGATTTCTGCCTTCGAAGGAGGGGCTGGAACTCAGGGATCCACACGCACCCATGCCGGAGGAGTGCTGGCTCTGTGACACGAGAGCCGGCGCGTGAGGTGCCTCTGCGCGAAGCCGTTTCTCTCGCCCTGTGATTTCGGGGAATCGTTTCCTAAGGCTCTCAAGCAGACACACTGAAAGCATTGCCACCCTGCGGAGCCGTGATGCTGTCTCCATCACGGTTCCTCTCCACTGCTCTGAGCTAAAGTTCCTGCACTGTTCGCCTGGATTCTTCAGGCGGAGCGGCCAGGGACCTAGGCCTCCAGGCAGGCCCACAGGGCACAGCAGTGCTAACCGCCTCCCACAAGAGAGGAGTCGAGAGAGCAGCCTTCCTCACAGGCCTGTGTCTCGGTCAGAGTAACGGCTCGGTTCCTTTGCTCGTGCTTTCACCCAAACAGCCCACAGGTGAAGTGGGCGCTCAGGGAGGGCCTTCTTGGCTGAGGCGCGGGGCCTCTGGCGCTTGGTTCCTTTGCGTTAGGCGGATGGCACTTCGGGCTAAACGCACACAGGGCCAGACGACCCAGCTTCAGGACAGAGGCGGGGAGCCGAGAGGCGCCTTGGGGCACTGCATCTTTCTCCCTTGGAATGCTGCTGGGACCCACTCCCCAGGGTGGCACACAAGCACGGGTGAACAGGACGCCGCACCCTGTGGAGAGGGGACAGGAGCTAGAGCTGTGCTTTGCTCCCAGGCTTCTTTCTTCCAGGGCAGGGTTGAGCACCGAGAGTTCCGGAGCCACGGGGAGCAGTGTCGAGTTAGCAGCTCCAGGTAGCAAGAGCTCAGCCGAGAGGTGCCTCCCGCAACGGCCTGTTTCTAAACCCGGTCGGGCGTATGGAAACCGTTCCCCAGGCCTTCGCGCTCGGACACCGAACACAGCTTCATCCCGCAGGGAGTTCGGCGGTAGCTAAAGCACGGATTCTCTACCCTGTATTTGCTCCAAGTTCGTACACTGGCCATGTGGCTTGCATGTCAAAGCGGGGCCGCGGGCCTGGCTTCATGAAACAAGTGGGGAGTCGTGTCCCACCTTCTGCCGCCGCCTGAGTCTCTCTCCGAGAATGGGTTTGGACTCGCTGGCAGCGCACGCCCGCAGGCACAGAGCAAAATGCTTCCACCCTCAGGAACGGCTATCCTGGCTGAAGCCAGGAAGCTCCCCAGTGTGGTTCCTCCGAGTCAGGTGGTGGTTTTGCGGCCTGCACTCACACAAGGGGCAATGGAACGAGGCCCAGAAACCAGAGCTGAGCCAAGAGGTGGGTCTTCGGCCCCGGCCTTTGTCTCGCTCGGGTGGGCCTTGGGGAGGCCGTTCCCCGAGCTGTCAGCCACAGCACACAGTATTCCGGATCCTTTAAACCAGTGAACGGCGGGAGCTCCAGGCACGGTATCTTCACCGATTTCTGCCTTCGAAGGAGGGGCCTGGAACTCAGGGATCCACACGCACCCATGCCGGAGGAGTGCTGGCTCTGAGACACGAGAGCCGGCGCGTGAGGTGCCTCGGCGCGAAGCCGTTCCTCTCGCCCTGTGATTTCGGGGAATCGTTTCCTAAGGCTCTCACGCAGACACACTGAAAGCGTTGCCACCCTCCGGAGCCATGATGCTGTCTCCATCACGGTTCCTCTCCTCTGGTCTGAGCTAAATTTCGAGGACTGTTCGTCTGGATTCCTCAGGCGGAGCGGCCAGGGACCTAGGCCTCCAGGCAGGCCCACAGGGCACAGCAGTGCTAACCGCCTCCCATAAGAGAGGAGTCGAGAGAGCAGCCTTCCTCACAGGCCTGTGTCTCGGTCAGAGTAACGGCTCGGTTCCTTTGCTCGTGCTTTCCCCCAAACAGCCCACAGGTGAAGTGGGCGCTCAGGGAGGGCCTTCTTGGCTGAGGCGCGGGGCCTCTGGCGCTTGGTTCCTTTGCGTTAGGCGGATGGCACTTCGGGCTAAACGCACACAGGGCCAGACGACCCGACTTCAGGACAGAGGCGGGGAGCCGAGAGGCGCCTTGGGGCCCTGCATCTTTCTCCCTTGGAATGCTGCTGGGACCCACTCCCCAGGGTGGCACACAAGCACGGGTGAACAGGAGGCCGCACCCTGTGGAGCGGGGACAGGAGCTAGAGCTGTGCTTTGCTCCCAGGCTTCTTTCTTCCAGGGCAGGGTTGAGCACCGAGAGTTCCGGAGCCACGGGGAGCAGTGTCGAGTTAGCAGGTCCAGGTAGCAAGAGCTCAGCCGAGAGGTGCCTCCCGCAACGGCCTGTTTCTAAACCCGGTCGGGCGTATGGAAACCGTTCCCCAGGCCTTCGCGCTCGGACACCGAACACAGCTTCATCCCGCAGGGAGGTCGGCGGTAGCTAAAGCACGGATTCTCTACACTGTATTTGCTCCAAGTTCGTACACTGGCCATGTGGCTTGCATGCCAAAGCGGGGCCGCGGGCCTGGCTTCATGAAACAAGTGGGGAGTCGTGTCCCACCTTCTGCCGCCGCCTGAGTCTCTCTCCGAGAATGGGTTTGGACTCGCTGGCAGCGCACGCCCGCAGGCACAGAGCAAAATGCTTCCACCCTCAGGAACGGCTATCCTGGCTGAAGCCAGGAAGCTCCCCAGTGTGGTTCCTCCGAGTCAGGTGGTGGTTTTGCGGCCTGCACTCACACAAGGGGCAATGGAACGAGGCCCAGAAACCAGAGCTGAGCCAAGAGGTGGGTCTTCGGCCCCGGCCTTTGTCTCGCTCGGGTGGGCCTTGGGGAGGCCGTTCCCCGAGCTGTCAGCCACAGCACACAGTATTCCGGATCCTTTAAACCAGTGAACGGCGGGAGCTCCAGGCACGGTATCTTCACCGATTTCTGCCTTCGAAGGAGGGGCCTGGAACTCAGGGATCCACACGCACCCATGCCGGAGGAGTGCTGGCTCTGTGACACGAGAGCCGGCGCGTGAGGTGCCTCTGCGCGGAGCCGTTCCTCTCGCCCTGTGATTTCGGGGAATCGTTTCCTAAGGCTCTCACGCAGACACACTGAAAGCGTTGCCACCCTCCGGAGCCGTGATGCTGTCTCCATCACGGTTCCTCTCCTCTGCTTTGAGCTAAATTTCGAGGACTGTTCGCCTGGATATTTTAGGCGGAGCGGCCAGGGACCTAGGCCTCCAGGCAGGCCCACAGGGCACAGCAGTGCTACAGGCCTCCCACAAGAGAGGAGTCAAGAGAGCAGCCTTCCTCACAGTCCTGTGTCTCGGTCAGAGTAACGGCTCGGTTCCTTTGCTCGTGCTTTCAACCAAACAGCCCACAGGTGAAGTGGGCGCTCAGGGAGGGCCTTCTTGGCTGAGGCGCGGGGCCTCTGGCGCTTGGTTCCTTTGCGTTAGGCGGATGGCACTTCGGGCTAAACGCACACAGGGCCAGACGACCCAGCTTCAGGA
The DNA here is from genome assembly GCF_037043125.1 of Eumetopias jubatus. Lineage (NCBI taxonomy): Eukaryota > Metazoa > Chordata > Mammalia > Carnivora > Otariidae > Eumetopias > Eumetopias jubatus. The sequence goes on from NW_028274817.1 coordinate 81,769,161, forward strand.
CAGAGGCGGGGAGCCGAGAGGCGCCTTCGGGCCCTGCATCTTTCTCCCTTGGAATGCTGCTGGGACCCACTCCCCAGGGTGGCACACAAGCACGGGTGAACAGGACGCCGCACCCTGTGGAGAGGGGACAGGAGCTAGAGCTGTGCTTTGCTCCCAGGCTTCTTTCTTCCAGGGCAGGGTTGAGCACCGAGAGTTCCGGAGCCACGGGGAGCAGTGTCGAGTTAGCAGCTCCAGGTAGCAAGAGCTCAGCCGAGAGGTGCCTCCCGCAACGGCCTGTTTCTAAACCCGGTCGGGCGTATGGAAACCGTTCCCCAGGCCTTCGCGCTCGGACACCGAACACAGCTTCATCCCGCAGGGAGTTCGGCGGTAGCTAAAGCACGGATTCTCTACCCTGTATTTGCTCCAAGTTCGTACACTGGCCATGTGGCTTGCATGCCAAAGCGGGGCCGCGGGCCTGGCTTCATGAAACAAGTGGGGAGTCGTGTCCCACCTTCTGCCGCCGCCTGAGTCTCTCTCCGAGAATGGGTTTGGACTCGCTGGCAGCGCACGCCCGCAGGCACAGAGCAAAATGCTTCCACCCTCAGGAACGGCTATCCTGGCTGAAGCCAGGAAGCTCCACAGTGTGGTTCCTCCGAGTCAGGTGGTTGTTTTGCTCCTGCACTGACACACGGGGCAACGGAATGAGGCCCAGAAACCAGAGCTGAGCCAAGAGGTGGGTTTTCGTCCCCGGCGTTTGCCTCGCTCGGGTGGGCCTTAGGGAGGCCGTTCCCAGTGCTCTCAGCCACAGCTCACAGTATTCCGCTGGGTTACACTGACCGGCGGGAGCTCCAGGCACGGTATCTGCACCGATTTCTGCCTTCGAAGGAGGAGCCTGGAACTCAGGGATCCACACGCACCCATGCCGGAGGAGTGCTGGCTCTGAGACACGAGAGCCGGCGCGTGAGGTGCCTCTGCGCGAAGCCGTTCCTCTCGCCCTGTGATTTCGGGGAATCGTTTCCTAAGGCTCTCACGCAGACACACTGAAAGCGTTGCCACCCTCCGGAGCCATGATGCTGTCTCCATCACGGTTCCTCTCCTCTGCTCTGAGCTAAATTTCGAGGACTGTTCGCCCGGATTCCTCAGGCGGAGCGGCCAGGGACCTAGGCCTCCAGGCAGGCCCACAGGGCACAGCAGTGCTAACCGCCTCCCACAAGAGAGGAGTCGAGAGAGCAGCCTTCCTCACAGGCCTGTGTCTCGGTCAGAGTAACGGCTCGGTTCCTTTGCTCGTGCTTTCACCCAAACAGCCCACAGGTGAAGTGGGCGCTCAGGGAGGGCCTTCTTGGCTGAGGCGCGGGGCCTCTGGCGCTTGGTTCCTTTGCGTTAGGCGGATGGCACTTCGGGCTAAACGCACACAGGGCCAGACGACCCAGCTTCAGGACAGAGGCGGGGAGCCGAGAGACGCCTTGGGGCCCTGCATCTTTCTCCCTTGGAATGCTGCTGGGACCCACTCCCCAGGGTGGCACACAAGCACGGGTGAACAGGAGGCCGCACCCTGTGGAGAGAGGACGGGAGCTAGAGCTGTGCTTTGCGCCCAGGCTTCTTTCTTCCAGGGCAGGGTTGAGCACCGAGAATTCCAGAGCCACAGGGAGCAGTGTCGAGTTAGCAGCTCCAGGTAGCAAGAGCTGAGCCGAGAGGTGCCTCCCGCAACGGCCTGTTTTTAAACCCGCTCGGGCGTATGGAACACGTTCCCCAGGTTTCGCGCCCAGACACCGAACACTGCCTTCTCCCGCGGGGAGGTCGGCGGTAGCTAAAGCACGCATTCTCTACACTGTGTTTGCTCCGTGTTCGTACGCTGGCCATGAGGCTTGCATGCCAAAGCGGAGCCGCGGGCCTGGTTTCCTTAAACAAGTGGGGAGCCGTGTCCCGCCTTCTGCCGCCGCCTGAGTCTCACTCCGAGAATGGGTTTGGACTCGCTGGCAGCCCACGCCCGCAGGCAAAGAGGAAAAATGCTTCCACCCTCAGGAATGGCTATCCTGGCTGAAGCCAGGAAGCTCCACAGTGTGTTTCCTCTGAGTCAGGGGGTTGTTTTGCGGCCTGCACTGACACACGGGGAACGGAACGAGGCCCACAAACCAGAGCTGAGCCAAGAGGTGGGTCTTCGTCCCCGGCCTTTGTCTCGCTCGGGTGGGCCTTGGGGAGGTCGTTCTCACAGCTCTCAGGCACAGCACACAGTACTCCGCATCCTCTAACCCAGTGACCGGCGGGAGCTCCAGGCACGGTATCTGCACCGATTTCTGCCTTCGAAGGAGGGGCTGGAACTCAGGGATCCACACGCACCCATGCCGGAGGAGTGCTGGCTCTGAGACACGAGAGCCGGCGCGTGAGGTGCCTCTGCGCGAAGCCGTTTCTCTCGCCCTGTGATTTCGGGAAATCGTTTCCTAAGGCTCTCAAGCAGACACACTGAAAGCATTGCCACCCTGCGGAGCCGTGATGCTGTCTCCATCACGGTTCCTCTCCACTGCTCTGAGCTAAAGTTCCTGCACTGTTCGCCTGGATTCTTCAGGCGGAGCGGCCAGGGACCTAGGCCTCCAGGCAGGCCCACAGGGCACAGCAGTGCTAACCGCCTCCCACAAGAGAGGAGTCGAGAGAGCAGCCTTCCTCACAGGCCTGTGTCTCGGTCAGAGTAACGGCTCGGTTCCTTTGCTCGTGCTTTCACCCAAACAGCCCACAGGTGAAGTGGGCGCTCAGGGAGGGCCTTCTTGGCTGAGGCGCGGGGCCTCTGGCGCTTGGTTCCTTTGCCTTAGGCGGATGGCACTTCGGGCTAAACGCACACAGGGCCAGACGACCCGGCTTCAGGACAGAGGCGGGGAGCCGAGAGGCGCCTTGGGGCCCTGCATCTTTCTCCCTTGGAATGCTGCTGGGACCCACTCCCCAGGGTGGCACACAAGCACGGGTGAACAGGAGGCCGCACCCTGTGGAGCGGGGACAGGAGCTAGAGCTGTGCTTTGCTCCCAGGCTTCTTTCTTCCAGGGCAGGGTTGAGCACCGAGAGTTCCGGAGCCACGGGGAGCAGTGTCGAGTTAGCAGCTCCAGGTAGCAAGAGCTCAGCCGAGAGGTGCCTCCCGCAATGGCCTGTTTCTAAACCCGGTCGGGCGTATGGAAACCGTTCCCCAGGCCTTCGCGCTCGGACACCGAACACAGCTTCATCCCGCAGGGAGGTCGGCGGTAGCTAAAGCACGGATTCTCTACACTGTATTTGCTCCAAGTTCGTACACTGGCCATGTGGCTTGCATGCCAAAGCGGGGCCGCGGGCCTGGCTTCATGAAACAAGTGGGGAGTCGTGTCCCACCTTCTGCCGCCGCCTGAGTCTCTCTCCGAGAATGGGTTTGGACTCGCTGGCAGCGCACGCCCGCAGGCACAGAGCAAAATGCTTCCACCCTCAGGAACGGCTATCCTGGCTGAAGCCAGGAAGATCCCCAGTGTGGTTCCTCCGAGTCAGGTGGTGGTTTTGCGGCCTGCACTCACACAAGGGGCAACGGAACGAGGCCCAGAAACCAGAGCTGAGCCAAGAGGTGGGTCTTCGGCCCCGGCCTTTGTCTCGCTCGGGTGGGCCTTGGGGAGGCCGTTCCCCGAGCTGTCAGCCACAGCACACAGTATTCCGGATCCTTTAAACCAGTGAACGGCGGGAGCTCCAGGCACGGTATCTTCACCGATTTCTGCCTTCGAAGGAGGGGCCTGGAACTCAGGGATCCACACGCACCCATGCCGGAGGAGTGCTGGCTCTGTGACACGAGAGCCGGCGCGTGAGGTGCCTCTGCGCGGAGCCGTTCCTCTCGCCCTGTGATTTCGGGGAATCGTTTCCTAAGGCTCTCACGCAGACACACTGAAAGCGTTGCCACCCTCCGGAGCCGTGATGCTGTCTCCATCACGGTTCCTCTCCTCTGCTTTGAGCTAAATTTCGAGGACTGTTCGCCTGGATATTTTAGGCGGAGCGGCCAGGGACCTAGGCCTCCAGGCAGGCCCACAGGGCACAGCAGTGCTACAGGCCTCCCACAAGAGAGGAGTCAAGAGAGCAGCCTTCCTCACAGTCCTGTGTCTCGGTCAGAGTAACGGCTCGGTTCCTTTGCTTGTGTTTCACCCAAACAGCCCACAGGTGAAGTGGGCGCTTAGGGCGGGCATTCTTGGCTGAGGCACCTTGCCTCTGGCGCTTGGTTCCTTTGCGTTAGGCGGATGGCACTTCGGGCTAAACGCACACAGGGCCAGACGACCCAGCTTCAGGACAGAGGCGGGGAGCCGAGAGGCGCCTTGGGGCCCTGCATCTTTCTCCCTTGGAATGCTGCTGGGACCCACTCCCCAGGGTGGCACACAAGCACGGGTGAACAGGAGGCCGCACCCTGTGGAGCGGGGACAGGAGCTAGAGCTGTGCTTTGCGCCCAGGCTTCTTTCTTCCAGGGCAGGGTTGAGCACCGAGAATTCCAGAGCCACAGGGAGCAGTGTCGAGTTAGCAGCTCCAGGTAGCAAGAGCTGAGCCGAGAGGTGCCTCCCGCAACGGCCTGTTTTTAAACCCGCTCGGGCGTATGGAACACGTTCCCCAGGTTTCGCGCCCAGACACCGAACACTGCCTTCTCCCGCGGGGAGGTCGGCGGTAGCTAAAGCACGCATTCTCTACACTGTGTTTGCTCCGTGTTCGTACGCTGGCCATGAGGCTTGCATGCCAAAGCGGAGCCGCGGGCCTGGTTTCCTTAAACAAGTGGGGAGCCGTGTCCCGCCTTCTGCCGCCGCCTGAGTCTCACTCCGAGAATGGGTTTGGACTCCCTGGCAGCCCACGCCCGCAGGCAAAGAGGAAAAATGCTTCCACCCTCAGGAATGGCTATCCTGGCTGAAGCCAGGAAGCTCCACAGTGTGTTTCCTCTGAGTCAGGTGGTTGTTTTGCGGCCTGCACTGACACACGGGGAACGGAACGAGGCCCACAAACCAGAGCTGAGCCAAGAGGTGGGTCTTCGTCCCCGGCCTTTGTCTCGCTCGGGTGGGCCTTGGGGAGGTCGTTCTCAGAGCTCTCAGGCACAGCACACAGTACTCCGCATCCTCTAACCCAGTGACCGGCGGGAGCTCCAGGCACGGTATCTGCACCGATTTCTGCCTTCGAAGGAGGGGCTGGAACTCAGGGATCCACACGCACCCATGCCGGAGGAGTGCTGGCTCTGTGACACGAGAGCCGGCGCGTGAGGTGCCTCTGCGCGAAGCCGTTTCTCTCGCCCTGTGATTTCGGGGAATCGTTTCCTAAGGCTCTCAAGCAGACACACTGAAAGCATTGCCACCCTGCGGAGCCGTGATGCTGTTTCCATCACGGTTCCTCTCCACTGCTCTGAGCTAAAGTTCCTGCACTGTTCGCCTGGATTCTTCAGGCGGAGCGGCCAGGGACCTAGGCCTCCAGGCAGGCCCACAGGGCACAGCAGTGCTAACCGCCTCCCACAAGAGAGGAGTCGAGAGAGCAGCCTTCCTCACAGGCCTGTGTCTCGGTCAGAGTAACGGCTCGGTTCCTTTGCTCGTGCTTTCACCCAAACAGCCCACAGGTGAAGTGGGCGCTCAGGGAGGGCCTTCTTGGTTGAGGCGCGGGGCCTCTGGCGCTTGGTTCCTTTGCGTTAGGCGGATGGCACTTCGGGCTAAACGCACACAGGGACAGACGACCCAGCTTCAGGACAGAGGCGGGGAGCCGGGAGGCGCCTTGGGGCCCTGCATCTTTCTCCCTTGGAATGCTGCTGGGACCCACTCCCCAGGGTGGCACACAAGCACGGGTGAACAGGAGGCCGCACCCTGTGGAGCGGGGACAGGAGCTAGAGCTGTGCTTTGCTCCCAGGCTTCTTTCTTCCAGGGCAGGGTTGAGCACCGAGAGTTCCGGAGCCACGGGGAGCAGTGTCGAGTTAGCAGCTCCAGGTAGCAAGAGCTCAGCCGAGAGGTGCCTCCCGCAACGGCCTGTTTCTAAACCCGGTCGGGTGTATGGAAACCGTTCCCCAGGCCTTCGCGCTCGGACACCGAACACAGCTTCATCCCGCAGGGAGGTCGGCGGTAGCTAAAGCACGGATTCTCTACACTGTATTTGCTCCAAGTTCGTACACTGGCCATGTGGCTTGCATGCCAAAGCGGGGCCGCGGGCCTGGCTTCATGAAACAAGTGGGGAGTCGTGTCCCACCTTCTGCCGCCGCCTGAGTCTCTCTCCGAGAATGGGTTTGGACTCGCTGGCAGCGCACGCCCGCAGGCACAGAGCAAAATGCTTCCACCCTCAGGAACGGCTATCCTGGCTGAAGCCAGGAAGCTCCCCAGTGTGGTTCCTCCGAGTCAGGTGGTGGTTTTGCGGCCTGCACTCACACAAGGGGCAATGGAACGAGGCCCAGAAACCAGAGCTGAGCCAAGAGGTGGGTCTTCGGCCCCGGCCTTTGTCTCGCTCGGGTGGGCCTTGGGGAGGCCGTTCCCCGAGCTGTCAGCCACAGCACACAGTATTCCGGATCCTTTAAACCAGTGAACGGCGGGAGCTCCAGGCACGGTATCTTCACCGATTTCTGCCTTCGAAGGAGGGGCCTGGAACTCAGGGATCCACACGCACCCATGCCGGAGGAGTGCTGGCTCTGTGACACGAGAGCCGGCGCGTGAGGTGCCTCTGCGCGGAGCCGTTCCTCTCGCCCTGTGATTTCGGGGAATCGTTTCCTAAGGCTCTCACGCAGACACACTGAAAGCGTTGCCACCCTCCGGAGCCGTGATGCTGTCTCCATCACGGTTCCTCTCCTCTGCTTTGAGCTAAATTTCGAGGACTGTTCGCCTGGATATTTTAGGCGGAGCGGCCAGGGACCTAGGCCTCCAGGCAGGCCCACAGGGCACAGCAGTGCTACAGGCCTCCCACAAGAGAGGAGTCAAGAGAGCAGCCTTCCTCACAGTCCTGTGTCTCGGTCAGAGTAACGGCTCGGTTCCTTTGCTCGTGCTTTCAACCAAACAGCCCACAGGTGAAGTGAGCGCTCAGGCAGGGCCTTATTGGCGGAGGCGCGTGGCCTCTGGCGCTTGGTTCCTTTGCGTTAGGCGGATGGCAGTTCGGGCTAAACGCACACAGGGCCAGTCGACCTAGCTTCAGGACAGAGGAAGGGAGCCGAGAGGTGCCTTGGGCGCCTGCTTCTTTCTTCCTTGGAATTCTGCTGGGACCCACTCCCCAGGCGGGCACACAAGCACGGGTGAACAGGAGGTCGCACCCTGTGGAGAGGGGACGGGAGTTAGAGCTGTGCTTTGCTCCCAGGCTTCTTTCTTCCAGGGTACGGTTGAGCACCGAGAGTTCCAGAGCCACGGGGAGCAGTGTCGAGTTAGCAGCTCCAGGTAGCAAGAGCTGAGCCGAGAGGTGCCTCCCGCAACGGCCTGTTTCTAACCCCGCTCGGGCGTATGGAACACGTTCCCCAGGCTTTCGCGCCCGGACACCAAACACTGCCTTCTCCCACAGGGAGGTCGGCGGTAGCTAAAGCACGCATTCTCTACACTGTGTTTGCTCCGTGTTCGTACGCTGGCCATGAGGCTTGCATGCCAAAGCAGAGCCGCGGGCCTGGTTTCCTTAAACAAGTGGGGAGCCGTGTCCCGCCTTCTGCCGCCGCCTGAGTCTCTCTCCGAGAATGGGTTTGGACTCGCTGGCAGCCCACGCCCGCAGGCACAGAGCAAAATGCTTCCACCCTCAGAAACGGCTATCCTGGCTGAAGCCAGGAAGCTCCACAGTGTGGTTCCTCCGAGTCAGGTGGTTGTTTTGCTCCTGCACTGACACACGGGGCAACGGAACGAGGCCCAGAAACCAGAGCTGAGCCAAGAGGTGGGTTTTCGTCCCCGGCGTTTGCCTCGCTCGGGTGGGCCTTAGGGAGGTCGTTCCCAGAGCTCTCAGCCACAGCTCACAGTATTCCGCTGGGTTACACTGACCGGCGGGAGCTCCAGGCACGGTATCTGCACCGATTTCTGCCTTCGAAGGAGGAGCCTGGAACTCAGGGATCCACACGCACCCATGCCGGAGGAGTGCTGGCTCTGAGACACGAGAGCCGGCGCGTGAGGTGCCTCTGCGCGAAGCCGTTCCTCTCGCCCTCTGATTTCGGGGAATCGTTTCCTAAGGCTCTAACGCAGACACACTGAAAGCATTGCCACCCTGCGGAGCCGTGATGCTGTCTCCATCACGGTTCCTCTCCACTGCTCTGAGCTAAAGTTCCTGCACTGTTCGCCTGGATTCTTCAGGCGGAGCGGCCAGGGACCTAGGCCTCCAGGCAGGCCCACAGGGCACAGCAGTGCTAACCGCCTCCCACAAGAGAGGAGTCGAGAGAGCAGCCTTCCTCACAGGCCTGTGTCTCGGTCAGAGTAACGGCTCGGTTCCTTTGCTCGTGCTTTCACCCAAACAGCCCACAGGTGAAGTGGGCGCTCAGGGAGGGCCTTCTTGGCTGAGGCGCGGGGCCTCTGGCGCTTGGTTCCTTTGCGTTAGGCGGATGGCACTTCGGGCTAAACGCACACAGGGCCAGACGACCCAGCTTCAGGACAGAGGCGGGGAGCCGAGAGGCGCCTTGGGGCCCTGCATCTTTCTCCCTTGGAATGTTGCTGGGACCCACTCCCCAGGGTGGCACACAAGCACGGGTGAACAGGACGCCGCACCCTGTGGAGAGGGGACAGGAGCTAGAGCTGTGCTTTGCTCCCAGGCTTCTTTCTTCCAGGGCAGGGTTGAGCACCGAGAGTTCCGGAGCCACGGGGAGCAGTGTCGAGTTAGCAGCTCCAGGTAGCAAGAGCTCAGCCGAGAGGTGCCTCCCGCAACAGCCTGTTTCTAAACCCGGTCGGGCGAATGGAAACCGTTCCCCAGGCCTCCGCGCTCGGACACCGAACACAGCTTCATCCCGCAGGGAGTTCGGCGGTAGCTAAAGCACGGATTCTCTACCCTGTATTTGCTCCAAGTTCGTACACTGGCCATGTGGCTTGCATGCCAAAGCGGGGCCGCGGGCCTGGCTTCATGAAACAAGTGGGGAGTCATGTCCCACCTTCTGCCGCCGCCTGAGTCTCTCTCCGAGAATGGGTTTGGACTCGCTGGCAGCGCACGCCCGCAGGCACAGAGCAAAATGCTTCCACCCTCAGAAACGGCTATCCTGGCTGAAGCCAGGAAGCTCCCCAGTGTGGTTCCTCCGAGTCAGGTGGTTGTTTTGCTCCTGCACTGACACACGGGGCAACGGAATGAGGCCCAGAAACCAGAGCTGAGCCAAGAGGTGGGTTTTCGTCCCCGGCGTTTGCCTCGCTCGGGTGGGCCTTAGGGAGGCCGTTCCCAGAGCTCTCAGCCACAGCTCACAGTATTCCGCTGGGTTACACTGACCGGCGGGAGCTCCAGGCACGGTATCTGCACCGATTTCTGCCTTCGAAGGAGGAGCCTGGAACTCACGGATCCACACGTACCCATGCCGGAGGAGTGCTGGCTCTGAGACACGAGAGCCGGCGCGTGAGGTGCCTCTGCGCGAAGCCGTTCCTCTCGCCCTGTGATTTCGGGGAATCGTTTCCTAAGGCTCTCACGCAGACACACTGAAAGCGTTGCCACCCTCCGGAGCCACGATGCTGTCTCCATCACGGTTCCTCTCCTCTGCTCTGAGCTAAATTTCGAGGACTGTTCGCCCAGATTCCTCAGGCGGAGCGGCCAGGGACCTAGGCCTCCAGGCAGGCCCACAGGGCATAGCAGTGCTAACCGCCTCCCACAAGAGAGGAGTCGAGAGAGCAGCCTTCCTCACAGGCCTCTGTCTCGGTCAGAGTAACGGCTCGGTTCCTTTGCTTGTGTTTCACCCAAACAGCCCACAGGTGAAGTGGGCGCTTAGGGCGGGCATTCTTGGCTGAGGCACCTTGCCTCTGGCGCTTGGTTCCTTTGCGTTAGGCGGATGGCACTTCGGGCTAAACGCACACAGGGCCAGACGACCCAGCTTCAGGACAGAGGCGGGGAGCCGAGAGGCGCCTTGGGGCCCTGCATCTTTCTCCCTTGGAATGCTGCTGGGACCCACTCCCCAGGGTGGCACACAAGCACGGGTGAACAGGAGGCCGCACCCTGTGGAGCGGGGACAGGAGCTAGAGCTGTGCTTTGCGCCCAGGCTTCTTTCTTCCAGGGCAGGGTTGAGCACCGAGAATTCCAGAGCCACAGGGAGCAGTGTCGAGTTAGCAGCTCCAGGTAGCAAGAGCTGAGCCGAGAGGTGCCTCCCGCAACGGCCTGTTTTTAAACCCGCTCGGGCGTATGGAACACGTTCCCCAGGTTTCGCGCCCAGACACCGAACACTGCCTTCTCCCGCGGGGAGGTCGGCGGTAGCTAAAGCACGCATTCTCTACACTGTGTTTGCTCCGTGTTCGTACGCTGGCCATGAGGCTTGCATGCCAAAGCGGAGCCGCGGGCCTGGTTTCCTTAAACAAGTGGGGAGCCGTGTCCCGCCTTCTGCCGCCGCCTGAGTCTCACTCCGAGAATGGGTTTGGACTCGCTGGCAGCCCACGCCCGCAGGCAAAGAGGAAAAATGCTTCCACCCTCAGGAATGGCTATCCTGGCTGAAGCCAGGAAGCTCCACAGTGTGTTTCCTCTGAGTCAGGTGGTTGTTTTGCGGCCTGCACTGACACACGGGGAACGGAACGAGGCCCACAAACCAGAGCTGAGCCAAGAGGTGGGTCTTCGTCCCCGGCCTTTGTCTCGCTCGGGTGGGCCTTGGGGAGGTCGTTCTCAGAGCTCTCAGGCACAGCACACAGTACTCCGCATCCTCTAACCCAGTGACCGGCGGGAGCTCCAGGCACGGTATCTGCACCGATTTCTGCCTTCGAAGGAGGGGCTGGAACTCAGGGATCCACACGCACCCATGCCGGAGGAGTGCTGGCTCTGTGACACGAGAGCCGGCGCGTGAGGTGCCTCTGCGCGAAGCCGTTTCTCTCGCCCTGTGATTTCGGGGAATCGTTTCCTAAGGCTCTCAAGCAGACACACTGAAAGCATTGCCACCCTGCGGAGCCGTGATGCTGTTTCCATCACGGTTCCTCTCCACTGCTCTGAGCTAAAGTTCCTGCACTGTTCGCCTGGATTCTTCAGGCGGAGCGGCCAGGGACCTAGGCCTCCAGGCAGGCCCACAGGGCACAGCAGTGCTAACCGCCTCCCACAAGAGAGGAGTCGAGAGAGCAGCCTTCCTCACAGGCCTGTGTCTCGGTCAGAGTAACGGCTCGGTTCCTTTGCTCGTGCTTTCACCCAAACAGCCCACAGGTGAAGTGGGCGCTCAGGGAGGGCCTTCTTGGTTGAGGCGCGGGGCCTCTGGCGCTTGGTTCCTTTGCGTTAGGCGGATGGCACTTCGGGCTAAACGCACACAGGGACAGACGACCCAGCTTCAGGACAGAGGCGGGGAGCCGGGAGGCGCCTTGGGGCCCTGCATCTTTCTCCCTTGGAATGCTGCTGGGACCCACTCCCCAGGGTGGCACACAAGCACGGGTGAACAGGAGGCCGCACCCTGTGGAGCGGGGACAGGAGCTAGAGCTGTGCTTTGCTCCCAGGCTTCTTTCTTCCAGGGCAGGGTTGAGCACCGAGAGTTCCGGAGCCACGGGGAGCAGTGTCGAGTTAGCAGCTCCAGGTAGCAAGAGCTCAGCCGAGAGGTGCCTCCCGCAACGGCCTGTTTCTAAACCCGGTCGGGCGTATGGAAACCGTTCCCCAGGCCTTCGCGCTCGGACACCGAACACAGCTTCATCCCGCAGGGAGGTCGGCGGTAGCTAAAGCACGGATTCTCTACACTGTATTTGCTCCAAGTTCGTACACTGGCCATGTGGCTTGCATGCCAAAGCGGGGCCGCGGGCCTGGCTTCATGAAACAAGTGGGGAGTCGTGTCCCACCTTCTGCCGCCGCCTGAGTCTCTCTCCGAGAATGGGTTTGGACTCGCTGGCAGCGCACGCCCGCAGGCACAGAGCAAAATGCTTCCACCCTCAGGAACGGCTATCCTGGCTGAAGCCAGGAAGCTCCCCAGTGTGGTTCCTCCGAGTCAGGTGGTGGTTTTGCGGCCTGCACTCACACAAGGGGCAATGGAACGAGGCCCAGAAACCAGAGCTGAGCCAAGAGGTGGGTCTTCGGCCCCGGCCTTTGTCTCGCTCGGGTGGGCCTTGGGGAGGCCGTTCCCCGAGCTGTCAGCCACAGCACACAGTATTCCGGATCCTTTAAACTAGTGAACGGCGGGAGCTCCAGGCACGGTATCTTCACCGATTTCTGCCTTCGAAGGAGGGGCCTGGAACTCAGGGATCCACACGCACCCATGCCGGAGGAGTGCTGGCTCTGTGACACGAGAGCCGGCGCGTGAGGTGCCTCTGCGCGGAGCCGTTCCTCTCGCCCTGTGATTTCGGGGAATCGTTTCCTAAGACTCTCACGCAGACACACTGAAAGCGTTGCCACCCTCCGGAGCCGTGATGCTGTCTCCATCACGGTTCCTCTCCTCTGCTTTGAGCTAAATTTCGAGGACTGTTCGCCTGGATATTTTAGGCGGAGCGGCCAGGGACCTAGGCCTCCAGGCAGGCCCACAGGGCACAGCAGTGCTACAGGCCTCCCACAAGAGAGGAGTCAAGAGAGCAGCCTTCCTCACAGTCCTGTGTCTCGGTCAGAGTAACGGCTCGGTTCCTTTGCTCGTGCTTTCAACCAAACAGCCCACAGGTGAAGTGAGCGCTCAGGCAGGGCCTTATTGGCGGAGGCGCGTGGCCTCTGGCGCTTGGTTCCTTTGCGTTAGGCGGATGGCAGTTCGGGCTAAACGCACACAGGGCCAGTCGACCTAGCTTCAGGACAGAGGAAGGGAGCCGAGAGGTGCCTTGGGCGCCTGCTTCTTTCTTCCTTGGAATTCTGCTGGGACCCACTCCCCAGGCGGGCACACAAGCACGGGTGAACAGGAGGTCGCAGCCTGTGGAGAGGGGACGGGAGTTAGAGCTGTGCTTTGCTCCCAGGCTTCTTTCTTCCAGGGTACGGTTGAGCACCGAGAGTTCCAGAGCCACGGGGAGCAGTGTCGAGTTAGCAGCTCCAGGTAGCAAGAGCTGAGCCGAGAGGTGCCTCCCGCAACGGCCTGTTTCTAACCCCGCTCGGGCGTATGGAACACGTTCCCCAGGCTTTCGCGCCCGGACACCAAACACTGCCTTCTCCCACAGGGAGGTCGGCGGTAGCTAAAGCACGCATTCTCTACACTGTGTTTGCTCCGTGTTCGTACGCTGGCCATGAGGCTTGCATGCCAAAGCAGAGCCGCGGGCCTGGTTTCCTTAAACAAGTGGGGAGCCGTGTCCCGCCTTCTGCCGCCGCCTGAGTCTCTCTCCGAGAATGGGTTTGGACTCGCTGGCAGCCCACGCCCGCAGGCACAGAGCAAAATGCTTCCACCCTCAGAAACGGCTATCCTGGCTGAAGCCAGGAAGCTCCACAGTGTGGTTCCTCCGAGTCAGGTGGTTGTTTTGCTCCTGCACTGACACACGGGGCAACGGAATGAGGCCCAGAAACCAGAGCTGAGCCAAGAGGTGGGTTTTCGTCCCCGGCGTTTGCCTCGCTCGGGTGGGCCTTAGGGAGGCCGTTCCCAGAGCTCTCAGCCACAGCTCACAGTATTCCGCTGGGTTACACTGACCGGCGGGAGCTCCAGGCACGGTATCTGCACCGATTTCTGCCTTCGAAGGAGGAGCCTGGAACTCACGGATCCACACGTACCCATGCCGGAGGAGTGCTGGCTCTGAGACACGAGAGCCGGCGCGTGAGGTGCCTCTGCGCGAAGCCGTTCCTCTCGCCCTGTGATTTCGGGGAATCGTTTCCTAAGGCTCTCACGCAGACACACTGAAAGCGTTGCCACCCTCCGGAGCCACGATGCTGTCTCCATCACGGTTCCTCTCCTCTGCTCTGAGCTAAATTTCGAGGACTGTTCGCCCAGATTCCTCAGGCGGAGCGGCCAGGGACCTAGGCCTCCAGGCAGGCCCACAGGGCATAGCAGTGCTAACCGCCTCCCACAAGAGAGGAGTCGAGAGAGCAGCCTTCCTCACAGGCCTCTGTCTCGGTCAGAGTAACGGCTCGGTTCCTTTGCTTGTGTTTCACCCAAACAGCCCACAGGTGAAGTGGGCGCTTAGGGCGGGCATTCTTGGCTGAGGCACCTTGCCTCTGGCGCTTGGTTCCTTTGCGTTAGGCGGATGGCACTTCGGGCTAAACGCACACAGGGCCAGACGACCCAGCTTCAGGACAGAGGCGGGGAGCCGAGAGGCGCCTTGGGGCCCTGCATCTTTCTCCCTTGGAATGCTGCTGGGACCCACTCCCCAGGGTGGCACACAAGCACGGGTGAACAGGAGGCCGCACCCTGTGGAGCGGGGACAGGAGCTAGAGCTGTGCTTTGCGCCCAGGCTTCTTTCTTCCAGGGCAGGGTTGAGCACCGAGAATTCCAGAGCCACAGGGAGCAGTGTCGAGTTAGCAGCTCCAGGTAGCAAGAGCTGAGCCGAGAGGTGCCTCCCGCAACGGCCTGTTTTTAAACCCGCTCGGGCGTATGGAACACGTTCCCCAGGTTTCGCGCCCAGACACCGAACACTGCCTTCTCCCGCGGGGAGGTCGGCGGTAGCTAAAGCACGCATTCTCTACACTGTGTTTGCTCCGTGTTCGTACGCTGGCCATGAGGCTTGCATGCCAAAGCGGAGCCGCGGGCCTGGTTTCCTTAAACAAGTGGGGAGCCGTGTCCCGCCTTCTGCCGCCGCCTGAGTCTCACTCCGAGAATGGGTTTGGACTCCCTGGCAGCCCACGCCCGCAGGCAAAGAGGAAAAATGCTTCCACCCTCAGGAATGGCTATCCTGGCTGAAGCCAGGAAGCTCCACAGTGTGTTTCCTCTGAGTCAGGTGGTTGTTTTGCGGCCTGCACTGACACACGGGGAACGGAACGAGGCCCACAAACCAGAGCTGAGCCAAGAGGTGGGTCTTCGTCCCCGGCCTTTGTCTCGCTCGGGTGGGCCTTGGGGAGGTCGTTCTCAGAGCTCTCAGGCACAGCACACAGTACTCCGCATCCTCTAACCCAGTGACCGGCGGGAGCTCCAGGCACGGTATCTGCACCGATTTCTGCCTTCGAAGGAGGGGCTGGAACTCAGGGATCCACACGCACCCATGCCGGAGGAGTGCTGGCTCTGTGACACGAGAGCCGGCGCGTGAGGTGCCTCTGCGCGAAGCCGTTTCTCTCGCCCTGTGATTTCGGGGAATCGTTTCCTAAGGCTCTCAAGCAGACACACTGAAAGCATTGCCACCCTGCGGAGCCGTGATGCTGTCTCCATCACGGTTCCTCTCCACTGCTCTGAGCTAAAGTTCCTGCACTGTTCGCCTGGATTCTTCAGGCGGAGCGGCCAGGGACCTAGGCCTCCAGGCAGGCCCACAGGGCACAGCAGTGCTAACCGCCTCCCACAAGAGAGGAGTCGAGAGAGCAGCCTTCCTCACAGGCCTGTGTCTCGGTCAGAGTAACGGCTCGGTTCCTTTGCTCGTGCTTTCACCCAAACAGCCCACAGGTGAAGTGGGCGCTCAGGGAGGGCCTTCTTGGTTGAGGCGCGGGGCCTCTGGCGCTTGGTTCCTTTGCGTTAGGCGGATGGCAGTTCGGGCTAAACGCACACAGGGACAGACGACCCAGCTTCAGGACAGAGGCGGGGAGCCGGGAGGCGCCTTGGGGCCCTGCATCTTTCTCCCTTGGAATGCTGCTGGGACCCACTCCCCAGGGTGGCACACAAGCACGGGTGAACAGGAGGCCGCACCCTGTGGAGCGGGGACAGGAGCTAGAGCTGTGCTTTGCTCCCAGGCTTCTTTCTTCCAGGGCAGGGTTGAGCACCGAGAGTTCCGGAGCCACGGGGAGCAGTGTCGAGTTAGCAGCTCCAGGTAGCAAGAGCTCACCCGAGAGGTGCCTCCCGCAACGGCCTGTTTCTAAACCCGGTCGGGCGTATGGAAACCGTTCCCCAGGCCTTCGCGCTCGGACACCGAACACAGCTTCATCCCGCAGGGAGGTCGGCGGTAGCTAAAGCACGGATTCTCTACACTGTATTTGCTCCAAGTTCGTACACTGGCCATGTGGCTTGCATGCCAAAGCGGGGCCGCGGGCCTGGCTTCATGAAACAAGTGGGGAGTCGTGTCCCACCTTCTGCCGCCGCCTGAGTCTCTCTCCGAGAATGGGTTTGGACTCGCTGGCAGCGCACGCCCGCAGGCACAGAGCAAAATGCTTCCACCCTCAGGAACGGCTATCCTGGCTGAAGCCAGGAAGCTCCCCAGTGTGGTTCCTCCGAGTCAGGTGGTGGTTTTGCGGCCTGCACTCACACAAGGGGCAATGGAACGAGGCCCAGAAACCAGAGCTGAGCCAAGAGGTGGGTCTTCGGCCCCGGCCTTTGTCTCGCTCGGGTGGGCCTTGGGGAGGCCGTTCCCCGAGCTGTCAGCCACAGCACACAGTATTCCGGATCCTTTAAACCAGTGAACGGCGGGAGCTCCAGGCACGGTATCTTCACCGATTTCTGCCTTCGAAGGAGGGGCCTGGAACTCAGGGATCCACACGCACCCATGCCGGAGGAGTGCTGGCTCTGTGACACGAGAGCCGGCGCGTGAGGTGCCTCTGCGCGGAGCCGTTCCTCTCGCCCTGTGATTTCGGGGAATCGTTTCCTAAGGCTCTCACGCAGACACACTGAAAGCGTTGCCACCCTCCGGAGCCGTGATGCTGTCTCCATCACGGTTCCTCTCCTCTGCTTTGAGCTAAATTTCGAGGACTGTTCGCCTGGATATTTTAGGCGGAGCGGCCAGGGACCTAGGCCTCCAGGCAGGCCCACAGGGCACAGCAGTGCTACAGGCCTCCCACAAGAGAGGAGTCAAGAGAGCAGCCTTCCTCACAGTCCTGTGTCTCGGTCAGAGTAACGGCTCGGTTCCTTTGCTCGTGCTTTCAACCAAACAGCCCACAGGTGAAGTGAGCGCTCAGGCAGGGCCTTATTGGCGGAGGCGCGTGGCCTCTGGCGCTTGGTTCCTTTGCGTTAGGCGGATGGCAGTTCGGGCTAAACGCACACAGGGCCAGTCGACCTAGCTTCAGGACAGAGGAAGGGAGCCGAGAGGTGCCTTGGGCGCCTGCTTCTTTCTTCCTTGGAATTCTGCTGGGACCCACTCCCCAGGCGGGCACACAAGCACGGGTGAACAGGAGGTCGCACCCTGTGGAGAGGGGACGGGAGTTAGAGCTGTGCTTTGCTCCCAGGCTTCTTTCTTCCAGGGTACGGTTGAGCACCGAGAGTTCCAGAGCCACGGGGAGCAGTGTCGAGTTAGCAGCTCCAGGTAGCAAGAGCTGAGCCGAGAGGTGCCTCCCGCAACGGCCTGTTTCTAACCCCGCTCGGGCGTATGGAACACGTTCCCCAGGCTTTCGCGCCCGGACACCAAACACTGCCTTCTCCCACAGGGAGGTCGGCGGTAGCTAAAGCACGCATTCTCTACACTGTGTTTGCTCCGTGTTCGTACGCTGGCCATGAGGCTTGCATGCCAAAGCAGAGCCGCGGGCCTGGTTTCCTTAAACAAGTGGGGAGCCGTGTCCCGCCTTCTGCCGCCGCCTGAGTCTCTCTCCGAGAATGGGTTTGGACTCGCTGGCAGCCCACGCCCGCAGGCACAGAGCAAAATGCTTCCACCCTCAGAAACGGCTATCCTGGCTGAAGCCAGGAAGCTCCACAGTGTGGTTCCTCCGAGTCAGGTGGTTGTTTTGCTCCTGCACTGACACACGGGGCAACGGAATGAGGCCCAGAAACCAGAGCTGAGCCAAGAGGTGGGTTTTCGTCCCCGGCGTTTGCCTCGCTCGGGTGGGCCTTAGGGAGGCCGTTCCCAGAGCTCTCAGCCACAGCTCACAGTATTACGCTGGGTTACACTGACCGGCGGGAGCTCCAGGCACGGTATCTGCACCGATTTCTGCCTTCGAAGGAGGAGCCTGGAACTCAGGGATCCACACGCACCCATGCCGGAGGAGTGCTGGCTCTGAGACACGAGAGCCGGCGCGTGAGGTGCCTCTGCGCGAAGCCGTTCCTCTCGCCCTGTGATTTCGGGGAATCGTTTCCTAAGGCTCTAACGCAGACACACTGAAAGCATTGCCACCCTGCGGAGCCGTGATGCTGTCTCCATCACGGTTCCTCTCCACTGCTCTGAGCTAAAGTTCCTGCACTGTTCGCCTGGATTCTTCAGGCGGAGCGGCCAGGGACCTAGGCCTCCAGGCAGGCCCACAGGGCACAGCAGTGCTAACCGCCTCCCACAAGAGAGGAGTCGAGAGAGCAGCCTTCCTCACAGGCCTGTGTCTCGGTCAGAGTAACGGCTCGGTTCCTTTGCTCGTGCTTTCACCCAAACAGCCCACAGGTGAAGTGGGCGCTCAGGGAGGGCCTTCTTGGCTGAGGCGCGGGGCCTCTGGCGCTTGGTTCCTTTGCGTTAGGCGGATGGCACTTCGGGCTAAACGCACACAGGGCCAGACGACCCAGCTTCAGGACAGAGGCCGGGAGCCGAGAGGCGCCTTGGGGCCCTGCATCTTTCTCCCTTGGAATGCTGCTGGGACCCACTCCCCAGGGTGGCACACAAGCACGGGTGAACAGGACGCCGCACCCTGTGGAGAGGGGACAGGAGCTAGAGCTGTGCTTTGCTCCCAGGCTTCTTTCTTCCAGGGCAGGGTTGAGCACCGAGAGTTCCGGAGCCACGGGGAGCAGTGTCGAGTTAGCAGCTCCAGGTAGCAAGAGCTCAGCCGAGAGGTGCCTCCCGCAACAGCCTGTTTCTAAACCCGGTCGGGCGAATGGAAACCGTTCCCCAGGCCTCCGCGCTCGGACACCGAACACAGCTTCATCCCGCAGGGAGTTCGGCGGTAGCTAAAGCACGGATTCTCTACCCTGTATTTGCTCCAAGTTCGTACACTGGCCATGTGGCTTGCATGCCAAAGCGGGGCCGCGGGCCTGGCTTCATGAAACAAGTGGGGAGTCGTGTCCCACCTTCTGCCGCCGCCTGAGTCTCTCTCCGAGAATGGGTTTGGACTCGCTGGCAGCGCACGCCCGCAGGCACAGAGCAAAATGCTTCCACCCTCAGAAACGGCTATCCTGGCTGAAGCCAGGAAGCTCCCCAGTGTGGTTCCTCCGAGTCAGGTGGTTGTTTTGCTCCTGCACAGACACACGGGGCAACGGAATGAGGCCCAGAAACCAGAGCTGAGCCAAGAGGTGGGTTTTCGTCCCCGGCGTTTGCCTCGCTCGGGTGGGCCTTAGGGAGGCCGTTCCCAGAGCTCTCAGCCACAGCTCACAGTATTCCGCTGGGTTACACTGACCGGCGGGAGCTCCAGGCACGGTATCTGCACCGATTTCTGCCTTCGAAGGAGGAGCCTGGAACTCACGGATCCACACGTACCCATGCCGGAGGAGTGCTGGCTCTGAGACACGAGAGCCGGCGCGTGAGGTGCCTCTGCGCGAAGCCGTTCCTCTCGCCCTGTGATTTCGGGGAATCGTTTCCTAAGGCTCTCACGCAGACACACTGAAAGCGTTGCCACCCTCCGGAGCCATGATGCTGTCTCCATCACGGTTCCTCTCCTCTGCTCTGAGCTAAATTTCGAGGACTGTTCGCCCAGATTCCTCAGGCGGAGCGGCCAGGGACCTAGGCCTCCAGGCAGGCCCACAGGGCATAGCAGTGCTAACCGCCTCCCACAAGAGAGGAGTCGAGAGAGCAGCCTTCCTCACAGGCCTCTGTCTCGGTCAGAGTAACGGCTCGGTTCCTTTGCTTGTGTTTCACCCAAACAGCCCACAGGTGAAGTGGGCGCTTAGGGCGGGCATTCTTGGCTGAGGCACCTTGCCTCTGGCGCTTGGTTCCTTTGCGTTAGGCGGATGGCACTTCGGGCTAAACGCACACAGGGCCAGACGACCCAGCTTCAGGACAGAGGCGGGGAGCCGAGAGGCGCCTTGGGGCCCTGCATCTTTCTCCCTTGGAATGCTGCTGGGACCCACTCCCCAGGGTGGCACACAAGCACGGGTGAACAGGAGGCCGCACCCTGTGGAGCGGGGACAGGAGCTAGAGCTGTGCTTTGCGCCCAGGCTTCTTTCTTCCAGGGCAGGGTTGAGCACCGAGAATTCCAGAGCCACAGGGAGCAGTGTCGAGTTAGCAGCTCCAGGTAGCAAGAGCTGAGCCGAGAGGTGCCTCCCGCAACGGCCTGTTTTTAAACCCGCTCGGGCGTATGGAACACGTTCCCCAGGTTTCGCGCCCAGACACCGAACACTGCCTTCTCCCGCGGGGAGGTCGGCGGTAGGTAAAGCACGCATTCTCTACACTGTGTTTGCTCCGTGTTCGTACGCTGGCCATGAGGCTTGCATGCCAAAGCGGAGCCGCGGGCCTGGTTTCCTTAAACAAGTGGGGAGCCGTGTCCCGCCTTCTGCCGCCGCCTGAGTCTCTCTCCGAGAATGGGTTTGGACTCGCTGGCAGCCCACGCCCGCAGGCAAAGAGGAAAAATGCTTCCACCCTCAGGAATGGCTATCCTGGCTGAAGCCAGGAAGCTCCACAATGTGTTTCCTCTGAGTCAGGTGGTTGTTTTGCGGCCTGCACTGACACACGGGGAACGGAACGAGGCCCACAAACCAGAGCTGAGCCAAGAGGTGGGTCTTCGTCCCCGGCCTTTGTCTCGCTCGGGTGGGCCTTGGGGAGGTCGTTCTCAGAGCTCTCAGGCACAGCACACAGTACTCCGCATCCTCTAACCCAGTGACCGGCGGGAGCTCCAGGCACGGTATCTGCACCGATTTCTGCCTTCGAAGGAGGGGCTGGAACTCAGGGATCCACACGCACCCATGCCGGAGGAGTGCTGGCTCTGTGACACGAGAGCCGGCGCGTGAGGTGCCTCTGCGCGAAGCCGTTTCTCTCGCCCTGTGATTTCGGGGAATCGTTTCCTAAGGCTCTCAAGCAGACACACTGAAAGCATTGCCACCCTGCGGAGCCGTGATGCTGTTTCCATCACGGTTCCTCTCCACTGCTCTGAGCTAAAGTTCCTGCACTGTTCGCCTGGATTCTTCAGGCGGAGCGGCCAGGGACCTAGGCCTCCAGGCAGGCCCACAGGGCACAGCAGTGCTAACCGCCTCCCACAAGAGAGGAGTCGAGAGAGCAGCCTTCCTCACAGGCCTGTGTCTCGGTCAGAGTAACGGCTCGGTTCCTTTGCTCGTGCTTTCACCCAAACAGCCCACAGGTGAAGTGGGCGCTCAGGGAGGGCCTTCTTGGCTGAGGCGCGGGGCCTCTGGCGCTTGGTTCCTTTGCGTTAGGCGGATGGCACTTCGGGCTAAACGCACACAGGGCCAGACGACCCAGCTTCAGGACAGAGGCGGGGAGCCGAGAGGCGCCTTGGGGCCCTGCATCTTTCTCCCTTGGAATGCTGCTGGGACCCACTCCCCAGGGTGGCACACAAGCACGGGTGAACAGGACGCCGCACCCTGTGGAGAGGGGACAGGAGCTAGAGCTGTGCTTTGCTCCCAGGCTTCTTTCTTCCAGGGCAGGGTTGAGCACCGAGAGTTCCGGAGCCACGGGGAGCAGTGTCGAGTTAGCAGCTCCAGGTAGCAAGAGCTCAGCCGAGAGGTGCCTCCCGCAACAGCCTGTTTCTAAACCCGGTCGGGCGAATGGAAACCGTTCCCCAGGCCTCCGCGCTCGGACACCGAACACAGCTTCATCCCGCAGGGAGTTCGGCGGTAGCTAAAGCACGGATTCTCTACCCTGTATTTGCTCCAAGTTCGTACACTGGCCATGTGGCTTGCATGCCAAAGCGGGGCCGCGGGCCTGGCTTCATGAAACAAGTGGGGAGTCGTGTCCCACCTTCTGCCGCCGCCTGAGTCTCTCTCCGAGAATGGGTTTGGACTCGCTGGCAGCGCACGCCCGCAGGCACAGAGCAAAATGCTTCCACCCTCAGAAACGGCTATCCTGGCTGAAGCCAGGAAGCTCCCCAGTGTGGTTCCTCCGAGTCAGGTGGTTGTTTTGCTCCTGCACAGACACACGGGGCAACGGAATGAGGCCCAGAAACCAGAGCTGAGCCAAGAGGTGGGTTTTCGTCCCCGGCGTTTGCCTCGCTCGGGTGGGCCTTAGGGAGGCCGTTCCCAGAGCTCTCAGCCACAGCTCACAGTATTCCGCTGGGTTACACTGACCGGCGGGAGCTCCAGGCACGGTATCTGCACCGATTTCTGCCTTCGAAGGAGGAGCCTGGAACTCACGGATCCACACGTACCCATGCCGGAGGAGTGCTGGCTCTGAGACACGAGAGCCGGCGCGTGAGGTGCCTCTGCGCGAAGCCGTTCCTCTCGCCCTGTGATTTCGGGGAATCGTTTCCTAAGGCTCTCACGCAGACACACTGAAAGCGTTGCCACCCTCCGGAGCCATGATGCTGTCTCCATCACGGTTCCTCTCCTCTGCTCTGAGCTAAATTTCGAGGACTGTTCGCCCAGATTCCTCAGGCGGAGCGGCCAGGGACCTAGGCCTCCAGGCAGGCCCACAGGGCATAGCAGTGCTAACCGCCTCCCACAAGAGAGGAGTCGAGAGAGCAGCCTTCCTCACAGGCCTCTGTCTCGGTCAGAGTAACGGCTCGGTTCCTTTGCTTGTGTTTCACCCAAACAGCCCACAGGTGAAGTGGGCGCTTAGGGCGGGCATTCTTGGCTGAGGCACCTTGCCTCTGGCGCTTGGTTCCTTTGCGTTAGGCGGATGGCACTTCGGGCTAAACGCACACAGGGCCAGACGACCCAGCTTCAGGACAGAGGCGGGGAGCCGAGAGGCGCCTTGGGGCCCTGCATCTTTCTCCCTTGGAATGCTGCTGGGACCCACTCCCCAGGGTGGCACACAAGCACGGGTGAACAGGAGGCCGCACCCTGTGGAGCGGGGACAGGAGCTAGAGCTGTGCTTTGCGCCCAGGCTTCTTTCTTCCAGGGCAGGGTTGAGCACCGAGAATTCCAGAGCCACAGGGAGCAGTGTCGAGTTAGCAGCTCCAGGTAGCAAGAGCTGAGCCGAGAGGTGCCTCCCGCAACGGCCTGTTTTTAAACCCGCTCGGGCGTATGGAACACGTTCCCCAGGTTTCGCGCCCAGACACCGAACACTGCCTTCTCCCGCGGGGAGGTCGGCGGTAGGTAAAGCACGCATTCTCTACACTGTGTTTGCTCCGTGTTCGTACGCTGGCCATGAGGCTTGCATGCCAAAGCGGAGCCGCGGGCCTGGTTTCCTTAAACAAGTGGGGAGCCGTGTCCCGCCTTCTGCCGCCGCCTGAGTCTCTCTCCGAGAATGGGTTTGGACTCGCTGGCAGCCCACGCCCGCAGGCAAAGAGGAAAAATGCTTCCACCCTCAGGAATGGCTATCCTGGCTGAAGCCAGGAAGCTCCACAATGTGTTTCCTCTGAGTCAGGTGGTTGTTTTGCGGCCTGCACTGACACACGGGGAACGGAACGAGGCCCACAAACCAGAGCTGAGCCAAGAGGTGGGTCTTCGTCCCCGGCCTTTGTCTCGCTCGGGTGGGCCTTGGGGAGGTCGTTCTCAGAGCTCTCAGGCACAGCACACAGTACTCCGCATCCTCTAACCCAGTGACCGGCGGGAGCTCCAGGCACGGTATCTGCACCGATTTCTGCCTTCGAAGGAGGGGCTGGAACTCAGGGATCCACACGCACCCATGCCGGAGGAGTGCTGGCTCTGTGACACGAGAGCCGGCGCGTGAGGTGCCTCTGCGCGAAGCCGTTTCTCTCGCCCTGTGATTTCGGGGAATCGTTTCCTAAGGCTCTCAAGCAGACACACTGAAAGCATTGCCACCCTGCGGAGCCGTGATGCTGTTTCCATCACGGTTCCTCTCCACTGCTCTGAGCTAAAGTTCCTGCACTGTTCGCCTGGATTCTTCAGGCGGAGCGGCCAGGGACCTAGGCCTCCAGGCAGGCCCACAGGGCACAGCAGTGCTAACCGCCTCCCACAAGAGAGGAGTCGAGAGAGCAGCCTTCCTCACAGGCCTGTGTCTCGGTCAGAGTAACGGCTCGGTTCCTTTGCTCGTGCTTTCACCCAAACAGCCCACAGGTGAAGTGGGCGCTCAGGGAGGGCCTTCTTGGCTGAGGCGCGGGGCCTCTGGCGCTTGGTTCCTTTGCGTTAGGCGGATGGCACTTCGGGCTAAACGCACACAGGGCCAGACGACCCAGCTTCAGGACAGAGGCGGGGAGCCGAGAGGCGCCTTGGGGCCCTGCATCTTTCTCCCTTGGAATGCTGCTGGGACCCACTCCCCAGGGTGGCACACAAGCACGGGTGAACAGGACGCCGCACCCTGTGGAGAGGGGACAGGAGCTAGAGCTGTGCTTTGCTCCCAGGCTTCTTTCTTCCAGGGCAGGTTTGAGCACCGAGAGTTCCGGAGCCACGGGGAGCAGTGTCGAGTTAGCAGCTCCAGGTAGCAAGAGCTCAGCCGAGAGGTGCCTCCCGCAACGGCCTGTTTCTAAACCCGGTCGGGCGTATGGAAACCGTTCCCCAGGCCTTCGCGCTCGGACACCGAACACAGCTTCATCCCGCAGGGAGGTCGGCGGTAGCTAAAGCACGGATTCTCTACACTGTATTTGCTCCAAGTTCGTACACTGGCCATGTGGCTTGCATGCCAAAGCGGGGCCGCGGGCCTGGCTTCATGAAACAAGTGGGGAGTCGTGTCCCACCTTCTGCCGCCGCCTGAGTCTCTCTCCGAGAATGGGTTTGGACTCGCTGGCAGCGCACGCCCGCAGGCACAGAGCAAAATGCTTCCACCCTCAGGAACGGCTATCCTGGCTGAAGCCAGGAAGCTCCCCAGTGTGGTTCCTCCGAGTCAGGTGGTGGTTTTGCGGCCTGCACTCACACAAGGGGCAATGGAACGAGGCCCAGAAACCGGAGCTGAGCCAAGAGGTGGGTCTTCGGCCCCGGCCTTTGTCTCGCTCGGGTGGGCCTTGGGGAGGCCGTTCCCCGAGCTGTCAGCCACAGCACACAGTATTCCGGATCCTTTAAACCAGTGAACGGCGGGAGCTCCAGGCACGGTATCTTCACCGATTTCTGCCTTCGAAGGAGGGGCCTGGAACTCAGGGATCCACACGCACCCATGCCGGAGGAGTGCTGGCTCTGTGACACGAGAGCCGGCGCGTGAGGTGCCTCTGCGCGGAGCCGTTCCTCTCCCCCTGTGATTTCGGGGAATCGTTTCCTAAGGCTCTCACGCAGACACACTGAAAGCGTTGCCACCCTCCGGAGCCGTGATGCTGTCTCCATCACGGTTCCTCTCCTCTGCTTTGAGCTAAATTTCGAGGACTGTTCGCCTGGATATTTTAGGCGGAGCGGCCAGGGACCTAGGCCTCCAGGCAGGCCCACAGCGCACAGCAGTGCTACAGGCCTCCCACAAGAGTGGAGTCAAGAGAGCAGCCTTCCTCACAGTCCTGTGTCTCGGTCAGTGTAACGGCTCGGTTCCTTTGCTCGTGCTTTCAACCAAACAGCCCACAGGTGAAGTGAGCGCTCAGGCAGGGCCTTATTGGCGGAGGCGCGTGGCCTCTGGCGCTTGGTTCCTTTGCGTTAGGCGGATGGCAGTTTGGTCTAAACGCACACAGGGCCAGTCGACCTAGCTCCAGGACAGAGGAAGGGAGCCGAGAGGCGCCTTGGGCGCCTGCTTCTTTCTTCCTTGGAATTCTGCTGGGACCCACTCCCCAGGCGGCCACACAAGCACGGGTGAACAGGAGGTCGCACCCTGTGGAGAGGGGACGGGAGTTAGAGCTGTGCTTTGCTCCCAGGCTTCTTTCTTCCAGGGTACGGTTGAGCACCGAGAGTTCCAGAGCCACGGGGAGCAGTGTCGAGTTAGCAGCTCCAGGTAGCAAGAGCTGAGCCGAGAGGTGCCTCCCGCAACGGCCTGTTTCTAACCCCGCTCGGGCGTATGGAACACGTTCCCCAGGCTTTCGCGCCCGGACACCGAACACTGCCTTCTCCCACAGGGAGGTCGTCGGTAGCTAAAGCACGCATTCTCTACACTGTGTTTGCTCCGTGTTCGTACGCTGGCCATGAGGCTTGCATGCCAAAGCGGAGCCGCGGGCCTGGTTTCCTTAAACAAGTGGGGAGCCGTGTCCCGCCTTCTGCCGCCGCCTGAGTCTCTCTCCGAGAATGGGTTTGGACTTGCTGGCAGCCCACGCCCGCAGGCACAGAGCAAAATGCTTCCACCCTCAGGAACGTCTATCCTGGCTGAAGCCAGGAAGCTCCACAGTGTGGTTCCTCCGAGTCAGGTGGTTGTTTTGCTCCTGTACTGACACACGGGGCAACGGAACGAGGCCCAGAAACCAGAGCTGAGCCAAGAGGTGGGTCTTCGTCCCCGGCCTTTGTCTCGCTCGGGTGGGCCTTGGGGAGGTCGTTCTCACAGCTCTCAGGCACAGCACACAGTACTCCGCATCCTCTAACCCAGTGACCGGCGGGAGCTCCAGGCACGGTATCTGCACCGATTTCTGCCTTCGAAGGAGGGGCTGGAACTCAGGGATCCACACGCACCCATGCCGGAGGAGTGCTGGCTCTGTGACACGAGAGCCGGCGCGTGAGGTGCCTCTGCGCGAAGCCGTTTCTCTCGCCCTGTGATTTCGGGGAATCTTTTCCTAAGGCTCTCAAGCAGACACACTGAAAGCATTGCCACCCTGCGGAGCCGTGATCCTGTTTCCATCACGGTTCCTCTCCACTGCTCTGAGCTAAAGTTCCTGCACTGTTCGCCTGGATTCTTCAGGCGGAGCGGCCAGGGACCTAGGCCTCCAGGCAGGCCCACAGGGCACAGCAGTGCTACAGGCCTCCCACAAGAGAGGAGTCAAGAGAGAAGCCTTCCTCACAGTCCTGTGTCTCGGTCAGAGTAACGGCTCGGTTCCTTTGCTCGTGCTTTCAACCAAACAGCCCACAGGTGAAGTGAGCGCTCAGGCAGGGCCTTATTGGCGGAGGCGCGGGGCCTCTGGCGCTTGGTTCCTTTGCGTTAGGCGGATGGCACTTCGGGCTAAACGCACACAGGGCCAGACGACCCAGCTTCAAGACAGAGGCGGGGAGCCGAGAGGCGCCTTGGGGCCCTGCATCTTTCTCCCTTGGAATGCTGCTGGGACCCACTCCCCAGGGTGGCACACAAGCACGGGTGAACAGGAGGCCGCACCCTGTGTAGAGGGGACAGGAGCTAGAGCTGTGCTTTGCTCCCAGGCTTCTTTCTTCCAGGGCAGGGTTGAGCACCGAGAGTTCCAGAGCCACGGGGAGCAGTGTCGAGTTAGCAGCTCCAGGTAGCAAGAGCTCAGCCGAGAGGTGCCTCCCGCAATGGCCTGTTTCTAAACCCGGTCGGGCGTATGGAAACCGTTCCCCAGGCCTTCGCGCTCGGACATCGAACACAGCTTCATCCCGCAGGGAGGTCTGCGGTAGCTAAAGCACGGATTCTCTACACTGTATTTGCTCCCAGTTCGTACACTGGCCATGTGGCTTGCATGCCAAAGCGTGGCCGCGGGCCTGGCTTCATGAAACAAGTGGGGAGTCGTGTCCTACCTTCTGCCGCCCCCTGAGTCTCACTCCGAAAATGGGGCCGCAGGGCTGGCTTCCTGAAACACGTGGGAGTCCTGTTCTGCCTTCTGCCGCAGCATGAGTCTCGTCCAGAAAACGGTGTTTGTGTCCCGTGCCGTACTCTCACGTCTCAGAGGGAGGAAGCCGAGTACCGGGTACTGTGGGTGAGAGGCTGGCGGACCCTTCCCATTCGTAAAAGCGAGGGAGAAGCAGGCCGTTGCCAAAGCCTCCTCTCGGCTCGCCTCCGGTCTTGCTACTTGAAGCTCCTCCACGTCTGTCTGGAACGCTCAGTGCTCAGCAGAGACTTGTAAGAAACAGGCCTGTAAGGAAGCCCAGCTTCCCCTGAAGTCCCCTCTCCACAGGGTGGCAACCTTTTCAACTGTGCTTGTGTGCCACTGTGGGGAGTCGGTCCCAGCAGACGTCCTAGGGAAAAAGAAGCGCTGAGGCCAAAGCACCTCTCTTTAGTGCGGGTGGGTCGTCTGGCCCCTGTGGGCTTTCATCCTAAATGCCATCCACCTAGCCCTAAGGAACAAAACGGTAGAGATCCCGGGCCTCAGCCAAGAACGCCCTTCCTGAGCGCAAACTTGATGTGCTGTGTGTTTTTGGGAAGCATGAGAAATGGGACCTAGACGTTACCCTGACTGAGAGAGAGGGCTCTAAGGAAGGCTGCTCTCAACTCACCTCTTGTTTTAGGAGGTTAGCCCTTTTGTAGTCCGGGAGCGGGGATGCCTAGGAACCCGGGCGCTACCACAAAGATTCAAAGCTGTAGAGTTACCGAACTTTAGCTATATTGCCGTTCTTTCTCGCAGCTGGAGGAATTTCACAGTGTTCGTTAAGGAGAGTCCGGGGAACGGGTCCCATCCGTTAAACCGAAAAGGAACAGGAGCGTACAGAAGGCAGATCTCAGCCACCTTTTGTTCCATGAAGCTATTCGCGTGGCCCTGTGTGTGCGTGCCGGCGTGAAGACAGTGCCACCTCCCTCGAAAACTCATCACGGTTGAGAATCCGTTCTAACGACCCAGTAGGCTTTCTTGAGACTGGAGGCTCTCTGCCGTGAGCGTGCGTGAGAGCCCTGCAAGGGCTTCTGAAACCATATTCTGAGCGAGACTCATGATCGGGCAGAAGGCAGAACACGACTCCGCACCTGTTTCGGGAAGCCTCCTCGGCGGGCCCACTTTGCTGGAATTCTGATGGCTAGCGTACTGACTCGAAAACACAACAGTGTAGAGGGACCTGGTTGTAGGCTGCATCACTGTTCTGGGCGGTGGAAGAACGTTCGCTGGGTGTGTGTGAACAGCCTGGTAAACGATCCCCTCAATCCCTGGGCGAGAGACACGGCTTCGTGCAGAGGCAGCTCTCGAATCAGCTCTTGTTTCACGAAGCCAGCACTCCTCCTGCCCCTGTGCGTGGAGGGCTGAATTCTAGGCGCCTCCCTGGAAGGCACAACACTGTGGAGAAACCGTGAATTAGCCCCCGCCGATCCCTGGGTCGGAGGAAGCTGTATACCGTGCCCTGCGCCCGGGAGCCTGAGGAATGGCCTCCCTACGTAAACCCGAGGGAGAAAGAGGCCGGTGCGGAAGACACCTCTCAACTCATCACTAGTGTTTGGGCTAATACCGTTACGCCGTGTGTGCGTGCAGGCCGAAAGGCAACCACCTACCTCGCAGGATCCACACTGTAGAGAATCCGTGCGTCAGCTACCATAACCGTTGCTGAGGGTGGAAGCCTTCTGCTGTGCGCAATCGTGAGAGCACCGCAAGGAAGGCCAACGCCGTTTTCTGGGGGAGACTCATGATGCGGCAGAAGGCAGAACACGACTCCCCACGTGTTTGAGGAAGCCAGCCCCGCGGCCCCCCGTTCTGCCGGCAAGTGTAATTGCTAGCGTACTAACTCGAAGCAGCAAGAGTGTAGAGGAATCGGGCTTCAGCTACTGCGGACGTTCGGAGGGAGGAAGCCGTGTACGGTGTACCTTGCGTGAGAGCCTTGCGGACGGGTCCCATTCGTAGAAGCGAGGGAGAAGTAGGCCGGTGCGGAACGCACCTCTCGGCTCGGCTCGGCTCTTGCTACCTGAAGCTAGCACTACTGCTTCAAGTGTGTTTGGAACGCTCAGTGCTCAGCACTGACTCGGAAGACAGAAGCCTGTCAGGAAGTCCAGCTTCCCTTCACGTCGCCTCTCCACAGGGGGGCCACATATTCCACTGTCCTTGTGTGCCAAACTGCAGAGTGGGTCCCAGGAGAATTCTGAGGGAGAAAGAAGCACTGGGCCCAAAGCACCTCTCGACGCAACTCTTCGCGAAGCTGGGTCGTCTGCCCCCTGTGTGCGTTTGGTCCGAAGTGCCATCCGCCTAGCGCAAAAGAACAGAACGGTAGAGACCCCGGGTGTCAGCCAAGAACGCCCTTCCTGAGCGCCAACGTCCTGGGTTGTGTGTTTTTTGGAAGCATGAGAAATGGGACGTAGACGTTTCCCTGACTGAGAAAGGGGCCTGTAAGGAAGGCAGCTCTCGACTCGCCTCTTGTTAGAGCAGCTTAGCACTGCTGTACCCTCTCTGCGTGGATGCCTAGGTCCCCGGCCACTACCACAAAGAATCAAAGCTGTAGCGATACCGAACTTTAGCTAGCAGTGCTGTTCCTGGAGCTGGAGATATTTGAGAGTGTTCGTGTAGGAGAGACCGGGGAACGGGTCCCGTCCGTGAAACCGAGTAGGAAGAGGAGCGTGTAGAAGGCAGCTCTCACCCAACTCTTGTTCCATGAGGCTCCTCGTGTGGCCCCGTGTGTGCGTGCCGGCGTAAAGCCAGCCACCTCACTCGAAAAGACACGACGGTAGACGACTCGTTCTAACGCTTCAGGAACCCTTCCAGAGACTGGAGGCTTTCGGCCGTGAGCGTGTGTGAGACCACTGCAAGGGCTTCTGAAACCATATTCTTAGCAAGACTCGTGATCTGGCAGAAAGCAGAACACGACTCCGCACCTCTTTCAGGAAGCCACCTCGGTGGCCCCAGTTTGCTGGAATTCTGATGGCTAGTGTACTGACTCGAAAAAACAACGGTGTAGAGGGACCTTGTTGTAGACTGCATCACTCTTCCGGGCGGTGGAATCACTTTCACTGGGTGTGCGTGACAGCCTGGGAAACGATCCCCTCAATCAATGGGCTAGGAAGCGTCTTCGTGCAGAGCCACCTCTTGAATCAGCTCTAGTTTCACGAAGGCAACACTCCTTCTGCCTGTGTGCGTGGAGGCTTATGTTCTAGGTGCCTCCCTCGAAGGCACAACACTGTGGGGAACCCGTGCTTTGCTTCCGCCGATCTCTGGGCGGGGTGGGGGGAGGAAGCTGTATACCGGCACTGGGCCTGCGTGCCCGGGGAAAGGCCTCCAGATGTGAACCCGATGGATAAAAAGGCTATTGCCAAAGACACCTCTCGACTCAGCTCTCCTTTCTGCGGCTAATACCATTGCCCCGTGTGTGCGTGCAGGCTGAAAGGCAACCACCTACCTCGAGTGGTACCTAAAGCCCGGTTTCTCTACACTGTTGCTGCTTCGAGTGAGCACACTATGAATTAGACTTGCCTGGAGAAGTGGGGCCGCAGGGCTGGCTTCCTCAAACACGTGGGAGTCCTGTTCTGCCTTCTGCCGAATCATGAGTCTCGTCCAGAAAACGGTGTTTGTCTCCCGTGCAGTACTCTCACGTCTCGGAGGGAGGAAGCCGTGTACGGTGTACTGTGGGTGAGAGGCTGGCGGACCCTTCCCATTCGTAAAAGCGAGGGAGAAGCAGGCCGTTGCGAAAGGCTCCTCTCCGCTCGGCTCCGGTCTTGCTACTTGAAGCTCCTCCACGTGTGTTTGGAACGCTCAGTGCTCAGCACTGACTTGTAAGAAACATGCCTGTAAGGAAGCCCAGCTTCCCCTCAAGTCCCCTCTCCACAGGGTGGCAACCTTTTCAACTGTGCTTGTGTGCCACTGTGGGGAGTCGGTCCCAGCAGAATTCCGAGGGAAAAAGAAGCGCTGAGGCCAAAGCACCTCTCTTTAGTGCGGCTGGGTCGTTTGGCCCCTGTGTGCCATCCACCTAGCGCAAAGGAACAAAACGGTAGAGACCCCGGGCCTCAGCCAAGAATGCCCTTCCTGAGCGCAAACTTGATGTGCTGTGTGTTTTTGGGAAGCATGAGAAATGGGACCTAGACGTTACCCTGACTGAGAGAGAGGGCTCTAAGGAAGGCTGCTCTCAACTCACCTCTTGTTTTAGGAGGTTAGCCCTGTTGTAGTCTGGATGCGCGGATGCCTAGGAACCCGGGAGCTACCACAAAGAATCAAAGCTGTAGAGTTACTGAACTTTAGCTATATTGCCGTTCTTTCTCGCAGGTGGAGGAATTTCACGGTGTTTTTTAAGGAGAGTCCGGGGAACGGGTCCCATCCGTTAAACCGAAAAGGAACAGGAGCGTACAGAAGGCAGATCTCAGCCACCTTTTGTTCCATGAAGCTATTTGCGTGGCCCTGTGTGTGCGTGCCGGCGTGAAGACAGTGCCACCTCCCTCGAAAACTCATCACGGTACAGAATCCTTTCTAACGACTCAGTAGGCTTTCTTGAGACTGGAGGCTCTCTGCCGTGAGCGTGCGTGAGAGCCCTGCAAGGGCTTCTGAAACCACATTCTGATCGAGACTCAGGATAGTGCAAAAGGCAGAACACGACTCCCCCCTTGCTTCAGGACAGCAGCGCGGCGTTCCCGCTTTGCCTGGAAGTCTAATGTGTAGCGTACTGACTCGCGAAACAGCAGTGTAGAAGGACATTGGTGTAGACAGCATTATTGTTCTAGGCGTTGGACGCACTTTCTCTGGTTGCACGTGAGAGTCTGGGTAATGATCCTCTCAATAACTGGGCGAGAGAAATGGCTTTGTGCAGTGACACCTCTCGAATCAGTTCTAGTTTCACAAAGTCAGTACTCCTGCTTCCTCTGTGAGTGAGGCCTAAGTTCCAGGCACCTCCCTCGAAGGCACAACACTGTAGGAAATCGTGCTTTAGCTCCCGCTGATCCTTGTGTGGAAGGAAGCTGTGTACCGTGCACTGTAGCTGGGTGCCCAGGGAACGCCCTCCCTCTGTGAATGCGAGGGAGAAAAAGGCCGGTGCCGAAGACACTTCTCGACTCAGCTCTCATTTCTGGGACTTGTACCATTGCCCCTGTGTGCTTGCAGGCCGAATTCCACCCACCTATCTCAAAGGAACTGCACTCTAGAGAATCCGCACTTCAGCTAACGTAGCCGTTGCTGAGGGTGGAAGCCTTCTGCTGTATGCTTGCCTGAGAACACTGCATTGGAGTCCAACACTGTGTTCTGGGTGAGACTCTGGACACGGCTGAAGGCAGAACCCGAGTCCCCACTTGTTTCAGGAAGCAGCCCTGCGGTCCCACTTTTGCAGGCAATTCTAATTGCTAGGGTACTAACTCGAAGCAGCAACAGTGTAGTGAAACCGTGCTTTAGCTACCGCCGACGTCTTGGAGGGTGGAAGCCGTGTACAGTGTACTGTGTTTGAGAGCCTGGTGGACGGGTCCCCTTTGTATAAGCAAGGGAGAAGCAGACCGGTGCAGAAAGCTCCATTTGGCTTGGATAAACTCTTGCTACCTGAAGCTAACACTACTGCTCCATGTGTGTTTTGAACGCTCCGTGCTCAGCACTGACTTGGAAGAAACAAGCCTGTAAGAAAGACCAGATTCCCCTCACGTCGCCTCTCCACCGGGTGGCCACATTTTTAAACTGTGCTTATGTGCCCACCTGGGGAGTGGGCCCCAGCAGAATTCCAAGGGAGAAAGAAGCTCTTGGCCCATGGCACTTCTCGACTCAACTCCTCTTTCACGAAGCGTGGTCGTCTGCCCCCTGTGTGCCTTTAGTCCTAAGTGCCATCCACCTAACGTAAAGGAACAAAACGATAGAGACGCCGGGCCTCAGCTAAGAACGCCCTTCCTGAGTGCAAACTTCATGTGTTGTGTGTTTTTGTGGAAGCATGAGAAATGTGACCTAGACGTTACCCTTACTTAGAAAGAGGTCTTTAAGGAAGTCTGCTTTCGACTAACCTCTTGTTTTAGGAGTTTAAGCACTGCTGTACCTTGTGTGCCTGGATGCTTAAGTACCTGGCCACTACCACAAAGAATCAAACCTGTAGGATTACCGACCTTTAGCTAGCGTTACTGTTCTTGGAGCTGGAGGAATTAGACAGTGTTCGTGTATGAGAGACCGGGGAACGGATCCCTTCCGTGAAACCGAGTGAGGAACAGGAGGGTGCAGAAGGCAGCTCTCATCCACCTCTTTTTCCATGAGGCTAGTTGCGTGACCCCGTGTGTGCATGCAGTCGTAAAGCCAGGCACCTCACTCGAAAAAACAACATGGTAGAGAACCCGTTCTTCCGTTTAATTACACTTTCCTGAGACTGGAGGCCTTTGTCCCTGAGTGTGCGTGTGAGCACTGCAAGGTCTTCTGAAACCATATTCTGAGTGAGACTCAGGTTGGGGCAGTAGGCAGAATCCGCTTCCCCACCTGTGTCATGAAGCTAGAAATGTGGCCCCATTTTCTAAGGAAGTCTAATTGCTAGCGTACTAACTCGAAGAAACAGCTGTGGAGAGGGACTGTGTTGTAGATAGCATCACTCTTCCGGCGGGGGGTGGGGGGTGGAAGCACTTTCAGTGGGTGTGCGTGAGAGCCTGGGAAACGATCCCCTAAGTCACGGGGCGAGAGTAACAGCTTCCGGCAGAGGCAACTCTCGATTCAGCTCTAGTTTCACGAAGCCAGCACTCCTGCCTGTGTGTGTGGATGCGTAAGTTCCAGGCACCTCCGTCGAAGGAACACACTGTGGAGAAACCGTGCTTTAGCTCCCGTCTATCCCTGTGTGGGAGGAAGCTGTATACTGTGTACTGTGGCTGAGAGCCTGGGGAACGGCCTCCCTACATAAACCCAAGGGAGATAAAGCCCGGTGCCGAAGACACCTCTCAACTCAGTTCTCATTTCTGTGGCCAGTACGGTTGCCCCATGTTTGCCTGCAGGCCAAAAGCCAACCACCTAACTCGAAGGATCCACAGTGTAGAGAATCCGTGCTTCGCCTAACGTAGCTGTTGCTGAGGGTGGAAGCATCCATCTCTTTCTCCACCAAAACAGATATGAGTGGAATTGTGTTTTCTATTCTCTGTTCTTTCTTGGAGATATGTATATCGCACTGTCCTTATGCTTCCACCCATATTTTGAAAACTTTTCCATCCTCATGAAAGAAGTTATTTGCCAGTTGCTTTCCACACACACCTATGTTTAGGTGTTACGTATATGACACTTTCCTCGTGCTTCCACAAATACATTTGGAAAAGTTTTTATCTCCGTGAATATATTAGTTGAAAGACGGTTTCTACACAATCTTTTTTCACAGTACTTTCCTTGTGCTTCCACATATATATGTGAATACACCCCTATCTCCATGACACAAGATGTTGGTGGATGAATGGTTTCTACAGAGTTGACCCACTGGGTTAAATATCTGGCACTTTCCTTATGCTTCCTCAAATATATTTGAAAATGCTTTTATCTCTAT
The DNA here is from genome assembly GCF_037043125.1 of Eumetopias jubatus. Lineage (NCBI taxonomy): Eukaryota > Metazoa > Chordata > Mammalia > Carnivora > Otariidae > Eumetopias > Eumetopias jubatus. Next base: position 81,804,181 of record NW_028274817.1, read on the forward strand.
TTGAAGAAGATGTCGGATTAATATTGCTATATTTTCTGTAGGCTACCATACATACTTTTAAAAAATGCTTATATGTTCATGAACAAAAGAGTTGGACGTGCTTTCTACACAAACTTGTACCTCAGAGTTCAGTATAAGGCACTTTCTTTATGCATCAACACATATATTTGAAAACTTCTAATTTCATGAAACAAGATATTAGTAGGGTGGCACCCTGCCGAGGCCTGGGATCTGTGGAGCAGGGTGCATGAGTGAGGCCACAAAGACAAAAAGTGCTGTGTCGCTCGCCGGTCCCTGGGGCTCCCCCTGGGAGGATTGCAGGGGGGTGAACTGTGGAAGTCTGCAGAGTTTGGTGTACACAGATGTGGAGTTTGTTTGACTTGAAGGGTTTACTGAAGAGGGGGAACAACGATCTTACAGTTCTGGGCTGGAGATCTGGGCATGGCAAGTTTTGCTCTGACCCTCTGAAGAGGTACAGAAAGCCACCAAGAATCAAAAGCCACACAGAGGACCAGCTTCCACTGAGCCCAGCCCCCTGGCAAGGGGTGGGGCAACTCAACCCTGGCAAAGACACCTGAGAAGCAGCGGAGCAGGCCCCTTCCTCAGGAGACAGATTGGAAGAACAGGTGAATGAAAAGCTTATGGATCCCACAAGACTTAAAATTCCAACCCCAGGGCAATAGTGTATATTGAGCTCCAGGTGTTTCCTGATGACTTGTTTAGTCTTCAGTCTAAAATTGTCCATCTTTTTTTTTTCACCCGTTTCCCATTTCAACTAAACACTTATCTTACCAACTTAAGGTTTTAAGTCACTTTTTCACATTTACTTTTTCACATTTACATTTTATAGATATAGGCTTCATTCTAGTCTTTTTTCACTCTATTAATTTTATTTTAATGTATTTGTTATGTTTTCTTGGCAATTTTGGGATGTAGTGTCTTCTAACCCAGAGACTAAAATTCAATTGGGAACAAGTGGATCACCCTGCTTTGTCCACTCTGTGAACTAAGTCTCTATTCTCCCCCATTTCTTTATTGTTTTGTTTCAATTTAGCTTTGTTTGCCTGTGGTAGCTGCCGAACACTTCTGGTTTTTTCTATGGTGCATTTTGCTTGAGCTGCCATTGCCATTTTTGGGCTCTGGTCATTCGTTCACCCATCCATCTCGGGACAAAATGACTAGAAGGAATTCACAACAAAGGGAAGAACCAGAAGCTATATTCTCTGCCACAGAGCTAATCGATAGGGACATAAGATGTCAGAGATGGAATTCAGGATAGCAACTCTAATCTTAATAGCTAGGCTTGAAAAAGCATAAGTGACAGTACTGAATCTCTAAAGACTGAAATAAGAATTAATCAGGCCGAATTGAAGAAGGCCATGGATGAGACGCAGTCTAAATCGGATGTTATAGCAGCTAGGCTGAATTAGGCAGAAGACAGAATAAGCAATCTAGAGGACAGGCTGATGGAAAGAATGGAAGTTGACGAGAAGAAAAAAGACAGATAATAGCCTGTGAAGAAAAGCTTCAAGAATTTAATGAAATGCCTTGAAACGAAATGTCAGAGTTATTGATGTCCCTGAAGGAGTGTAGAGATAGGGTTAGAAGATGTATTTGAGCACATTATAGCTGAGAATTTCCCTAATCTGGAGAAGGAAACAAACATCTGTGTCCAAGAGGCAGAAAGGACCCCTCCCCAAATCAATAAAAATAGATCAGCATCCTGATCTATAACAGTGAAGTTGTCAAATCTTAGAGAAAAGGTATCCTGAGAACCGCTAGTGAGAGGAAGTTCCTTATGTATGGAGGGAGAAACATCAGGATAACATCAGACATAGTTACAGAAATCTGGCAGTTCAGAAAGGGCTGGAAAAATACATTCAGTGTTCTACATGAGAAAACATGCAGCCAAGAACACTATATCCAACAAGGCTAAAGAGATTCCAGGACAGACAGAAACTGAAAGAATTTGTGAGCACAAAAACAGCCCTGCAAGAAATATGAAGGGGGATTCTGTAAGTAAAGAGAGACCCCAAGAGTAACATAGACCACAAAGTAGCGAGAAAATCTACAGACCTAGGGACTTTACAGGCAATACAATGGCACTAAAATCCTATCCTTCAATCGCTACTCTGAATGTAAAAGGGTTAAATGTGCCAAGCAAAAGACACAGGGTAAGAGATTGGATAAAAAAGCAAGAGTCATCCATACACTGTCTACAAGAGACTCATTTCATTTATTTAGTTTTTAAAGGGTTTATTTATTTGACAGAGAGAGACACAGCAAGAGAGGGGACACAAGCAGGGGGAGTGGGAGAGGGAGAAACAAGCAGGTTTGCAGCTGAGTGGGGAGCTCGATGTGGGGCTCGAACCGAGGACCCTGGGATCATAACCTGAGCTGAAGGCAGACGCCCAACGACTGAGCCACCCAGGCGCCCCAAGAGACTCATTTTAGACCTAAAGACATTTCCAGGCTGAAGGTGAAGGAGGGAAGAAAAATCTACCATGTTAATGGAACTCAAAAGAAAGCTGGGGTAGCAATCCTCCTATCAGACAAATTAGATTTTAAACCAAAGACGGTAGTAACAAATGTAAAGGGACACTATATCACTCTTAAAGTGTCTCTCCAACCAGGACATCTAATAACTGTAAATATCTATGCCCCCAACATGGGATTAGCCAATTATATAAACCAAATAAAACTAAGGTAAAGAAAATTATTTATATTAATACATTAAGACTATGGGACATAAACCCCACACTCACGGCAATGAACAGATCATCTCAGCAGAAGATCAACAGAGAAACAAGGGCTTTGAGTGACACACTGAAACAGATGGACTTTGCAGATATATACAGAATATTCCACCCTAAAACAACAGAATAGTCATTCTTCTTGAGTGCACATGGAAAAATTTCCAGGATCGATTACATACTGGGTCACAAATCAAGTCTCAACCAATACGAGAAGATTGAGATTATTCTTTGCAAATTTTCACACCACAATGCTTTGAAACTGGAACTCAATCACAAGAAGGAAATTTGGAAGGAAATCCAAGAGTTGGAGGTTAAAGTGCATCTTGTTGATGAATGAATGGTTGAAACAGAGAACTAAAGAAGAACATAAACAATTCATGAAAACTAATGAAAATGAAACCACACCTATTCAAAACCTCTGGGATACAGCAAAGGATGTCCCAAGATGGAAGAGTGCAGTAATCCAAGCTTCTCTCAAATAATTAGAAAAATCCAAAATGCACAAGACAACCTTACATCTAAAGGACCTGGAGAAAGAACAGCAAATCAAAGCTACGCCATGCAGGAGAAGAGAAGCCATGAGGATTAGAGCAGAAATCAATGAAACAGAAACCAGAAGAACAGTGGAAAATATCAACAAAACTAGTAGGTTGTTCTTTGTTAGAATTAACAGGATCGATAAACCTCTGGCCAGACTCATCCAAAAGAAAAGAGAAAGGGCAGGGCCCAAATAATAAAATAATGAATGAAAGGGGAGAGATCACAACCAATAGCAAAGAAACACAGACAACTAATAGGACATGTTACGAAGCAAGTATATGCCTGAAATTTAAACAATCTGGAAGAAACTGATGCATTCCTGGAAAATTACAAACTCCCAAGACGGAAGCAGGAAGAGTTAGAAAATATGAACTGGCAAGGAAATTGAAGTGGTAATAAAAAAAAAAAAAAAAAAACCTCCTCAAAAAGCAAGAGTTCAGGGCCAGATGGCTTCTCAGGGGGAATTCTACCTAAAATTTAAAGAAGAAATAATACGTATGCTACTGAAGCTGATTAAAAAATAGAAATGGAAGGGAAACTTCCAAACTCCTTCTATGATATCAGAATTACCTTAATCCCCAAACCAGAAAGAGACCCCATCGAAAAGGAGAATTACTGATGAACATGGATGCCAAAATACTCAACAGTATCCTAGCCAGGGGTTTAGAGGAAAAGATGGTGGAGGAGACGGGGACCCTATCCCACCTGGTCCCCTGAATTGACCTGGGTATCTACCAGACCACTCTGAACACACCCCAAATCAGCCTGAGATGTGGGAAGATATATCCGGATCTTTACAAACAGAATATCACAGGTGGTCGTTTTGAGGTATGAAGCGGGGAGTCGTGATTCCGCAGACAGATATCAGAAGATACGTGGGAGGGTGGGGGGGGAGCCTCCAGGACCCTGCACCACGGGTGAGCAAAAGCCTCCCACGCTGGGGACGGGGCACAGACTCACAGACCTGTAGCAGTGGGGAAAGGATTTTAGGGCAGCCCCCCAGACTGAAACCTGGAGTGGCGGGGCCACACGTGCTAACAGGGGGCAGGTGGTGGTTATAGAAACACAAAGGGGAGGGACGAGTCTGGACCTGGAAGCTGAGGGGCGCACAACCCGGGACGCTGCAGTTTTTAGCAGCACAGACAGAAACGGAGATGGTGAGGCCCAGACAGCCCACTGAAGAACAGACTGCGATCTCTCTGTTCTGAGGCAGAGGGTTGGAAACGGTCTCTTCTGCTCTGACTCTCGGAATAGACCTGGAAAGCCACAAGGGAAAGCGGCCAGAGAACCAAAGGCCCCAAACACCCGTTTTCACTGAGCCCATCCCACCCAACAGGGAACAGGGCAACTCTGACCAAACAGGGTTACCTGAGGAACAGCGTGGCAGGCACAAAAGAAGACACAAAAAGATGGAAAAGTACTCCATGCTCATGGATCAGAAGAATAAGGAAACTAATATAAAACGTCTATGCTGCCCAGAGCAATCTATACTTTCAATGTCATCCCAATCAAAATACCAATGGCATTTTTCAATGTTTCCTGAAAAAACAATCCTAAAATTTGTATGGATTCAGAAATGACCCTGAATCGCCAAGGATATGTTGAAAAAGAAAAACAAAGCCAAGGGCATCACGTTGCCCGATTTCAAGCTATATTGCAAGGCAGTTATCACTGAGACAACAAAGTACTGGCACAAAAGCAGACATATAGACCAAAGGAACGGAATAGAGAGCCCAGATATGGACCCTCAACTGTATGGTCAAATAGTCTCCGACAAAGCAAGAAAAAAAATATGTAACGGATAAAAGACAGTCTCTTCAATAAATGTTGCCTGTCAGGTTGGACAGCCACATACAGAAGAATGAAACTCGACCATTCTCTAACAGCATACACAAAGATAAACTCAAAATGGATGAAAGACCTCAATGTGAGACAGGAATCCATCAAAATCCTAGAGGAGAATATAGGTAGTAACCTCTTCAACGTTGGCCACAGCAACTTCTTTCAAGATACAGCTCCAAAGGCCATGGAAACAAAAGCAAAAATGAACTTTTGGGACTTCATCAAGATCAAAAGCTTCTGCACAGCAAAAGAAACAGGCAATAAAACATAAAGGCCACACAGAATGGGAGAAGATAGTTGCAAATGGCACTATGGACGAAGGGCTGATATTCAATATCTATAAAGAATTTCTCAAACTCAACACCCCCCAAAACAATCAAATCAGAAAACAGGCTGAAGACAGGAACAGACACTTTTCAGAAGAAGACACATAAATGGCTAACAGACACATGAAAATATGTTCATCATCATCAGCCATCAGGGAAATTCAAATCAAAACCTCATTTAGATACCACCTTACGCCAGTGAGAATAGCAACAGGTGACAAGGCAGGAAACAACAAGTCTTGGAGGGGTTGTGGAGAAAGGGGACCCCTCTTACACTGTTGGTGGGAATGCAAGTTGGTATAGCCACTTTGGAAAACCACGTGGAGTTTCCTCAAAAAATTAAAAATAGAGCTACTCTAATGACCCAGCACTTGTACTACTATTTACCCAAAAAACACAGATGTAGTGAAAAGAAGGGCCATATGTACCCCAATATTCATAGCAGCAATGTCCACAATAGCCAAACTGTGGAAAGAGCCAAGATGCCCTTCAATGGACGAATGAATAAAGAAGATGTGGTCCATATATACAACGGAATATTACACAGCCATCAGAAAGGATGAATACCAAACTTTTGCATCAACGTGGAAAAGACTGGGGTAGATTAGGTTAAGTGAAATAAGTCACTTAGAGAGAGACATTTATCATATGGTTTCACTTATTTGTGGAACATAAGGAATAGCATGGAGGACATTAGGAGAAGGAAGGGAATATTGAAGGGGGGAAATCAGAGGGGGGGGGGATAAACCATGAGCAAGTATAGGATTTGGAGAAATATACTGAGGGTTTAAGAGGGGAAGGGCTTGGGAGGATGGGTTAGCCCGGTGATGGGTATTAAGGAGGGCACTTAGCATAGGGAGTACTGAGTTTGTTGTAGGACAACCATGAATCATGGAACACTACATCAAAAACTAGTGGTGTACTCTAAGGTGACTAACATAACATAATAACATTAAAAAAATAAATAAAACAATAGTCTAGCCAGTAGTATCCAACCATAAAACGTTATTCACAACCAGTTGCGAATTATTCCTGGGATGTTAGTTGGAGAAACACTCGCAAATCAATCAACATGATTAATCACATTAACAAAAGAAGAAAGAAGAAACATAAGATCTTCTCAACTGATGCAGGAGTAGCATTTGACCAAATACACCATCCTTCCTGATTACAAGTCTTTAAAATATAGGGAGTGGGGGAACATACCCCAATATCATAAAAGCCATTTATGAAAACCCTACAGCGAATATCATTCTCAAAGGGAAAAGCAAAAAACAAAAAACAGAGCTTTTCCCTTAAGGTCAGGGACACGACAGAGATGCCCACTCTCACCAAAATTGTTCACTATTGTAGTAGAAGTCTTAGCAATCAGACAACAAAAAAGAAATAAAAGTCATTCAAATTGGCAAAGAAGTCAAACTCTATGTGGAAAACCCAAAAGACTCCACCCCTAATTTATTAGAACTCACCCAGGAATTCAGCAACATCGCAAGATACAAAATCGATACACAGAAATCAGTTGGATTTCCACACAGTATTAATGTGATTCAAGAAAGAGAAAGTAAGGAATCGATTCCATTTACAATGCACCAGAAACCATGAGCTACGTAGGAAGAAACCAAAGAAGTAAAGGATCAATACTCTAGAAACTACAGAACCCTTATAAAAGAAATGGAGGAAGACACAAAGAGATGGAAAAACATTGCATACTCATGGATTGGAAGAACACACATTGCTAACAGGTAGATGCTGTCCAGAGTAAAGTACACATTCAATGCCATCCCTACCAAAATACCGTCGATGATTTCACAGAGGTGGAACAATCTACCCTAAAATTTGTGTGGAACTACAAACACCCCGAATCCCCAGGGGAATGTTGAAAAAGAGAAACAAAGCTGGGGACATCCCAATTCCTGACTTCAAGCTATATTACAAAGCTGTGATCATCAAGACACCATGGTAGTGGCACAAAAGCAGACATACATATAGATAAATGGAAGAGAATAGAAAGCCCAGAAACGAATCCCCTACTCTGTGGTTAACCAATCTTGACAAAGTAGGAAAGAATATCCAATGGAAAAAAGACAGTCTCATCAATAAATGGTGTTGGGAAAATCGGACAGCCACACGCAGAAGAATGGAATTGGGCGATTCTCTTACACATTACACAAAGATAAACTTAGAATGAATGGAAGACCTTAAGGTGTGACAGTAATCCATCAAAATCCTAGAGGGTAACACAAGCAGTAATGTCTTCGATTTTGGCCTCAGCAACTTCTTGCAAGACAAGGCAAGGGAAACAGAAGCAAAAAAATAACTGTTGGACTTCATGTTACTTGTCAGCAGGGAAATACAAGGCCAAACCACAGCGAGATACCGCCTTACTCCAGTTAGAAGGGTCAAAAGTAAGACAGGAACAATAAATGTTGGCGAGGATGTGGAGAAAGGGGAAACCTCTTAAACTTTCAATTGGGAATGCAAGCTGGGAAACAGTATGGAGGTTCCTCAAGACATTCAAAATCAAGCTATCCTACGACCCAGAAGTTGCACTATGGGTGCTTACCCCAAAATACTGAGGTAGTGAAAAAAGAGGCAGCTGCACCCCAATGTTCACAGAAGCAATGTCCACAAGAGCCAAACCGTGGAAGAAGCCAAGAGGTGTTTCAAAAGATGAATAGATAAAAAAGGTGTGGTCCGTTTATACAATGGAATATTACTCAACCATCAGAAAGAATGAACACCTACCATTTACATTGACATGGATAGAACTGGAAGGGATTATGTTATGTTAAATAATTCAAGCAGAAAATTATATGGTTTCACTGTAAGGAATAGGGCAGAGGACAAGAGGGGAAGGGAGGGAGAAGTGAACGGGAAGAAATCAGAAGGAGAGACTAACGATGAGAGATTTTTTGACTCCAAGTAACAAACTGAAGGTTGAGGATAGGGAGGCTTGGGGGGGGGCGGGGGATGGGGTAAGTGGGTGATGGGCATTAAGGAGGCCATGTGATATGATGAGCATGGGTCGTTATACATAACTAATGATTCATTGAACATTATATCAAAAACTGAATTTAAATAAAAAAAGAAAGTTGCGTTCTCCAAAGGCTTCTTTCTCAGAATTATTTATATGGAACTTTCCTTATGCTTTCAGACACGCTTTTGAAAATGCTTCTATCTTCATGAAATAAGACGGTACTGTAACCACATTCCTAGACATTTTTCTTCCATAGTGTTAGGTATGTGACATATTTCCTCAGCTTCCCCATGTACATTTAAAAGGGTTGTTATCTTCATGAATGAAGTTGATAGGTAAAGGGTTTTTATTTAAAGTTGTGTTTCTCTCTGTTAAGTATATGGCATCTATCTTATATTATCAAACATCCATTTCTATATGCTTCTCTCTTCATGAAAGAAGATTTTAGTTGAAAATATTTCTATACTATGTTCTTTCTTAACGTTTAGTGCCTGGCACTTTCTTTAGGCTTCCACACACATAAATTTTGAAATTCCTTCTATCTTCATGAAAGAAGATATTTTTGAAAGAGTTTTCAACAGAGAGTTCTTTCTTAGGCACTTTCCTTACACTTACCCATAAATATTTGAGAATATTTCTATCTTTCTGAAAGAAAACGTTTGGTGAAAGACGGTGTCTATGCCGTGTTCTTTCTTAGATTAAACTATATGGTACTTTCCTTATGCTTCCACATGTATATTTGAAAATGCTTCCATCTTCATGAATGAAGATATAACTTGAAAATACTTTCCTAACACACTTGTTTCTCAAAGTTAAATACATGACCCTTCCTTATTTTTTCACACATACATCTGAAAACATTTTTAACCTTCATGAAAAAAGATGGTAGAAAAATACTGGTTTTTACCAAAATACAATGTTCTTTCTTCGAGTTATGTATTGGTACAAATTTTATGCTTTTACACATAATTTGTAAATGTTTCTACCTGAATGAACGAATATGTAATTTGAATGGGAATTACTGTATAATGTTTTTCTTAGTGTGCCAATATGGCACGTAAATATTCTTTCATAAATACAGTTTAAAACATTTCTTTTTGCATAACAGAAGATAGCTGAAAGATGTTTTTTCTACATTGCTTATTTTTATTTATTTATTTTTTAATTTTATTATGTTATGTTAGACACCATGCAATTCATCATTGGTTTTTGATGTGATGATACACGATTCATGGTTTTCGTATAACACTGAATGCTCCATGCAGCCTGTGCCCTCCTTAATACCCATCACCGGGCTGACCCATCCCTCCTCGCCCTTCCCCTCTAAAACCCTGTTTGTCTCTCAGAGTCCATAGTGTCTCATGGTTCATCTCTCCCTCCGATTTCCTCCCCTTCATTTTTCCCTTCCTTCTTCTATAGTCCTCCATGCTATTCCTTATATTCCACAAATAAGTGAAACCATATGATAATTGACTCTCTCTGCTTGACTTATTTCACGTAGCATAATCTCCTATAGTCAGTCCTATCCCTGTTGAACTAAAAGTTGGGTATTCATCTTATCTGATGGCCGAGTAATATTTCATTGTATATATGGACCACATCTTTATCCATTCATCTGTTGAAGGACATCTCGGCTCTTTCCACCATTTGGCTATTGTGAATATAGTTGCTATGAACATTGGGGTGCATATGGCCCTTCTTTTCACTATATCTGTGTTTTTGGGGTACTACTCAGTACTGTGATTGCTGGGTCATAAGGTAGCTCTATTTTTAAATTTTTGAGGCACCTCCACACTGTTTTCCAAAGTGGCTGTACCAACTTGCATTCCCCCCAACAGTGTAAGAGGATTCCCCTTTCTGCCCAACCCCTCCAATATTTGTTGTTTCTTGTCCTGTCAATTTTTGCCCTTCTAACTGGTGTAAGGTGGTGTCTCAATGTGGTTTTGATTTGAATTTCCCTGATGGCTAATGATGATGAACACTTTTTCATCTGTCTCTTAGCCATTTGTATGTCTTCTTTTGACAAGTGTCTGTTCCTGACTTCTGCCCATTTTTTGACTTGATTATTTGTTTTTTGGGTGTTGATTTTGAGAAGATTTTATAGATCTTGGATACCAACCATTTATTTGTAGTGTCATTTGCAAATATCTTCTCTCATTCCATGGGTTGCCTCTTTGTTTTGTTGACTGTTTCCTTTGCTGTGCCGAAGCTTTTTATCTTGATGCACTCCCAAAAATTCATTTTGCTTTTGTTTCACTAGCTTTGGAGAAATATCTTGAAAGAAGTTTCTGTGGCCGAGTCAAAGAGGTTACTGCCTATGTTCTCTCCTAGGATTTTGATGGATACCTTTCTCAAATTGAGGTCTTTCATCCATTTTGAGTTTATCTTTGTGTATGGTGTTAGAGAATGATTGAGTTTCATTCTTTTGCATATGGCTGTCCAATTTTCCCAGCACGAGTTATTGAAGAGACTTTCTTTTTTCCGCTGCATATTTTTCCTATTTTGTTGACGATTATTATTTTTTTCCATTCGGTACATGCCCTCTTTAATGCCCCTCACAAAGGTAACCCATCCTCCCACCCTCTTCCCCTCTAGAACCCTCAGTTTGTTTCTCAGTCCATAGTCTTTCATGGTTCGTCTCCCCCTCCGATTTGCCCCCCTTCATTTTTCCCTTCCTGCTATCTTTTTCTTCTTCTTCTTTTTAAACATATAATGTATTGTTGGTTTCAGAGGTACAGGTCTGTGATTCAACAGTCTTACACAATTCACAGTGCTGACCATAGCACATACCCTTCCCGAGTGTCTATCACTCAGCCACCCCATCCCTCCCACCCCCACCACTCCAGCAACTCTCAGTTTGTTTTCTGAGATTAAGAATTCCTCATATCAGTGAGGTCATATGATACATGTCTTTCTCTGATTGACTTATTTCACTCAGCAAAATACCCTCCACTTCCATCCACGTCATTGCAAATGGCAAGATCTCATTCCTTTTGATGGGTGTATTCCATCGTATTTATATACCACAACTTCTTGATCCATTCATCTGTCGATGGACTTCTTGAAACTGTCCATAATTTGGCTATTGTGGACACTCCTGCTACAAACATCGAGGTGCACATACCCCTGCTTCAGTTTCCTTAGTGGGTATAGTTGTGTTCAGGTTTTCTATTTCTTCCTGGTTCCGTTTTGGTAGTTGATACATCTCTAGGAATCCATCCATTATTTCCAGTTTATCTAATTTGCTGGCATATAGTTGCTCATAATATGTTCTTATAATTGTTTGTATTTCTTTGGTGTTGGTTGTGATCTCTCCTCTTTCATTCATGATTTTATTTTTTTGTGTGTGTGTCATTTCTCTTTTCTTTTTGATAAGTCTGGCCAGGGGTTTATCGATCTTGTTAATTCTTTCAAAGAACAAGCTCCTAGTTTCGTTGATCTGTTCTAGTGTTTCTATTTCATTGATTTCTGCTCTGAGCTTTATTATTTCTCTTCTCCTGCTGGGTTTAGGCTTTATTTGCTGTTCTTTCTCCAGCTCCTTTAGGTGTAGGGTTAAGTTTTGTATTTGAGACCTTTCTTGTTTCTTGAGAAAGGTTTGTATTGCTATATACTTTCCTCTTAGGACTGCCTTTGCTGTATCCCAAAGATTTTGAACAGTTGTGTTTTCATTTTCGTTTGTTTCCATGAATTTTTTAAATTCTTCTTTAATTTCCTGGTTGACCCATTCATTCTTTAGTAGGATGCTCTTAAGCCTCCATGTATTTGAGTTCTTTCCAACTTTCCTCTTGTGATTAAGTTCTACTTTCAAAGAGTTGTGGTCTGAAAATACGCAGGGAATGATCCCAATCTTTTGGTACCAGCTGAGACCTGATTTGTGACCTAGGATGTGATGAATTCTGGAGAATGTTCCATGGGCACTAGAGAAGAATGTGTATTCTGTTGCTTTGGGATAGAATGTTCTGAATATATCTGTGAAGTCCAATTGGTCCAGTGTGTCATTGAAACTATTTCCTTGTTGATCATTTGCTTAGATGATCTGCCCATTTCGATGAGGGTGGTGTTAAATTCTCCCACTATTATTGTATTGTTTTTGACGTGTTTCTTTGCATTTGTTTTTAATTGGCTGCTCCCATGTTAGGGGCATAGATATTTACAATTGTTAAATATTCTTGTAGGATAGACCCTTTAAGGAGAATATAGTGTCCTTCCTCCTCTCTTATTACAGTCTTTGGTTTAAAATCTGATTTGTCTGATATAAGGATTGCCACCCCTGCTTTCTTTTGGTGTCCATTAGCATGGTAAATGGTTTTCCACACCCTCACTTTCAATCTGGGGGTGTCTTTGGGTCTGAAATGAGTCTCTTGCAGACAGCTTATCAATGGGTCTTTTTTATCCAATCTGATACCCTGTGTCTTTTGATTGGGACATTTAGCCCATTTAGATTCAGGGTAACTATTGAAAGATATGAACTTAGTGCCATTGTATTGCCTGTAAGGTGACTGTTACTGTATACTGTCTGTGTTCCTTTCTGGTCTATGTTGCTTTTAGGCTCTCTCTTTGCTTAGAGGATGGCTTTCATTATTTCTTATAGGGCTGGTGTCGTGTTTGCAAATTGCTTTAGTTTTTGTTTGTCCTGGAAGATTTTTATCTCTCCTTCTATTTTCAATGACAAACTAGCTGGATATAGTATTCTTGTCTGCATGTTTTTCTCATTTAGTACTCTGAATATATCATGCTAGTCCTTTCTGGCCTGCCACGTCTCTGTGGATAGGTCAGTTGCCAGTCTAATGATTCTACTATTGTAGGTTACAGATCTCTTCTCCCGAGCTGCTTTCAGGTTTTTCTCTTTGTCTCTGAGTCTCGTAAGTTGTTTTTATTGATTTTGAGGGAGGTTCTCTGTGCCTCCTGGATTTTGATGCCTGTTTCCTTCCCCAAATTAGGGAAGTTCTCTGCTAGAATTGCTCCAATATACCTTCTTCTCCTCTCTCATTTTCTTCTTCTGGGATCCCAATTATTCTAATATTGCTTCATCTTATGGTATCACTTATCTCTCGAATTCTGCCCTCGTGATCCAGTAGTTGTCTATCTCTCTTTTTCTCAGCTTCTTTATTTTCCATTATTTGGTCTTCTATATCACTAATTCTCTCTTCTGCCTCATTTATCCTATCTGAGCCTCCATTTTTGATTGCACCTCATTAATAACCTTTTTTGATTTCGACTTGGTTAGATTTTAGTTCTTTTATTTCTCCAGAAAGGGGTTCTCTAGTATCTTCCATGTTTTTTTCAAGCCCAGCTAGTATCTTTAAAATCGTCATTCTGAACCCTAGTTCCGACATCTTACTAATGTTCATATTGATTAGGTCCCTGGCAGTCGGTACTGCCTCTTGTTCTTTTTGTTGAGGTGATTTTTTTCCGTCTTGTCATTTTGTCCAGAGCAGATTACGTGAATGAGAGAATAAAATGCTAACAAGGTAACAACAACCCCAGAAAAATATACACTAAACAAATCAGTAGAGACCGAAACACAGGGGAAAAGAAAGGAAAGAAAGAAAAAAGTGAAAAAAAAAGAAAAAGAAAAAGATAAACAAACAAACAAAAGAACAAACAAAAAAACAGAATATGATCAAATACGATCAGGCTGGTGCATAGATCAGTGCCACACCCTAGATTTGGTGCATATTTTGGTCTGTTAGAAGAAAGTGCCTCCTAAAATTTTAAAGAAAGAAAAGCTTATGTATGTCCAAAGTAAGGGAAAATACGATGAGGGGGTGGAATATGACTGTGAAATGAAAATTATAAAAGAATTTATAAAAGGAATAGATAAGAAGTTTGTTGAAAAAAGAAGAGAAATTTAAAAAAAAAGGGGAGAGATGTGATCAAGCAGGAGACCAAAACAAAGCCATACATAGAGATTTAGGGTATATTTTTGTCTGTTGGAAGAAACTGTATCTGAAAATTCTAAAGCGAGAACAACTTTTATACACACACACACACACACACACACACACACACACACACCAAAAATTGCCACATTACTAAATTGCTGTATGAGTTCTAGTAATTTGGGGATGGAGTTTTTTGGGTTTTCACATAAAAGATCATATCATTTGTGAAAAGAGAGAGTTGGACTTCTTTGCCAATTTGAATAACTTTTATTTCTTTTTGTTATCTGATTGCTGTTGCTAGGACTTCCAGGACTATGTTGAACAATAGTGGCAAGAGTGGGCACCCTCGACGTGTTCTTGATATTAAGGGAAAGGCTTGGTCATGGTGGATGATCCTTTTACTCTATTGTTGGTTCCTATTAGCAAGGATTTTGTTGAAGATTTTGGAATCCATATTCCTCAGGGTCATCGGTCTAAAATTCTCCTTTTGATTGGGTCTTTGCCTGGTTTGGGGATTAAGGTAATGCTGGCCTCATAGATGAGTCTGGAAGCTTTCCTTCTGTTTCTATTTTTTAAAATACCTTCTGTAGAATAGGTATTATTTCTTCTTTGAATGTTTGGTAGAATTCCCCAGGGAATCCATCAGGCCCTGGACTCTTGCTTTTTGGGAGGTTTTATCACTGCTTCAATCTCGTTACTGGTTATTGGCCTATTGAAGTTGTCAATTTGTTCCTGTTTCAGTCTTGGCAGCTTATAGGTTTCCAGGAAGGCATCCGTTTCATCCAGATTGCTCAGTTTATTGGCATATAGTTGTTGATAATAATTTCTAATAATTGTTTCTATTTCCTTGGTGTTAGTCGTAATGTCTCCCCTTTCATTCATAATTTTATTAATTTGGGACATTTGTCTTTTCTTTTGGATAAGTCTGGCAAGTGGTTTATCGACCTTATTAATTCTTTCAAAGAACCAACTTCTAGTTTCGTTGATCTGATCTATTGTGTTTCTGGTTTCTAATTCATTGATCTCTGCTTTAATCTTAATTAGTTCCCTTTTTAAAAATTTAATTTAATTTAATTTTATTATGTTATGTTAGTCAACATACAATACATCATTAGTTTTTGATGTGGTGATCAACGATCCTTTGTTTTTGTATAACACCCAGTGCTCCATGCAGTATGTGCCCTCCTTACTACCCATCACTGAGCTAACCCCTCCCCCTCCCCCTCCCCCTCCCCTCTAAAACCCTGTTTATTTCTCAGAGTCCATAGTCTCTCATGGTTCATCTCTCCCTCTGACTCCCCCCCGCATTTATCCCTTCCTTCTCCTAATGTTCTCCATGCTAGTCCTTATGTTCCACAAATAACTGAAACCATATAATTGACTTCCTCTGCTTGACTTATTCACTTAGCATAATCTCTTCCAGTCCCATCCATGTTGATGTAAAATTTGGGTATTCATCTTTTTGATGGCTGAGTAACATTCCATTTTATATATTGACCACATCTTTATCCGTTCATCTGTTGAAGGGCATCTCGGCTCTTTCCACAATTTGGCTATTGTGGACATTGCTGCTATGAACTTTGGGGTGCATATGGCCCTTATTTTCACTACATCTGTGTCTTCAGTGTAATACCCAGGAGTGCAATTGCTGGGTCATCGGGCAGCTCTATTTTTAAATTTTTGAGGCACCTCCACACTGTTTTCCAAAGTGGTTGTACCAACTTGCATTCCCACCCACAGTGTAAGAGGGTTCCCCTTTCTCCACAACTTCTCCAAGATCTGTGGTTTCTCTCCCTATCTATTTTTGCCATTCCAACTGGTGTAACGTGGTATCTCAATGTGGTTTTCATTTGAATTTTCCTGATGGCTAATGATGATGAAAATGTTTTCATGTGTCTGTTAGTCATTTGTATGTGTTCTTCAGAGAAGTGTCTTTTCATGTCTTCTGCCCATTTTTTGACTTGATTGTTTTTAGGGTGTTGAGTTTGAGTTCTTTATAGATCTTGGATACCAGACCTTTCTTTTTAGAGTCATTTGCAAATACCTTCTCCCATTCTGTGGGTTGCCTCTTCGTTTTTTTGACTGTTTCCTTTGTTGTCCAGAAACCTTTTATCTTGATGAAGTCCCAAAATTTCGTTTTAGCTTTTGTTTCACTTTGGAGATGTATCTTGAAAGAAGTTGCTGTGGGCGATGTCAAAGTGGTTACTGCCTATGTTCTTCTCTAGGATTTTGGTGGATTCCTGTCTCACATTGAGGTCTTTCATCCATTTTTAGTTTATCTATGTGTATGGTGTTAGGGAATGGTCGAGTTTCATTCTTCTGCATGTGCCTGTCTAATTTTCCCAGCACCATTTATTGAAGAGACTGTCTTTTGTCCAATGCATATTTTTTTGCTGTTTTGTTGAAAATTATTTGACCATAGAGTTAATGGTCCATATCTGGGCTCTCTATTCTGTTCCATTGGTCTAGTTTTAGTGCCAGTACCATGCTGTCTTGGTGATCACAGCTTTCTAATATAGCTTGAAGTCGGGCAACGTGATGTCCCCAGCTTTGTTTTTCTTTTTCAACATTTCCTCGGTGATTCGGGGTCTTTCTGATTCCATACAAATTTTAAGATTGTTTGTTCCAGCACTTTGAGAAAAGTCACTGGACTTTTGATTGGGATGGCATTGAAGGTATAGATTGCTCTGGGTAGCATAGACATTTTAACAAGGTTTATTCTTCTGATCCATGAGCATGGAATATTTTTCTTCAATTTCTTTCAAGAATGTTCTGTAGTTCCTAGAGTAGAGATCCTTTACCTCTTTTGTTAGGTTTGTTCCAAGGTATCTTATGGTTTTTGGTTCTATTGTAAATGGAGGTGATTATTTCTCTAATTTCTCTTTCTACAGTTGCACTGTTATTGTATAGGAAAGCAACTGATTTCTGTGCATTGTTTTTGTATCCTGCCACATTCCTGAATTGCTGTATGAGTTCTAGTAATTTGGGGGTGGAGTCTTTTGGGTTTTCCACATAAAGGATAATATCATTTGTGAAAAGAGAGAGTTTGACTTCTTCTTTGTCAATTTGAATACATTTTCTTTTTGTTGTCTGATTGCTGTTGCTTGGACTTGTAGTACTATGTTGAACAATAGTGGCGAGAGTGGGCATCTTTGACGTGTTCCTGATCTTAAGGCAAAGGCTCTCAGCTTTTCCCCATTGAGGATGATATTTGCTGTGTGTTTTTCATAGATGGATTTTATGAACTTGAGGAATGTTCCCTCTACCCCTATACTCTGAAGAGTTTTAATCAGGAAAGGATGTTGTATTTTGTCAAATGCTTTTTCTGCATCAATTGAGAGGACCATATGGTTCCTCTCTCTCCTCTTATTAATGTGTTCTATAGCACTGATTGATTTGTGAATGTTGAACCACCCTTGAGTTCTGGGGATAAATCCCACTTGGTCGTGGTGGATGATCCTTTTAATGTATTGTTGGATCCTATTAGCTAGGATTTTGTTGAGGATTTTGGAATCCATATTCACCCCGATATCGGTCTGAACTTTTCCTTTTGATGGGTTTTTTTGCCTGGTTTGGGGATTAAGGTAATGCTGGCCTCATAGAATAGGTCTGAACGTTTTCCTTCTGTTTCTATTTTTTGAACCCCTTCAGGAATAGGTATCATTTCTTCTTTGAAAGTTTGGTAGAATTCCCCAGGGAATCCCTCAGGCCCTGAACTCTTGTTTTATGGGAGGTTTTTGATCCCCTCTTCAAACTCATTACTGTTTATTGGCCTATTCAGGTTGTCAATTTCTTCCTTTTTCAATCTTGGCAGTTTATAGTTTTCCAGGAAGGCACTGATTTCCTCCAGATTGCTCATTTTTATTAGTATATAGTTGCTGATTATAATTTCTAATAGTTGTTTCTGTTTCCTTGGTGTTAGTCATGATCTCTCCCCTTTCATTCATCATTTTATTAATTTTGGTTCCTTTCTCTTTTCTTTTGGATAAGTCTGGCCAGTAGTTTTTCAATCTTATTTATTCTTTCAAAGAACCAGCTTCTAGTTTAGTTGATCTGATCCACTGTGTTTCTGGTTTCTAATTCATTGATCTCTGCTGTAATCTTAATTATTTCTCTTATAATGTGTGGCTTAGGCATCGTTTGTTGGTTTTGCTCTAGTTCTTTAAGGTGTAGAGTTAGTTTGTGAAATCGGGAGTTTTCTATTTTTTTGAGTGAGGCCTGGATGGCTATGTATTTCCCCCTTAGGACCACCTTTGCAGCATTCCATAGGTTTTGGAACGATGTGTTTTCATTCCCATTGGTTTCCATAAATTTTTTTAATTCTTCTTAGATTTCATTGTTGACACTAACATTCTTAAGCAGAGTGGCCTTTAGTTTCCAAGTTTTTGAATTTCTTCCAAAACTTTCTTATGATTGAGTTTTAAAGCATTATGGTCTGAGCATATACAGGGAATAATCTCAATCTTTTGGTATTGGTTGAGACCTGATTGTGACACAGTATGTGGTCTATTCTGGAGAAAGTTCCATGTGCGCTCAAGAAGAATGAGTATTCTGTGTTTTTAGGGTGGAATGTTCTCTATATATCTATGAGGTCCATCTGGTCCAGTGTGTCATTCAAAGCTCTTGTTTCTGTCTTGATTTTTTGCTTAGATGATCTGTCTATTGTTGAGAGTGGAGTATTGAGGTCTCCTAAAATTAACGTATTGTTATCAATACGACTCTTTATTTTGGTTAACAGTTCGCTTATGTAGATGGCTGTTCCCATTTTGGGGGTGTAGATATTTACAATTGTTAGATCTTCTTGTTGGAGAGACCTTTTAATAATGATATAGTGTCCTTCTGTGTCTCTAACTACAGTCTTTAGTTTAAAATCTAATTTGTCTGATATGAGAATTGCTACCCCACCTTTCTTTTGAGGTCCACTTGCATGGAAGATGGATCTGCACCCCTTCTCTTTCAGTCTGGATGTATCTTTAGGTTCAAAATGTGTATGGAAATTGGGGATAAGTTATCCTTGGCTGAAGTTGCTAAAGAAACTACCAACTCTTTACATACATATGAATTAGACGATGAGACTTTAGAAAAGGCTAAGACTGAAAGTAAAAAAAATTTCACGGCTTCACAATCCCGGCCGTCACCCACGGCCCCTCCGCTTTTATTGGAGGACCCCACCGAAGATGATCAACCTCCCTCCACAGTAGATTTATTCCCTCTCAAATGATCTTCTCTAGCTCTCTCACCTCTCGAAAAGGAACTTTGACGGCAAGGGGCTAATGATCTATGGCTTTCCCTATAGACCAAACACAAGCTGCTGGTCCCATCTATGAGGGATTAGATTTAAGTGCTTTAAGGGAACTAGAGAAGGTTTGCCACTTGTATGGACCCACAGCCCGTTACAGTATAGAGATTTTGAAAGCTTGGGTAAATTCTGGGGAATGGATCCCTCATAATTGGCATGCAGTTGTGCAGTCTTGCCTTAAACCACAGGATTTATTACAATGGAAAATGTGGTTATTGGATGCTGCCTATATGAAAGCCCAGGCGAATCGGCTATCCCAGCCATGCATCATATTTCTTTTGAAATACTCACTGGCTCTGTCCCCTTTTCAGATATTCGAAAGCGTTTGGTGTACACTCTGCTTGCAGCCGCAGTGGAAGTATCTGAAATCACCCTTGCAGCTTGGGAAAAGCTAACCTCTTCAGGGGAAGTGGGGCAAAGTTATATAAAAATTGTGCAAGGCCTTACAGAAGCATATACTGATTTTATTTCTCGGTTTGAAGGAGCTATTGGCCACCACGTTGATAATAAACCTGCTAAAGAGCACTTGCTAAGACAGCTTGCTTTTGATAATGCTAATGATGACTGCCAAGCAGCCATTCGGCCACATAGAGAAACAGGAGGTATTCTCGATTATCTTCATCTATGTAGAAATATTGGCACTCTTACACATCAAGCTCAGATAGCTTCCCTTCAGCTCATGGCCCTACAAAAACAATAGGATATAAAATGTTATAATTGTGGAAAAATAGAACATGTCAAGAAGGAATGCCATAAAGCCCCCCAACCTAGAGCCAATTCTCCTTTTAATACCGCCCCTAACCTCTGCCCTCGTTGTGGCAAAGGCAATCATTGGGCCAAGGAATGCAAATCCAAATTTGACAGGCAAGGTAACCCACTCCCATTAAGGTTGGGAAACAGGATGAGGGGCCACCCCCGGGCCCCAAACAACAACGGAGGATTCAATATGTCACCTCTCCAGCAGCAACTTCCTGCTGCACACATAAACCCTCCATGTTATCCCTCAGTCCCGCTACCCAGGGAAGTGTCACAGTATATTTAACCACAGTAAGTCTTCACCCTGGTCTCGGGCCTCAAAAAATACCCACAGGTTATTACAGATCTTTACCAAGAGGAATGGTGAGTCTTGTGCGAAGAAAATCTAGCCCAAATCTTAAAGGAATCCAGGTGATGACTGGAGTAATAGATTCTGACTATGACAGAGAAATAATGGTGGTCGCACAGACTCGGGTTCCTTGGACATTTAAGGGAGGAGATAGAATTGCTCAGTTAATATTATTGCCCTATGTACAAATTGGTCAGTCCCAACAGATCAGACGAGGAGGATTTGGTAGTACTGATCCTCTCATGGTTAAATGGGCTTCATTATTAACTCAGACTTATTGTCCTTCTATGACTCTTAAAATTAGAGGAAGGACTTTCTCAGGTCTAGTAGACTCTCGAGCCAATATTTCAGTAATAGCCTCCCAGCATTGGCCTAATACTTGGCCCACGCAAGCAACCTCTAGTTCAGTAGAAGGAATAGGTTTTGTGACGGCAGAAGAAACTTGACGAAGTAGTGTGCCACTTAAATGTGAGGGACCAGATGGATTAGATGGAGTTATCCAGCCTTTCATCTTAAATACCCCCATTTATCTTTGGGGAAGGGATCTCTTGCAACAATGGGGAGCCAAGTTAATCATCCCCCACGTCAACCAGCTAATCAAATCATGACAAAAATGGGCTATAAACCAGGATAGGGCTTAGACAGACAACATCAAGAAATCACGGAGCCTATCATTGCCCAAGGACAAACTCATAGGGCTGGACTGGGTTACCCGTTTTTCTAGGGGCCACTGAGGAAAAGAGGCCTGCCCCTATTAAAATAACATGTAAAACTTCCTCCCCAGCTTGGACTCTTCAATGGCTCCTTCTGATAGAAAAATTGTAGGGCTTAGAACAAATTATTCAAGAGCAATTGCAGGCAGGACATATAGAGCATTCGCAATCTCCTTGGAACGCTCCTGTTTTCGTTATCAGAAAGAAATCAGGTAAGTAGGGGCTCTTAATAGACCTTTGGAATGTTAACGCCATCATGGAGCCTCTGGGTGCCTTGCAGCCTGGGTTACCTACTCCTACAACCATTCCCGAACAATGGCCATTGATAATAATAGACCTTAAGGACTTTCTATACCATAGCCATTCACCCTGAGGATAAGGAGAAATTTGCCTTTTCTATTCCCAGCACTAACAATAAGGAACCAAAGAGACGATATCAATGGAAAGTTTTGCCACAAGGCATAACTAATTCTCCTACCATGTGTCAGTATTGTGTTGGCCAGGTCCTCAGACCTGTAAGAGATCATTATCCTCAATCCTATATCATTCATTATGTGGATGATATTTTGCTGGCATCACAAACTGAAACAGAATTTCAAAAGGTGTATCAAGCCACTTCCCAACATTTGACTTCCGCCAGTCTCATAATAGCCCCGGAGAAAATCCAAACTACTCTGACTTCTTATCTAGGCACTGTGGTAGATAGAACCACAGTGAAATCTCAAACAATGCAAATTCATAGGGATACCATCCTTACACTTAACGATTTTCAGAAACTCCTAGGAGTCATTAATTGGATTCGCCCTCTCCTAGGGATTCCAACTTATAAATTACAAAATTTATTTAACACTTTATAAGGTCATTCTGCTTTAGATAGTCCTCGCACTCTATCCTCAGAGGCAGAGGCTGAACTGCAGTTTGTTGAGGAGCGATTAAAAACTGCCTTGGCTTACAGGTATGATGATTCTCTCCCCCTGCTTCTTCTTATTTCCCCTACCCTTCATTCTCCGACTGGTGTCATAGCACAAGAAGAAAAACCTCTCGAATGGGTGACTTTACGTACAAAAACTTCTCGAACTGTTACTCCATATCTATCTCTTGTCTCTTCACTCATTCTCCAAGGATGAAAGCATTCTATTCAAATTCTTGGTTTTGACCCAGCACTCATTGTTTTACCTATCTCTTCCACATCTTCTAAGGAAGTCCTTCCTTTCTCTACTGATCTGCAAATATCTCTTGCTGATTATCCTGGGCGCATAGGTTGCCACTATCGGTCAGGTAAAGTATGGGACTTCCTAAAGTGCACTGCCTGGGTTATAGATCGCGTAGTTTATAACGCCCCAATCCCCTCAGCTCCTACATACTTAATTGATGGCTCTTCCTCCGGGCGTGCCAGAGTCTGGGGCCCTGCTATTCAGCGCTCCATAAAAACCCCTTACACTTCTGCTCAACAGGTCGAACTTGCAGCTTTATTGTTCTTATTGCAGAATGTTTGTTATTCTATAAATATCGTATCTGATTCTGCTTATGTAGTTGGCATTTTTGCGCCTTTGGAAACAGCTCCTATTTCCACAACTCATTCTATCATTAACCCTTTGCTTCAGGAATTACAATTAGAAATTCAATCTCGAACTCACCCTTTGTTCATTACTCATATCTGCTCTCATTCTAACCTCCCTGGCCCTCTTACACAGGGAAATCAGTCTGCTGATTTATTGGCTACACTTTTGAAACTCCACAAGCAGAACATGCCCATCCTCATACCAACGCCAACTGCCTTCATTCACACTATAAAATACTCTTGCGCTCTGCCAGGCCAATAGTCTCTTCCTGTCCTATTTGTCGACCTCTACATTTAATTGAGCATCTGGCGGGCATCAATCCCAGAGGCACAGCTCCTGATTGTATTTGGCACATGGACATTACTCATTTTCCCACTTTCGGACTCCTCTCATATATTCATGTCACAATAGACACCTTTTCAGGATTTCTTCATGCTACTCCTTTGGTGGCAGAAGAGGCTAGGCATGTAATTTCTCATTTGCTTGAATGTTTTGCTATTATGGGGTTACTTACTTGTATCAAGACAGACAATGGCCCAGCATATACTAGCAATAAAGTACAAGAATTCCTTGCAGAATGGCAAATACAGCATATCACAGGTATTCCTTATAATCCTCAGGGACAAGCTGTAGTGGAGAGGGTGCATGCCACCATTAAAAAACAACTCCATAAAACTATGTCTAAAAAGTAAGGGGGCATCGCTCCCTGAGACGTCATAGCACAAACCTTATTTGTTTTAAATTTTTTAAATTTAGCCCAAGGAGAACCATATATTAGAGTTGACAAACATTTCTTGCCAGCCTCAATCTCAACTCAGGACACAACCGTGTGGCTAAAAAATGAGGAAAATAATTGGTTGCCCAGGAATTTAATTACTCAAGGCCCTGGTTATGCTTGTGTCATTCCAGATGGATCCAATCAAGCAATTTGGATACCTCTTTGGAAAGTCCAGCCCAGGACCAGCAATAAAGACAACAAAAGACTTCTCTCAGCTGCTTCAGGGATTGACTACCCAACCCCCTGTCCAAGAGATGGCAACACTCTCCTTGAAGAGACCTCAAAAATGAAAATTGCCCCCGACAACACCCCCAAATTGGGCGCAACTGAAGACCCTCCCTCAGAGGGCGGAGCGAGTCCAGGAGACGACCAGATCTATCAAAACCCCTGAACATTTGTTCCTGGCTATGTTAGTGGTGGTGACATGCTCCGCTGCGGTAGGTGAAAAACACACCTACTGGGCATATGTACCCCATCCTCCCTTATTGCGTCTAGTTGAATGGACAGAATATGGATCTACTTTTTTACAAATGACTCTACTCATCTCCCAGCACCTTGGTCCTCTGTACCCCCATATAAACCAGAAGAAGAAGGGACCCTTATGAATATCTCTTTGGGATTTGAAACATTACCCTTATGCTTAGGACAGAAAAAAAATATGTCTCCCCCTTCACCAACGAACTTGGGCCCATATCCTTCCCCTGACCAAATCATACAGAACCTTGGGAATAAAGACCGATTATCATTTAATTTTAGTGAGGTCAACACAACTAACACATTGGGAAAATCTGATGATACTGTCTGTACTTCAATCTCCTATAAACATTATGTTTTTGAGCCTATATACTGGTCCCGCTGTAGGGTTCCCATGGAAAAATCCTTCTGTTAAATAATAGAATGGTGGTAGATTGGGGCCCCCACGGGAAGTTTTTAAATAACTGTTCTGAGGATGTGAATAGCACCATATGTGGTTACATTACTAATATTAGGTGGAATCACACTGACCATGGTACTTATACCCTTCATCATACTAAAGGGTTAACGGCATGGCATGAAGGAGGACTGGCACCTCCTCAGCCTCCTTTGGTAACCAATAAAGACCATGTGGGGCCAGAAAATTGGGATCTTTGGAAGCTCCCAGCTGCACTGGCATCTTTATAGTTTTATGCAGGAAATTTCTCAGGGGCATCTCAGTCTTTGAGTAATTATTGGCTTACTTACAATTCTTCGAGATCCATACAAGCCTGTGTTCATTTACCTTATCTCATCGCAATAGGAGGAATAGAAGCTAACTATACTATGAGGAGCATAGTATACAATTATACTACACAACTCCTGGTTGTATACTCGTCTTAATCGTACCATCCCTTTTAACAGCAGTATGGATTCCATCCTTCTTCTCCAGGCCCATATGGGGGTTGGGATTCTGGTAAATCTCACAAGAAGATGGGAAGAAAACACTGTTGAAGGTCTCATGTTAAAAATGTTGAGTGAGTTACTTTCCCACGGATGACGTTTTGTAGCTACACTAGTACTTGTCATTCTGGGGCTGATTGGTATTGCCACAATAGCAGCAACAGCTGGGGTGGCCCTGCAAACGTCCTTGCAGACTTGCGACTTTGTCAAAACCTGGCAAGAAAAATCACACAACCTCTGGCTCACGCAGAGCAAACTGGATAAAGAATTACAGTCAAAGGTTAGCGAATTGCAAAAAGCCGTAAAATGGATAGGGGATCAACTTATTGACTTACAACAGCAAGTTTTTCTTAAGTGTGATTGGAATTCCAGTCCGATCTGGACTGGATAGGGACACGGTAGGGATCGTGACTCCCTATCCCTTTAATGTTTCCAAACACACTTGGGAACAAATTAAATATCACTTACAAAACATCCGTGGTAATTTATCCCTAGACATTCAGACTCTACAACAAGAGATGTTTGAGACCTTTAAAAATGCCCTCCCAAAACTCAATATGGGCAACTAGCCTCTGATATCACTCGTGTGCTGGAAGTTCTGGATCCCTGGGGATGGTGGCAGGGTATCACCCATAGTTTTAGTAGCAGCTCACTTTTTGCAATTTTAATATGTTGCCTTATATTTCTCATAGGATACTGTACCCTCTAAAAACGAGTGAATGCCCAAAACCTCCATCACAGAGTGCTTATGGCAGTGGCTGTTTTGAAAAAAGAAAGGGGGAGCTGTGGGAAACAGAACGCCACAACGACCACTGGTGCATGTTCGTTCAGACTCTGAGATCTCTGAGAAAACTCGAGATTGCAGGGTTAAAAATAACCTGAAAGGATCAGAGTGAAATGCCCTTGGGATGTGTGTGGTCTGTTCTAAAGTACATAGCAGAAGATGCTTTGTAGATAGGAAGCCAGCTGTAAAGAGCACACTGTGCATTTGCTTCTTTGTTCTCATCTTGTGTTAAGGTCTGAGTACAATGGTGTTTACAATTAATTGATCACAGCCAGTTACAGATTTCTTTATTCCTTCTCCACTCCCGCTGCTTCACTTAACTAACCCTGTGTACTTGGGAGAATGTGCCTTACTAAGCCCCTGCTGTAAATCATTAGAGATCTATATCATTGTAGAAGGTATATTAGATTATGGAAAATAAACCTCGGGACCTCAGCCTGTTTGCTTGGGGTCCCCTGTGCCTCGCTATACTGTCGTCTCTTTTCCTCAGTTCCTTCACCACCCCAGGTCCCCAACTCTCTGAGGTCGACAGTATCCTATGATTTTTGCTGTAGTTGCAAATGGGATCAATTCCTTAATTTCTCTTCCTTCAGACACATTGTTAGTATATAGAAAAGTGACTGATTTCTGTGCATTGACTTTGTATCCTGCCACGTTGCTGAATTGTTGTATGAGGTCTAGTAATTCTGAGGAGTTTTTTGGGTATGTCATCTGCGAAGAGACAGAGTTTGACTTCTTTGCAAATTCGAATGCCTTTTATTTCTTTTTGTTGTCTGATTGCTGGGGCTAGGACTTTTAGTACTATATTGAACAAGAGTGGTGAAAGTGGGCATCACTTTTGTGTTCCTAACCTTAAGGGAAAAGCTCTTAGTTTTCCCCATTGAGAATGATATTCGCTGTGGGCTTTTTACAGGTGGCTTTTATGATATGGAGGTAGGTTCCCTCTACCCCTACACTTTGAAGAGTTTTAATCAGGAAAGGATGTTGTATTTTGTCAAATGCTTTTTCTGTATCAATTGAGAGATTCTTGTCTCTTCTTTTATTAATGTGTTCTAGCATGCTGTTTGACTTGCCAATGTTGAACCACCCTTGTAGCCCAGGAGTAAAACCCTCATGGTCATGCAGAACAAACTTTTTAATATACTGTTGGATTCTATTGCCTACTAACTTGCTGAGCATTTTGCCATCCATTTTCTTCATGGATATATGACTGAAATTCTCCTTTCTGATGGGGTCTATATCTGGTTTTGGGATCAAGGTAATGCTGGCCTCATAGAACGAGTTTGGAAGTTCTCCTTCCATTTCTATTTTTTGAAACAACTTCAGGGGCACCTGGGTGGCTCAGTCAGTTAAGCTTCTGCCTTTGGCTCAGGTCATGATCCCAGGGTCCTGGGATCAAGGCCTACTTCAGGCTCCCTACTCAGGGGATCCTGCTTCTTTCTCTTCCTCTGCCTGCTGCTCCCCCTGCTTGTGCTCTCTCTCTTTCTCTCTGATAAATAAAATCTTGAAAAATAAACCAACAGCAATAGAATAGGTATTATTTCTTATTTAAATGTTTGGTAGAATTCCCCTGGAAAGACATATGGCCATGGACTCTTGTTTTCTGGAAGGTGTGTGATTACTGTTTCAAATTCCTTGCTAGTTATTGTTCTGGTCAGATTTTCTCTCTTCCTGTTTCTTTCTTGGTAATTTATAACTTTCTAAGAGTTCATCCATTTCTTACAGATATTTAATTTGATGGTGTATAGCTGTTCATAATATGTTCTTAAAATTGTCTGTATTTCCTCGGTGTTGGTCATTATCTATCCCCTTTCATTACTGATTTTATTAATTTGTGTCTTTTCTCTTTTCCTTTGGATAAGTCTGGGCAGAGGTTTACTGATCTTATTAATTCTTTCAAAGGACCAGTTTCTAGTTTCGTTGATATGTTCTACTACTCCTCTACTTACTATTTCATTGAATTCTGCTCTACTCTTTCTTGTTTCTCTTCTGCTTGGTCTAGGCTTCATTTACTGTTCTTTCTCTAGGTCCTTTAGGTGTAAGGTTAGTTTGTGTATTTGGAATTTTTCTGAATTGTTTTGAGAGAGGTTTGGACTGCTATGTAATTCCTTTTTAGGAACTACTTGCTGTATCCCCTAGGTTTTTTAATTATAGTGAATTTAAATTTATTTTCAATAGGTAATTATAAGAAGATTATTTAATTTATTTTTTATTATGTTATGTTAGTCACCATACAGTATCTCATTAGTTTTTGATGAAGTGTTCCATGATTCATTGTTTACGTATAGCACCCAGTGCTCCACGCAATATTTGCCCGCCTTAATAATACCCATCACCCAATTATCCCATCCCCCCCACCCCTCTCCCTTATAACACCGTCAGTTTGTTTCTCGGAGTCCATACTCTCTCATGGTTGGTCTCCCCATCTGATTTTCGCCCCTTCATTTCTCCCTTCCTTCTCCTAATGTGCTTCATGCTATTCCTTATGTTCCACAAATAAATGAAACAATATGATAATTGACTTTCTCTCATTGTCTTATTTCACATAACATAATCTCCTCCAGTCCCATCCATGTTTGTGAAAAGTGGGGTAATCCTCCTTTCTGATGTCTGAATTATATTCCATTGTATATATGGACCACATCTTCTTTATCCTTTCGTCTGTTGAAGGGCATCTTGGCTCTTTACACAGTTTGGCTATTGCAGACGTGCTGCTATGAACATTGGGGTGCATATGGCCTTTCTTTTCACTACATCTCTCAATAGGGTAAATACCCAGGAGTGCAAGTGCTTGGTCATAAGGCAGCTCTATTTTTAAGTTTTTGAGGAACCTCCACACTATTCCAAAGTGGCTGTACCAACTTGCATTCCCACCAACAGTGCAAGAGGCTTCCCCTTTCTCCACAACCTCTCCAACATTTGTTGTTTCTTGCCTTGTCAATTTTTGCCATTCTAACTGGTGTAGTTTTGATTTGAATTTCTTTGATGGCTAACTATGATGAACATTTTTTTCATGTGTCTGTTGTCCATTTGTATGTCCTCTTTGGAGAAGTGTCTTTCATGTTTTCTGCCCATTTTTTACTTGATTATTTGTTTTTTGGGTGTTGAGTTTGAGAAGTTCCTTATAGATCTTGGATATCAGCCCTTAGTCTGTACTGTCATTTGCAAAAATCTCCCATTCTGTAGGTTGCCTCTTTGTTTTTTTTTTTTAAATTTTATTTATTTATTTGACAGAGGAGACACAGTGAGAGAGGGAACACAAGCAGGGAGAGCGGGAGATGGAGAAGCTCAGCAGGGAGCCTGATATGGGGCTCGATCCCAGGGCACTGGGATCACGACCTGAGCCGAAGGCAGACGCTTAACTGACTGAGCCACCCAGGTGCCCCTGCCTCTTTGTTTTGTTGACTGTTTCCTTCATTGTGCAGAAGAAGCTTTTTATCTTGATGAAGTCCCAAAAGTTCATTTTCAATTTTGTTTCCCTTGTCTTCGGAGATGTATCTTGAAAGAAGTTGCTGTGACCGATGTTGAAGAGGTTACTGCTTATATTCTCCTCTAGAATTTTAATGGATTCCTGTCTCACATTGAGGTCTTTCATCCATTTTGAGTTTATCTTTGTGTACGGTGTAAGAGAATGGTTTAGTTTCATTCTTCTCTGTATAGCTGTCCGATATTCCCAGCACCATTTGTTGAAGTGACTGCCCTTTTTCCATTGTATATATTTAGCTGCTTTGTCGAAGATTACTTGACCATAGAGTTGAGGGTCCATATCTGGACTCTATTCTGTTCCATTTTGTCTATGTGTCTATTTTTGTCCCAGTACCATGCTGTCTTGGTGATCACAGCTTGTAATATAGCTTGAAATCAGGCAACGTGATGCCCCAAGCTTTGTTTTTCCTTTTCAACACTTCATTGGTGATTTGGGGTCTTTTGTGATTCCATACAAATTTTAGGATTGTTTTTTCCATCACTTTGAAAAATGCCATTGGAATTTTGATCAGGATGGCACTGAAGGTATAGATTGCTCTGGGTAGCATAGACATTTTAACATTTTTCTTCCGATCCATGAGCATAGAATGTTTTTCCATCTTTTTGTGTCTTCTTCAATTTCTTTCATGAGTTTTCTGTAGTTTCTAAGGTATAGATCCTTTACCTCTTTGGTTAGGATTTTCCAAGGTATCTTATGTTTTTTGGTGCTATTGTAAATGAGGCAATTATTTCTCTAATTTCTCTTTGTACAGGTACAATCTTAGTGTATAAGAAAGCAACTGATTTCTGTGCATTGGTTTTGTATCCTGGCGCATTACTGAATTGCTATATGAGTTCTAGTAATTTGGGGGTAGAGTCTTTTGGGTTTTTGACATGAAATATAATATCAACTTGCATTCCCACCAACAGTGTAAGAGGTGAACCTCTCCAACATTTGTTGTTTCTTGCCCTGTCCATTTTTGCCATTCTAACTGGTGTAAGGTGGTATCTCAACGTGGTTTTGATTTGAATTTCCCTGATGGCTAATGATGATGAACATTTTTTCATGTGTCTGTTAGCCATTTGTATGTCTTCTTCAGAGAAGTGTCTTTTCATATCTTCTGCCCATTTTTTGACTTGATAATTGGTTTTTTGGGTGTTGAGTTTGAGAAGTTCTTTATAGATACCAGCCCTCTTTATCTGTAGTGTCATTGGCAAATATCTTCTCCCATTCTGTGGGTTGCCTCTTCCTTTTTTTGACTGTTTCCTTTGATGCACAGAGGCTTTTTATCTTGATGAAGTCCCAAAAGTTCATTTTTGCTTTTGTTTCACTACCTTTCGGAGATGTATCTTGAAAGAAGTTGCTGTGGGTGATGTCAAAGTGGTTACTACCCATGTTCTTCTCTAGGATTTTGATGGATTCCTGTCTCACATTGCGGTCTGTCATCCATTTTGAGTTTATCTTTGTGTATGGTGTTAGAGAATGGTCGAGTTTCATTCTTCTGCATGAGCCTGTCCAATTTTCCCAGCACCATCTTTTTTCCATTGCATGTTTTTTTTTCCTGCCTTTTCAAAGACTATTTGACCACAGAGTTGAGGGTCCATTTCTGGGCTCTCTACTCTGTTCCGTTGGTCTGTATGTCTGTTTTTGTGCCAGTGCCATGCTGTCTTGGTGATCACAGCTTTCTAATATAGCTTGAAATTGGGCAACGTGATGCCCCCAGCTTTGTTTTTCTTTTTCAACATTTCCTTGGCAATTTGGGATCTTTTCTGATTCCATACAAATTTTAGGATTGTTTGTTCTAGCACATTTAAAAATATCACTGGACCTTTGATTGGGATGGCGTTGAAGGTATAGATTGTTCTGGGTAGCATAGACATTTTAGCAATGTTTATTCTTCCGATCCATGAGCATGGAATGTTTTTCCATCTTTTTGTTTCTTCTTCCATAAATTTCATGAGTGTTCTGTAGTTCCTAGAGTATAGATCATTTACCTCTTTGGTTAGGCTTATTCCGTGGTATCTTATGGTTTTTGGTGCTATTGTAAATGGAATCCTTTCTCTAAATTCTCTTTCTACAGTTGCATTGTTAGTGTATAAGAAAGCAACTGATTTCTGTGCCTTGATTTTGTATCCTGCCACATTCCTGAATTGCTGTATGAGTTCTACTAATTTGGGGATGCAGTCTTTTGGGTTTTCCACATAAAGTATCAAGTCCTCTGTGAAAAGAGAGATTTTGACTTCTTCTTTGTCAATTTGAATACATTTTCTTTTTGTTGTCTGATTGCTGTTGCTTGGACTTGTAGTACTATGTTGAACAATAGTGGTGAGAGTGGGCATCTTTGATGTGTTCCTGATCTTAAGGGAAAGGCTCCCAGCTTTTCCCCATTGAGGATGATATTTGCTGTGTGTTTTTCATAGATGGATTTTATGAACTTGAGGAATGTTCCCTCTACCCCTATACTCTGAAGAGTTTTAATCAGAAAAGGATGTTGTATTCTGTTAAATGCTTTTTCTGAGTCAATTGAGAGGACCCTATGGTTCTTCTCCCTCCTCTTACTAATGTGTTCTATCACATTGATTGATTCGCGAATGTTGAACCACCCTTGCATCCCGGGGATAAATCCCACTTGGTCGTGGTGAATGATCTTTTTAATGTATTGTTGAATCCTATTAGCTAGGGTTTTATTGAGGATTTTGGAATCCATATTCATCAGGGATATTGGTCTGAAATTCTCCTTTTTGATGGGGTCTTTGTCTGCATTGGAGATTAAGGTAATGCGGGCCTCGTAGAATGATTCTGGAAGTTTACCTTCTGTTTCTATTTTTTGAAACAGCTTCAGTAGAATAGGTATTATTTCTTCTTTGAGTGTTTGGTAGAATTCCCCAGGGAATCCATCAGGCCCTGGACTCTTGTTTCTTGGGAACTTTTTGATCACTGCTTCAATCTCGTTACTGGTTATTGGCTTATCAGGTTGTCACTTTCTTCCTGATTCAGTCTTGGCAGCTTATACATTTCCAGGAAAACATCAATTTCACCCAGATTGCTCAGTTTATTGGCATATAGTTGTTGATAATAATTTCTAATAATTGTTTCTATTCCCTTGGTGTTAGTCGTGATCTCTCCCCTTTCGTTCATAATTTTATTAATTTGGGTCCTTTCTCTTTTCTTTTGGATAAGTCTGGCCAGTGGTTTATCAGTCTTATTAATTCTTTCAAGGACGCAGCTTCTAGTTTCCGGTTTCAAATTCATTGATCTCTGTTTTCATCTTAATTATTTCTCTTACAGTGTGTGGCTTAGGCATTGTTTGTTCTTTTTTCTCTAGTTCTTTTGGTGTTGAGTTGGTGAATTTGGGATATTTCTATTTCTTTGAGTGAGGCTTGGATGGCTATGTATTTCCCTCTTAGGACCGCCTTTGCAGCATCCCACAGGTTTTGGACCGATGTGTTTTCATTCTCATTCATTTCCATGAATTGTATAAATTCTTTTTTAATTTCCTGGTTGACCCAAACTTTCTTAAGCTGGGTCATCTTTAGCTTTCAATATTTGGATTTCTTCCAAATTTTTCTTGTGATTGAGTTCCAGTTTTAAAGCATTATGGTATGAAAATATGCAAGGAATAATCTCAATCTTTTGGTATCGGTTTGGACTTGATTTGTGACCCAGTATGTGGTCTATGTTGGAGAAAGTTCCATGTGCATTCGAGAAGAATGAGTATTCTGTTGTTTTAGGGTGGAATGTTCTGTACGTATCTATAAGGTCCTTTTTGTCCAGTGTGTCATTCAAATCTCTTGCTTCTTTGTTGATTTTCTGCTTAGATGTTATTTCTATTGCTGAGAGTGGAGTGTTGAGGTCTCCTACAATTAACGTACTAGTATCAATATGACTCTTATTTTGGTAAACAGTTGGCTTATGTAGTTGGCTGCTCCCATGTTAGGGGCATAGATATTTACAATTGTTAGATCTTCTTGTTGGATAGGACACGAATGCTTGTTTCATTCCCCGGATTAGGAAACTGTGCAGCTACGATTTCCTCAAATATATTTTCTAGTTCCCTCTCTCTCTCTCTCCTCGCCCTCTCACGGACCCCAAACATTGGATGTTTCATGGCGTTAATTATTTCTCTCATTCTTTTTTCATGGATTTTAAGCTGTTTCTCCCAGGCCTCCTTGTGTTCGTTCTTTTGCATCACTTTGTCTTCTAGATCACTAATGCCTTCTTCTGCCTCGTTTACCCTAGCTGTTAGAATATCATTGATAGCTTTTTTAAGTTCTGCCTGATCAGCTCTCATTTCTGCCCTTAGAGACTCTATGTTGCCATTAATTCATTTCTCCATTCTAGCTATCATCTTCATAACTGTTACCCTGAAGTTTATTTCCGACATCTTGCTTATATCGATATCCATTAGGTCTGCAGGAGAGGCCATTATCTCTGGGTCTTTTCTTTGTTGGGAGTTCCTCTTCCTAGTCATTATGTTGAGTTGTGTTTGTGGGGATACACAGTAAAAAATATCAACCACAATCCAGGCAAAGTGCACCCTGCGAAAGTTTGGAGCAATCAGAAGCCTCCACCATAAAAAACCAGCCAAAATGAAACCCAAAATGAAACAAGATTTAATAGAGTACAACAAACAAACAAAACCCTAAAACGCCTGACAAAAAAACAAACAAACAAAAGATTGGGTGCAGAGAACATGGGTATAATTCCTCTATGTGGGCAAGGTAGAGTGTTTCGGCTCTTCCTGGGTGTATTTTGTTCTCTTTGGTAAGGAGCAGTACTTCCCAGAGATACAGGGAAATTAAAACTGGTATATATATAAAGGTAGAATTGAGTAAGGAAAAAAGGACTACATTGAAGCTTTTACCTTTATATGTATAAAAAGAAAAAAAAAGTGTATGTGTGTAAATGTTCAAGTTAAAAAGTTACTATAGAATATATTGAATTAAACATCTGGTTGAAATGGTAAGTAGGTAATAAAAGAGAGAGAGAAAAAAGTTGTATCTAAGAAATACACTGGCCATGAGGCAACACCAGGAGCTTAATATAGTAATTTCCCCCTGGTGTTGGGGTTTTACAGTTTTATAGGTAGCCTAGGGTTGTTGTCCTCTTGTTCTTCCAGCTTGTCTTCTGGTGGAGGGGCCTGCCACATTGTTTCTCAGTCAATCCTGCTTGGGTGAAGTTGCCCTCCCCCTTTCAAGGGGCTGAGCTCCATGGAAACTGGTTTTTGGGCTTTTGTTCTCTGGCAGCTTTTGTTCTCTGGTGGCTTTTCACGCCTTTTCAAAGGGTCAGAAGAAAGGAAGATGTCTGCACCCAGAACTCCACCCCAGAGGAGAGAAGCCACAGTCTGCTCCTCTCTGAATCCTCCAGAACACACAGTCTCCTGCTCTGTAAGTGCCGCTGAAAACTGCAGCCTCCCACAGGCAGTGCACACCCCAAGCAATCACCTCAGTGGCGGACCCCAGGCCCCACTTGTCTCTGCCACCTGTGCCACCCAAACTGGGAGTGATTCCAGACTGGGCAGTCCTGGGCTGTGGCAGGATAAGTGGCCGGCCCCTGGGTCTGTGGGCACAGTTCAAAGCTGTGTCCTCCCAGGTGTGGGCAGTGGAGGTGGCTGCCCCAGTCCGCACCAGGTCCTCTCTGGTGTGGATGCAGGCTCAGGCAGCCACGGGTGGCTCTGCGGCCACCCGGTCCCAGCCTTTGCCCCTTAAGCCCCTGTGTTCTGTTTAAGCACTGTTATCAGTCCCTTCCCATCCCTCGGCCACCGATCTCCAAGCTATCACTTGTCCCTAGGTGCAGGACACTTTTGCACTGGGGTATTACTTTCCAAAAGCTAGCTTCTGGCAGTCCCCTCCCCTTTTTGTTTATCCTCTGAGCAGCAGGGAGCCCGATGTGGGACTTGATCCCGGGACTCCAGGATCATGACCTGAGCCGAAGGCAGTCACTCAACCAACTGAGCCACCCAGGCACCCTAGTTTCAAAGAATTTTTAAAATTTATCTTTAATTTATTGGAAACCCATACAAAGACCCCATCAAAAAGGAGAATTATGAACCAATAACCCTGATGAACAGGGATGGCAAAATACTCACCAAGATACCAGACAATTTGATCCAACAGTACAATAAAAAGATTATTCACCAGCAATTGGTGGGATCTACTCTGGGGATGCAAGTGTGGTTCAACATTCACAAATAATACAACATGATAAATTACATTAATAAAGGAAAATACAAAAACATATGATCCTCTCAATTGAAGCAGAAAAAGCATTTGACACAATATAGCATCTTTTCTTGATGAAAACTGTTGAAAGTAAGGGCATCTGCATGGCTCAGATCGTTCAGCATCTGCCTTCAGCTAGGTCATGATCCCAGGGTCCTGGGATAGAGCCCTGTGTTAGGCTCCCTGCTTGGTGGGGATCCTGCTTCTCCCTCTTCCTCTTCCTGATGCTCTCCATGCTTGTGCTCTCTCTCTCTTCCTCTGTTAAATGAATAAATGAAAATTCTTTAAAAAAAACCTGTTGAAATCATAAGGATAAAGGGAACATACCTGAATATTTTAAAAGACATCTATGAAAATCCCACAGTGAGTATCATTCTCAATGGGGAAAACCTGAGAGCTTTTCCCTTAAGGTCATGAACATGACAGGGATGCCCACTCTCACCACTCTTGTTCAACATATTACTAGAAGTTGTAACCTCAGCAATCAGGCAACAAAAAGAACTACTAGACATTCAAATTGGCAAAGAAGTCAAACTCTCACTCTGCATATGATGTGATAATTTATATGGAAAACCCAAAAGACCCTACCCCCAAATTGCTAGACCTCATACAGCAATTCAGCAAAAATGCAGGATAAAAAACAATGCACAGAAATCAGTAGCATTTCTCTACACTAATGATGTGCCTAAAGGAAGAAAAATTAAGGAATCAATCCCATTTAAAATTGAACAAAAAGCCATAAGATCACTAGGAATAAACCTAACCAACGAAGGAAAGGATCTTTAATCTAGAAACTACAGAACACATATGAAAGAAATTAAGGAAGACACAAAGAGATTGAAAAACATCCCATGCTCATGGATTGGAAGAATAAATATTGTTAAAATGTCTACAATGTCCAGAGCAATCTACACATTCAATGAAATCCCTGTCAAAACACTGTCAACATTTTTCACAATGCTGGAACAAACAATCCTAAAATTTGTATGGGACCAGAAAAGATCAAGAATCACCAGGGGAAAGTTGAAAATGAAAATTGAATCTGGTGGCATGACAATGCCTGACTTCAAACTATACTACAAAGCTGGGATCATCAACACAGCATGGTAGTGGCACAAAAACAGACATATATGTTCAATGTTACAGAGTAGAAAGCCCAGAAATGGACCCTCAACTTTATGATCAACTAATCTGCGACAAAGCAAGAAAGAATATCCAATGGAAAAAAGTCTCTTCAATAAATGGTGCTGGGAAATTTTGATGGCCACAGGCAGAAGAACGAGACTGGAATATTCTCTTACACATACACAAAGATAAACTCAAAATGGGATGAAAGACCTAAATGTAAGGCAGAAATCCATCAAAATCCCAGAGGAGAATGCAGACAATAACTTCTTCATCCTCAGCAGCAGCAAATTCTTGCAAAACACTAAAGGCAAAGGAAACAAAAGCAAAAATGAACTATTGGGACATCATCAAGATAAAAACTTCTGCATGGTAAGGGCAACAGTAAAAAAAAAAAACCTAAAAGACAACCTTTGGAATGGGAGAAGATATTTGCTAATGATATTACAGATAAAGGGCTGGTACCAAAGATCTAGAACTTCTCAAACTCAACACCCAAAAAACAAATAATCCAGTCATGAAATTGGCAGGAGACATGAACACCTCTCCAGAGAAGACAGAGAAATGGCTAAAAGACACATGAAAATTAGTCCACATCACTTGTCATCAGGGAATTGCAAATCAAAACCACAATGAGATACCACCTGACACCAGTTAGAATGACAAAAATTAACAAGATAGGGAACAATAAATGTTGGCGAGGATGTGGAGAAATGGGAACACTTACAATGTTTGTGGGAATGCAAGCTGGTAGAGCCACTCTGGAAAACAGTATCATGTTTCCTCAAGAAGTTAAAAATAGAGCTAGATCCCATTTACTGTTGCTTCAAAAACCATAAGATCTCTAGGAATAAACCTAACCAAAGAGGTAAAGGATCTGTACTCTAAAAACTACAGAATACTTATGAAAGAAATTGAGGAAGACAGAAAGAGATGAAAAACCATTCCATGCTCATGGACTAGAAGAATAAATATTGTTACAATATCTATGCTACCCAGAGCAATCTACACATTCAATGCAATCCCTATTAAAATACCATCAACATTTTTCACAGAATTAAAACCAATAATCCTAAAATTTGTATGGACCAGAAAAGACCCCGAATAGCCAGGGAATGTTGAAAAAGAAAGCCAATGCTGGCGGCATCACAACACCTGACTTCAATCTACATTACAAACCTGTGGGAAGGAGGCAAGATGGTGGAGGTAGGGGACTCAATTTCAACTGGTCCCCTGAATTTAGCTGGATATCTACCAAACCATTCTGAATACCCAAAAATCAGCCTGATATGTAAGAATATATATACCTTACAAGCAGAAAAGCAACTGCTTTTTGCAAGGTAGGATGTGCAGAGTCATGAATCTGCAAGGAGATATTGGAAGATAAACAGAAGGGGGAGGACCCCTGCATAAACTGGCTCCTGGAAAGTGATAAAACACTGGAGCACAAAATCGGAACCCTTAGAAATCTGCTCTAGAGAGCAACATCCCTCTCTGAAAGGGGTTGTGGAAATGAAAAGGTAGAATTCTAAGTACAACATCATGGGCTGGGGATATGAGAAGCCTCAGAACCAAAGGGGTTTCCTGGACCAAGAGAGTGCCTGAGCAGTGGAACCAGGAAACAGGTTATGGTCACTGAGCCCAAGAAGGGTCTCTCGGATTGGATTGTCATAAACCACAAGCCGGGCTGGTTGAGAATCGCTCTTCTCTTGGATAGCCTGAAAAATTAGGAACATGCACCCGTGACTGAGCAAACACTCGCAGAGTGGTAGTGGCCAAGAAAGGGCTTTAGAGCAGTGCCCAGACATGATCCAAGAGCTTCGGGTGCATGGCAAGCCAGAGGCCGGTCATGGTTTTAGAAGCATAAAGGGCAGTGATACTCCTAGGCCACCGGGACTATTCCTGAGAGAGTTGCTTTTGGTGTGCACTGCAGGAGGCTGAAGTGCTTTGCAGTGCATACAGAAATGGAGACTCTTTGTGCTGGAGGGTTTAGTGAAGAGAACAGATTGTGATTTCTCTGCTCTGGGCCAGACATTTGGGTGCAGCCATTTTTGCTCTGACCCTTGGAAGAGGTGCAGAAATCCTTCAGGAAGCAAAAGCACAGAGGTCCGGTTTCCACTAAGCCCATCCCCTGACAGGGCCAGGGTAACTCCGCTCAAGCTGGGTTACCTGAGAAACAGCATAGCAGGCCCTTCCTCCGGAAAACAGGCTGGAAGAACAAGTGGACCACAACCCTATGGATCCCATAAGACTAAAATCCCAATGCAGGGGAAAATAGTATATTGAACTCCAGGCGTTGCCTCACAGCTTGTTTATTTTTCAGATAAAACTCTCCTTTTCTTCTTCTTTTTTTTTTTTTGTTGTTTTCTTATGCTTTGTCTTTTTTTCTTTTTATGTTTTTCTCATTTCTACTAGATGTTTATCATCTCGACTTATATTTCATAGTATCTTTTTAACTTGTATTTTTCACACCTAAATTTTTTTACAGATATATACTTTATTGTAGTCCTTTTTTCACTTTTCACTTTTAGCTTTATATATATATACGTTTTATTTTCCTTGTAATTTGGGGAAGTACTGTCCTCTAACACACAGACCAAAATATACTCAGGAACAACTGAAACACCCTGCTTTGTCCACACTGAGAGATTATAGCCCTCCTTCCCCTCACTTTTAAAAAAAATTTGAACTTTATAAATTTTATTCTTGTGTTCATTTTGGCTTTGTTTTTTTCTGTGGTGGCTTCTGACCACTCGGGATTTTTCTAGGGTGTAGCTTGTTTGGGTCATGGTTGATATTTTGGAATCAGCTCATTCACTCAACCATCCCTCAGCAGAATGACTAGGAGGAGGAACTCTCAACAAAGAAAAGAAACAGAGACAATGTCCTCTGCCATAGAACTAATGGATATAGTTATAAGCAAGATGTCACTGATAGAATTCAGGAAATGAATCACAAAGTCAATAACTAGGATTGAAATTAGTGGCACTATAGTACCAGAAATAAGATCTAATCAGGCCGAACTAAAAAATTCTATGAATGAGATGCAGTCTAAATTGGATACTCTAAAAGCCAAGATAAATGAGGCAGAAGAGAGAATTAGTGATCTAGAACATAAGCTGATGGAAAAGAAGGAAATAGAGGAAAACAGAGATAGGCTACTAATAGCACATGAAAAAGGACTGCAGAGAATAATGATGCCACGAACCTTTCTTTTTTAATTTATTTTTATTTGACACAGAGACAGAGACAGTGGGAGAGAGAGTATAAGCAGGGGGAGCAGCAGACAGGCAGAAGGAGAGGGAGAAGCAGGCTTCCCGCCAAGCAGGAGTCCGATGTGGGGCTCGATCCCAGGACCCTGGGATCATGACCTGAGCCAAAGGCAGCCGCTTAACTGACTGAGCCACTGAGGCGCCCCTCCATGAGACTTTCTAATGTCAGAATTATTGGGATCCCTGAATGGGGTGGAAAGAGAGAGAGAGGACTAGAAGATATATTTGAGCAAATCGTAGCTGAGAACTTCCCTAATCTGGGGAAGGAAACAAGCATTCATGTCTAAGAGGCAGAGAGGACCCCTCCTGAAATCAATAAAAATAGGTCAACACCCCAACATATGATAGTGAAGCTTGCAAATTTTACAGCCAAGGAAACAATCTTGAAAATAGCCAGGGAGAGGATGTTCCTAACATATGGAGGGAGGAACATCAGAATAACATCAGACCTGTCCAAAAAAACCTGGCAAGGCAGAAAGGGCTGGCAAGACATATTCAGTGTACTAAATGAAAAGAACATGCAGCCAAGAATACTTTACCCAGCAAGTCTGTCATTCAGAATGGATGGAGAGATAAAGAGCTTTCAGGACAGGCAGAAAATGAAAGAATTTGTAACCACCAAGACAGCCCTGCAAGAAATATTAAGGGAAGAGAGACCCCAAGAGTCACATAGACCAGAAAGAAACAGAAAATATAGAAACAGACTTTCCAGGCAATACAATGACACTAAATTCATATCTTTCAACAGTTACTCTAAATGTAAAAGGCTGAATGCTCCCATCAAAAGACACAAGATGTCAGATTGGATAAAAAAGCAGGACTCGTCCATATGCTGTCTACAAGAGATTCATTTTGAACCTAAAGACACCTCCAGATGGAGAGTGAGGGGATGGAGAACAATTTATCATGCCAACAGACCTCCAAAGAAAGCTGGGGTAGCAATCCATATATCAGACAAATTAGATTTTAAACCAAAGACTGTAGTAAGAGATATAAAGGGACACTATATCATACTTAGATCATGACTAACACCAGGGAAATAGAAACAATTATTAGAAATTATTACCAGCAACTATATGCCAACAAATTAAGCAATCTGGAAGAAATGGATACATTTCTGGAAACTTATGAACTACCAAGACTGAAACAGGAAGAAATGGACAACCTGAATAGACCATAACTAGTAACGAAATTGAAGTAGTAATCAACAACCTCCCAAAAAACAAGAGTCCAGGGCCAAATGGCTTCCCAGGGGAATTCTACCAAACATTTAAAGAAGAAATCATACCTATTCTACTGAAGATGTTCCAAAAAATAAAAATAGAAGGAAAACTTCCAAACTTATTCTATGAGGCCAGCGTGTCTCTGATCCCCAAACCAGACAAAGACCCCATCAGAAAGGAGAATTACAGACCAGCATCCCTGATGAATATGGATGCCAAAATACTCCACAAGATCTTAGCCAATAGGTTCCAACAGTAAATTAAAAAGATTATGCACCACGACCAGGTGTGATTTATTCCTGGGATGCAAGGGTGGTTCAACATTCTTGAATCAGTTGATGTGATAGAGCCCATTAATAAAGGAAAAGACAAGAACCATATGATCCTCTCAATTGATGCAAAAAAAGCATTTGACAAAATACAGAATTCTTTCCTGATTAAAACTCTTCAAAGTGTGGGGATAGAGGGAATATACCTCAATATCACAGAGCTGTGATCATCCAGACAGCATGGTACTGGCACAAAAACAAGCACATAGATCAATTGAATGGAGTAGTGAGATCAGAAATGGACCCTCAACTCTATGGTCAACTAATCTTCAACAGAGCAGGAAAGAATATGCAATGGAAAAAAAGACAGTCTCTTCAATAAATAGTGGTGGAAAAATTAGCCACACATTGAAGAATGAAACTGCATCATTCTCTTACAACATACACAACAATAAATGCGAAATGGATGAAAGACTTCAAGGTTAGACAAGAATCTATCAAAATCCTAGAGGAAAACACAGGCGGCAACCTCTTCGACCTTGGCCTCAACAAGTTCTTGCTAGACACGTCTCTAAAGGAAAGGGAAACAAAAGCAAAAATGAACTACTGGGACTTCATCAACATAAAAAGCTTTTGCACAGCAAAAGAACCAATCAGCAAAACTAAAAGGCAACCTATGGAATGAGAGAAAATATTTGCAAATGACGTTACAGATGGCTGGTATCCAAGATCTGTAAAGAACTTCTCAAACTCAACACCCAAAAAGCAAATAATCAAGAAATGAGTATAAGACATGAACAGACATTTCTCCAAAGAAGACATATAAATGGCCAATGGACACGTGAAAAAATGCTCCACATCACTTGCCATCAGGGAAATACAAATCAAAACCACAATGAGATACCACCTTACACCAGTTAGAATGGCAAAAATTAGCAAGACAAGAATCAACAAATGTTGGCAGAGATGTGAAGAAGGGGAACCCTCTTACATTGCTGGTGAGAATGCAAGCTGGTAGAGCCACTCTGGAAAACAGTATGGAGGTTCCTCAAGAAATTAAAAGTAGAGCTACTTTATGACCAACGTTTGCACTACTGGGTATTTACCCCAAGGACACAGATGTAGTGAAAAGAAGGGGCACCTGCACAACAGTGTTCATAGCAGCAATGTCCACAATAGCCAAACTGTGGAAGGAGCCAAAATGTCTCTCAACAGATGAATTGATACAGAATATGTTGTGTGTGTGTGTATATATATATATATATATATATTACTCAGCCATCAAAATGCATGAATACTTACCATTTACTTCAGTGTGTATGGACCTGGATGATATTATGTTATGTGAAATAAGTCAGTCAAAGAA
The DNA here is from genome assembly GCF_037043125.1 of Eumetopias jubatus. Classification (NCBI taxonomy): domain Eukaryota; kingdom Metazoa; phylum Chordata; class Mammalia; order Carnivora; family Otariidae; genus Eumetopias; species Eumetopias jubatus. The sequence continues at coordinate 81,847,106 of NW_028274817.1, forward strand.
AATTATCACATGGTTTCACTCATATGTGGAATATAAGAAACAGTGCAGAGGATCATAAGGGAAGAGAGGGAAACCTGAATGGGAAGAAATCAGAGGAAAACAAACCATGAGAGACTCAACTCTGGGAAACCAACTGAGGGTTGCTGATGGGGAGATGGGTTGGGGGATGAGGTATCTGGGTGATGGGCATTAAGTAGGGCACATGATGTGATGAGCACTCAGTTTTATACACAACTTTGGAATTATTGAACTCTTTTGAAATGTTGGGTAATTGAATTTAAATAAAAAATTAAATAAATAACTGAGGGGTTTAGGGGGGAAGTGGTGGGGGGATGGGTAGCCCAGTGATGGGTATTAAGGAGGGCACATATTGCATGGAGCACTCTATGTTATATGCAAACAGTGAATCATGAAACACTACATCAAAAACTAATGATGTACTATATGGTGAGTAACATAACATAATAAAATTAAATTAAATTTAAAAAGTAAATAAATTGGTTTTAAATAAAAGTTAATAGTTAACAAATATAAAAAGTATATATAAATACAATTTTTAGAAATTAATAAAAATTTAAAATAGAATTGGAAAAATTAAGAAAATAAATGAAAAATAATAATAAAGAATGAGAGTAAAGAAAGCTAGATTCTATTTCCCCTAGAGCTGAAGCTTGCAGCACTCTATGATTAGTATACTTGGTGTGAGCAAGTTGTTTATGCTTGCCTTCTGTGGTCGGGGCCTGTTGTGTTGATTCTCAGGTAGACTTGCCTTAGCAATGAATCATGGGTCACTACATCAAAAACTAATGATGTATGGTGACTAACATAACATAATAAAATAAAATTAAAAAAAAAGAAAAAAGGGAAATGTACCTCCAAGCCCAGGGTGCTGGGTTTGGTGTAAGCAGCTCTGGCCCTCACTAGGTGGCACTGTTTCGCTCCCTGAATTCTTTCAGTGCTGATGGGCATGATGAATATAGGGTTACCCACCTGTCTAGCCCTGGAACTGAAATTTCACACCCCCACTCTTCAGTGAGCCCTCACAGAAGAGCAATTAATCACTCTTGTGTCCCTGGTCTCCACCAGAATATCATGTTCACCTTGCCTGTGTCTGATCCCATCTATCTCAGGTGTGTGAGTGAGCTCCAAAACTCCAAACTTTAGAGACTCCCAGGGCACAGATCCATGCTGCTCCCCCAGGGTAGGATCTTGTCATCAGCAAGTCCATCCCAGGCAAAGTTTGCAGGACCACACAGCAGTTAGTTTGCAGTTCATTGCAAATCAGTTCAGAATCCTGGCACCAAGACCTGTTTCCCTTGGCCTGCCTCCCTGCCACTATTCCTGGGAACACTGCAGCCCTTTGGCACCACCCATTCTTCTTTTGACCCAGGGGATCTTCAGACCACCCTGTCACACTTGGGATTCTGCCCCAGTTTCCCACCTGAGCACCCCCAACCAGGCACATCCCCCATAGTAGCAGACTTTAAAAGTTCAGATTTTGTGCTCTGTTGCTTATAATACTTTGTGCAGCCTCCATAATCACATCCCCTCCCCGCTGCCATATCCACAGCTATATCTGCCCCAACTTCTGCACCTCTTACCTTCCAAAGAGTGGCTGCTTTTCTACTTGTAGACTTGCAGTTTTTGTTCTCTCAGACCTCCAATTGATTACTTGGGTGTTTAGAATGATTCGATAACTATCTAGCTGTGCTTGAGGGATGAGACAAGCTTAGAGTCCCTCAACTCTTCCACTATCTTAACTCCTCTCCTGGAATTCAATAATTTTTTAAGTAAAAAATCAAAGTCCTCACCCTGAGAAGTCAAACGTTATTGATAGTCGACAGTGTCTTCTGCAGGGCAGGATGGGCACTGGGAGGTAGAAGTTGCTCCCAATCTAAGCAAAATATGCATGTGAGAGGAAAAATGTGATCTAGGAGGCATTTGGGGTTAGTCATGCACCTCAGGATCAGTATGGCAAGGAATAATCTGTCTGAATCTCTTCCCTAATCATCCCACAACACTACCATAATCCTAGCAATGTTTCCAGAGGCTCCAAGAATGCAGTTTAGGGCAACTGTCTCTTACATTATCCTTCCTTCCTTCCTTAATTTAATCCCTGTTTCCCACCTACCCCAACTTTTACCACCCTGCCCCCTCCCATTTGGGATGCAGCAGTAAGACCCTATGGGGAATAACTAGGAGTAGCCACACTTAAATCTGTTCCTTCTCAACCTCTGCCTGTTTTTCCTTGAGCTCACAGTCAGACTTCCCAAAGACAACTGAGGTGAGGTGGAGCTCATCTGTCTTTTCCTGACTGATTTAAACAGTGATTACAAGGAAAGCTTCAGCTACGGCTGATCAAACTCCAGGAAGGGCCAAAGCAGGTGTTTCTCCTGAGCTTATCCTCATTGCCCTAACCCTTCCTCTGTCCATGTGCCATTGCCATCCAGTTCTAACACCTATCTTTTGCCTCTCTCTTCTTTATTTATATATTTTTCAATTTACTGAAATGTAACATGCATACCATATATTTAAGTCTTTTAAAATATTGTTCAGTATATTCAATGGTGTTTAGTATAGTCACAGTTATATAACCACTACTACTATCTAATTTTAGAAAATTTTTGTTACCACATGTTAGGTACAAATTAGGAGTCATTTCCAATTCCTTCCTCCCTCCAAACCCCGTGAACCAATAATCTACTTTCTGTCTCTATGTATTTGCCTGTTCTGCACATTTCATATGAATGGAATCATACAGTGTGTGGCCTTTTGTGACTGGCTTTTTTCACTTAGCATACTATTTACAAGGTTCATCCGTATTATAGCATATATAACTTCATCCCTTTTACTGCCAAAAAATATTCCATTATATGGATATGCCACATTTGATTTATGCATTTATCAGTTGATAGATATTTGGGTTGTTTAAACTTTTTAACTATTATGAATTATTTTTGTGAGGACACATTTTCATTTCTGTGTATATACTTAAGAGTGAAATGCGAGATCACATGGTAACTTTATGTTTAACATTTTGAGAAACAGTCAGACTGCTTTCCAAAGTTGGTGCACACTTTCTAATTCTTATCTGCGGTGAATTTAGTTTTCCTAGGAATTTTTCCATTTCATTTGGTTTATCTAATTTGTTGGCATGCAGATGTTGTTCATAATATTCCCTCATAATTCTTTCTATTTCTGCAAGTTCGATAGTAATGCCTGTTCTTTTATTCCTGATTTTAGTGATTAGAATCTTTTTTTCCCCCTTGGTCACTCACAATGTGTCAATTTTGCTGATCTTTTGAAAGAATCAATATTTGGGTTCATTAATTTTCTCCATACATTTTCTCTTCTCTATTTCATTTATATCTATTCTAGTCTTTTATATCCTTCCTTCTCTTGCTTTGGGTTTAGTGTGCTTTTCTTTTTCTATTTGTTTTAAGGTGAAAAGATAAGTTGTTGATCTCAGGCCTTTATCTCTTAATATAGGTATTACAACTATAACTTTCCTTCTAAGCACTGCTTTACTGTATCCCATGTGTTTTAGTGTGCTGTGTTTTCATTTACATTGATATTAAAGTATTTTTTCATTTTTTCTTATGATTTCTTGTTTGGTTTTTCAGAGGTGTGAAGTTATTTCTAATTAAAATCCATCGTGGTCATGAAACATACATAGTTTTATTTCAATTCTTTGAAATTATCGAGGTTCTTCAAAAAGATTTTATTTATTTATTTGACAGAGAGAGAGAGAGATAACAAGAGCAGGGAACATAAGCAGGGGGAGTGGGAGAGGGAGAAGCAGGCTTCCCACTGAGCAGGGAGCCCGATGTGGGGCTTGATCCCAGGACCCTGGGATCATGACCTGAGCTGAAGGCAGATGCATAATGACTGAGCCACCCAGGCACCTAGAAGTTATTGAGGCTTTTTATGGTCTAACATATGATCTATCATGATGAATGTCTCATGGGCACTTGAGAAGAAAGTGTTTTCTGCATTATTGGGTAAAGGATCCTATAGATTTCTGTAGGGCTAGTTGATTTATAGTGTTCCAGTTACTTGTTAATCTTCTGCCTACTTGCTCTATACATTAGTGAAAATGGGGTATTGAAGAATCTTTCTATTATTGTTGTATGGTCTATTTCTCCTTTCAATTGTTTTTGTTTCATGTATTTTGAGATTGTTCTGAGGTGCATATATGTTTACAATTGTTATCTTTTTGATGGATTGACCATTTTATCATAAAATATCCTTTTTTTGTCTTGAAAAACTGCTTTTGCCTTAAAGTTTATTTTGTCTGATGAATACCAACATCCAAGTTCCCATGTCACTGTGTGTATGTTATGTCTCTTTTCCATCATCTTTCAATTTATTAGTGTCGTTGAATCTAAAGTATGTTTCTTCCACACAGGATATCATTGGATTCTTGGATTCTGTTGTCCCTGCCGTTCATTTAGAGGTTCTAATCCATTTACATTTAATGTAACTACTGATAAAATAAGATTTACAATTGCCATTTGCTATTTGTTTTCTTTGTGCCTTGTCCTTTTTGTTCTTCTATTTCTCCATTACTGCTTTTTGGGGTGTGCTAAATATTTTCTAGTGAACAGTTTTAATTTTTTTTCTTACACTATTTTTGAGTCATTTTCTTATTGTTTCTGTGAGGATTACATTTAACAACCTAACTTTAAACAATCTAGAATGGATTAATACCCACTTCATTTCAATAGAATATTTTTCTCCAATAAAGCTCCATTTCTTCCCTTCTCCTTTGTGCTGTAACTGTCATACAGACTAATTTAAAAATTATCTGCCATCACCAGGTGTATGTGGGTGATAAATCACTGAATTTTATACCTGAAACTGGTGTTGAACTGTATGTTAAATAACTTCAATTTAGATAAAAACTTGAAGAAATTATCTGCCATGAACAGAGTTTTATAACAATTGCCTTATGTAGTTTTCTCTTACATCTGCCATGAACAAGTTTTATAACTATTGCTTTATGTAGTTGTCTTTTACATCATTTGGAGAAGGAAAAGTTTACAAATAAAAATACATTTTACTGTCTTTTATATATACCTATGTAATTACCTTTATTAGTGTTCTTTATTTTTTCATGCGGATTTGTATTACTTTCTGTGTCTACTTATCTCAACCTATAGAATTTCCTTTAGTATTTTTGTAGGGAAGATCTGATAAAGACAAATTCTCTTAATTTTTTTTTCATCTGGGAAGTCTTAATTTCTCCTTTGTTTTGAAGGATATTTTGTCTGGACATAGAATTCTTGGTTGACATATATTTTCTTTTAGCACTTGGAATATGTAATCCCACTGCCTTCTGCTTTCAATTGTTTCTCATAAAAGTCAGCTGCTAATTTTATAGGGATCCCTTTTATATCACAAGTTCTTTTTTTTTTTTTCTTGCTGTTTTCAAGATGCTCTCTTTTTCTTTATCTTTTGACGGTTTTAATATGATTTGCCTCACTCTGGATTCCTTGGAGTTTATCCTACTTGGTGTTTGTTGTCTTTCTTAGTTTTACAGATGTTTTTCATCAAATTTGGGAAGTCTTTGGTCATTTTTAATCAACTATTCTTTCTGTCCTATTCTTTGCTTCTGAGTCTTCCCCTTATAAGCATATTTGTATGTTCGATGATGTCCTGCAAGTTTCTGAGGCTCTATTCACTTTTCTTCAGTCTTTCTTCTTGTTTCTCAGACTGAGTAATTTCAATTGACTTATATATTGGTTTCCTATGGCTGTTGTAACAAGTTACCACAAATTTTGTGACTTAATTACAAAAATTTACTGTTTAACAGCTTTGGCCAAAAACTGAAATAAGGGTGTCATCGGTGCCATTCTCCTTCTAGAGGTTCTAAGGGAACACCCATTTCTTGTCCTTTCCAGCTTCTGGTGGCTGCCAAGCATTCCTTGGCTTCAGACTGTAGCACTGCAATCTCTGCTTCCATCTTCACATCTTCTGTGTGTGTATGTGTGTGTTTGTGTGTGGTTGTGTGTGTGTATGTGCAATCTCCCTCTAAAATCTCTCTTATAAGGACATTGCAATGGCATTTAGAGCTCAACAGGATATTCTAATCTCAAGATCCTAAACTTAATCACATCTGCAAAGACTCATTTTCCAAATAATGTAACAGTTACAGGTTCCAGGGATTAGAACATGGACACATCTTTGGGAGCCATTATTAACAATCCACACCTATCTTCAAGTTCACTGATTCATTTCTCTGTCAGCTCAAAGCTGTTATTGGTTGAGTTTTGCATTTTGGTTATTGCACTTTTCAACTCAAGAAAATATATTTTGCACCTTAAAATTTTTCAGTCTCCTTATTGATATTCTTTATTTGGTGAAACATTGTTCACATAATTTCCTTAATAATTCCTTTAGGTCGGGCTTCCTGTAGTATTTTGAACATATATCTTATTTGAAGTCTTTTTCTATTAAACCCAGTATCAGAGAATTGTCCTCAGGGACAATTTCTATTAACTTCTTTTTCCCCCTAGGTATGGGCTATATTTTCTTTGCCTTTATCACTTTTTTGTTGTTGTTGAAAACTGAACATTTTGCATGATATAATATGGCAACTCTAGATATCAGAATCCTTTCACCCCTCAGGATTTGTTGCTTTTGCTGTTTTGCTGTCATTATTATTGATGTTATAATTTTTCTTTGTTTAGTGAGTTTCCTTGACTAATTCTGTACAGTTTGTATTCACAGTTATATGAAGGCACTGTAGTTTCTGCTCAGTTAGCTTAGTGGTCAGCTAAGGATTGAACAGAGATTTCCTTAAATTCTCTGAACCAGTAAGCTTGTCAGCCTTTACTGTGGGCCTCTTTGTGTGCCTTGGGGCACACCTTCAATGTTCTGGCAAACAAGTGACAACACAGTCTTAGCCTTCACTTCCTGCTTATGCAGAGCCTCAAGGACAGCCAAGGGTGACAGCTTATGGTCTCTTCTTTCCTGGACACACATACAGGCCTGCACATGTACATGTCCTTCTAAATGCCTAGGAATATATTGGAGTTTTTCAAAGTCCACTATAGGCATCTCATTACACAAATTTTCTTATTTTGGCCAACCTTTTATTTGACCTAACTAGTATCACTGCCTCAGGCATCAGCAATATTAAAAAAGTGCCAGTGATTGATTTGAACAAATGCCTTGGGGATAGAACTTTGCCTACTGAGCAGAGGTTCTGAGTCAGGTAAAATAATGGCAAGCTCTATGAATGGTGATTTTCTAAGGAAAATCCTGACATGTAAAATGACAACTTTCTGAGGATGGGCCTTATTGAGGAATTCCAGACTCACTCTACTAAACTGCTTGCTTTCATAGCTACCATGTTTGTGATGCTGCTAGTTTTCAAGGCTACCAAGGAGAACATGACTGTGTGCCCTGGAAAGGGTATAGTCTGATCAAATGATTTCAAAAGACTTGTTTCTTTTTACCTTTTTTAAAAAGTAGGCTCCACGCCCAACATGGAGTCCAACCCAGGGCTCAAACTCATGACACTGAGATCAAGACCTGAGCTGAAATCAAGAGTTTGATGCTTAACCAACTGAGCCATCCAGATGCCCCTCAAAAGATTTGTTTCTTAAAGAACTTCAATCCAGGGTGCCTGGGTGGCTCGGTCAGTTAGTGTCTGCCTTCAGCTCAGGTCATGATCCCAGGATCCTGGGATTGAGTCCTGCATCAGGCTCTCTGCTCGGCAGGGAATCTGCTTCTCCCTCTGCCCCTCCCCCCAACATGTGCTTGTTCTCACTCTCTCAAAAATAAATACATAAAATCATAAAAAAAACTTTAATCCACAGAGGTGTTGGCAGAACATCACCAAAGATTATGGGAACGGCAAGGTCATAATTAACTTATCCACTTTCTCAAATATGGTGAGCTACCTGGGATATTCCATCAAGATCGGACATGCACCAAACTGCACCAAAGAAGGGATCAGAGCTCCACAGAGTATCTCTACATACAGGAGAATTGTCCAAGCAGGGCTTACAGAAATGGAATTTCCCATTGAAAATACAACCTAATCTCTTTCCCTTTCACCAAATCCACTCACCAGTGTATGATGACCTTGAGTTAAGTGTGCAGTGTGTGTGTGTGTGTATCTCTGTGTATCTGTGAGCAAAATTTTCAGATGAAATTATCATTGGGTAAGTATGAAATTACGTTTCCATAGGAAATTCAGCCTGCACTTTGTTGCTATTTGGCAAAATAAAAGATAATATTTAACTTTCCTTTGGCACAAGTGGGTGATGTGATAGCCAGTAGCAGTAGAAGCTGTTTTCAGCCAAGGAAGTCTGCTACATAGAAGAGATTGCTGATGGATTCTATATAGATTCAGAGGGCAGAACAAGAAGGACTCATAACAAACTCAGAAAAAGCTACCAGAATATTTCAGTTCATCTTAAGAATATAGCTTCTGAGGAGTTAAGATGGCAGAGGTGTAGTTGACCCTAATTTTGTCTGGTCCCTGGAATTCAGCTAGATATTTATTAAATTCTGAACATCTGCAAAATCAATTGGAGATCTGAGAAAAGAATTGTTACAATTCTACAAATAGGAAAATGACCACTTTTTACAAGGTAGGAAGTGCAGAGATGTGAATCCGAGGTAATATTCAGAAGATAAACCATGGAGGGAAAGAAGCCTGCTTAAGGAGGATACAAGAAAGTATTATAAGCAGCAGAGTGCAAAATCAGAACTTTTAGAAGTCTGCTGCCGTTGGGGATGTCCCTGGCATAAAGGTGCTCAGGTGGCAAAGTGGGCCAGAATCCCATGTGGGACAGCATGGCCTCAGGATCCCTGCGGTCACAAAAAGAATGGGGAAGCCTGAGTGCAGCAGAATTCCCAGGCATCGGATTGGGGAAACCAGTTGAAAAGATCCAGTCTAAGTGTAGGCTTTCTGCCCGCTATTGCCATAAACTGCAAACTGCTGCACAGTCACACAACCACTCTCCCAGCAGGGGCCCAGCCAAAGGCAGAAGTATGGTGAGGATGCCTTCCATTCCTGGGAAGGAATGAAATGGGTTCAGGCCAAAGGAGTCTGAAAAGTTTGGAGGCTGGAAACTGGGTTGTGTGCCTGAGAGAAAAATGCTCAGTCACAAGTGGTTTTTTTTTTTAAGATTTTATTTATTTGTGAGATAATTTTTTTGACAGCTTTGATTCATGTTTAATGAAAAATAAGTTACATGAATAGAAATGGACATAAAACAAAGAGATCTACTTGGGGAAATATGGTGATAGGTGGAACAAGGGAAAAATCATTTTATTCCTGAATTTATTCATATATTCCTATTCGTTATTACTGATCCAAAATATCTCCTTAAATCCAAAACAAAGTCATAGTTTTAGTTTTACTGCTGTTTACATGGGAACTCACCAAAGTAATGTCCAAACAATACTTTTCCATGCCCCCCATACCCCCAGAACACACACAAGCAAAGGCAGAGATGTTTACTGGCTGGTAACATGGCGTGAAAGAAATGCAGCCTTATCAGCTTTTTATTACAACAGCAAGTTGGCACTGGCATGATGGAAACTTGGGAGACAAGAGTGATTGCTTTTCTGTGAGAGCTCACTGAAGAGTGAGGGGAGTGAAATTTCAGCTCCTGGGCTAGAGATCGAGATGTTGCCTTGTCACCACCCCTCCCAACAGTGTTGAAAACTTTCAGAGAGCAAAACAGCACCACACAGTGCAATCTGGAGACACTTACACTGAGCCTGGCCCTCTGGCAAGGGAGGGGCAATTCTACCCTGGCAAAAACACCTGAGATTCAGTGCAACAAGTCCCTCCCCCAGGGACAATTCACTAGCATCAACTTTACTGATCATAAGAACTGCAAACCTTCAGCACTTGGGAAAAAAGTATATAGCATTTGAAGTTTTTATTATTATTATTATTATTATTATTATGCAGTAGTCTCTCAGTTTTATTTTTTTCAGCTATTTCTCAATTCTTAATTCTTTAAAATTTTTATCCTTATATGTTATATATATACTTTTTTATTTTTGGTTTCCATTCATTCTATTTTAATGTATTGTTGTACATATATTTCTTTCTTTCCTATTTTGGAATCCAGTTTCTTTTAACAAACAGAGCAAAATACACCCAGGATCTAGTTTGTTGTTTTGTTCTGTTTTACTTCTTGTTTGACTTTTAAAAATTTTGTTTTCTTTTGGTTTGTTTTGTTTCTAATTTTCTGTTGTTATTTTTGTCTTTTTTCTCTCCTTCATCTATTCATTTCTGGACATAATGATGAGATGGAAAAACTTACCAAAAAAAAAAGAAAGAAAGAACAGGAAGCAGTCCTCACTGCCAGGGATTTAATCAACATGGATAGAAGATGTCTGAATTAGAATTAAAAAAAAGATTATAAGGATACTAGCTGGGCTTGAAAACACATAGAAGACACTGGAGAATCCCTTGTGTAGGAAGAAAATAACTAAAATCTAATCAGGCCAAAATTAATAATGCTTTTACTGAAATGCAATCACAAATGAAGGCCCTAATAGCAAGGAGAAGAAAGACAGAAGAGAGAGTCACTGATATAGAAGATAATATGATGGAAAATAAAGAAGCTGTAAAGAACAGAGAAAGACCACTAATGGATCATGAAGGGAGACTTCAAGAACTCAGCAATTCCATAAAGCAAATAATAGGGGTCCCAGAAGATGAAGAGTGAGAGAGAGGGACAGAAGGTTTATTTGAACAATTTATAGGTGAGAAGTTCCCTAATCTAGAGAAGGAAACAGGCATTCAAGTGCAGCAGGCACAGAAAACCTCCCTCAAAATAAATAAAAATAAATCGACATCTCAATACATAGTAAGATCTGAACAGACCCATAACAAGCAAGGGAATTGAAGCAGTAATTAAAAACCTACCAAAGGGACACCTGGGTGACTCAGATGGTTAAGCGTGACTTTATCTTAGTGAAAATCCTAAAAGCATCTTGGGACAAGAGGTCTTAAACCTACAAGTATAGAACATGACACTGGCATCAGACCTGTACATAGAGGCACGGCAGGCCAGAAAGGACTGGCATGATATATTCAACATAATAAATGAGAAACATATGTAGCTAAGAAAACTTTATTCAGCAAGGCTGTCATTCAAAATAGAAGGAGAGATTAAGAGTTTCCAGAACAAACAAAAACTAAAGGAATTTATGAACAATAAACCACCTGTCAAGAAATATTACAGGGAGCCAAGAGAGAGAGAGCCCCAAAGTAACAAAGACCAGAAAGGAAAAGACAAAATGTAAACGAAGAGCAACTTTACAGGTAACACAATGGAAATAAATTTGTATCAGTCAATAATCAGTCTGAATGTAAATGGACTAAAGTCTCCAATCAAAAGATATAGGGTATTGGGATGCCTGGGTGGCTCAGTCAGTCAGGCCATGATCCTAGGGTCCTGGTTCGAGTCCCGCATTGGGCTCCCTGTTTGGTGGGAAGCCTACTTCTTCCTCTTCTCCCTGCTCGTGCTCTCTCTCACTATCTCTGTCTGTCTCTCTCTCAAATAAATAATAAATAAAATCTTTAAAAATATATAAAAATAGTAAATAAATAAATAAATAAATAAATAATAAAGATATAGGTGTATCAGACTGGATAAAAAAATAAGACTAATCTATATGCTATCTAGAAGATACTCATTATAGACAAAAAGGCACCACCAGATTGAAAATGAGGGTGTGGAGAACCATTAAAAGTGCTAATGGACCTCAAAAGAAAGTTAAGGTAGCAATCCTCATATCACACAAATTAGATTTTAAACCAAAGACTGTGGTATGGGATGAAGAGGGACTCTATATCATACTTAAAGGTCTATCCAACAAGAAGATCAAACAATTATACATATTTATGGTCCTAACATGGGAGCAGCCAATTATATCAACAAATTAATAAGAAAATTAAAGAAACACATTGATAAAAATACAATATTAGCAGGGGACTTGAACACCCCACTCAGAGCAATGGACAGATCATCTAAGCAAAAGATCAACAAAGAAACAAGGGATTTGAATGACACACTGGACCAGATGGACTTCACAGATATATACAGAGCATTTGATCCTAAAGCAACAGAATACACATTCTTCTCGAGACCACAGAGAACATGCTACAGAATAAATAACATACTGGGTCACAAATCAGGTCTCAATCAATACCAAAAGACTATTATTATTCCCTGCATATTTTCAGACCACAATGCCTTGAAACTTGAACTCAATCACAAGAGGAAATTGGAAAGAACATAAGCACTTGGAGGCTAAAAAGCATCCTACTAAAGAAAGAATGGGTCAACCAGAAAATTAAAGAAGAACGTAAAAAATTCATGGAAACGAAATGAAAATACAGCTGTTCAAAACCTTTGGGATAGAGCAAAGACAGTCCTAAGAGGGAAGTACATTGCAATACAAGCCTCTCTCAAATACAGAAGCTAAACTTACACCTAAGAAGCTGGAGAAAGAATAACAAATAAAGCCTAAGTCAAGCAGGAGAAGAGAAAGTATATTAGTTAGAGGAGAAATCAATGAAATAGAAACCAGAACAGTAGAACAGAATAAGGAAACTAGAAGCTGGTTCTCTGAACAAATTAGGATTGATAAACCCCTAGAAAAAGTTTTCAAAAAGAAAAGAGAAAGGACTCAAATTAATAAAATCATGAACGAAAGAGGAGAGATCACAACCAACACCAAATAAATAGAATCAATTTTAAGAGCATATTATGAGCAAATATATGCCAAAAATTAGGCAATTTGGAAGAAATTGATGCATTTTTGGAAACTTATAAACTACCAACTTTGAAACAGGAAGAAATAGAAGATCTGAACAGACCCATAACAAGCAAGGGAATTGAAGCAGTAATTAAAAACCTACCAAAGGGACGCCTGGGTGGCTCAGATGGTTAAACATCTGCTTTTGGCTCAGGTCATGATCCCAGGGGGGTCAATCCCAATGGGATTGAGTCCCGCATTGGGCTCCTTGCTCAGCAGTGAGCCTGCTTCTCCCTCTGCCTGCTGCTACCCCTGCTTGTGCGTGCTCTCTCTCTGGCATATACATAAAATCTTAAAAATAAATAAATAAATAAAAATAAAAAATAAAAACCTACCAAAAAAACAAGAGCCCAGGGCCAGATGGCTTCCCAGGGGAATTCTACCAAGCATTTAAAGAAGAAATAATATCTATTCTACTGAAGCTGTTTCCAAAATAGAAATGGAAAGAGAACTTCCAAACTCGTCTATGAGGCCAGAATTATCTTGATCCCAAAACCAGACCAAGACTCCATCAAAAAGAAGAATTACAGACCAATATCTATGATGAACATGGATGCCAAAATTCTCACCAAGTTACTAGCCAGTAGGATCTGATAGTGCATTAAAAGGATTATTCATCATGACCAAATGGGATGTATTCCTGGGATGGAAGGGTGGTTCAACATTTGCAAATAAATCAACGTGATACATCACATTAATAAAAGAAAGAACAAGAAGCATATGAATCTCTCAATTGATGCAGAAAAAGTATTTGACAAAATACAGCATCCTTTCTTGATTAAAACTCTCCACAGTGTAGGGATAGAGGGAACATACCTCAATATCATAAAAAGTATCTGTGAAAAGCCCACAGTGGATATTGTTCTCAATGGGGAAAAACTGAGAACTTTTCCCTTAAGGTTAGGTACAAAAAAAGGGATGCCCACTCTCACCACTCTTGTCCAACATAGTACTGGATGTCCTATCATACAACAATCATCCAACAAAAAGAAATAAAAGGCATTCAAATTTGCAAAGAAGTCAAACTCTCTCTCTTTGAAGATGACATGATATTTTATGTGGAAAACCCAAAGACTCCACCACAAAATTGCTAGAACTCATACAAAAATCCTGCAATGTGGCAGGATATAAAATCAATGCACACAAATCAGTTGCATTTCTATGTACTGCAATGAAACAGAAGAAAGAGAAATTAAGGAATCGATCCCATTTACAATTGAACAAAAAACCATAAGATACCTAGGAATAAACCTAACCGAAGAGGTAAAGGATGTATACTCCAAAAACTAGAGAACACTTATGAAAGAAATTCAGGAAGAAACAAAGAAATGGAAAAACATTACATGTTAAGGGATTGGAAGAAAAATATGTTAAAATATCTATGCTACCCAGAGCAATCCACACATTCAATGCAATCCTTATCAAAATAACATCAACATTTTTCACAGAGCTGGAACAAAGAATTCTAAAATTTGGATGGAATCAGAAAAGACCGGAATAGCCAGAGGAATGTTGAAAAAGAAAAACAATGCTGGCGGCATCACAATGACTGACTTCAAACTATATTACAAAGCTGTGATCATCAAGACAGCATGGTACTCGCACAAAAACAAGCACATAGATCAATGGAACAGAATAGAGAGCCCAGAAATGGACCCTCAACTCTATGGTCAACTAATCTTTGACAAAAAAGGAAAGAATATCCAATGGAAAAAAAGACAGTTTCTTCAACAAATGGTGTTGGGGAAACTGGACATCCACATGCAGAAGAATAAAACTGGACCATTCTCTTACACCATACAGAAAAATAAACTCTAAATGGATGGAAGACCTAAAAGTGAGGCAGGAATCCATCAAAATCCTAGAGAACACAGGCGGTAACTTCTTCAACATCAGCCACAGCAACTTCTTCCAAGACACACATCTAAAGGTAAGGGAAACAAAAGCAAAAATGAACTATTGGGACTTCATCAAGATAAAAAACTTCTGCGGAACAAAGGAAACAATCAACAAAACTTAAAGGCAACTTATGGAACTGGAGAAAATATTTGCAAATGACATAACAGATAAAGGGCTGATATCCAAGATTTATAAAGAACGTCTCAAACTCAACACCCCAAAACCAAATAATCCAGTCATGAAATGGGCAGAAGACATGAACAGAGAGTTCTCCAAAGAAGACATATAAATGGCCAACAGACACACGAAAAAATGTTCCACGTCACCTGCCATCAGGGAAATACAAATCAAGACCACAATGAGATACAACCTTACACCAGTTAAAGTGGCTAAAATTAACAAGACAGGGAACAACAAATGTTGCTGAGGATCTGGAGAAAGGGGAACTCTCTTACACTGTTAAGGGGAATGCAAGCTGGCAAAGCCACTCTGGAAAACAGTGTGGAGGTTCCTCAAGAAGTTAAAAATAGAGCTACCCTAGGACCCAGCAATTGTACTACTGGGTATTTACCCCAAAGATACAGATGAGTGAAAAGAAGGGGCACATGCACCCCAATGTTCATAGCACCAATGTCCACAATAGCCAAATTGTGGAAGGAGCCAAGATGTCCTTCGACAGATGAATGGATAAAGAAGCTGTGGTTCATATATACAATGGAATATTAGTCATTAGAAAGGATGAGTACCTACCATTTGCATCACCATGGATGGAACTGGAGGGTATCACGCTGAGTCAAGCAGAGAAAGACAATGATCATATGGTTTCACTCATATGTTGACTATAAGGAATAGTGCAGAGGACAATAGGGGAAGGGAGGGAATACTGAATGGGAAAAATCAGAGAGGGAAACAAACAATGGGAGACTCTTGACTCTGGGAAACAAACTGAGGGTTGTGTAAATGGAGATGGGTGGCAGAATGGGGTAACTGGGTGATGGGTGTTAAGAGGGCAGGTGAGGTTATGAGCACTGGGTGTTTCACGCAACTGATGAATTATTGAACATTATATAAAAACTAATGATATATGTTCGCTAATTGAATTCAAATTAAAAAAACTCTCTCAAAATACCATCATCATTTTTCACAGAGCTGGAATAAACAATCATATAATTTGTATGGAAACAGAAAAGACTCTGAATAAGAAAAGTAATGTTGAAAAGGAAAACCAAAGCTGGACGCATCAGAATTCCCCACTTCAAGCTGTGTATCAAAGCTGTAATCATAAAGAGTGTATGGTACTGGGATAAAGACTGACCCATAGATCAATGGAATATAATTGATAACCCAGACATGGACCCTGAACTCTACGGTGAACTAATCTTTGAGAAGGCAAGAAAGAATATCCAATGGAAAAAAGACAGTCTCTTCAACAAATGGTGCTGTGAAAATTAGCCACACACAGAAGAATGAAACTAGACCATTGTACACCATACAGCAAAATAAACTCAAAATGGATTAATGAATTAAATGTGAGACAGTAATCCATCAAAATCCTAGAGAAGAACATGGGCAGCAACCTCTTTGACCTCCACTGGAGCAATTTTTTGCTAGACATGTCTCAAAATTCAAGAGAAACAAAAGGAAAAATGAACTATTGGGACTTCATCTAAATAAAAAGCTTTTGCACAGCAAAGAAACAATCAACAAAACTAAAAGGCAACCTATGGAATAGGAGAAGTTATTTACAAATGATATATCAGATAAAGAGTTAGTATCCAAGATCTGTAAAGAACTTATAAAACTCAACACCCCAAAAACAAATAATCCAGTCAAAAAATGGGCAGAAGACATGAATAGACATTTTTCCAAAGAAGACATACAGATGGCCAACAGACACATGAAAAAATGGTCAATATCTCTCCACATCAGGGTAATCCAAGTCAAAACCACAATGAGATACTACCTCACACCAATCAGAATTGCTAAAGTTAAGAACTCAGGAAACAACAGATGTTGATGAGGATGGGGAGAAAGGAGATCCCTCTTACAGTTTTTTGGGAATGTAAACTGGTACAGCCACTTTGTAAAACAGTAGAGATGTTCTTCAAAAAGTTAAAAATGGAGCTATACCAAGACCCAGCAAATGCAGTACTAGGTATTTATCCAAAGGATAGAATCATAGTAATTCAAAGGGGCACCTGCCCCCCCAGTGTTTATAGCAGCAATGTCCACAATAGCCAAAATATGGAAATTGCCCAGTTGTCTATTGACAGATGAATGGATAAAGATGTTTTATATATATATATATATATATATATATATATATATGGAATGTTACTCAGCCATCAAAAAAAAAATGAAATCTTGCCATTTGCATGGACATCAGTGGAAGTAGAGGGTATTATGCTAAACAAAATAAGTCAGTCAGAGAAAGACACATATCACATGATTTCACTCATATGTGAAATTTCAGAAACAAAACAGATTAACACAGGGGAAAGGAAGGAAAAATAAAATAAGATGAAAATAGAGAGGAAGCCAAACTGTAAGAGATGCTGAACTCTAGGAAACAGACTGAGGGTTGCTGGAGGAGAGGTTGGTGGGGGGAAGGCATAACTGGTGATGGGCATTAAGGAGGGTGTTGATATAATGAACCCTGGGTGTTATAGGCATCTGATGAATCACTAAATTCTACCCCTGAAACCAAGAATACAGTATACGTAACTAAATTGAATTTAAATAATTTATATTTTAAAAAAAGAATAGTTAAAATTAACAACTGAGGAAAAAACAGATGTTGGCAAGGATGTGGAGAATGGAGAACACTCTTACACTGTTGTGAAGAATGCAAACTGGTGCAGCCACTCTGGAAAACAGTATGGAGGTTCCTCAGAAAGGTAAATTGGAACTACTGTATGACCCACAAGTTGCACTACCTGGTATTTATCCAAAGGATACAAAAGTAGTGATTCAAAGAGGCAAATGCACCACAACCTTTATAGCAGCACTATCCACAGTAGCCAAAATATGGAAACAGCACAAATGTCCACCAATTGTTGAATGGATAAAGAAGGTGTGGTACATATATAATGGAATATTAGTCAGCCATAAAAAGAAGGAAATCTTGCCATTTGTAATGACATGAATGGAACTAGAGTGTATTATGCTAATCAAAATAAGTCAGAGAAAGACAAATACCATATGATTTCACTCATATGTGGAATTTAAGAAACAAAACAGATCAAAATAGGGGAAAGGAAGGAAAAATAAAATAAAATTAGAGAGGGAGGCAAATCATAAGAGACTCAAGTATAGGGAAGAAACTCATGGTTGCTGGAGTGGTTATGGGTCAGGGGATGTAGTAAATGGGTGATAAGCAATAAGGAGGGCACTTGTAATGAACACTGGGTGTTACACACAAGTGATAAATCACTAAATTCTACCCCTGAAACTAATACTACACTCTATGTTAATTAACTTGAATTTAAGTCAAATCTTGAAATTAAAAAAAAATGAAATATGGAAGGAAAACATAAAACTTCAAATTAAAAATAAATTCATCCCCACTGTGTCAAAAATGTAAAGAGGTCCCCAGACTGGGTCATTCCAAGATTGGAAGACGTGAGTTCTAGTTATGGCTCTAGTTGCTCTTAACTTGCTTTGTGCCTTTGATGAAGTCAGTTCCCCTCTCTGGGTCTCATCTTTAAAATGTGGATGATAATAATACATGCAGTACTAACAGTACAGGGTATTAACATAAGCATCAAATGAGAATATTGAAAAGGTGCTTGAAGTGTAAATGATTTTACCAGTGCAGTTAACTTCCTTTACTCTCCTCCTCCTCAATCTTTTCTTTTTTCTCCTTTTTAAAAAAGATTTTGTTTATTTATCTGAGAGTGAGAAAGAGAGAGAGAGATCATGAGCAGGGGGGAAGTGCAGAGGGAGCAGGGAGTCTGATTTGGTACTTAATCCCAGGACTCTGGGATCATGACCTGAGCCAAAGGCAGACACTTAACCGATTGAGCCACTCAGATGTCTCCAAACTTGTACATCCCCATTGTCTTATTTCACTCTGTTTTTATTCCTTCTCTTTCCTTCTTTTCCTTTAAGCAGGTCTCAGACTTCCTGCCAGCAGTGTAGTTAGGCAGAAGGAACACAGCCTTAGAGGAAAAGGGACCTGGGTCTGACTCCTGGCTGCGCCTTTTTCTTAGTTGTTGGGCAATTACTTTAACTCTTTGAGCCAGTTTTATCATTTATAAAATAGGCACAAATAACACCTTCCTTGCAAGGTTGTTGGAAAATGTGGTAGATCGTCTGCAAATATGGCCAACAATTCCTCCCATCTCTGACAAGCATGTAGCCCTTCCCATTAGGATATTCTCCACTTCTTAAATTTGGGCTAACTGTGTGACTTGTTTAGACCAATAGAGTACAGCAGCAGTGTTGCTATATCACTCCTGGTCTTATGCCACAAAAGGCTTTGTTTTTTATCCTTTGGAAGCCTGTCATCATGTAAAAAATATCTGACTACTCTACTGAGATGAGAGGGCAAGTGGAGGAGAGGCTGTGGAGGATAAAATACTAACAAAGGAGGTGGGAAGCCCAGGCAGCCCAGCTGAGGTGCCAGATATGAGAGTGCAGACATCATGGATCCTCCTTGCCAAGCTGTCTGAGGCAACACCACATGGAATGTAGATAAGCTATTCCCAGCAAGTCTTGTACAAATTGCAGGTCATGAGCAAATAAATTGTTGTTTTAAGCCACTAAGTTTTGGGGTGGTTTGTTTCACAACAATAGATAAATGAACCAAAGAAACTAAATGAGGTAGTAGCACCCCACCCAGTGGTTAGCAGGTGTAGGTGCTCAACACATGACTGTTCCTTCCCATTCAGAAGTGTCTCTGGGAAATGGCTGATCTAGTTAGTGGTGCTACAACTGACATTTAGAATTGACAAATCTGACCTCCAGTGTGCAAGGATGCAGAGCAATAACCACTCCTCATATACTTACAGGGACCTACTGAGGCCTATACAGATTAAGATGTACCCTAAGTCACATAGCTGAGTGTCCTCCCTTTGCCCACAGTTAGCCTGGGCCACCTCAAAAGCAGGCTTGTAGATGAACAAAGTCTCGGGTAATGAAGTAATGTCAGGTAAGAAAAATAGTATTTCTTTGACCAGTCATTCAATCTACTTGAAGGAAATTTACACTTACTGAGTGCTTACTGTGTACCTAGCATTACTTACAATAGCCTCAGAAGAAGGTATTATTATTTTCCCCATTTTCCAGATGAGGACACTGAGGCACAGAGGTATTTTTGTCAGCTATTGGGTTACTGGGAAGCACTGGGACTATTTAATGTACAGGATGTTAACTAGGAAGGTCTTGGGATTAACACTTGTAGAGGAGAAGCATTAGAGGAGGCAGGGTTGAGCAGAGGGTGCTGATGAACTGCAGTGCAGTCTTAATGGAAACCTCAGTCCACCCTATAGAGAGCTCTGAAACTAGGATGGTCTTTCACTGTTGTTCCCTATTGTATTTCTATAGGGAACTAGGCCTTTGTATTCCTGCAACACTCACTGGATTCCTAGTCCCTAATTTCTAGTTTAGAGTTACTTCAACTACTCCATCATTAAACCATCCCAAAAGGGAGAAAGGCTTAAAGAAAAAAAATGATTATAGAGAAAAGTAGAAAAAAATGGGCTCAAGAACCAAATCTGGATTCAAATCTTGAAATTTCTCTTACCAGTTATTTAACTCTGGGAAAGTTATTTAATTTCTCTGAGCTTTGTTTTACCTTTTTGGAAAATGTAATAAAAATACTTAGCTTAAAAGATTGTTTTGAAAATCAAATACAATCATGTACATAAAGCATCTTGCAGAGACCTGGCACAGAGTAATTACTGAATAAATGGCAATTATAATAATAATAAATTACTGTGCACTGGTATGTTTGGTTTCCTCATTTGTAGGGTTGAGTGAATTAAAGTGAAGAGCTACCCAGGAGGGGAAAAATCACTATATCTTTTCTATTACTTGGTACTTATAGGCACTCATCAGCATTCACTCCAGTGAACAAATGTTTATTTAAAAGAATTTGTACAGACATAACACTCTCACTTTCAAAGAGCAGAGGAACTTTTTATATTGTGAATAAAAAACACTGTGGCAAATTAAAACTACAGTTAAGAAAAGAAGGGAAAATATCCCCTTTCCCCAGCCAGGGACTGAGACTTGGATCTAAAGCCAACCCCCATCTCTGTCCTTTAAGTCTAAGAGTGACTTGACTAGAGATCTGATTTTGGTAGAGAGGAGGGTAGAGAGTATGAGGGTAGAGAGGAGGGCCTGGGGAATCCAGTGCCTTTTCTTCTCTAAAGGAAGGCCATCAACAGAATCTATAGGAAAGGGGGTGGCTAGCAGCTGACCTGAGCTGAGGCTACCTTATAGAAGAGGGTGGACCCAAGAGAGGGAGAGATGAATGGAGGGGAAGTCCACACTCTTACATATGTAAAATGGTTGGCATTCACTTGACTCTCAACTCATGCCTCTAACCCCTAAGAAATATCATTGAGTAAGTGCCAGAATAATGGTTTGGAACAAAAATAGTTTTGGACACTTGGCAACACAGATGTCAGCCTGGGGCTCCTCTCATCCTAAGGTTAGCCCCTACAGTAGAGCCCAATGATTTAGGCAGCAAGTTATTTAGGATTTGTGGACTGGGTGTGGCTCTCTGATTTCACTGTGGGGAACTTCTGCCACTGATTTGAAAAATGAGAGTTATGGGAAAGGCCTGCAGGTCTCAGGATCTCTAGACACACAACCTGTACCTGAGAACTTTAGCATATCTGGGAGATTGGCATGGGAGTGAACTCCATAATAACAGCCAGGCCTCCCAAATGAAGATGAAAAGGAGGGCTTGTCCAACTTACCTCTGGCCCTTGCTTAGATGAGATGAAATTAAGGGGCACGTGGGGAAGATATATACACCAAGTTTACTGGAAAGTCCAGCAAGAAGACTGTTGTCCCTTCAGAGCCTAAGGCAAAAGTACAGGGAGGGGGCACACTGGAGCTTTCACCTGAAACAAGGGCCTCCTCTAGCCCTCAGCCCTTAGGCCCCAGGCATTAGACACAAGAGGCAGAGAATCACATCTGGGCCTTCTGCCCTTTCTTCAGCTTCAAACAAGGGCAGGGGTTGAAATGTGGGTGGGAGAGAAGGGATCATCGGATACACTGTCATTAGCACCTGAACCATATCTCTTCTTAAGTCAGAAACCCCAAGAGAAGAAAGAAATAAGAGCAAAGTGAGAGGGGTTGTGCTTCCATCACATTAAATAGGAAACTCAGTAGAGGTGGGGTAGGGTGGTTTCAAATCAGGACATTAATCACTCTGGCCAAGGGGAGAGGTTATGAGTAGCAGAGCTCCATGTGTTCTCCATCTCTTCATTCATCCTGCTTCCGTTTTGGCTTTTTGGGGTTCCGGGACCGACTCTTGGCTTTGCACAGAGGACATATAGGTGCATTCCGATGAATTTGCTGATGACATGATAAGCAGGCCTGGTGGGAGGACACAGGACAAAGAAAGTTAGTGATCAGATTCTTCTAGCCTATGGTTCAGCCTTCTGATCCCCAAGGGTCCAGAAAGCAATTGTGATTTCTCAACAGGAAGAGGTTACTAGTACTTCTCAACAAGTAGAGAGATCAGTGCCAGATGTAAGGGAAGTAAAGGCTATAAGGGGATGAGGGTCAAAGAGGGTTATTGAGGAAAAATATCCAGAATTTGGAAATAAGGCAAAATGAGAATTACATATCATTTTAACATTATATTGGAACATAGTCCAACAGGCTCTATTAAGGATTATTTAATTCTTTAGGATAGGTATCAGTAAACTTTCTCTACAAATGCCAAAAGAGTAAATATTTTAGACTTTTCAGGTTACATGGTGTTAGTTGCAACTACTCAACTATAATTGTTCTACATGGAAGAAGTTACAGATAATACATAAACAAAAAAGCATGTGTGTATACCAGTAAAACTTTATTTACAAGCAAGTCAGACTTGGCCTGTGCGTTCTAGTTTGCTGACCCCTGCTCTAAGAGAATGTCCCTTTGTTTGACTATTTACTATTGATTAGGACCCACACTGTGATTTATGCTAATAAGCTACAAATGGTTGTTGCCCAGTAGAGATGCAGATTATTTCTGTTCCAAAGAAAAGATAATCACAAAGGTTACAGTTTATTGCCCTGTAGGACATCAACCAGTTCTGTATTTAATTTTGCAAACTTATTTCAGCATTCCTTTCCTTTTCTTACTATATAGTTACCTGTTTCTCAAGTGCTTTTGGAACCAGTTTTGTAATCCTGCTGACTCCCTCATTAACAACACATGCTCACTATATATTTGCACAAGTCTTGTCTCTAACTTTTTAAAATTATGCTTTAGCAGAAGCTGCCAACCTTCCTGCATTGTAGCCCCTCGGGGAATATAAAACAATAAAATCAGCTGGTCTGCTATAGCACATAAACACCAACACTTCCTCTGTGTCCCAAGCAAAGTCTGTTTTAGAAAGGCACCAAATAAGTAACTACAAAGCCCCAGTCCTAGGCTTCCATGGGGCTGCTTGTAGATACCTTGCTTCCTCCACAACCCTTACCCAGCTCACTTACCTTCATAGGTGGGGGCTGCTGCCTAAAGGTGGCTGTCTGCCGAGTGTCCTGCTTTCAAGCCACTTGGAGTTGCTGGGCAGCAGCAGCTGCAGCGGCCAGGGACTCAGGGATGGGGGGCTCCTGAGGCTCCGTCTGCCACTCTGCTTTCTGCTTCTCAAAGTAACTTTGGAGATGAAAGACATTAGCGGAATCATTCTGCCGCCGTCTGAGTCTCACCCGAGAATGCGTTTGGACTCGCTGGCAGCGCACGCCCGCAGGCACACAGCAAAATGCTTCCACCCTCAGGAACGGCTATCCTGGCTGAAGCCAGGAAGCTCCCCAGTGTGGTTCCTCCGAGTCAGGTGGTTGTTTTGCGGCGTGCACTCACACAGGGGGCAAAAGAACGAGGCCCAGAAACCAGAGCTGAGCCAAGAGGTGGGTCTTCGGCCCCGGCCTTTGTCTCCCTCGGGTGGGCCTTGGGGAGGCCGTTCCCAGAGCTCTCAGCCACAGCACACAGTATTCCGGATCCTTTAACCCAGTGAAAGGCGGGAGCTCCAGGCACGGTATCTGCACCGATTTCTATCTTCGAAGGAGGGGCTTGGAACTCAGGGATCCACACGTACCCATGCCGGAGGAGTGCTGCCTCTGTGACACGAGAGCCGGCGCGTGAGGTGCTTCTGCGCGAAGCCGTTCCTCTCGCCCTGTGATTTCGGGGAATCGTTTCCTAAGGCTCTCACGCAGACACACTGAAAGCGTTGCCACCCTCCGGAGCCGTGATGCTGTCTCCATCACGGTTCCTCTCCTCTGCTTAGAGCTAAATTTTGAGGACTGTTCGCCTGGAATCTTCAGGCGGAGCGGCCAGGGACCTAGGCCTCCAGGCAGGCCCACAGGGCACAGCAGTGCTAACCGCCTCCCACAAGAGAGGAGTCAAGAGAGCAGCCTTCCTCAGAGTCCTGTGTCTCGGTCAGAGTAACGGCTCGGTTCCTTTGCTCGTGCTTTCAACCAAACAGGCCACAGGTGAAGTGGGCGCTCAGGGAGGGCCTTCTTGGCTGAGGCACGGGGCCTATGGGGCTTGGTTCCTTTGCGTTGGGCGGATGGCAGTTCGGGCTAAACGCACACAGGGCCAGTCGACCTAGCTTCAGGAGAGAGGCGGGGAACCGAGAGGCCCCTTGAGCGCCTGCTTCTTTCTCCCTTGGAATGCTGCTGGGACCCACTCCCCAGGGTGGCACACAAGCACGGGTGAACAGGACGCCGCACCCTGTGGAGAGAGGATGGGAGCTAGAGCTGTGCTTTGCGCCCAGGCTTCTTTCTTCCAGGGCAGGGTTGAGCACCGAGAATTCCAGAGCCACAGGGAGCAGTGTCGAGTTAGCAGCTCCAGGTAGCAAGAGCTGAGCCGAGAGGTGCCTCCCGCAACGGCCTGTTTTTAAACCCGCTCGGGCGTATGGAACACGTTCCCCAGGTTTCGCGCCCAGACACCGAACACTGCCTTCTCCCGCGGGGAGGTCGGCGGTAGCTAAAGAACGCATTCTCTACACTGTGTTTGCTCCGTGTTCGTACGCTGGCCATGAGGCTTGCATGCCAAAGCGGAGCCGCGGGCCTGGTTTCTTAAACAAGTGGGGAGCCGTGTCCCGCCTTCTGCCGCCGCCTGAGTCTCACTCCGAGAATGGGTTTGGACTCGCTGGCAGCCCACGCCCGCAGGCAAAGAGGAAAAATGCTTCCACCCTCAGGAATGGCTATCCTGGCTGAAGCCAGGAAGCTCCACAGTGTGTTTCCTCTGAGTCAGGTGGTTGTTTTGCGGCCTGCACTGACACACGGGGAACGGAACGAGGCCCACAAACCAGAGCTGAGCCAAGAGGTGGGTCTTCGTCCCCGGCCTTTGTCTCGCTCGGGTGGGCCTTGGGGAGGTCGTTCTCAGAGCTCTCAGGCACAGCACACAGTACTCCGCATCCTCTAACCCAGTGACCGGCGGGAGCTCCAGGCACGGTATCTGCACCGATTTCTGCCTTCGAAGGAGGGGCTGGAACTCAGGGATCCACACGCACCCATGCCGGAGGAGTGCTGGCTCTGTGACACGAGAGCCGGCGCGTGAGGTGCCTCTGCGCGAAGCCGTTTCTCTCGCCCTGTGATTTCGGGGAATCGTTTCCTAAGGCTCTCAAGCAGACACACTGAAAGCATTGCCACCCTGCGGAGCCGTGATGCTGTCTCCATCACGGTTCCTCTCCACTGCTCTGAGCTAAAGTTCCTGCACTGTTCGCCTGGATTCTTCAGGCGGAGCGGCCAGGGACCTAGGCCTCCAGGCAGGCCCACAGGGCACAGCAGTGCTAACCGCCTCCCACAAGAGAGGAGTCGAGAGAGCAGCCTTCCTCACAGGCCTGTGTCTCGGTCAGAGTAACGGCTCGGTTCCTTTGCTCGTGCTTTCACCCAAACAGCCCACAGGTGAAGTGGGCGCTCAGGGAGGGCCTTCTTGGCTGAGGCGCGGGGCCTCTGGCGCTTGGTTCCTTTGCGTTAGGCGGATGGCACTTCGGGCTAAACGCACACAGGGCCAGACGACCCAGCTTCAGGACAGAGGCGGGGAGCCGAGAGGCGCCTTGGGGCACTGCATCTTTCTCCCTTGGAATGCTGCTGGGACCCACTCCCCAGGGTGGCACACAAGCACGGGTGAACAGGACGCCGCACCCTGTGGAGAGGGGACAGGAGCTAGAGCTGTGCTTTGCTCCCAGGCTTCTTTCTTCCAGGGCAGGGTTGAGCACCAAGAGTTCCGGAGCCACGGGGAGCAGTGTCGAGTTAGCAGCTCCAGGTAGCAAGAGCTCAGCCGAGAGGTGCCTCCCGCAACGGCCTGTTTCTAAACCCGGTCGGGCGTATGGAAACCGTTCCCCAGGCCTTCGCGCTCGGACACCGAACACAGCTTCATCCCGCAGGAAGTTCGGCGGTAGCTAAAGCACGGATTCTCTACCCTGTATTTGCTCCAAGTTCGTACACTGGCCATGTGGCTTGCATGCCAAAGCGGGGCCGCGGGCCTGGCTTCATGAAACAAGTGGGGAGTCGTGTCCCACCTTCTGCCGCCGCCTGAGTCTCTCTCCGAGAATGGGTTTGGACTCGCTGGCAGCGCACGCCCGCAGGCACAGAGCAAAATGCTTCCACCCTCAGGAACGGCTATCCTGGCTGAAGCCAGGAAGCTCCCCAGTGTGGTTCCTCCGAGTCAGGTGGTGGTTTTGCGGCCTGCACTCACACAAGGGGCAACGGAACGAGGCCCAAAAACCAGAGCTGAGCCGAGCGGTGGGTTTTCGGCCCCGGTCTTTGTCTCGCTCGGGTGGGCCTTGGGGAGGCCGTTCCCAGATCTCTCAGCCACAGCACACAGTATTCCGGATCCTTTAACCCAGTGAAAGGCGGGAGCTCCAGGCACGGTATCTGCACCGATTTCTGCCTTCGAAGGAGGGGCCTGGAACTCAGGGATCCACACGCACCCATGCCGGAGGAGTGCTGGCTCTGTGACACGAGAGTCGGCGCGTGAGGTGCCTCTGCGCGAAGCCGTTCCTCTCGCCCTGTGATTTCGGGGAATCGTTTCCTAAGGCTCTCACGCAGACACACTGAAAGCGTTGCCACCCTCCGGAGCCGTGATGCTGTCTCCATCACGGTTCCTCTCCTCTGCTCTGAGCTAAATTTCGAGGACTGTTCGCCTGGATTCCTCAGGCGGAGCGGCCAGGGACCTAGGCCTCCAGGCAGGCCCACAGGGCATAGCAGTGCTAACCGCCTCCCACAAGAGAGGAGTCGAGAGAGCAGCCTTCCTCACAGGCCTGTGTCTCGGTCAGAGTAACGGCTCGGTTCCTTTGCTCGTGCTTTCACCCAAACAGCCCACAGGTGAAGTGGGCGCTCAGGGAGGGCCTTCTTGGCTGAGGCGCGGGGACTCTGGCGCTTGGTTCCTTTGCGTTAGGCGGATGGCACTTCGGGCTAAACGCACACAGGGCCAGACGACCCAGCTTCAGGACAGAGGCGGGGAGCCGAGAGGCGCCTTGGGGCCCTGCATCTTTCTCCCTTGGAATGCTGCTGGGACCCACTCCCCAGGGTGGCACACAAGCACGGGTGAACAGGACGCCGCACCCTGTGGAGAGGGGACAGGAGCTAGAGCTGTGCTTTGCTCCCAGGCTTCTTTCTTCCAGGGCAGGGTTGAGCACCGAGAGTTCCAGAGCCACGGGGAGCAGTGTCGAGTTAGCAGCTCCAGGTAGCAAGAGCTGAGCCGAGAGGTGCCTCCCGCAACGGCCTGTTTCTAAACCCGGTCGGGCGTATGGAAACCGTTCCCCAGGCCTTCGCGCTCGGACACCGAACACAGCTTCATCCAGCAGGGAGGTCGGCGGTAGCTAAAGCACGGATTCTCTACACTGTATTTGCTCCAAGTTCGTACACTGGCCATGTGGCTTGCATGCCAAAGCGGGGCCGCGGGCCTGGCTTCATGAAACAAGTGGGGAGTCGTGTCCCACCTTCTGCCGCCGCCTGAGTCTCTCTGCGAGAATGGGTTTGGACTCGCTGGCAGCGCACGCACGCAGGCACAGAGCAAAATGCTTCCACCCTCAGGAACGGCTATCCTGGCTGAAGCCAGGAAGCTCCCCAGTGTGGTTCCTCCGAGTCAGGTGGTGGTTTTGCGGCCTGCACTCACACAAGGGGCAATGGAACGAGGCCCAGAAACCAGAGCTGAGCCAACAGGTGGGTCTTCGGCCCCGGCCTTTGTCTCGCTCGGGTGGGCCTTGGGGAGGCCGTTCCCCGAGCTGTCAGCCACAGCACACAGTATTCCGGATCCTTTAAACCAGTGAACGGCGGGAGCTCCAGGCACGGTATCTTCACCGATTTCTGCCTTCGAAGGAGGGGCCTGGAACTCAGGGATCCACACGCACCCATGCCGGAGGAGTGCTGGCTCTGTGACACGAGAGCCGGCGCGTGAGGTGCCTCTGCGCGGAGCCGTTCCTCTCGCCCTGTGATTTCGGGGAATCGTTTCCTAAGGCTCTCACGCAGACACACTGAAAGCGTTGCCACCCTCCGGAGCCGTGATGCTGTCTCCATCACGGTTCCTCTCCTCTGCTTTGAGCTAAATTTCGAGGACTGTTCGCCTGGATATTTTAGGCGGAGCGGCCAGGGACCTAGGCCTCCAGGCAGGCCCACAGGGCACAGCAGTGCTACAGGCCTCCCACAAGAGAGGAGTCAAGAGAGCAGCCTTCCTCACAGTCCTGTGTCTCGGTCAGAGTAACGGCTCGGTTCCTTTGCTCGTGCTTTCAACCAAACAGCCCACAGGTGAAGTGAGCGCTCAGGCAGGGCCTTATTGGCGGAGGCGCGTGGCCTCTGGCGCTTGGTTCCTTTGCGTTAGGCGGATGGCAGTTCGGGCTAAACGCACACAGGGCCAGTCGACCTAGCTTCAGGACAGAGGAAGGGAGCCGAGAGGCGCCTTGGGCGCCTGCTTCTTTCTTCCTTGGAATTCTGCTGGGACCCACTCCCCAGGCGGGCACACAAGCACGGGTGAACAGGAGGTCGCACCCTGTGGAGAGGGGACGGGAGTTAGAGCTGTGCTTTGCTCCCAGGCTTCTTTCTTCCAGGGTACGGTTGAGCACCGAGAGTTCCAGAGCCACGGGGAGCAGTGTCGAGTTAGCAGCTCCAGGTAGCAAGAGCTGAGCCGAGAGGTGCCTCCCGCAACGGCCTGTTTCTAACCCCGCTCGGGCGTATGGAACACGTTCCCCAGGCTTTCGCGCCCGGACACCGAACACTGCCTTCTCCCACAGGGAGGTCGGCGGTAGCTAAAGCACGCATTCTCTACACTGTGTTTGCTCCGTGTTCGTACGCTGGCCATGAGGCTTGCATGCCAAAGCGGAGCCGCGGGCCTGGTTTCCTTAAACAAGTGGGGAGCCGTGTCCCGCCTTCTGCCGCCGCCTGAGTCTCTCTCCGAGAATGGGTTTGGACTCGCTGGCAGCCCACGCCCGCAGGCACAGAGCAAAATGCTTCCACCCTCAGGAACGGCTATCCTGGCTGAAGCCAGGAAGCTCCACAGTGTGGTTCCTCCGAGTCAGGTGGTTGTTTTGCTCCTGCACTGACACACGGGGCAACGGAACGAGGCCCAGAAACCAGAGCTGAGCCAAGAGGTGGGTTTTCGTCCCCGGCGTTTGCCTCGCTCGGGTGGGCCTTAGGGAGGCCGTTCCCAGAGCTCTCAGCCACAGCTCACAGTATTCCGCTGGGTTACACTGACCGGCGGGAGCTCCAGGCACGGTATCTGCACCGATTTCTGCCTTCGAAGGAGGAGCCTGGAACTCAGGGATCCACACGCACCCATGCCGGAGGAGTGCTGGCTCTGAGACACGAGAGCCGGCGCGTGAGGTGCCTCTGCGCGAAGCCGTTCCTCTCGCCCTGTGATTTCGGGGAATCGTTTCCTAAGGCTCTCACGCAGACACACTGAAAGCGTTGCCACCCTCCGGAGCCGTGATGCTGTCTCCATCACGGTTCCTCTCCTCTGCTCTGAGCTAAATTTCGAGGACTGTTCGCCTGGATTCCTCAGGCGGAGCGGCCAGGGACCTAGGCCTCCAGGCAGGCCCACAGGGCATAGCAGTGCTAACCGCCTCCCACAAGAGAGGAGTCGAGAGAGCAGCCTTCCTCACAGGCCTGTGTCTCGGTCAGAGTAACGGCTCGGTTCCTTTGCTTGTGCTTTCACCCAAACAGCCCACAGGTGAAGTGGGCGCTTAGGGCGGGCATTCTTGGCTGAGGCACGGTGCCTCTGGCGCTTGGTTCCTTTGCGTTAGGCGGATGGCCTTTCGGGCTAAACGCACACAGGGCCAGACGACCCAGCTTCAGGACAGAGGCGGGGAGCCGAGAGGCGCCTTGGGGCCCTGCATCTTTCTCCCTTGGAATGCTGCTGGGACCCACTCCCCAGGGTGGCACACAAGCACGGGTGAACAGGAGGCCGCACCCTGTGGAGAGGGGACGGGAGCTAGAGCTGTGCTTTGCTCCCAGGCTTCTTTCTTCCAGGGCAGGGTTGAGCACCGAGAATTCCAGAGCCACAGGGAGCAGTGTCGAGTTAGCAGCTCCAGGTAGCAAGAGCTGAGCCGAGAGGTGCCTCCCGCAACGGCCTGTTTTTAAACCCGCTCGGGCGTATGGAACACGTTCCCCAGGTTTCGCGCCCAGACACCGAACACTGCCTTCTCCCGTGGGGAGGTCGGCGGTAGCTAAAGCACGCATTCTCTACACTGTGTTTGCTCCGTGTTCGTACGCTGGCCATGAGGCTTGCATGCCAAAGCGGAGCCGCGGGCCTGGTTTCCTTAAACAAGTGGGGAGCCGTGTCCCGCCTTCTGCCGCCGCCTGAGTCTCACTCCGAGAATGGGTTTGGACTCGCTGGCAGCCCACGCCCGCAGGCAAAGAGGAAAAATGCTTCCACCCTCAGGAATGGCTATCCTGGCTGAAGCCAGGAAGCTCCACAGTGTGTTTCCTCTGAGTCAGGTGGTTGTTTTGCGGCCTGCACTGACACACGGGGAACGGAACGAGGCCCACAAACCAGAGCTGAGCCAAGAGGTGGGTCTTCGTCCCCGGCCTTTGTCTCGCTCGGGTGGGCCTTGGGGAGGTCGTTCTCAGAGCTCTCAGGCACAGCACACAGTACTCCGCATCCTCTAACCCAGTGACCGGCGGGAGCTCCAGGCACGGTATCTGCACCGATTTCTGCCTTCGAAGGAGGGGCTGGAACTCAGGGATCCACACGCACCCATGCCGGAGGAGTGCTGGCTCTGTGACACGAGAGCCGGCGCGTGAGGTGCCTCTGCGCGAAGCCGTTTCTCTCGCCCTGTGATTTCGGGGAATCGTTTCCTAAGGCTCTCAAGCAGACACACTGAAAGCATTGCCACCCTGCGGAGCCGTGATGCTGTCTCCATCACGGTTCCTCTCCACTGCTCTGAGCTAAAGTTCCTGCACTGTTCGCCTGGATTCTTCAGGCGGAGCGGCCAG
Source organism: Eumetopias jubatus (assembly GCF_037043125.1). Lineage (NCBI taxonomy): Eukaryota > Metazoa > Chordata > Mammalia > Carnivora > Otariidae > Eumetopias > Eumetopias jubatus. Next base: position 81,878,416 of record NW_028274817.1, read on the forward strand.
GGACCTAGGTCTCCAGGCAGGCCCACAGGGCACAGCAGTGCTAACCGCCTCCCACAAGAGAGGAGTCGAGAGAGCAGCCTTCCTCACAGGCCTGTGTCTCGGTCAGAGTAACGGCTCGGTTCCTTTGCTCGTGCTTTCACCCAAACAGCCCACAGGTGAAGTGGGCGCTCAGGGAGGGCCTTCTTGGCTGAGGCGCGGGGCCTCTGGCGCTTGGTTCCTTTGCGTTAGGCGGATGGCACTTCGGGCTAAACGCACACAGGGCCAGACGACCCAGCTTCAGGACAGAGGCGGGGAGCCGAGAGGCGCCTTGGGGCCCTGCATCTTTCTCCCTTGGAATGCTGCTGGGACCCACTCCCCAGGGTGGCACACAAGCACGGGTGAACAGGAGGCCGCACCCTGTGGAGAGGGGACAGGAGCTAGAGCTGTGCTTTGCTCCCAGGCTTCTTTCTTCCAGGGCAGGGTTGAGCACCGAGAGTTCCGGAGCCACGGGGAGCAGTGTCGAGTTAGCAGCTCCAGGTAGCAAGAGCTCAGCCGAGAGGTGCCTCCCGCAACGGCCTGTTTCTAAACCCGGTCGGGCGTATGGAAACCGTTCCCCAGGCCTTCGCGCTCGGACACCGAACACAGCTTCATCCCGCAGGGAGGTCTGCGGTAGCTAAAGCACGGATTCTCTACACTGTATTTGCTCCCAGTTCGTACACTGGCCATGTGGCTTGCATGCCAAAGTGGGGCCGCGGGCCTGGCTTCATGAAACAAGTGGGGAGTCGTGTCCCACCTTCTGCCGCCCCCTGAGTCTCACTCCGAAAATGGGGCCGCAGGGCTGGCTTCCTGAAACACGTGGGAGTCCTGTTCTGCCTTCTGCCGCAGCATGAGTCTCGTCCAGAAAACGGTGTTTGTGTCCCGTGCCGTACTCTCACGTCTCAGAGGGAGGAAGCCGAGTACCGGGTACTGTGGGTGAGAGGCTGGCGGACCCTTCCCATTCGTAAAAGCGAGGGAGAAGCAGGCCGTTGCGAAAGCCTCCTCTCGGCTCGCCTCCGGTCTTGCTACTTGAAGCTCCTCCACGTCTGTCTGGAACGCTCAGTGCTCAGCAGAGACTTGTAAGAAACAGGCCTGTAAGGAAGCCCAGCTTCCCCTGAAGTCCCCTCTCCACAGGGTGGCAACCTTTTCAACTGTGCTTGTGTGCCACTGTGGGGAGTCGGTCCCAGCAGACGTCCTAGGGAAAAAGAAGCGCTGAGGCCAAAGCACCTCTCTTTAGTGCGGGTGGGTCGTCTGGCCCCTGTGGGCTTTCATCCTAAATGCCATCCACCTAGCCCTAAGGAACAAAACGGTAGAGATCCCGGGCCTCAGCCAAGAACGCCCTTCCTGAGCGCAAACTTGATGTGCTGTGTGTTTTTGGGAAGCATGAGAAATGGGACCTAGACGTTACCCTGACTGAGAGAGAGGGCTCTAAGGAAGGCTGCTCTCAACTCACCTCTTGTTTTAGGAGGTTAGCCCTTTTGTAGTCCGGGAGCGGGGATGCCTAGGAACCCGGGCGCTACCACAAAGATTCAAAGCTGTAGAGTTACCGAACTTTAGCTATATTGCCGTTCTTTCTCGCAGCTGGAGGAATTTCACAGTGTTCGTTAAGGAGAGTCCGGGGAACGGGTCCCATCCGTTAAACCGAAAAGGAACAGGAGCGTACAGAAGGCAGATCTCAGCCACCTTTTGTTCCATGAAGCTATTCGCGTGGCCCTGTGTGTGCGTGCCGGCGTGAAGACAGTGCCACCTCCCTCGAAAACTCATCACGGTTGAGAATCCGTTCTAACGACCCAGTAGGCTTTCTTGAGACTGGAGGCTCTCTGCCGTGAGCGTGCGTGAGAGCCCTGCAAGGGCTTCTGAAACCATATTCTGAGCGAGACTCATGATCGGGCAGAAGGCAGAACACGACTCCGCACCTGTTTCGGGAAGCCTCCTCGGCGGGCCCACTTTGCTGGAATTCTGATGGCTAGCGTACTGACTCGAAAACACAACAGTGTAGAGGGACCTGGTTGTAGGCTGCATCACTGTTCTGGGCGGTGGAAGAACGTTCGCTGGGTGTGTGTGAACAGCCTGGTAAACGATCCCCTCAATCCCTGGGCGAGAGACACGGCTTCGTGCAGAGGCAGCTCTCGAATCAGCTCTTGTTTCACGAAGCCAGCACTCCTCCTGCCCCTGTGCGTGGAGGGCTGAATTCTAGGCGCCTCCCTGGAAGGCACAACACTGTGGAGAAACCGTGAATTAGCCCCCGCCGATCCCTGGGTCGGAGGAAGCTGTATACCGTGCCCTGCGCCCGGGAGCCTGAGGAATGGCCTCCCTACGTAAACCCGAGGGAGAAAGAGGCCGGTGCGGAAGACACCTCTCAACTCATCACTAGTGTTTGGGCTAATACCGTTACGCCGTGTGTGCGTGCAGGCCGAAAGGCAACCACCTACCTCGCAGGATCCACACTGTAGAGAATCCGTGCGTCAGCTACCATAACCGTTGCTGAGGGTGGAAGCCTTCTGCTGTGCGCAATCGTGAGAGCACCGCAAGGAAGGCCAACGCCGTTTTCTGGGGGAGACTCATGATGCGGCAGAAGGCAGAACACGACTCCCCACGTGTTTGAGGAAGCCAGCCCCGCGGCCCCCCCTTCTGCCGGCAAGTGTAATTGCTAGCGTACTAACTCGAAGCAGCAAGAGTGTAGAGGAATCGGGCTTCAGCTACTGCGGACGTTCGGAGGGAGGAAGCCGTGTACGGTGTACCTTGCGTGAGAGCCTTGCGGACGGGTCCCATTCGTAGAAGCGAGGGAGAAGTAGGCCGGTGCGGAACGCACCTCTCGGCTCGGCTCGGCTCTTGCTACCTGAAGCTAGCACTACTGCTTCAAGTGTGTTTGGAACGCTCAGTGCTCAGCACTGACTCGGAAGACAGAAGCCTGTCAGGAAGTCCAGCTTCCCTTCACGTCGCCTCTCCACAGGGGGGCCACATATTCCACTGTCCTTGTGTGCCAAACTGCAGAGTGGGTCCCAGGAGAATTCTGAGGGAGAAAGAAGCACTGGGCCCAAAGCACCTCTCGACGCAACTCTTCGCGAAGCTGGGTCGTCTGCCCCCTGTGTGCGTTTGGTCCGAAGTGCCATCCGCCTAGCGCAAAAGAACAGAACGGTAGAGACCCCGGGTGTCAGCCAAGAACGCCCTTCCTGAGCGCCAACGTCCTGGGTTGTGTGTTTTTTGGAAGCATGAGAAATGGGACGTAGACGTTTCCCTGACTGAGAAAGGGGCCTGTAAGGAAGGCAGCTCTCGACTCGCCTCTTGTTAGAGCAGTTTAGCACTGCTGTACCCTCTCTGCGTGGATGCCTAGGTCCCCGGCCACTACCACAAAGAATCAAAGCTGTAGCGATACCGAACTTTAGCTAGCAGTGCTGTTCCTGGAGCTGGAGATATTTGAGAGTGTTCGTGTAGGAGAGACCGGGGAACGGGTCCCGTCCGTGAAACCGAGTAGGAAGAGGAGCGTGTAGAAGGCAGCTCTCACCCAACTCTTGTTCCATGAGGCTCCTCGTGTGGCCCCGTGTGTGCGTGCCGGCGTAAAGCCAGCCACCTCACTCGAAAAGACACGACGGTAGACGACTCGTTCTAACGCTTCAGGAACCCTTCCAGAGACTGGAGGCTTTCGGCCGTGAGCGTGTGTGAGACCACTGCAAGGGCTTCTGAAACCATATTCTTAGCAAGACTCGTGATCTGGCAGAAAGCAGAACACGACTCCGCACCTCTTTCAGGAAGCCACCTCGGTGGCCCCAGTTTGCTGGAATTCTGATGGCTAGTGTACTGACTCGAAAAAACAACGGTGTAGAGGGACCTTGTTGTAGACTGCATCACTCTTCCGGGCGGTGGAATCACTTTCACTGGGTGTGCGTGACAGCCTGGGAAACGATCCCCTCAATCAATGGGCTAGGAAGCGTCTTCGTGCAGAGCCACCTCTTGAATCAGCTCTAGTTTCACGAAGGCAACACTCCTTCTGCCTGTGTGCGTGGAGGCTTATGTTCTAGGTGCCTCCCTCGAAGGCACAACACTGTGGGGAACCCGTGCTTTGCTTCCGCCGATCTCTGGGCGGGGTGGGGGGAGGAAGCTGTATACCGGCACTGGGCCTGCGTGCCCGGGGAAAGGCCTCCAGATGTGAACCCGATGGATAAAAAGGCTATTGCCAAAGACACCTCTCGACTCAGCTCTCCTTTCTGCGGCTAATACCATTGCCCCGTGTGTGCGTGCAGGCTGAAAGGCAACCACCTACCTCGAGTGGTACCTAAAGCCCGGTTTCTCTACACTGTTGCTGCTTCGAGTGAGCACACTATGAATTAGACTTGCCTGGAGAAGTGGGGCCGCAGGGCTGGCTTCCTCAAACACGTGGGAGTCCTGTTCTGCCTTCTGCCGAATCATGAGTCTCGTCCAGAAAACGGTGTTTGTCTCCCGTGCAGTACTCTCACGTCTCGGAGGGAGGAAGCCGTGTACGGTGTACTGTGGGTGAGAGGCTGGCGGACCCTTCCCATTCGTAAAAGCGAGGGAGAAGCAGGCCGTTGCGAAAGGCTCCTCTCCGCTCGGCTCCGGTCTTGCTACTTGAAGCTCCTCCACGTGTGTTTGGAACGCTCAGTGCTCAGCACTGACTTGTAAGAAACATGCCTGTAAGGAAGCCCAGCTTCCCCTCAAGTCCCCTCTCCACAGGGTGGCAACCTTTTCAACTGTGCTTGTGTGCCACTGTGGGGAGTCGGTCCCAGCAGAATTCCGAGGGAAAAAGAAGCGCTGAGGCCAAAGCACCTCTCTTTAGTGCGGCTGGGTCGTTTGGCCCCTGTGTGCCATCCACCTAGCGCAAAGGAACAAAACGGTAGAGACCCCGGGCCTCAGCCAAGAATGCCCTTCCTGAGCGCAAACTTGATGTGCTGTGTGTTTTTGGGAAGCATGAGAAATGGGACCTAGACGTTACCCTGACTGAGAGAGAGGGCTCTAAGGAAGGCTGCTCTCAACTCACCTCTTGTTTTAGGAGGTTAGCCCTGTTGTAGTCTGGGTGCGCGGATGCCTAGGAACCCGGGAGCTACCACAAAGAATCAAAGCTGTAGAGTTACTGAACTTTAGCTATATTGCCGTTCTTTCTCGCAGGTGGAGGAATTTCACGGTGTTTTTTAAGGAGAGTCCGGGGAACGGGTCCCATCCGTTAAACCGAAAAGGAACAGGAGCGTACAGAAGGCAGATCTCAGCCACCTTTTGTTCCATGAAGCTATTTGCGTGGCCCTGTGTGTGCGTGCCGGCGTGAAGACAGTGCCACCTCCCTCGAAAACTCATCACGGTACAGAATCCTTTCTAACGACTCAGTAGGCTTTCTTGAGACTGGAGGCTCTCTGCCGTGAGCGTGCGTGAGAGCCCTGCAAGGGCTTCTGAAACCACATTCTGATCGAGACTCAGGATAGTGCAAAAGGCAGAACACGACTCCCCCCTTGCTTCAGGACAGCAGCGCGGCGTTCCCGCTTTGCCTGGAAGTCTAATGTGTAGCGTACTGACTCGCGAAACAGCAGTGTAGAAGGACATTGGTGTAGACAGCATTATTGTTCTAGGCGTTGGACGCACTTTCTCTGGTTGCACGTGAGAGTCTGGGTAATGATCCTCTCAATAACTGGGCGAGAGAAATGGCTTTGTGCAGTGACACCTCTCGAATCAGTTCTAGTTTCACAAAGTCAGTACTCCTGCTTCCTCTGTGAGTGAGGCCTAAGTTCCAGGCACCTCCCTCGAAGGCACAACACTGTAGGAAATCGTGCTTTAGCTCCCGCTGATCCTTGTGTGGAAGGAAGCTGTGTACCGTGCACTGTAGCTGGGTGCCCAGGGAACGCCCTCCCTCTGTGAATGCGAGGGAGAAAAAGGCCGGTGCCGAAGACACTTCTCGACTCAGCTCTCATTTCTGGGACTTGTACCATTGCCCCTGTGTGCTTGCAGGCCGAATTCCACCCACCTATCTCAAAGGAACTGCACTCTAGAGAATCCGCACTTCAGCTAACGTAGCCGTTGCTGAGGGTGGAAGCCTTCTGCTGTATGCTTGCCTGAGAACACTGCATTGGAGTCCAACACTGTGTTCTGGGTGAGACTCTGGACACGGCTGAAGGCAGAACCCGAGTCCCCACTTGTTTCAGGAAGCAGCCCTGCGGTCCCACTTTTGCAGGCAATTCTAATTGCTAGGGTACTAACTCGAAGCAGCAACAGTGTAGTGAAACCGTGCTTTAGCTACCGCCGACGTCTTGGAGGGTGGAAGCCGTGTACAGTGTACTGTGTTTGAGAGCCTGGTGGACGGGTCCCCTTTGTATAAGCAAGGGAGAAGCAGACCGGTGCAGAAAGCTCCATTTGGCTTGGATAAACTCTTGCTACCTGAAGCTAACACTACTGCTCCATGTGTGTTTTGAACGCTCCGTGCTCAGCACTGACTTGGAAGAAACAAGCCTGTAAGAAAGACCAGATTCCCCTCACGTCGCCTCTCCACCGGGTGGCCACATTTTTAAACTGTGCTTATGTGCCCACCTGGGGAGTGGGCCCCAGCAGAATTCCAAGGGAGAAAGAAGCTCTTGGCCCATGGCACTTCTCGACTCAACTCCTCTTTCACGAAGCGTGGTCGTCTGCCCCCTGTGTGCCTTTAGTCCTAAGTGCCATCCACCTAACGTAAAGGAACAAAACGATAGAGACGCCGGGCCTCAGCTAAGAACGCCCTTCCTGAGTGCAAACTTCATGTGTTGTGTGTTTTTGTGGAAGCATGAGAAATGTGACCTAGACGTTACCCTTACTTAGAAAGAGGTCTTTAAGGAAGTCTGCTTTCGACTAACCTCTTGTTTTAGGAGTTTAAGCACTGCTGTACCTTGTGTGCCTGGATGCTTAAGTACCTGGCCACTACCACAAAGAATCAAACCTGTAGGATTACCGACCTTTAGCTAGCGTTACTGTTCTTGGAGCTGGAGGAATTAGACAGTGTTCGTGTATGAGAGACCGGGGAACGGATCCCTTCCGTGAAACCGAGTGAGGAACAGGAGGGTGCAGAAGGCAGCTCTCATCCACCTCTTTTTCCATGAGGCTAGTTGCGTGACCCCGTGTGTGCATGCAGTCGTAAAGCCAGGCACCTCACTCGAAAAAACAACATGGTAGAGAACCCGTTCTTCCGTTTAATTACACTTTCCTGAGACTGGAGGCCTTTGTCCCTGAGTGTGCGTGTGAGCACTGCAAGGTCTTCTGAAACCATATTCTGAGTGAGACTCAGGTTGGGGCAGTAGGCAGAATCCGCTTCCCCACCTGTGTCATGAAGCTAGAAATGTGGCCCCATTTTCTAAGGAAGTCTAATTGCTAGCGTACTAACTCGAAGAAACAGCTGTGGAGAGGGACTGTGTTGTAGATAGCATCACTCTTCCGGCGGGGGGTGGGGGGTGGAAGCACTTTCAGTGGGTGTGCGTGAGAGCCTGGGAAACGATCCCCTAAGTCACGGGGCGAGAGTAACAGCTTCCGGCAGAGGCAACTCTCGATTCAGCTCTAGTTTCACGAAGCCAGCACTCCTGCCTGTGTGTGTGGATGCGTAAGTTCCAGGCACCTCCGTCGAAGGAACACACTGTGGAGAAACCGTGCTTTAGCTCCCGTCTATCCCTGTGTGGGAGGAAGCTGTATACTGTGTACTGTGGCTGAGAGCCTGGGGAACGGCCTCCCTACATAAACCCAAGGGAGATAAAGCCCGGTGCCGAAGACACCTCTCAACTCAGTTCTCATTTCTGTGGCCAGTACGGTTGCCCCATGTTTGCCTGCAGGCCAAAAGCCAACCACCTAACTCGAAGGATCCACAGTGTAGAGAATCCGTGCTTCGCCTAACGTAGCTGTTGCTGAGGGTGGAAGCATCCATCTCTTTCTCCACCAAAACAGATATGAGTGGAATTGTGTTTTCTATTCTCTGTTCTTTCTTGGAGATATGTATATCGCACTGTCCTTATGCTTCCACCCATATTTTGAAAACTTTTCCATCCTCATGAAAGAAGTTATTTGCCAGTTGCTTTCCACACACACCTATGTTTAGGTGTTACGTATATGACACTTTCCTCGTGCTTCCACAAATACATTTGGAAAAGTTTTTATCTCCGTGAATATATTAGTTGAAAGACGGTTTCTACACAATCTTTTTTCACAGTACTTTCCTTGTGCTTCCACATATATATGTGAATACACCCCTATCTCCATGACACAAGATGTTGGTGGATGAATGGTTTCTACAGAGTTGACCCACTGGGTTAAATATCTGGCACTTTCCTTATGCTTCCTCAAATATATTTGAAAATGCTTTTATCTCTATTTGAAGAAGATGTCGGATTAATATTGCTATATTTTCTGTAGGCTACCATACATACTTTTAAAAAATGCTTATATGTTCATGAACAAAAGAGTTGGACGTGCTTTCTACACAAACTTGTACCTCAGAGTTCAGTATAAGGCACTTTCTTTATGCATCAACACATATATTTGAAAACTTCTAATTTCATGAAACAAGATATTAGTAGGGTGGCACCCTGCCGAGGCCTGGGATCTGTGGAGCAGGGTGCATGAGTGAGGCCACAAAGACAAAAAGTGCTGTGTCGCTCGCCGGTCCCTGGGGCTCCCCCTGGGAGGATTGCAGGGGGGTGAACTGTGGAAGTCTGCAGAGTTTGGTGTACACAGATGTGGAGTTTGTTTGACTTGAAGGGTTTACTGAAGAGGGGGAACAACGATCTTACAGTTCTGGGCTGGAGATCTGGGCATGGCAAGTTTTGCTCTGACCCTCTGAAGAGGTACAGAAAGCCACCAAGAATCAAAAGCCACACAGAGGACCAGCTTCCACTGAGCCCAGCCCCCTGGCAAGGGGTGGGGCAACTCAACCCTGGCAAAGACACCTGAGAAGCAGCGGAGCAGGCCCCTTCCTCAGGAGACAGATTGGAAGAACAGGTGAATGAAAAGCTTATGGATCCCACAAGACTTAAAATTCCAACCCCAGGGCAATAGTGTATATTGAGCTCCAGGTGTTTCCTGATGACTTGTTTAGTCTTCAGTCTAAAATTGTCCATCTTTTTTTTTTCACCCGTTTCCCATTTCAACTAAACACTTATCTTACCAACTTAAGGTTTTAAGTCACTTTTTCACATTTACTTTTTCACATTTACATTTTATAGATATAGGCTTCATTCTAGTCTTTTTTCACTCTATTAATTTTATTTTAATGTATTTGTTATGTTTTCTTGGCAATTTTGGGATGTAGTGTCTTCTAACCCAGAGACTAAAATTCAATTGGGAACAAGTGGATCACCCTGCTTTGTCCACTCTGTGAACTAAGTCTCTATTCTCCCCCATTTCTTTATTGTTTTGTTTCAATTTAGCTTTGTTTGCCTGTGGTAGCTGCCGAACACTTCTGGTTTTTTCTATGGTGCATTTTGCTTGAGCTGCCATTGCCATTTTTGGGCTCTGGTCATTCGTTCACCCATCCATCTCGGGACAAAATGACTAGAAGGAATTCACAACAAAGGGAAGAACCAGAAGCTATATTCTCTGCCACAGAGCTAATCGATAGGGACATAAGATGTCAGAGATGGAATTCAGGATAGCAACTCTAATCTTAATAGCTAGGCTTGAAAAAGCATAAGTGACAGTACTGAATCTCTAAAGACTGAAATAAGAATTAATCAGGCCGAATTGAAGAAGGCCATGGATGAGACGCAGTCTAAATCGGATGTTATAGCAGCTAGGCTGAATTAGGCAGAAGACAGAATAAGCAATCTAGAGGACAGGCTGATGGAAAGAATGGAAGTTGACGAGAAGAAAAAAGACAGATAATAGCCTGTGAAGAAAAGCTTCAAGAATTTAATGAAATGCCTTGAAACGAAATGTCAGAGTTATTGATGTCCCTGAAGGAGTGTAGAGATAGGGTTAGAAGATGTATTTGAGCACATTATAGCTGAGAATTTCCCTAATCTGGAGAAGGAAACAAACATCTGTGTCCAAGAGGCAGAAAGGACCCCTCCCCAAATCAATAAAAATAGATCAGCATCCTGATCTATAACAGTGAAGTTGTCAAATCTTAGAGAAAAGGTATCCTGAGAACCGCTAGTGAGAGGAAGTTCCTTATGTATGGAGGGAGAAACATCAGGATAACATCAGACATAGTTACAGAAATCTGGCAGTTCAGAAAGGGCTGGAAAAATACATTCAGTGTTCTACATGAGAAAACATGCAGCCAAGAACACTATATCCAACAAGGCTAAAGAGATTCCAGGACAGACAGAAACTGAAAGAATTTGTGAGCACAAAAACAGCCCTGCAAGAAATATGAAGGGGGATTCTGTAAGTAAAGAGAGACCCCAAGAGTAACATAGACCACAAAGTAGCGAGAAAATCTACAGACCTAGGGACTTTACAGGCAATACAATGGCACTAAAATCCTATCCTTCAATCGCTACTCTGAATGTAAAAGGGTTAAATGTGCCAAGCAAAAGACACAGGGTAAGAGATTGGATAAAAAAGCAAGAGTCATCCATACACTGTCTACAAGAGACTCATTTCATTTATTTAGTTTTTAAAGGGTTTATTTATTTGACAGAGAGAGACACAGCAAGAGAGGGGACACAAGCAGGGGGAGTGGGAGAGGGAGAAACAAGCAGGTTTGCAGCTGAGTGGGGAGCTCGATGTGGGGCTCGAACCGAGGACCCTGGGATCATAACCTGAGCTGAAGGCAGACGCCCAACGACTGAGCCACCCAGGCGCCCCAAGAGACTCATTTTAGACCTAAAGACATTTCCAGGCTGAAGGTGAAGGAGGGAAGAACAATCTACCATGTTAATGGAACTCAAAAGAAAGCTGGGGTAGCAATCCTCCTATCAGACAAATTAGATTTTAAACCAAAGACGGTAGTAACAAATGTAAAGGGACACTATATCACTCTTAAAGTGTCTCTCCAACCAGGACATCTAATAACTGTAAATATCTATGCCCCCAACATGGGATTAGCCAATTATATAAACCAAATAAAACTAAGGTAAAGAAAATTATTTATATTAATACATTAAGACTATGGGACATAAACCCCACACTCACGGCAATGAACAGATCATCTCAGCAGAAGATCAACAGAGAAACAAGGGCTTTGAGTGACACACTGAAACAGATGGACTTTGCAGATATATACAGAATATTCCACCCTAAAACAACAGAATAGTCATTCTTCTTGAGTGCACATGGAAAAATTTCCAGGATCGATTACATACTGGGTCACAAATCAAGTCTCAACCAATACGAGAAGATTGAGATTATTCTTTGCAAATTTTCACACCACAATGCTTTGAAACTGGAACTCAATCACAAGAAGGAAATTTGGAAGGAAATCCAAGAGTTGGAGGTTAAAGTGCATCTTGTTGATGAATGAATGGTTGAAACAGAGAACTAAAGAAGAACATAAACAATTCATGAAAACTAATGAAAATGAAACCACACCTATTCAAAACCTCTGGGATACAGCAAAGGATGTCCCAAGATGGAAGAGTGCAGTAATCCAAGCTTCTCTCAAATAATTAGAAAAATCCAAAATGCACAAGACAACCTTACATCTAAAGGACCTGGAGAAAGAACAGCAAATCAAAGCTACGCCATGCAGGAGAAGAGAAGCCATGAGGATTAGAGCAGAAATCAATGAAACAGAAACCAGAAGAACAGTGGAAAATATCAACAAAACTAGTAGGTTGTTCTTTGTTAGAATTAACAGGATCGATAAACCTCTGGCCAGACTCATCCAAAAGAAAAGAGAAAGGGCAGGGCCCAAATAATAAAATAATGAATGAAAGGGGAGAGATCACAACCAATAGCAAAGAAACACAGACAACTAATAGGACATGTTACGAAGCAAGTATATGCCTGAAATTTAAACAATCTGGAAGAAACTGATGCATTCCTGGAAAATTACAAACTCCCAAGACGGAAGCAGGAAGAGTTAGAAAATATGAACTGGCAAGGAAATTGAAGTGGTAATAAAAAAAAAAAAAAAAAACCTCCTCAAAAAGCAAGAGTTCAGGGCCAGATGGCTTCTCAGGGGGAATTCTACCTAAAATTTAAAGAAGAAATAATACGTATGCTACTGAAGCTGATTAAAAAATAGAAATGGAAGGGAAACTTCCAAACTCCTTCTATGATATCAGAATTACCTTAATCCCCAAACCAGAAAGAGACCCCATCGAAAAGGAGAATTACTGATGAACATGGATGCCAAAATACTCAACAGTATCCTAGCCAGGGGTTTAGAGGAAAAGATGGTGGAGGAGACGGGGACCCTATCCCACCTGGTCCCCTGAATTGACCTGGGTATCTACCAGACCACTCTGAACACACCCCAAATCAGCCTGAGATGTGGGAAGATATATCCGGATCTTTACAAACAGAATATCACAGGTGGTCGTTTTGAGGTATGAAGCGGGGAGTCGTGATTCCGCAGACAGATATCAGAAGATACGTGGGAGGGTGGGGGGGGAGCCTCCAGGACCCTGCACCACGGGTGAGCAAAAGCCTCCCACGCTGGGGACGGGGCACAGACTCACAGACCTGTAGCAGTGGGGAAAGGATTTTAGGGCAGCCCCCCAGACTGAAACCTGGAGTGGCGGGGCCACACGTGCTAACAGGGGGCAGGTGGTGGTTATAGAAACACAAAGGGGAGGGACGAGTCTGGACCTGGAAGCTGAGGGGCGCACAACCCGGGACGCTGCAGTTTTTAGCAGCACAGACAGAAACGGAGATGGTGAGGCCCAGACAGCCCACTGAAGAACAGACTGCGATCTCTCTGTTCTGAGGCAGAGGGTTGGAAACGGTCTCTTCTGCTCTGACTCTCGGAATAGACCTGGAAAGCCACAAGGGAAAGCGGCCAGAGAACCAAAGGCCCCAAACACCCGTTTTCACTGAGCCCATCCCACCCAACAGGGAACAGGGCAACTCTGACCAAACAGGGTTACCTGAGGAACAGCGTGGCAGGCACAAAAGAAGACACAAAAAGATGGAAAAGTACTCCATGCTCATGGATCAGAAGAATAAGGAAACTAATATAAAACGTCTATGCTGCCCAGAGCAATCTATACTTTCAATGTCATCCCAATCAAAATACCAATGGCATTTTTCAATGTTTCCTGAAAAAACAATCCTAAAATTTGTATGGATTCAGAAATGACCCTGAATCGCCAAGGATATGTTGAAAAAGAAAAACAAAGCCAAGGGCATCACGTTGCCCGATTTCAAGCTATATTGCAAGGCAGTTATCACTGAGACAACAAAGTACTGGCACAAAAGCAGACATATAGACCAAAGGAACGGAATAGAGAGCCCAGATATGGACCCTCAACTGTATGGTCAAATAGTCTCCGACAAAGCAAGAAAAAAAATATGTAACGGATAAAAGACAGTCTCTTCAATAAATGTTGCCTGTCAGGTTGGACAGCCACATACAGAAGAATGAAACTCGACCATTCTCTAACAGCATACACAAAGATAAACTCAAAATGGATGAAAGACCTCAATGTGAGACAGGAATCCATCAAAATCCTAGAGGAGAATATAGGTAGTAACCTCTTCAACGTTGGCCACAGCAACTTCTTTCAAGATACAGCTCCAAAGGCCATGGAAACAAAAGCAAAAATGAACTTTTGGGACTTCATCAAGATCAAAAGCTTCTGCACAGCAAAAGAAACAGGCAATAAAACATAAAGGCCACACAGAATGGGAGAAGATAGTTGCAAATGGCACTATGGACGAAGGGCTGATATTCAATATCTATAAAGAATTTCTCAAACTCAACACCCCCCAAAACAATCAAATCAGAAAACAGGCTGAAGACAGGAACAGACACTTTTCAGAAGAAGACACATAAATGGCTAACAGACACATGAAAATATGTTCATCATCATCAGCCATCAGGGAAATTCAAATCAAAACCTCATTTAGATACCACCTTACGCCAGTGAGAATAGCAACAGGTGACAAGGCAGGAAACAACAAGTCTTGGAGGGGTTGTGGAGAAAGGGGACCCCTCTTACACTGTTGGTGGGAATGCAAGTTGGTATAGCCACTTTGGAAAACCACGTGGAGTTTCCTCAAAAAATTAAAAATAGAGCTACTCTAATGACCCAGCACTTGTACTACTATTTACCCAAAAAACACAGATGTAGTGAAAAGAAGGGCCATATGTACCCCAATATTCATAGCAGCAATGTCCACAATAGCCAAACTGTGGAAAGAGCCAAGATGCCCTTCAATGGACGAATGAATAAAGAAGATGTGGTCCATATATACAACGGAATATTACACAGCCATCAGAAAGGATGAATACCAAACTTTTGCATCAACGTGGAAAAGACTGGGGTAGATTAGGTTAAGTGAAATAAGTCACTTAGAGAGAGACATTTATCATATGGTTTCACTTATTTGTGGAACATAAGGAATAGCATGGAGGACATTAGGAGAAGGAAGGGAATATTGAAGGGGGGAAATCAGAGGGGGGGGGATAAACCATGAGCAAGTATAGGATTTGGAGAAATATACTGAGGGTTTAAGAGGGGAAGGGCTTGGGAGGATGGGTTAGCCCGGTGATGGGTATTAAGGAGGGCACTTAGCATAGGGAGTACTGAGTTTGTTGTAGGACAACCATGAATCATGGAACACTACATCAAAAACTAGTGGTGTACTCTAAGGTGACTAACATAACATAATAACATTAAAAAAATAAATAAAACAATAGTCTAGCCAGTAGTATCCAACCATAAAACGTTATTCACAACCAGTTGCGAATTATTCCTGGGATGTTAGTTGGAGAAACACTCGCAAATCAATCAACATGATTAATCACATTAACAAAAGAAGAAAGAAGAAACATAAGATCTTCTCAACTGATGCAGGAGTAGCATTTGACCAAATACACCATCCTTCCTGATTACAAGTCTTTAAAATATAGGGAGTGGGGGAACATACCCCAATATCATAAAAGCCATTTATGAAAACCCTACAGCGAATATCATTCTCAAAGGGAAAAGCAAAAAACAAAAAACAGAGCTTTTCCCTTAAGGTCAGGGACACGACAGAGATGCCCACTCTCACCAAAATTGTTCACTATTGTAGTAGAAGTCTTAGCAATCAGACAACAAAAAAGAAATAAAAGTCATTCAAATTGGCAAAGAAGTCAAACTCTATGTGGAAAACCCAAAAGACTCCACCCCTAATTTATTAGAACTCACCCAGGAATTCAGCAACATCGCAAGATACAAAATCGATACACAGAAATCAGTTGGATTTCCACACAGTATTAATGTGATTCAAGAAAGAGAAAGTAAGGAATCGATTCCATTTACAATGCACCAGAAACCATGAGCTACGTAGGAAGAAACCAAAGAAGTAAAGGATCAATACTCTAGAAACTACAGAACCCTTATAAAAGAAATGGAGGAAGACACAAAGAGATGGAAAAACATTGCATACTCATGGATTGGAAGAACACACATTGCTAACAGGTAGATGCTGTCCAGAGTAAAGTACACATTCAATGCCATCCCTACCAAAATACCGTCGATGATTTCACAGAGGTGGAACAATCTACCCTAAAATTTGTGTGGAACTACAAACACCCCGAATCCCCAGGGGAATGTTGAAAAAGAGAAACAAAGCTGGGGACATCCCAATTCCTGACTTCAAGCTATATTACAAAGCTGTGATCATCAAGACACCATGGTAGTGGCACAAAAGCAGACATACATATAGATAAATGGAAGAGAATAGAAAGCCCAGAAACGAATCCCCTACTCTGTGGTTAACCAATCTTGACAAAGTAGGAAAGAATATCCAATGGAAAAAAGACAGTCTCATCAATAAATGGTGTTGGGAAAATCGGACAGCCACACGCAGAAGAATGGAATTGGGCGATTCTCTTACACATTACACAAAGATAAACTTAGAATGAATGGAAGACCTTAAGGTGTGACAGTAATCCATCAAAATCCTAGAGGGTAACACAAGCAGTAATGTCTTCGATCTTGGCCTCAGCAACTTCTTGCAAGACAAGGCAAGGGAAACAGAAGCAAAAAAATAACTGTTGGACTTCATGTTACTTGTCAGCAGGGAAATACAAGGCCAAACCACAGCGAGATACCGCCTTACTCCAGTTAGAAGGGTCAAAAGTAACAAGACAGGAACAATAAATGTTGGCGAGGATGTGGAGAAAGGGGAAACCTCTTAAACTTTCAATTGGGAATGCAAGCTGGGAAACAGTATGGAGGTTCCTCAAGACATTCAAAATCAAGCTATCCTACGACCCAGAAGTTGCACTATGGGTGCTTACCCCAAAATACTGAGGTAGTGAAAAAAGAGGCAGCTGCACCCCAATGTTCACAGAAGCAATGTCCACAAGAGCCAAACCGTGGAAGAAGCCAAGAGGTGTTTCAAAAGATGAATAGATAAAAAAGGTGTGGTCCGTTTATACAATGGAATATTACTCAACCATCAGAAAGAATGAACACCTACCATTTACATTGACATGGATAGAACTGGAAGGGATTATGTTATGTTAAATAATTCAAGCAGAAAATTATATGGTTTCACTGTAAGGAATAGGGCAGAGGACAAGAGGGGAAGGGAGGGAGAAGTGAACGGGAAGAAATCAGAAGGAGAGACTAACGATGAGAGATTTTTTGACTCCAAGTAACAAACTGAAGGTTGAGGATAGGGAGGCTTGGGGGGGGCGGGGGATGGGGTAAGTGGGTGATGGGCATTAAGGAGGCCATGTGATATGATGAGCATGGGTCGTTATACATAACTAATGATTCATTGAACATTATATCAAAAACTGAATTTAAATAAAAAAAGAAAGTTGCGTTCTCCAAAGGCTTCTTTCTCAGAATTATTTATATGGAACTTTCCTTATGCTTTCAGACACGCTTTTGAAAATGCTTCTATCTTCATGAAATAAGACGGTACTGTAACCACATTCCTAGACATTTTTCTTCCATAGTGTTAGGTATGTGACATATTTCCTCAGCTTCCCCATGTACATTTAAAAGGGTTGTTATCTTCATGAATGAAGTTGATAGGTAAAGGGTTTTTATTTAAAGTTGTGTTTCTCTCTGTTAAGTATATGGCATCTATCTTATATTATCAAACATCCATTTCTATATGCTTCTCTCTTCATGAAAGAAGATTTTAGTTGAAAATATTTCTATACTATGTTCTTTCTTAACGTTTAGTGCCTGGCACTTTCTTTAGGCTTCCACACACATAAATTTTGAAATTCCTTCTATCTTCATGAAAGAAGATATTTTTGAAAGAGTTTTCAACAGAGAGTTCTTTCTTAGGCACTTTCCTTACACTTACCCATAAATATTTGAGAATATTTCTATCTTTCTGAAAGAAAACGTTTGGTGAAAGACGGTGTCTATGCCGTGTTCTTTCTTAGATTAAACTATATGGTACTTTCCTTATGCTTCCACATGTATATTTGAAAATGCTTCCATCTTCATGAATGAAGATATAACTTGAAAATACTTTCCTAACACACTTGTTTCTCAAAGTTAAATACATGACCCTTCCTTATTTTTTCACACATACATCTGAAAACATTTTTAACCTTCATGAAAAAAGATGGTAGAAAAATACTGGTTTTTACCAAAATACAATGTTCTTTCTTCGAGTTATGTATTGGTACAAATTTTATGCTTTTACACATAATTTGTAAATGTTTCTACCTGAATGAACGAATATGTAATTTGAATGGGAATTACTGTATAATGTTTTTCTTAGTGTGCCAATATGGCACGTAAATATTCTTTCATAAATACAGTTTAAAACATTTCTTTTTGCATAACAGAAGATAGCTGAAAGATGTTTTTTCTACATTGCTTATTTTTATTTATTTATTTTTTAATTTTATTATGTTATGTTAGACACCATGCAATTCATCATTGGTTTTTGATGTGATGATACACGATTCATGGTTTTCGTATAACACTGAATGCTCCATGCAGCCTGTGCCCTCCTTAATACCCATCACCGGGCTGACCCATCCCTCCTCGCCCTTCCCCTCTAAAACCCTGTTTGTCTCTCAGAGTCCATAGTGTCTCATGGTTCATCTCTCCCTCCGATTTCCTCCCCTTCATTTTTCCCTTCCTTCTTCTATAGTCCTCCATGCTATTCCTTATATTCCACAAATAAGTGAAACCATATGATAATTGACTCTCTCTGCTTGACTTATTTCACGTAGCATAATCTCCTATAGTCAGTCCTATCCCTGTTGAACTAAAAGTTGGGTATTCATCTTATCTGATGGCCGAGTAATATTTCATTGTATATATGGACCACATCTTTATCCATTCATCTGTTGAAGGACATCTCGGCTCTTTCCACCATTTGGCTATTGTGAATATAGTTGCTATGAACATTGGGGTGCATATGGCCCTTCTTTTCACTATATCTGTGTTTTTGGGGTACTACTCAGTACTGTGATTGCTGGGTCATAAGGTAGCTCTATTTTTAAATTTTTGAGGCACCTCCACACTGTTTTCCAAAGTGGCTGTACCAACTTGCATTCCCCCCAACAGTGTAAGAGGATTCCCCTTTCTGCCCAACCCCTCCAATATTTGTTGTTTCTTGTCCTGTCAATTTTTGCCCTTCTAACTGGTGTAAGGTGGTGTCTCAATGTGGTTTTGATTTGAATTTCCCTGATGGCTAATGATGATGAACACTTTTTCATCTGTCTCTTAGCCATTTGTATGTCTTCTTTTGACAAGTGTCTGTTCCTGACTTCTGCCCATTTTTTGACTTGATTATTTGTTTTTTGGGTGTTGATTTTGAGAAGATTTTATAGATCTTGGATACCAACCATTTATTTGTAGTGTCATTTGCAAATATCTTCTCTCATTCCATGGGTTGCCTCTTTGTTTTGTTGACTGTTTCCTTTGCTGTGCCGAAGCTTTTTATCTTGATGCACTCCCAAAAATTCATTTTGCTTTTGTTTCACTAGCTTTGGAGAAATATCTTGAAAGAAGTTTCTGTGGCCGAGTCAAAGAGGTTACTGCCTATGTTCTCTCCTAGGATTTTGATGGATACCTTTCTCAAATTGAGGTCTTTCATCCATTTTGAGTTTATCTTTGTGTATGGTGTTAGAGAATGATTGAGTTTCATTCTTTTGCATATGGCTGTCCAATTTTCCCAGCACGAGTTATTGAAGAGACTTTCTTTTTTCCGCTGCATATTTTTCCTATTTTGTTGACGATTATTATTTTTTTCCATTCGGTACATGCCCTCTTTAATGCCCCTCACAAAGGTAACCCATCCTCCCACCCTCTTCCCCTCTAGAACCCTCAGTTTGTTTCTCAGTCCATAGTCTTTCATGGTTCGTCTCCCCCTCCGATTTGCCCCCCTTCATTTTTCCCTTCCTGCTATCTTTTTCTTCTTCTTCTTTTTAAACATATAATGTATTGTTGGTTTCAGAGGTACAGGTCTGTGATTCAACAGTCTTACACAATTCACAGTGCTGACCATAGCACATACCCTTCCCGAGTGTCTATCACTCAGCCACCCCATCCCTCCCACCCCCACCACTCCAGCAACTCTCAGTTTGTTTTCTGAGATTAAGAATTCCTCATATCAGTGAGGTCATATGATACATGTCTTTCTCTGATTGACTTATTTCACTCAGCAAAATACCCTCCACTTCCATCCACGTCATTGCAAATGGCAAGATCTCATTCCTTTTGATGGGTGTATTCCATCGTATTTATATACCACAACTTCTTGATCCATTCATCTGTCGATGGACTTCTTGAAACTGTCCATAATTTGGCTATTGTGGACACTCCTGCTACAAACATCGAGGTGCACATACCCCTGCTTCAGTTTCCTTAGTGGGTATAGTTGTGTTCAGGTTTTCTATTTCTTCCTGGTTCCGTTTTGGTAGTTGATACATCTCTAGGAATCCATCCATTATTTCCAGTTTATCTAATTTGCTGGCATATAGTTGCTCATAATATGTTCTTATAATTGTTTGTATTTCTTTGGTGTTGGTTGTGATCTCTCCTCTTTCATTCATGATTTTATTTTTTTGTGTGTGTGTCATTTCTCTTTTCTTTTTGATAAGTCTGGCCAGGGGTTTATCGATCTTGTTAATTCTTTCAAAGAACAAGCTCCTAGTTTCGTTGATCTGTTCTAGTGTTTCTATTTCATTGATTTCTGCTCTGAGCTTTATTATTTCTCTTCTCCTGCTGGGTTTAGGCTTTATTTGCTGTTCTTTCTCCAGCTCCTTTAGGTGTAGGGTTAAGTTTTGTATTTGAGACCTTTCTTGTTTCTTGAGAAAGGTTTGTATTGCTATATACTTTCCTCTTAGGACTGCCTTTGCTGTATCCCAAAGATTTTGAACAGTTGTGTTTTCATTTTCGTTTGTTTCCATGAATTTTTTAAATTCTTCTTTAATTTCCTGGTTGACCCATTCATTCTTTAGTAGGATGCTCTTAAGCCTCCATGTATTTGAGTTCTTTCCAACTTTCCTCTTGTGATTAAGTTCTACTTTCAAAGAGTTGTGGTCTGAAAATACGCAGGGAATGATCCCAATCTTTTGGTACCAGCTGAGACCTGATTTGTGACCTAGGATGTGATGAATTCTGGAGAATGTTCCATGGGCACTAGAGAAGAATGTGTATTCTGTTGCTTTGGGATAGAATGTTCTGAATATATCTGTGAAGTCCAATTGGTCCAGTGTGTCATTGAAACTATTTCCTTGTTGATCATTTGCTTAGATGATCTGCCCATTTCGATGAGGGTGGTGTTAAATTCTCCCACTATTATTGTATTGTTTTTGACGTGTTTCTTTGCATTTGTTTTTAATTGGCTGCTCCCATGTTAGGGGCATAGATATTTACAATTGTTAAATATTCTTGTAGGATAGACCCTTTAAGGAGAATATAGTGTCCTTCCTCCTCTCTTATTACAGTCTTTGGTTTAAAATCTGATTTGTCTGATATAAGGATTGCCACCCCTGCTTTCTTTTGGTGTCCATTAGCATGGTAAATGGTTTTCCACACCCTCACTTTCAATCTGGGGGTGTCTTTGGGTCTGAAATGAGTCTCTTGCAGACAGCTTATCAATGGGTCTTTTTTATCCAATCTGATACCCTGTGTCTTTTGATTGGGACATTTAGCCCATTTAGATTCAGGGTAACTATTGAAAGATATGAACTTAGTGCCATTGTATTGCCTGTAAGGTGACTGTTACTGTATACTGTCTGTGTTCCTTTCTGGTCTATGTTGCTTTTAGGCTCTCTCTTTGCTTAGAGGATGGCTTTCATTATTTCTTATAGGGCTGGTGTCGTGTTTGCAAATTGCTTTAGTTTTTGTTTGTCCTGGAAGATTTTTATCTCTCCTTCTATTTTCAATGACAAACTAGCTGGATATAGTATTCTTGTCTGCATGTTTTTCTCATTTAGTACTCTGAATATATCATGCTAGTCCTTTCTGGCCTGCCACGTCTCTGTGGATAGGTCAGTTGCCAGTCTAATGATTCTACTATTGTAGGTTACAGATCTCTTCTCCCGAGCTGCTTTCAGGTTTTTCTCTTTGTCTCTGAGTCTCGTAAGTTGTTTTTATTGATTTTGAGGGAGGTTCTCTGTGCCTCCTGGATTTTGATGCCTGTTTCCTTCCCCAAATTAGGGAAGTTCTCTGCTAGAATTGCTCCAATATACCTTCTTCTCCTCTCTCATTTTCTTCTTCTGGGATCCCAATTATTCTAATATTGCTTCATCTTATGGTATCACTTATCTCTCGAATTCTGCCCTCGTGATCCAGTAGTTGTCTATCTCTCTTTTTCTCAGCTTCTTTATTTTCCATTATTTGGTCTTCTATATCACTAATTCTCTCTTCTGCCTCATTTATCCTATCTGAGCCTCCATTTTTGATTGCACCTCATTAATAACCTTTTTTGATTTCGACTTGGTTAGATTTTAGTTCTTTTATTTCTCCAGAAAGGGGTTCTCTAGTATCTTCCATGTTTTTTTCAAGCCCAGCTAGTATCTTTAAAATCGTCATTCTGAACCCTAGTTCCGACATCTTACTAATGTTCATATTGATTAGGTCCCTGGCAGTCGGTACTGCCTCTTGTTCTTTTTGTTGAGGTGATTTTTTTCCGTCTTGTCATTTTGTCCAGAGCAGATTACGTGAATGAGAGAATAAAATGCTAACAAGGTAACAACAACCCCAGAAAAATATACACTAAACAAATCAGTAGAGACCGAAACACAGGGGAAAAGAAAGGAAAGAAAGAAAAAAGTGAAAAAAAAAGAAAAAGAAAAAGATAAACAAACAAACAAAAGAACAAACAAAAAAACAGAATATGATCAAATACGATCAGGCTGGTGCATAGATCAGTGCCACACCCTAGATTTGGTGCATATTTTGGTCTGTTAGAAGAAAGTGCCTCCTAAAATTTTAAAGAAAGAAAAGCTTATGTATGTCCAAAGTAAGGGAAAATACGATGAGGGGGTGGAATATGACTGTGAAATGAAAATTATAAAAGAATTTATAAAAGGAATAGATAAGAAGTTTGTTGAAAAAAGAAGAGAAATTTAAAAAAAAAGGGGAGAGATGTGATCAAGCAGGAGACCAAAACAAAGCCATACATAGAGATTTAGGGTATATTTTTGTCTGTTGGAAGAAACTGTATCTGAAAATTCTAAAGCGAGAACAACTTTTATACACACACACACACACACACACACACACACACACACACACACCAAAAATTGCCACATTACTAAATTGCTGTATGAGTTCTAGTAATTTGGGGATGGAGTTTTTTGGGTTTTCACATAAAAGATCATATCATTTGTGAAAAGAGAGAGTTGGACTTCTTTGCCAATTTGAATAACTTTTATTTCTTTTTGTTATCTGATTGCTGTTGCTAGGACTTCCAGGACTATGTTGAACAATAGTGGCAAGAGTGGGCACCCTCGACGTGTTCTTGATATTAAGGGAAAGGCGTGGTCATGGTGGATGATCCTTTTACTCTATTGTTGGTTCCTATTAGCAAGGATTTTGTTGAAGATTTTGGAATCCATATTCCTCAGGGTCATCGGTCTAAAATTCTCCTTTTGATTGGGTCTTTGCCTGGTTTGGGGATTAAGGTAATGCTGGCCTCATAGATGAGTCTGGAAGCTTTCCTTCTGTTTCTATTTTTTTAAATACCTTCTGTAGAATAGGTATTATTTCTTCTTTGAATGTTTGGTAGAATTCCCCAGGGAATCCATCAGGCCCTGGACTCTTGCTTTTTGGGAGGTTTTATCACTGCTTCAATCTCGTTACTGGTTATTGGCCTATTGAAGTTGTCAATTTGTTCCTGTTTCAGTCTTGGCAGCTTATAGGTTTCCAGGAAGGCATCCGTTTCATCCAGATTGCTCAGTTTATTGGCATATAGTTGTTGATAATAATTTCTAATAATTGTTTCTATTTCCTTGGTGTTAGTCGTAATGTCTCCCCTTTCATTCATAATTTTATTAATTTGGGACATTTGTCTTTTCTTTTGGATAAGTCTGGCAAGTGGTTTATCGACCTTATTAATTCTTTCAAAGAACCAACTTCTAGTTTCGTTGATCTGATCTATTGTGTTTCTGGTTTCTAATTCATTGATCTCTGCTTTAATCTTAATTAGTTCCCTTTTTAAAAATTTAATTTAATTTAATTTAATTATGTTATGTTAGTCAACATACAATACATCATTAGTTTTTGATGTGGTGATCAACGATCCTTTGTTTTTGTATAACACCCAGTGCTCCATGCAGTATGTGCCCTCCTTACTACCCATCACTGAGCTAACCCCTCCCCCTCCCCCTCCCCTCTAAAACCCTGTTTATTTCTCAGAGTCCATAGTCTCTCATGGTTCATCTCTCCCTCTGACTCCCCCCCCCCATTTATCCCTTCCTTCTCCTAATGTTCTCCATGCTAGTCCTTATGTTCCACAAATAACTGAAACCATATAATTGACTTCCTCTGCTTGACTTATTCACTTAGCATAATCTCTTCCAGTCCCATCCATGTTGATGTAAAATTTGGGTATTCATCTTTTTGATGGCTGAGTAACATTCCATTTTATATATTGACCACATCTTTATCCGTTCATCTGTTGAAGGGCATCTCGGCTCTTTCCACAATTTGGTTATTGTGGACATTGCTGCTATGAACTTTGGGGTGCATATGGCCCTTATTTTCACTACATCTGTGTCTTCAGTGTAATACCCAGGAGTGCAATTGCTGGGTCATCGGGCAGCTCTATTTTTAAATTTTTGAGGCACCTCCACACTGTTTTCCAAAGTGGTTGTACCAACTTGCATTCCCACCCACAGTGTAAGAGGGTTCCCCTTTCTCCACAACTTCTCCAAGATCTGTGGTTTCTCTCCCTATCTATTTTTGCCATTCCAACTGGTGTAACGTGGTATCTCAATGTGGTTTTCATTTGAATTTTCCTGATGGCTAATGATGATGAAAATGTTTTCATGTGTCTGTTAGTCATTTGTATGTGTTCTTCAGAGAAGTGTCTTTTCATGTCTTCTGCCCATTTTTTGACTTGATTGTTTTTAGGGTGTTGAGTTTGAGTTCTTTATAGATCTTGGATACCAGACCTTTCTCTTTAGAGTCATTTGCAAATACCTTCTCCCATTCTGTGGGTTGCCTCTTCGTTTTTTTGACTGTTTCCTTTGTTGTCCAGAAACCTTTTATCTTGATGAAGTCCCAAAATTTCGTTTTAGCTTTTGTTTCACTTTGGAGATGTATCTTGAAAGAAGTTGCTGTGGGCGATGTCAAAGTGGTTACTGCCTATGTTCTTCTCTAGGATTTTGGTGGATTCCTGTCTCACATTGAGGTCTTTCATCCATTTTTAGTTTATCTATGTGTATGGTGTTAGGGAATGGTCGAGTTTCATTCTTCTGCATGTGCCTGTCTAATTTTCCCAGCACCATTTATTGAAGAGACTGTCTTTTGTCCAATGCATATTTTTTTGCTGTTTTGTTGAAAATTATTTGACCATAGAGTTAATGGTCCATATCTGGGCTCTCTATTCTGTTCCATTGGTCTAGTTTTAGTGCCAGTACCATGCTGTCTTGGTGATCACAGCTTTCTAATATAGCTTGAAGTCGGGCAACGTGATGTCCCCAGCTTTGTTTTTCTTTTTCAACATTTCCTCGGTGATTCGGGGTCTTTCTGATTCCATACAAATTTTAAGATTGTTTGTTCCAGCACTTTGAGAAAAGTCACTGGACTTTTGATTGGGATGGCATTGAAGGTATAGATTGCTCTGGGTAGCATAGACATTTTAACAAGGTTTATTCTTCTGATCCATGAGCATGGAATATTTTTCTTCAATTTCTTTCAAGAATGTTCTGTAGTTCCTAGAGTAGAGATCCTTTACCTCTTTTGTTAGGTTTGTTCCAAGGTATCTTATGGTTTTTGGTTCTATTGTAAATGGAGGTGATTATTTCTCTAATTTCTCTTTCTACAGTTGCACTGTTATTGTATAGGAAAGCAACTGATTTCTGTGCATTGTTTTTGTATCCTGCCACATTCCTGAATTGCTGTATGAGTTCTAGTAATTTGGGGGTGGAGTCTTTTGGGTTTTCCACATAAAGGATAATATCATTTGTGAAAAGAGAGAGTTTGACTTCTTCTTTGTCAATTTGAATACATTTTCTTTTTGTTGTCTGATTGCTGTTGCTTGGACTTGTAGTACTATGTTGAACAATAGTGGCGAGAGTGGGCATCTTTGACGTGTTCCTGATCTTAAGGCAAAGGCTCTCAGCTTTTCCCCATTGAGGATGATATTTGCTGTGTGTTTTTCATAGATGGATTTTATGAACTTGAGGAATGTTCCCTCTACCCCTATACTCTGAAGAGTTTTAATCAGGAAAGGATGTTGTATTTTGTCAAATGCTTTTTCTGCATCAATTGAGAGGACCATATGGTTCCTCTCTCTCCTCTTATTAATGTGTTCTATAGCACTGATTGATTTGTGAATGTTGAACCACCCTTGAGTTCTGGGGATAAATCCCACTTGGTCGTGGTGGATGATCCTTTTAATGTATTGTTGGATCCTATTAGCTAGGATTTTGTTGAGGATTTTGGAATCCATATTCACCCCGATATCGGTCTGAACTTTTCCTTTTGATGGGTTTTTTTGCCTGGTTTGGGGATTAAGGTAATGCTGGCCTCATAGAATAGGTCTGAACGTTTTCCTTCTGTTTCTATTTTTTGAACCCCTTCAGGAATAGGTATCATTTCTTCTTTGAAAGTTTGGTAGAATTCCCCAGGGAATCCCTCAGGCCCTGAACTCTTGTTTTATGGGAGGTTTTTGATCCCCTCTTCAAACTCATTACTGTTTATTGGCCTATTCAGGTTGTCAATTTCTTCCTTTTTCAATCTTGGCAGTTTATAGTTTTCCAGGAAGGCACTGATTTCCTCCAGATTGCTCATTTTTATTAGTATATAGTTGCTGATTATAATTTCTAATAGTTGTTTCTGTTTCCTTGGTGTTAGTCATGATCTCTCCCCTTTCATTCATCATTTTATTAATTTTGGTTCCTTTCTCTTTTCTTTTGGATAAGTCTGGCCAGTAGTTTTTCAATCTTATTTATTCTTTCAAAGAACCAGCTTCTAGTTTAGTTGATCTGATCCACTGTGTTTCTGGTTTCTAATTCATTGATCTCTGCTGTAATCTTAATTATTTCTCTTATAATGTGTGGCTTAGGCATCGTTTGTTGGTTTTGCTCTAGTTCTTTAAGGTGTAGAGTTAGTTTGTGAAATCGGGAGTTTTCTATTTTTTTGAGTGAGGCCTGGATGGCTATGTATTTCCCCCTTAGGACCACCTTTGCAGCATTCCATAGGTTTTGGAACGATGTGTTTTCATTCCCATTGGTTTCCATAAATTTTTTTAATTCTTCTTAGATTTCATTGTTGACACTAACATTCTTAAGCAGAGTGGCCTTTAGTTTCCAAGTTTTTGAATTTCTTCCAAAACTTTCTTATGATTGAGTTTTAAAGCATTATGGTCTGAGCATATACAGGGAATAATCTCAATCTTTTGGTATTGGTTGAGACCTGATTGTGACACAGTATGTGGTCTATTCTGGAGAAAGTTCCATGTGCGCTCAAGAAGAATGAGTATTCTGTGTTTTTAGGGTGGAATGTTCTCTATATATCTATGAGGTCCATCTGGTCCAGTGTGTCATTCAAAGCTCTTGTTTCTGTCTTGATTTTTTGCTTAGATGATCTGTCTATTGTTGAGAGTGGAGTATTGAGGTCTCCTAAAATTAACGTATTGTTATCAATACGACTCTTTATTTTGGTTAACAGTTCGCTTATGTAGATGGCTGTTCCCATTTTGGGGGTGTAGATATTTACAATTGTTAGATCTTCTTGTTGGAGAGACCTTTTAATAATGATATAGTGTCCTTCTGTGTCTCTAACTACAGTCTTTAGTTTAAAATCTAATTTGTCTGATATGAGAATTGCTACCCCACCTTTCTTTTGAGGTCCACTTGCATGGAAGATGGATCTGCACCCCTTCTCTTTCAGTCTGGATGTATCTTTAGGTTCAAAATGTGTATGGAAATTGGGGATAAGTTATCCTTGGCTGAAGTTGCTAAAGAAACTACCAACTCTTTACATACATATGAATTAGACGATGAGACTTTAGAAAAGGCTAAGACTGAAAGTAAAAAAAATTTCACGGCTTCACAATCCCGGCCGTCACCCACGGCCCCTCCGCTTTTATTGGAGGACCCCACCGAAGATGATCAACCTCCCTCCACAGTAGATTTATTCCCTCTCAAATGATCTTCTCTAGCTCTCTCACCTCTCGAAAAGGAACTTTGACGGCAAGGGGCTAATGATCTATGGCTTTCCCTATAGACCAAACACAAGCTGCTGGTCCCATCTATGAGGGATTAGATTTAAGTGCTTTAAGGGAACTAGAGAAGGTTTGCCACTTGTATGGACCCACAGCCCGTTACAGTATAGAGATTTTGAAAGCTTGGGTAAATTCTGGGGAATGGATCCCTCATAATTGGCATGCAGTTGTGCAGTCTTGCCTTAAACCACAGGATTTATTACAATGGAAAATGTGGTTATTGGATGCTGCCTATATGAAAGCCCAGGCGAATCGGCTATCCCAGCCATGCATCATATTTCTTTTGAAATACTCACTGGCTCTGTCCCCTTTTCAGATATTCGAAAGCGTTTGGTGTACACTCTGCTTGCAGCCGCAGTGGAAGTATCTGAAATCACCCTTGCAGCTTGGGAAAAGCTAACCTCTTCAGGGGAAGTGGGGCAAAGTTATATAAAAATTGTGCAAGGCCTTACAGAAGCATATACTGATTTTATTTCTCGGTTTGAAGGAGCTATTGGCCACCACGTTGATAATAAACCTGCTAAAGAGCACTTGCTAAGACAGCTTGCTTTTGATAATGCTAATGATGACTGCCAAGCAGCCATTCGGCCACATAGAGAAACAGGAGGTATTCTCGATTATCTTCATCTATGTAGAAATATTGGCACTCTTACACATCAAGCTCAGATAGCTTCCCTTCAGCTCATGGCCCTACAAAAACAATAGGATATAAAATGTTATAATTGTGGAAAAATAGAACATGTCAAGAAGGAATGCCATAAAGCCCCCCAACCTAGAGCCAATTCTCCTTTTAATACCGCCCCTAACCTCTGCCCTCGTTGTGGCAAAGGCAATCATTGGGCCAAGGAATGCAAATCCAAATTTGACAGGCAAGGTAACCCACTCCCATTAAGGTTGGGAAACAGGATGAGGGGCCACCCCCGGGCCCCAAACAACAACGGAGGATTCAATATGTCACCTCTCCAGCAGCAACTTCCTGCTGCACACATAAACCCTCCATGTTATCCCTCAGTCCCGCTACCCAGGGAAGTGTCACAGTATATTTAACCACAGTAAGTCTTCACCCTGGTCTCGGGCCTCAAAAAATACCCACAGGTTATTACAGATCTTTACCAAGAGGAATGGTGAGTCTTGTGCGAAGAAAATCTAGCCCAAATCTTAAAGGAATCCAGGTGATGACTGGAGTAATAGATTCTGACTATGACAGAGAAATAATGGTGGTCGCACAGACTCGGGTTCCTTGGACATTTAAGGGAGGAGATAGAATTGCTCAGTTAATATTATTGCCCTATGTACAAATTGGTCAGTCCCAACAGATCAGACGAGGAGGATTTGGTAGTACTGATCCTCTCATGGTTAAATGGGCTTCATTATTAACTCAGACTTATTGTCCTTCTATGACTCTTAAAATTAGAGGAAGGACTTTCTCAGGTCTAGTAGACTCTCGAGCCAATATTTCAGTAATAGCCTCCCAGCATTGGCCTAATACTTGGCCCACGCAAGCAACCTCTAGTTCAGTAGAAGGAATAGGTTTTGTGACGGCAGAAGAAACTTGACGAAGTAGTGTGCCACTTAAATGTGAGGGACCAGATGGATTAGATGGAGTTATCCAGCCTTTCATCTTAAATACCCCCATTTATCTTTGGGGAAGGGATCTCTTGCAACAATGGGGAGCCAAGTTAATCATCCCCCACGTCAACCAGCTAATCAAATCATGACAAAAATGGGCTATAAACCAGGATAGGGCTTAGACAGACAACATCAAGAAATCACGGAGCCTATCATTGCCCAAGGACAAACTCATAGGGCTGGACTGGGTTACCCGTTTTTCTAGGGGCCACTGAGGAAAAGAGGCCTGCCCCTATTAAAATAACATGTAAAACTTCCTCCCCAGCTTGGACTCTTCAATGGCTCCTTCTGATAGAAAAATTGTAGGGCTTAGAACAAATTATTCAAGAGCAATTGCAGGCAGGACATATAGAGCATTCGCAATCTCCTTGGAACGCTCCTGTTTTCGTTATCAGAAAGAAATCAGGTAAGTAGGGGCTCTTAATAGACCTTTGGAATGTTAACGCCATCATGGAGCCTCTGGGTGCCTTGCAGCCTGGGTTACCTACTCCTACAACCATTCCCGAACAATGGCCATTGATAATAATAGACCTTAAGGACTTTCTATACCATAGCCATTCACCCTGAGGATAAGGAGAAATTTGCCTTTTCTATTCCCAGCACTAACAATAAGGAACCAAAGAGACGATATCAATGGAAAGTTTTGCCACAAGGCATAACTAATTCTCCTACCATGTGTCAGTATTGTGTTGGCCAGGTCCTCAGACCTGTAAGAGATCATTATCCTCAATCCTATATCATTCATTATGTGGATGATATTTTGCTGGCATCACAAACTGAAACAGAATTTCAAAAGGTGTATCAAGCCACTTCCCAACATTTGACTTCCGCCAGTCTCATAATAGCCCCGGAGAAAATCCAAACTACTCTGACTTCTTATCTAGGCACTGTGGTAGATAGAACCACAGTGAAATCTCAAACAATGCAAATTCATAGGGATACCATCCTTACACTTAACGATTTTCAGAAACTCCTAGGAGTCATTAATTGGATTCGCCCTCTCCTAGGGATTCCAACTTATAAATTACAAAATTTATTTAACACTTTATAAGGTCATTCTGCTTTAGATAGTCCTCGCACTCTATCCTCAGAGGCAGAGGCTGAACTGCAGTTTGTTGAGGAGCGATTAAAAACTGCCTTGGCTTACAGGTATGATGATTCTCTCCCCCTGCTTCTTCTTATTTCCCCTACCCTTCATTCTCCGACTGGTGTCATAGCACAAGAAGAAAAACCTCTCGAATGGGTGACTTTACGTACAAAAACTTCTCGAACTGTTACTCCATATCTATCTCTTGTCTCTTCACTCATTCTCCAAGGATGAAAGCATTCTATTCAAATTCTTGGTTTTGACCCAGCACTCATTGTTTTACCTATCTCTTCCACATCTTCTAAGGAAGTCCTTCCTTTCTCTACTGATCTGCAAATATCTCTTGCTGATTATCCTGGGCGCATAGGTTGCCACTATCGGTCAGGTAAAGTATGGGACTTCCTAAAGTGCACTGCCTGGGTTATAGATCGCGTAGTTTATAACGCCCCAATCCCCTCAGCTCCTACATACTTAATTGATGGCTCTTCCTCCGGGCGTGCCAGAGTCTGGGGCCCTGCTATTCAGCGCTCCATAAAAACCCCTTACACTTCTGCTCAACAGGTCGAACTTGCAGCTTTATTGTTCTTATTGCAGAATGTTTGTTATTCTATAAATATCGTATCTGATTCTGCTTATGTAGTTGGCATTTTTGCGCCTTTGGAAACAGCTCCTATTTCCACAACTCATTCTATCATTAACCCTTTGCTTCAGGAATTACAATTAGAAATTCAATCTCGAACTCACCCTTTGTTCATTACTCATATCTGCTCTCATTCTAACCTCCCTGGCCCTCTTACACAGGGAAATCAGTCTGCTGATTTATTGGCTACACTTTTGAAACTCCACAAGCAGAACATGCCCATCCTCATACCAACGCCAACTGCCTTCATTCACACTATAAAATACTCTTGCGCTCTGCCAGGCCAATAGTCTCTTCCTGTCCTATTTGTCGACCTCTACATTTAATTGAGCATCTGGCGGGCATCAATCCCAGAGGCACAGCTCCTGATTGTATTTGGCACATGGACATTACTCATTTTCCCACTTTCGGACTCCTCTCATATATTCATGTCACAATAGACACCTTTTCAGGATTTCTTCATGCTACTCCTTTGGTGGCAGAAGAGGCTAGGCATGTAATTTCTCATTTGCTTGAATGTTTTGCTATTATGGGGTTACTTACTTGTATCAAGACAGACAATGGCCCAGCATATACTAGCAATAAAGTACAAGAATTCCTTGCAGAATGGCAAATACAGCATATCACAGGTATTCCTTATAATCCTCAGGGACAAGCTGTAGTGGAGAGGGTGCATGCCACCATTAAAAAACAACTCCATAAAACTATGTCTAAAAAGTAAGGGGGCATCGCTCCCTGAGACGTCATAGCACAAACCTTATTTGTTTTAAATTTTTTAAATTTAGCCCAAGGAGAACCATATATTAGAGTTGACAAACATTTCTTGCCAGCCTCAATCTCAACTCAGGACACAACCGTGTGGCTAAAAAATGAGGAAAATAATTGGTTGCCCAGGAATTTAATTACTCAAGGCCCTGGTTATGCTTGTGTCATTCCAGATGGATCCAATCAAGCAATTTGGATACCTCTTTGGAAAGTCCAGCCCAGGACCAGCAATAAAGACAACAAAAGACTTCTCTCAGCTGCTTCAGGGATTGACTACCCAACCCCCTGTCCAAGAGATGGCAACACTCTCCTTGAAGAGACCTCAAAAATGAAAATTGCCCCCGACAACACCCCCAAATTGGGCGCAACTGAAGACCCTCCCTCAGAGGGCGGAGCGAGTCCAGGAGACGACCAGATCTATCAAAACCCCTGAACATTTGTTCCTGGCTATGTTAGTGGTGGTGACATGCTCCGCTGCGGTAGGTGAAAAACACACCTACTGGGCATATGTACCCCATCCTCCCTTATTGCGTCTAGTTGAATGGACAGAATATGGATCTACTTTTTTACAAATGACTCTACTCATCTCCCAGCACCTTGGTCCTCTGTACCCCCATATAAACCAGAAGAAGAAGGGACCCTTATGAATATCTCTTTGGGATTTGAAACATTACCCTTATGCTTAGGACAGAAAAAAAATATGTCTCCCCCTTCACCAACGAACTTGGGCCCATATCCTTCCCCTGACCAAATCATACAGAACCTTGGGAATAAAGACCGATTATCATTTAATTTTAGTGAGGTCAACACAACTAACACATTGGGAAAATCTGATGATACTGTCTGTACTTCAATCTCCTATAAACATTATGTTTTTGAGCCTATATACTGGTCCCGCTGTAGGGTTCCCATGGAAAAATCCTTCTGTTAAATAATAGAATGGTGGTAGATTGGGGCCCCCACGGGAAGTTTTTAAATAACTGTTCTGAGGATGTGAATAGCACCATATGTGGTTACATTACTAATATTAGGTGGAATCACACTGACCATGGTACTTATACCCTTCATCATACTAAAGGGTTAACGGCATGGCATGAAGGAGGACTGGCACCTCCTCAGCCTCCTTTGGTAACCAATAAAGACCATGTGGGGCCAGAAAATTGGGATCTTTGGAAGCTCCCAGCTGCACTGGCATCTTTATAGTTTTATGCAGGAAATTTCTCAGGGGCATCTCAGTCTTTGAGTAATTATTGGTTTACTTACAATTCTTCGAGATCCATACAAGCCTGTGTTCATTTACCTTATCTCATCGCAATAGGAGGAATAGAAGCTAACTATACTATGAGGAGCATAGTATACAATTATACTACACAACTCCTGGTTGTATACTCGTCTTAATCGTACCATCCCTTTTAACAGCAGTATGGATTCCATCCTTCTTCTCCAGGCCCATATGGGGGTTGGGATTCTGGTAAATCTCACAAGAAGATGGGAAGAAAACACTGTTGAAGGTCTCATGTTAAAAATGTTGAGTGAGTTACTTTCCCACGGATGACGTTTTGTAGCTACACTAGTACTTGTCATTCTGGGGCTGATTGGTATTGCCACAATAGCAGCAACAGCTGGGGTGGCCCTGCAAACGTCCTTGCAGACTTGCGACTTTGTCAAAACCTGGCAAGAAAAATCACACAACCTCTGGCTCACGCAGAGCAAACTGGATAAAGAATTACAGTCAAAGGTTAGCGAATTGCAAAAAGCCGTAAAATGGATAGGGGATCAACTTATTGACTTACAACAGCAAGTTTTTCTTAAGTGTGATTGGAATTCCAGTCCGATCTGGACTGGATAGGGACACGGTAGGGATCGTGACTCCCTATCCCTTTAATGTTTCCAAACACACTTGGGAACAAATTAAATATCACTTACAAAACATCCGTGGTAATTTATCCCTAGACATTCAGACTCTACAACAAGAGATGTTTGAGACCTTTAAAAATGCCCTCCCAAAACTCAATATGGGCAACTAGCCTCTGATATCACTCGTGTGCTGGAAGTTCTGGATCCCTGGGGATGGTGGCAGGGTATCACCCATAGTTTTAGTAGCAGCTCACTTTTTGCAATTTTAATATGTTGCCTTATATTTCTCATAGGATACTGTACCCTCTAAAAACGAGTGAATGCCCAAAACCTCCATCACAGAGTGCTTATGGCAGTGGCTGTTTTGAAAAAAGAAAGGGGGAGCTGTGGGAAACAGAACGCCACAACGACCACTGGTGCATGTTCGTTCAGACTCTGAGATCTCTGAGAAAACTCGAGATTGCAGGGTTAAAAATAACCTGAAAGGATCAGAGTGAAATGCCCTTGGGATGTGTGTGGTCTGTTCTAAAGTACATAGCAGAAGATGCTTTGTAGATAGGAAGCCAGCTGTAAAGAGCACACTGTGCATTTGCTTCTTTGTTCTCATCTTGTGTTAAGGTCTGAGTACAATGGTGTTTACAATTAATTGATCACAGCCAGTTACAGATTTCTTTATTCCTTCTCCACTCCCGCTGCTTCACTTAACTAACCCTGTGTACTTGGGAGAATGTGCCTTACTAAGCCCCTGCTGTAAATCATTAGAGATCTATATCATTGTAGAAGGTATATTAGATTATGGAAAATAAACCTCGGGACCTCAGCCTGTTTGCTTGGGGTCCCCTGTGCCTCGCTATACTGTCGTCTCTTTTCCTCAGTTCCTTCACCACCCCAGGTCCCCAACTCTCTGAGGTCGACAGTATCCTATGATTTTTGCTGTAGTTGCAAATGGGATCAATTCCTTAATTTCTCTTCCTTCAGACACATTGTTAGTATATAGAAAAGTGACTGATTTCTGTGCATTGACTTTGTATCCTGCCACGTTGCTGAATTGTTGTATGAGGTCTAGTAATTCTGAGGAGTTTTTTGGGTATGTCATCTGCGAAGAGACAGAGTTTGACTTCTTTGCAAATTCGAATGCCTTTTATTTCTTTTTGTTGTCTGATTGCTGGGGCTAGGACTTTTAGTACTATATTGAACAAGAGTGGTGAAAGTGGGCATCACTTTTGTGTTCCTAACCTTAAGGGAAAAGCTCTTAGTTTTCCCCATTGAGAATGATATTCGCTGTGGGCTTTTTACAGGTGGCTTTTATGATATGGAGGTAGGTTCCCTCTACCCCTACACTTTGAAGAGTTTTAATCAGGAAAGGATGTTGTATTTTGTCAAATGCTTTTTCTGTATCAATTGAGAGATTCTTGTCTCTTCTTTTATTAATGTGTTCTAGCATGCTGTTTGACTTGCCAATGTTGAACCACCCTTGTAGCCCAGGAGTAAAACCCTCATGGTCATGCAGAACAAACTTTTTAATATACTGTTGGATTCTATTGCCTACTAACTTGCTGAGCATTTTGCCATCCATTTTCTTCATGGATATATGACTGAAATTCTCCTTTCTGATGGGGTCTATATCTGGTTTTGGGATCAAGGTAATGCTGGCCTCATAGAACGAGTTTGGAAGTTCTCCTTCCATTTCTATTTTTTGAAACAACTTCAGGGGCACCTGGGTGGCTCAGTCAGTTAAGCTTCTGCCTTTGGCTCAGGTCATGATCCCAGGGTCCTGGGATCAAGGCCTACTTCAGGCTCCCTACTCAGGGGATCCTGCTTCTTTCTCTTCCTCTGCCTGCTGCTCCCCCTGCTTGTGCTCTCTCTCTTTCTCTCTGATAAATAAAATCTTGAAAAATAAACCAACAGCAATAGAATAGGTATTATTTCTTATTTAAATGTTTGGTAGAATTCCCCTGGAAAGACATATGGCCATGGACTCTTGTTTTCTGGAAGGTGTGTGATTACTGTTTCAAATTCCTTGCTAGTTATTGTTCTGGTCAGATTTTCTCTCTTCCTGTTTCTTTCTTGGTAATTTATAACTTTCTAAGAGTTCATCCATTTCTTACAGATATTTAATTTGATGG
The DNA here is from genome assembly GCF_037043125.1 of Eumetopias jubatus. Classification (NCBI taxonomy): domain Eukaryota; kingdom Metazoa; phylum Chordata; class Mammalia; order Carnivora; family Otariidae; genus Eumetopias; species Eumetopias jubatus. Next base: position 81,914,477 of record NW_028274817.1, read on the forward strand.
TGTATAGCTGTTCATAATATGTTCTTAAAATTGTCTGTATTTCCTCGGTGTTGGTCATTATCTATCCCCTTTCATTACTGATTTTATTAATTTGTGTCTTTTCTCTTTTCCTTTGGATAAGTCTGGGCAGAGGTTTACTGATCTTATTAATTCTTTCAAAGGACCAGTTTCTAGTTTCGTTGATATGTTCTACTACTCCTCTACTTACTATTTCATTGAATTCTGCTCTACTCTTTCTTGTTTCTCTTCTGCTTGGTCTAGGCTTCATTTACTGTTCTTTCTCTAGGTCCTTTAGGTGTAAGGTTAGTTTGTGTATTTGGAATTTTTCTGAATTGTTTTGAGAGAGGTTTGGACTGCTATGTAATTCCTTTTTAGGAACTACTTGCTGTATCCCCTAGGTTTTTTAATTATAGTGAATTTAAATTTATTTTCAATAGGTAATTATAAGAAGATTATTTAATTTATTTTTTATTATGTTATGTTAGTCACCATACAGTATCTCATTAGTTTTTGATGAAGTGTTCCATGATTCATTGTTTACGTATAGCACCCAGTGCTCCACGCAATATTTGCCCGCCTTAATAATACCCATCACCCAATTATCCCATCCCCCCCACCCCTCTCCCTTATAACACCGTCAGTTTGTTTCTCGGAGTCCATACTCTCTCATGGTTGGTCTCCCCATCTGATTTTCGCCCCTTCATTTCTCCCTTCCTTCTCCTAATGTGCTTCATGCTATTCCTTATGTTCCACAAATAAATGAAACAATATGATAATTGACTTTCTCTCATTGTCTTATTTCACATAACATAATCTCCTCCAGTCCCATCCATGTTTGTGAAAAGTGGGGTAATCCTCCTTTCTGATGTCTGAATTATATTCCATTGTATATATGGACCACATCTTCTTTATCCTTTCGTCTGTTGAAGGGCATCTTGGCTCTTTACACAGTTTGGCTATTGCAGACGTGCTGCTATGAACATTGGGGTGCATATGGCCTTTCTTTTCACTACATCTCTCAATAGGGTAAATACCCAGGAGTGCAAGTGCTTGGTCATAAGGCAGCTCTATTTTTAAGTTTTTGAGGAACCTCCACACTATTCCAAAGTGGCTGTACCAACTTGCATTCCCACCAACAGTGCAAGAGGCTTCCCCTTTCTCCACAACCTCTCCAACATTTGTTGTTTCTTGCCTTGTCAATTTTTGCCATTCTAACTGGTGTAGTTTTGATTTGAATTTCTTTGATGGCTAACTATGATGAACATTTTTTTCATGTGTCTGTTGTCCATTTGTATGTCCTCTTTGGAGAAGTGTCTTTCATGTTTTCTGCCCATTTTTTACTTGATTATTTGTTTTTTGGGTGTTGAGTTTGAGAAGTTCCTTATAGATCTTGGATATCAGCCCTTAGTCTGTACTGTCATTTGCAAAAATCTCCCATTCTGTAGGTTGCCTCTTTGTTTTTTTTTTTTAAATTTTATTTATTTATTTGACAGAGGAGACACAGTGAGAGAGGGAACACAAGCAGGGAGAGCGGGAGATGGAGAAGCTCAGCAGGGAGCCTGATATGGGGCTCGATCCCAGGGCACTGGGATCACGACCTGAGCCGAAGGCAGACGCTTAACTGACTGAGCCACCCAGGTGCCCCTGCCTCTTTGTTTTGTTGACTGTTTCCTTCATTGTGCAGAAGAAGCTTTTTATCTTGATGAAGTCCCAAAAGTTCATTTTCAATTTTGTTTCCCTTGTCTTCGGAGATGTATCTTGAAAGAAGTTGCTGTGACCGATGTTGAAGAGGTTACTGCTTATATTCTCCTCTAGAATTTTAATGGATTCCTGTCTCACATTGAGGTCTTTCATCCATTTTGAGTTTATCTTTGTGTACGGTGTAAGAGAATGGTTTAGTTTCATTCTTCTCTGTATAGCTGTCCGATATTCCCAGCACCATTTGTTGAAGTGACTGCCCTTTTTCCATTGTATATATTTAGCTGCTTTGTCGAAGATTACTTGACCATAGAGTTGAGGGTCCATATCTGGACTCTATTCTGTTCCATTTTGTCTATGTGTCTATTTTTGTCCCAGTACCATGCTGTCTTGGTGATCACAGCTTGTAATATAGCTTGAAATCAGGCAACGTGATGCCCCAAGCTTTGTTTTTCCTTTTCAACACTTCATTGGTGATTTGGGGTCTTTTGTGATTCCATACAAATTTTAGGATTGTTTTTTCCATCACTTTGAAAAATGCCATTGGAATTTTGATCAGGATGGCACTGAAGGTATAGATTGCTCTGGGTAGCATAGACATTTTAACATTTTTCTTCCGATCCATGAGCATAGAATGTTTTTCCATCTTTTTGTGTCTTCTTCAATTTCTTTCATGAGTTTTCTGTAGTTTCTAAGGTATAGATCCTTTACCTCTTTGGTTAGGATTTTCCAAGGTATCTTATGTTTTTTGGTGCTATTGTAAATGAGGCAATTATTTCTCTAATTTCTCTTTGTACAGGTACAATCTTAGTGTATAAGAAAGCAACTGATTTCTGTGCATTGGTTTTGTATCCTGGCGCATTACTGAATTGCTATATGAGTTCTAGTAATTTGGGGGTAGAGTCTTTTGGGTTTTTGACATGAAATATAATATCAACTTGCATTCCCACCAACAGTGTAAGAGGTGAACCTCTCCAACATTTGTTGTTTCTTGCCCTGTCCATTTTTGCCATTCTAACTGGTGTAAGGTGGTATCTCAACGTGGTTTTGATTTGAATTTCCCTGATGGCTAATGATGATGAACATTTTTTCATGTGTCTGTTAGCCATTTGTATGTCTTCTTCAGAGAAGTGTCTTTTCATATCTTCTGCCCATTTTTTGACTTGATAATTGGTTTTTTGGGTGTTGAGTTTGAGAAGTTCTTTATAGATACCAGCCCTCTTTATCTGTAGTGTCATTGGCAAATATCTTCTCCCATTCTGTGGGTTGCCTCTTCCTTTTTTTGACTGTTTCCTTTGATGCACAGAGGCTTTTTATCTTGATGAAGTCCCAAAAGTTCATTTTTGCTTTTGTTTCACTACCTTTCGGAGATGTATCTTGAAAGAAGTTGCTGTGGGTGATGTCAAAGTGGTTACTACCCATGTTCTTCTCTAGGATTTTGATGGATTCCTGTCTCACATTGCGGTCTGTCATCCATTTTGAGTTTATCTTTGTGTATGGTGTTAGAGAATGGTCGAGTTTCATTCTTCTGCATGAGCCTGTCCAATTTTCCCAGCACCATCTTTTTTCCATTGCATGTTTTTTTTTCCTGCCTTTTCAAAGACTATTTGACCACAGAGTTGAGGGTCCATTTCTGGGCTCTCTACTCTGTTCCGTTGGTCTGTATGTCTGTTTTTGTGCCAGTGCCATGCTGTCTTGGTGATCACAGCTTTCTAATATAGCTTGAAATTGGGCAACGTGATGCCCCCAGCTTTGTTTTTCTTTTTCAACATTTCCTTGGCAATTTGGGATCTTTTCTGATTCCATACAAATTTTAGGATTGTTTGTTCTAGCACATTTAAAAATATCACTGGACCTTTGATTGGGATGGCGTTGAAGGTATAGATTGTTCTGGGTAGCATAGACATTTTAGCAATGTTTATTCTTCCGATCCATGAGCATGGAATGTTTTTCCATCTTTTTGTTTCTTCTTCCATAAATTTCATGAGTGTTCTGTAGTTCCTAGAGTATAGATCATTTACCTCTTTGGTTAGGCTTATTCCGTGGTATCTTATGGTTTTTGGTGCTATTGTAAATGGAATCCTTTCTCTAAATTCTCTTTCTACAGTTGCATTGTTAGTGTATAAGAAAGCAACTGATTTCTGTGCCTTGATTTTGTATCCTGCCACATTCCTGAATTGCTGTATGAGTTCTACTAATTTGGGGATGCAGTCTTTTGGGTTTTCCACATAAAGTATCAAGTCCTCTGTGAAAAGAGAGATTTTGACTTCTTCTTTGTCAATTTGAATACATTTTCTTTTTGTTGTCTGATTGCTGTTGCTTGGACTTGTAGTACTATGTTGAACAATAGTGGTGAGAGTGGGCATCTTTGATGTGTTCCTGATCTTAAGGGAAAGGCTCCCAGCTTTTCCCCATTGAGGATGATATTTGCTGTGTGTTTTTCATAGATGGATTTTATGAACTTGAGGAATGTTCCCTCTACCCCTATACTCTGAAGAGTTTTAATCAGAAAAGGATGTTGTATTCTGTTAAATGCTTTTTCTGAGTCAATTGAGAGGACCCTATGGTTCTTCTCCCTCCTCTTACTAATGTGTTCTATCACATTGATTGATTCGCGAATGTTGAACCACCCTTGCATCCCGGGGATAAATCCCACTTGGTCGTGGTGAATGATCTTTTTAATGTATTGTTGAATCCTATTAGCTAGGGTTTTATTGAGGATTTTGGAATCCATATTCATCAGGGATATTGGTCTGAAATTCTCCTTTTTGATGGGGTCTTTGTCTGCATTGGAGATTAAGGTAATGCGGGCCTCGTAGAATGATTCTGGAAGTTTACCTTCTGTTTCTATTTTTTGAAACAGCTTCAGTAGAATAGGTATTATTTCTTCTTTGAGTGTTTGGTAGAATTCCCCAGGGAATCCATCAGGCCCTGGACTCTTGTTTCTTGGGAACTTTTTGATCACTGCTTCAATCTCGTTACTGGTTATTGGCTTATCAGGTTGTCACTTTCTTCCTGATTCAGTCTTGGCAGCTTATACATTTCCAGGAAAACATCAATTTCACCCAGATTGCTCAGTTTATTGGCATATAGTTGTTGATAATAATTTCTAATAATTGTTTCTATTCCCTTGGTGTTAGTCGTGATCTCTCCCCTTTCGTTCATAATTTTATTAATTTGGGTCCTTTCTCTTTTCTTTTGGATAAGTCTGGCCAGTGGTTTATCAGTCTTATTAATTCTTTCAAGGACGCAGCTTCTAGTTTCCGGTTTCAAATTCATTGATCTCTGTTTTCATCTTAATTATTTCTCTTACAGTGTGTGGCTTAGGCATTGTTTGTTCTTTTTTCTCTAGTTCTTTTGGTGTTGAGTTGGTGAATTTGGGATATTTCTATTTCTTTGAGTGAGGCTTGGATGGCTATGTATTTCCCTCTTAGGACCGCCTTTGCAGCATCCCACAGGTTTTGGACCGATGTGTTTTCATTCTCATTCATTTCCATGAATTGTATAAATTCTTTTTTAATTTCCTGGTTGACCCAAACTTTCTTAAGCTGGGTCATCTTTAGCTTTCAATATTTGGATTTCTTCCAAATTTTTCTTGTGATTGAGTTCCAGTTTTAAAGCATTATGGTATGAAAATATGCAAGGAATAATCTCAATCTTTTGGTATCGGTTTGGACTTGATTTGTGACCCAGTATGTGGTCTATGTTGGAGAAAGTTCCATGTGCATTCGAGAAGAATGAGTATTCTGTTGTTTTAGGGTGGAATGTTCTGTACGTATCTATAAGGTCCTTTTTGTCCAGTGTGTCATTCAAATCTCTTGCTTCTTTGTTGATTTTCTGCTTAGATGTTATTTCTATTGCTGAGAGTGGAGTGTTGAGGTCTCCTACAATTAACGTACTAGTATCAATATGACTCTTATTTTGGTAAACAGTTGGCTTATGTAGTTGGCTGCTCCCATGTTAGGGGCATAGATATTTACAATTGTTAGATCTTCTTGTTGGATAGGACACGAATGCTTGTTTCATTCCCCGGATTAGGAAACTGTGCAGCTACGATTTCCTCAAATATATTTTCTAGTTCCCTCTCTCTCTCTCTCCTCGCCCTCTCACGGACCCCAAACATTGGATGTTTCATGGCGTTAATTATTTCTCTCATTCTTTTTTCATGGATTTTAAGCTGTTTCTCCCAGGCCTCCTTGTGTTCGTTCTTTTGCATCACTTTGTCTTCTAGATCACTAATGCCTTCTTCTGCCTCGTTTACCCTAGCTGTTAGAATATCATTGATAGCTTTTTTAAGTTCTGCCTGATCAGCTCTCATTTCTGCCCTTAGAGACTCTATGTTGCCATTAATTCATTTCTCCATTCTAGCTATCATCTTCATAACTGTTACCCTGAAGTTTATTTCCGACATCTTGCTTATATCGATATCCATTAGGTCTGCAGGAGAGGCCATTATCTCTGGGTCTTTTCTTTGTTGGGAGTTCCTCTTCCTAGTCATTATGTTGAGTTGTGTTTGTGGGGATACACAGTAAAAAATATCAACCACAATCCAGGCAAAGTGCACCCTGCGAAAGTTTGGAGCAATCAGAAGCCTCCACCATAAAAAACCAGCCAAAATGAAACCCAAAATGAAACAAGATTTAATAGAGTACAACAAACAAACAAAACCCTAAAACGCTTGACAAAAAAACAAACAAACAAAAGATTGGGTGCAGAGAACATGGGTATAATTCCTCTATGTGGGCAAGGTAGAGTGTTTCGGCTCTTCCTGGGTGTATTTTGTTCTCTTTGGTAAGGAGCAGTACTTCCCAGAGATACAGGGAAATTAAAACTGGTATATATATAAAGGTAGAATTGAGTAAGGAAAAAAGGACTACATTGAAGCTTTTACCTTTATATGTATAAAAAGAAAAAAAAAAGTGTATGTGTGTAAATGTTCAAGTTAAAAAGTTACTATAGAATATATTGAATTAAACATCTGGTTGAAATGGTAAGTAGGTAATAAAAGAGAGAGAGAAAAAAGTTGTATCTAAGAAATACACTGGCCATGAGGCAACACCAGGAGCTTAATATAGTAATTTCCCCCTGGTGTTGGGGTTTTACAGTTTTATAGGTAGCCTAGGGTTGTTGTCCTCTTGTTCTTCCAGCTTGTCTTCTGGTGGAGGGGCCTGCCACATTGTTTCTCAGTCAATCCTGCTTGGGTGAAGTTGCCCTCCCCCTTTCAAGGGGCTGAGCTCCATGGAAACTGGTTTTTGGGCTTTTGTTCTCTGGCAGCTTTTGTTCTCTGGTGGCTTTTCACGCCTTTTCAAAGGGTCAGAAGAAAGGAAGATGTCTGCACCCAGAACTCCACCCCAGAGGAGAGAAGCCACAGTCTGCTCCTCTCTGAATCCTCCAGAACACACAGTCTCCTGCTCTGTAAGTGCCGCTGAAAACTGCAGCCTCCCACAGGCAGTGCACACCCCAAGCAATCACCTCAGTGGCGGACCCCAGGCCCCACTTGTCTCTGCCACCTGTGCCACCCAAACTGGGAGTGATTCCAGACTGGGCAGTCCTGGGCTGTGGCAGGATAAGTGGCCGGCCCCTGGGTCTGTGGGCACAGTTCAAAGCTGTGTCCTCCCAGGTGTGGGCAGTGGAGGTGGCTGCCCCAGTCCGCACCAGGTCCTCTCTGGTGTGGATGCAGGCTCAGGCAGCCACGGGTGGCTCTGCGGCCACCCGGTCCCAGCCTTTGCCCCTTAAGCCCCTGTGTTCTGTTTAAGCACTGTTATCAGTCCCTTCCCATCCCTCGGCCACCGATCTCCAAGCTATCACTTGTCCCTAGGTGCAGGACACTTTTGCACTGGGGTATTACTTTCCAAAAGCTAGCTTCTGGCAGTCCCCTCCCCTTTTTGTTTATCCTCTGAGCAGCAGGGAGCCCGATGTGGGACTTGATCCCGGGACTCCAGGATCATGACCTGAGCCGAAGGCAGTCACTCAACCAACTGAGCCACCCAGGCACCCTAGTTTCAAAGAATTTTTAAAATTTATCTTTAATTTATTGGAAACCCATACAAAGACCCCATCAAAAAGGAGAATTATGAACCAATAACCCTGATGAACAGGGATGGCAAAATACTCACCAAGATACCAGACAATTTGATCCAACAGTACAATAAAAAGATTATTCACCAGCAATTGGTGGGATCTACTCTGGGGATGCAAGTGTGGTTCAACATTCACAAATAATACAACATGATAAATTACATTAATAAAGGAAAATACAAAAACATATGATCCTCTCAATTGAAGCAGAAAAAGCATTTGACACAATATAGCATCTTTTCTTGATGAAAACTGTTGAAAGTAAGGGCATCTGCATGGCTCAGATCGTTCAGCATCTGCCTTCAGCTAGGTCATGATCCCAGGGTCCTGGGATAGAGCCCTGTGTTAGGCTCCCTGCTTGGTGGGGATCCTGCTTCTCCCTCTTCCTCTTCCTGATGCTCTCCATGCTTGTGCTCTCTCTCTCTTCCTCTGTTAAATGAATAAATGAAAATTCTTTAAAAAAAACCTGTTGAAATCATAAGGATAAAGGGAACATACCTGAATATTTTAAAAGACATCTATGAAAATCCCACAGTGAGTATCATTCTCAATGGGGAAAACCTGAGAGCTTTTCCCTTAAGGTCATGAACATGACAGGGATGCCCACTCTCACCACTCTTGTTCAACATATTACTAGAAGTTGTAACCTCAGCAATCAGGCAACAAAAAGAACTACTAGACATTCAAATTGGCAAAGAAGTCAAACTCTCACTCTGCATATGATGTGATAATTTATATGGAAAACCCAAAAGACCCTACCCCCAAATTGCTAGACCTCATACAGCAATTCAGCAAAAATGCAGGATAAAAAACAATGCACAGAAATCAGTAGCATTTCTCTACACTAATGATGTGCCTAAAGGAAGAAAAATTAAGGAATCAATCCCATTTAAAATTGAACAAAAAGCCATAAGATCACTAGGAATAAACCTAACCAACGAAGGAAAGGATCTTTAATCTAGAAACTACAGAACACATATGAAAGAAATTAAGGAAGACACAAAGAGATTGAAAAACATCCCATGCTCATGGATTGGAAGAATAAATATTGTTAAAATGTCTACAATGTCCAGAGCAATCTACACATTCAATGAAATCCCTGTCAAAACACTGTCAACATTTTTCACAATGCTGGAACAAACAATCCTAAAATTTGTATGGGACCAGAAAAGATCAAGAATCACCAGGGGAAAGTTGAAAATGAAAATTGAATCTGGTGGCATGACAATGCCTGACTTCAAACTATACTACAAAGCTGGGATCATCAACACAGCATGGTAGTGGCACAAAAACAGACATATATGTTCAATGTTACAGAGTAGAAAGCCCAGAAATGGACCCTCAACTTTATGATCAACTAATCTGCGACAAAGCAAGAAAGAATATCCAATGGAAAAAAGTCTCTTCAATAAATGGTGCTGGGAAATTTTGATGGCCACAGGCAGAAGAACGAGACTGGAATATTCTCTTACACATACACAAAGATAAACTCAAAATGGGATGAAAGACCTAAATGTAAGGCAGAAATCCATCAAAATCCCAGAGGAGAATGCAGACAATAACTTCTTCATCCTCAGCAGCAGCAAATTCTTGCAAAACACTAAAGGCAAAGGAAACAAAAGCAAAAATGAACTATTGGGACATCATCAAGATAAAAACTTCTGCATGGTAAGGGCAACAGTAAAAAAAAAAAACCTAAAAGACAACCTTTGGAATGGGAGAAGATATTTGCTAATGATATTACAGATAAAGGGCTGGTACCAAAGATCTAGAACTTCTCAAACTCAACACCCAAAAAACAAATAATCCAGTCATGAAATTGGCAGGAGACATGAACACCTCTCCAGAGAAGACAGAGAAATGGCTAAAAGACACATGAAAATTAGTCCACATCACTTGTCATCAGGGAATTGCAAATCAAAACCACAATGAGATACCACCTGACACCAGTTAGAATGACAAAAATTAACAAGATAGGGAACAATAAATGTTGGCGAGGATGTGGAGAAATGGGAACACTTACAATGTTTGTGGGAATGCAAGCTGGTAGAGCCACTCTGGAAAACAGTATCATGTTTCCTCAAGAAGTTAAAAATAGAGCTAGATCCCATTTACTGTTGCTTCAAAAACCATAAGATCTCTAGGAATAAACCTAACCAAAGAGGTAAAGGATCTGTACTCTAAAAACTACAGAATACTTATGAAAGAAATTGAGGAAGACAGAAAGAGATGAAAAACCATTCCATGCTCATGGACTAGAAGAATAAATATTGTTACAATATCTATGCTACCCAGAGCAATCTACACATTCAATGCAATCCCTATTAAAATACCATCAACATTTTTCACAGAATTAAAACCAATAATCCTAAAATTTGTATGGACCAGAAAAGACCCCGAATAGCCAGGGAATGTTGAAAAAGAAAGCCAATGCTGGCGGCATCACAACACCTGACTTCAATCTACATTACAAACCTGTGGGAAGGAGGCAAGATGGTGGAGGTAGGGGACTCAATTTCAACTGGTCCCCTGAATTTAGCTGGATATCTACCAAACCATTCTGAATACCCAAAAATCAGCCTGATATGTAAGAATATATATACCTTACAAGCAGAAAAGCAACTGCTTTTTGCAAGGTAGGATGTGCAGAGTCATGAATCTGCAAGGAGATATTGGAAGATAAACAGAAGGGGGAGGACCCCTGCATAAACTGGCTCCTGGAAAGTGATAAAACACTGGAGCACAAAATCGGAACCCTTAGAAATCTGCTCTAGAGAGCAACATCCCTCTCTGAAAGGGGTTGTGGAAATGAAAAGGTAGAATTCTAAGTACAACATCATGGGCTGGGGATATGAGAAGCCTCAGAACCAAAGGGGTTTCCTGGACCAAGAGAGTGCCTGAGCAGTGGAACCAGGAAACAGGTTATGGTCACTGAGCCCAAGAAGGGTCTCTCGGATTGGATTGTCATAAACCACAAGCCGGGCTGGTTGAGAATCGCTCTTCTCTTGGATAGCCTGAAAAATTAGGAACATGCACCCGTGACTGAGCAAACACTCGCAGAGTGGTAGTGGCCAAGAAAGGGCTTTAGAGCAGTGCCCAGACATGATCCAAGAGCTTCGGGTGCATGGCAAGCCAGAGGCCGGTCATGGTTTTAGAAGCATAAAGGGCAGTGATACTCCTAGGCCACCGGGACTATTCCTGAGAGAGTTGCTTTTGGTGTGCACTGCAGGAGGCTGAAGTGCTTTGCAGTGCATACAGAAATGGAGACTCTTTGTGCTGGAGGGTTTAGTGAAGAGAACAGATTGTGATTTCTCTGCTCTGGGCCAGACATTTGGGTGCAGCCATTTTTGCTCTGACCCTTGGAAGAGGTGCAGAAATCCTTCAGGAAGCAAAAGCACAGAGGTCCGGTTTCCACTAAGCCCATCCCCTGACAGGGCCAGGGTAACTCCGCTCAAGCTGGGTTACCTGAGAAACAGCATAGCAGGCCCTTCCTCCGGAAAACAGGCTGGAAGAACAAGTGGACCACAACCCTATGGATCCCATAAGACTAAAATCCCAATGCAGGGGAAAATAGTATATTGAACTCCAGGCGTTGCCTCACAGCTTGTTTATTTTTCAGATAAAACTCTCCTTTTCTTCTTCTTTTTTTTTTTTTGTTGTTTTCTTATGCTTTGTCTTTTTTTCTTTTTATGTTTTTCTCATTTCTACTAGATGTTTATCATCTCGACTTATATTTCATAGTATCTTTTTAACTTGTATTTTTCACACCTAAATTTTTTTACAGATATATACTTTATTGTAGTCCTTTTTTCACTTTTCACTTTTAGCTTTATATATATATACGTTTTATTTTCCTTGTAATTTGGGGAAGTACTGTCCTCTAACACACAGACCAAAATATACTCAGGAACAACTGAAACACCCTGCTTTGTCCACACTGAGAGATTATAGCCCTCCTTCCCCTCACTTTTAAAAAAAATTTGAACTTTATAAATTTTATTCTTGTGTTCATTTTGGCTTTGTTTTTTTCTGTGGTGGCTTCTGACCACTCGGGATTTTTCTAGGGTGTAGCTTGTTTGGGTCATGGTTGATATTTTGGAATCAGCTCATTCACTCAACCATCCCTCAGCAGAATGACTAGGAGGAGGAACTCTCAACAAAGAAAAGAAACAGAGACAATGTCCTCTGCCATAGAACTAATGGATATAGTTATAAGCAAGATGTCACTGATAGAATTCAGGAAATGAATCACAAAGTCAATAACTAGGATTGAAATTAGTGGCACTATAGTACCAGAAATAAGATCTAATCAGGCCGAACTAAAAAATTCTATGAATGAGATGCAGTCTAAATTGGATACTCTAAAAGCCAAGATAAATGAGGCAGAAGAGAGAATTAGTGATCTAGAACATAAGCTGATGGAAAAGAAGGAAATAGAGGAAAACAGAGATAGGCTACTAATAGCACATGAAAAAGGACTGCAGAGAATAATGATGCCACGAACCTTTCTTTTTTAATTTATTTTTATTTGACACAGAGACAGAGACAGTGGGAGAGAGAGTATAAGCAGGGGGAGCAGCAGACAGGCAGAAGGAGAGGGAGAAGCAGGCTTCCCGCCAAGCAGGAGTCCGATGTGGGGCTCGATCCCAGGACCCTGGGATCATGACCTGAGCCAAAGGCAGCCGCTTAACTGACTGAGCCACTGAGGCGCCCCTCCATGAGACTTTCTAATGTCAGAATTATTGGGATCCCTGAATGGGGTGGAAAGAGAGAGAGAGGACTAGAAGATATATTTGAGCAAATCGTAGCTGAGAACTTCCCTAATCTGGGGAAGGAAACAAGCATTCATGTCTAAGAGGCAGAGAGGACCCCTCCTGAAATCAATAAAAATAGGTCAACACCCCAACATATGATAGTGAAGCTTGCAAATTTTACAGCCAAGGAAACAATCTTGAAAATAGCCAGGGAGAGGATGTTCCTAACATATGGAGGGAGGAACATCAGAATAACATCAGACCTGTCCAAAAAAACCTGGCAAGGCAGAAAGGGCTGGCAAGACATATTCAGTGTACTAAATGAAAAGAACATGCAGCCAAGAATACTTTACCCAGCAAGTCTGTCATTCAGAATGGATGGAGAGATAAAGAGCTTTCAGGACAGGCAGAAAATGAAAGAATTTGTAACCACCAAGACAGCCCTGCAAGAAATATTAAGGGAAGAGAGACCCCAAGAGTCACATAGACCAGAAAGAAACAGAAAATATAGAAACAGACTTTCCAGGCAATACAATGACACTAAATTCATATCTTTCAACAGTTACTCTAAATGTAAAAGGCTGAATGCTCCCATCAAAAGACACAAGATGTCAGATTGGATAAAAAAGCAGGACTCGTCCATATGCTGTCTACAAGAGATTCATTTTGAACCTAAAGACACCTCCAGATGGAGAGTGAGGGGATGGAGAACAATTTATCATGCCAACAGACCTCCAAAGAAAGCTGGGGTAGCAATCCATATATCAGACAAATTAGATTTTAAACCAAAGACTGTAGTAAGAGATATAAAGGGACACTATATCATACTTAGATCATGACTAACACCAGGGAAATAGAAACAATTATTAGAAATTATTACCAGCAACTATATGCCAACAAATTAAGCAATCTGGAAGAAATGGATACATTTCTGGAAACTTATGAACTACCAAGACTGAAACAGGAAGAAATGGACAACCTGAATAGACCATAACTAGTAACGAAATTGAAGTAGTAATCAACAACCTCCCAAAAAACAAGAGTCCAGGGCCAAATGGCTTCCCAGGGGAATTCTACCAAACATTTAAAGAAGAAATCATACCTATTCTACTGAAGATGTTCCAAAAAATAAAAATAGAAGGAAAACTTCCAAACTTATTCTATGAGGCCAGCGTGTCTCTGATCCCCAAACCAGACAAAGACCCCATCAGAAAGGAGAATTACAGACCAGCATCCCTGATGAATATGGATGCCAAAATACTCCACAAGATCTTAGCCAATAGGTTCCAACAGTAAATTAAAAAGATTATGCACCACGACCAGGTGTGATTTATTCCTGGGATGCAAGGGTGGTTCAACATTCTTGAATCAGTTGATGTGATAGAGCCCATTAATAAAGGAAAAGACAAGAACCATATGATCCTCTCAATTGATGCAAAAAAAGCATTTGACAAAATACAGAATTCTTTCCTGATTAAAACTCTTCAAAGTGTGGGGATAGAGGGAATATACCTCAATATCACAGAGCTGTGATCATCCAGACAGCATGGTACTGGCACAAAAACAAGCACATAGATCAATTGAATGGAGTAGTGAGATCAGAAATGGACCCTCAACTCTATGGTCAACTAATCTTCAACAGAGCAGGAAAGAATATGCAATGGAAAAAAAGACAGTCTCTTCAATAAATAGTGGTGGAAAAATTAGCCACACATTGAAGAATGAAACTGCATCATTCTCTTACAACATACACAACAATAAATGCGAAATGGATGAAAGACTTCAAGGTTAGACAAGAATCTATCAAAATCCTAGAGGAAAACACAGGCGGCAACCTCTTCGACCTTGGCCTCAACAAGTTCTTGCTAGACACGTCTCTAAAGGAAAGGGAAACAAAAGCAAAAATGAACTACTGGGACTTCATCAACATAAAAAGCTTTTGCACAGCAAAAGAACCAATCAGCAAAACTAAAAGGCAACCTATGGAATGAGAGAAAATATTTGCAAATGACGTTACAGATGGCTGGTATCCAAGATCTGTAAAGAACTTCTCAAACTCAACACCCAAAAAGCAAATAATCAAGAAATGAGTATAAGACATGAACAGACATTTCTCCAAAGAAGACATATAAATGGCCAATGGACACGTGAAAAAATGCTCCACATCACTTGCCATCAGGGAAATACAAATCAAAACCACAATGAGATACCACCTTACACCAGTTAGAATGGCAAAAATTAGCAAGACAAGAATCAACAAATGTTGGCAGAGATGTGAAGAAGGGGAACCCTCTTACATTGCTGGTGAGAATGCAAGCTGGTAGAGCCACTCTGGAAAACAGTATGGAGGTTCCTCAAGAAATTAAAAGTAGAGCTACTTTATGACCAACGTTTGCACTACTGGGTATTTACCCCAAGGACACAGATGTAGTGAAAAGAAGGGGCACCTGCACAACAGTGTTCATAGCAGCAATGTCCACAATAGCCAAACTGTGGAAGGAGCCAAAATGTCTCTCAACAGATGAATTGATACAGAATATGTTGTGTGTGTGTGTATATATATATATATATATATATTACTCAGCCATCAAAATGCATGAATACTTACCATTTACTTCAGTGTGTATGGACCTGGATGATATTATGTTATGTGAAATAAGTCAGTCAAAGAAAATTATCACATGGTTTCACTCATATGTGGAATATAAGAAACAGTGCAGAGGATCATAAGGGAAGAGAGGGAAACCTGAATGGGAAGAAATCAGAGGAAAACAAACCATGAGAGACTCAACTCTGGGAAACCAACTGAGGGTTGCTGATGGGGAGATGGGTTGGGGGATGAGGTATCTGGGTGATGGGCATTAAGTAGGGCACATGATGTGATGAGCACTCAGTTTTATACACAACTTTGGAATTATTGAACTCTTTTGAAATGTTGGGTAATTGAATTTAAATAAAAAATTAAATAAATAACTGAGGGGTTTAGGGGGGAAGTGGTGGGGGGATGGGTAGCCCAGTGATGGGTATTAAGGAGGGCACATATTGCATGGAGCACTCTATGTTATATGCAAACAGTGAATCATGAAACACTACATCAAAAACTAATGATGTACTATATGGTGAGTAACATAACATAATAAAATTAAATTAAATTTAAAAAGTAAATAAATTGGTTTTAAATAAAAGTTAATAGTTAACAAATATAAAAAGTATATATAAATACAATTTTTAGAAATTAATAAAAATTTAAAATAGAATTGGAAAAATTAAGAAAATAAATGAAAAAATAATAATAAAGAATGAGAGTAAAGAAAGCTAGATTCTATTTCCCCTAGAGCTGAAGCTTGCAGCACTCTATGATTAGTATACTTGGTGTGAGCAAGTTGTTTATGCTTGCCTTCTGTGGTCGGGGCCTGTTGTGTTGATTCTCAGGTAGACTTGCCTTAGCAATGAATCATGGGTCACTACATCAAAAACTAATGATGTATGGTGACTAACATAACATAATAAAATAAAATTAAAAAAAAAGAAAAAAGGGAAATGTACCTCCAAGCCCAGGGTGCTGGGTTTGGTGTAAGCAGCTCTGGCCCTCACTAGGTGGCACTGTTTCGCTCCCTGAATTCTTTCAGTGCTGATGGGCATGATGAATATAGGGTTACCCACCTGTCTAGCCCTGGAACTGAAATTTCACACCCCCACTCTTCAGTGAGCCCTCACAGAAGAGCAATTAATCACTCTTGTGTCCCTGGTCTCCACCAGAATATCATGTTCACCTTGCCTGTGTCTGATCCCATCTATCTCAGGTGTGTGAGTGAGCTCCAAAACTCCAAACTTTAGAGACTCCCAGGGCACAGATCCATGCTGCTCCCCCAGGGTAGGATCTTGTCATCAGCAAGTCCATCCCAGGCAAAGTTTGCAGGACCACACAGCAGTTAGTTTGCAGTTCATTGCAAATCAGTTCAGAATCCTGGCACCAAGACCTGTTTCCCTTGGCCTGCCTCCCTGCCACTATTCCTGGGAACACTGCAGCCCTTTGGCACCACCCATTCTTCTTTTGACCCAGGGGATCTTCAGACCACCCTGTCACACTTGGGATTCTGCCCCAGTTTCCCACCTGAGCACCCCCAACCAGGCACATCCCCCATAGTAGCAGACTTTAAAAGTTCAGATTTTGTGCTCTGTTGCTTATAATACTTTGTGCAGCCTCCATAATCACATCCCCTCCCCGCTGCCATATCCACAGCTATATCTGCCCCAACTTCTGCACCTCTTACCTTCCAAAGAGTGGCTGCTTTTCTACTTGTAGACTTGCAGTTTTTGTTCTCTCAGACCTCCAATTGATTACTTGGGTGTTTAGAATGATTCGATAACTATCTAGCTGTGCTTGAGGGATGAGACAAGCTTAGAGTCCCTCAACTCTTCCACTATCTTAACTCCTCTCCTGGAATTCAATAATTTTTTAAGTAAAAAATCAAAGTCCTCACCCTGAGAAGTCAAACGTTATTGATAGTCGACAGTGTCTTCTGCAGGGCAGGATGGGCACTGGGAGGTAGAAGTTGCTCCCAATCTAAGCAAAATATGCATGTGAGAGGAAAAATGTGATCTAGGAGGCATTTGGGGTTAGTCATGCACCTCAGGATCAGTATGGCAAGGAATAATCTGTCTGAATCTCTTCCCTAATCATCCCACAACACTACCATAATCCTAGCAATGTTTCCAGAGGCTCCAAGAATGCAGTTTAGGGCAACTGTCTCTTACATTATCCTTCCTTCCTTCCTTAATTTAATCCCTGTTTCCCACCTACCCCAACTTTTACCACCCTGCCCCCTCCCATTTGGGATGCAGCAGTAAGACCCTATGGGGAATAACTAGGAGTAGCCACACTTAAATCTGTTCCTTCTCAACCTCTGCCTGTTTTTCCTTGAGCTCACAGTCAGACTTCCCAAAGACAACTGAGGTGAGGTGGAGCTCATCTGTCTTTTCCTGACTGATTTAAACAGTGATTACAAGGAAAGCTTCAGCTACGGCTGATCAAACTCCAGGAAGGGCCAAAGCAGGTGTTTCTCCTGAGCTTATCCTCATTGCCCTAACCCTTCCTCTGTCCATGTGCCATTGCCATCCAGTTCTAACACCTATCTTTTGCCTCTCTCTTCTTTATTTATATATTTTTCAATTTACTGAAATGTAACATGCATACCATATATTTAAGTCTTTTAAAATATTGTTCAGTATATTCAATGGTGTTTAGTATAGTCACAGTTATATAACCACTACTACTATCTAATTTTAGAAAATTTTTGTTACCACATGTTAGGTACAAATTAGGAGTCATTTCCAATTCCTTCCTCCCTCCAAACCCCGTGAACCAATAATCTACTTTCTGTCTCTATGTATTTGCCTGTTCTGCACATTTCATATGAATGGAATCATACAGTGTGTGGCCTTTTGTGACTGGCTTTTTTCACTTAGCATACTATTTACAAGGTTCATCCGTATTATAGCATATATAACTTCATCCCTTTTACTGCCAAAAAATATTCCATTATATGGATATGCCACATTTGATTTATGCATTTATCAGTTGATAGATATTTGGGTTGTTTAAACTTTTTAACTATTATGAATTATTTTTGTGAGGACACATTTTCATTTCTGTGTATATACTTAAGAGTGAAATGCGAGATCACATGGTAACTTTATGTTTAACATTTTGAGAAACAGTCAGACTGCTTTCCAAAGTTGGTGCACACTTTCTAATTCTTATCTGCGGTGAATTTAGTTTTCCTAGGAATTTTTCCATTTCATTTGGTTTATCTAATTTGTTGGCATGCAGATGTTGTTCATAATATTCCCTTATAATTCTTTCTATTTCTGCAAGTTCGATAGTAATGCCTGTTCTTTTATTCCTGATTTTAGTGATTAGAATCTTTTTTTCCCCCTTGGTCACTCACAATGTGTCAATTTTGCTGATCTTTTGAAAGAATCAATATTTGGGTTCATTAATTTTCTGCATACATTTTCTCTTCTCTATTTCATTTATATCTATTCTAGTCTTTTATATCCTTCCTTCTCTTGCTTTGGGTTTAGTGTGCTTTTCTTTTTCTATTTGTTTTAAGGTGAAAAGATAAGTTGTTGATCTCAGGCCTTTATCTCTTAATATAGGTATTACAACTATAACTTTCCTTCTAAGCACTGCTTTACTGTATCCCATGTGTTTTAGTGTGCTGTGTTTTCATTTACATTGATATTAAAGTATTTTTTCATTTTTTCTTATGATTTCTTGTTTGGTTTTTCAGAGGTGTGAAGTTATTTCTAATTAAAATCCATCGTGGTCATGAAACATACATAGTTTTATTTCAATTCTTTGAAATTATCGAGGTTCTTCAAAAAGATTTTATTTATTTATTTGACAGAGAGAGAGAGAGATAACAAGAGCAGGGAACATAAGCAGGGGGAGTGGGAGAGGGAGAAGCAGGCTTCCCACTGAGCAGGGAGCCCGATGTGGGGCTTGATCCCAGGACCCTGGGATCATGACCTGAGCTGAAGGCAGATGCATAATGACTGAGCCACCCAGGCACCTAGAAGTTATTGAGGCTTTTTATGGTCTAACATATGATCTATCATGATGAATGTCTCATGGGCACTTGAGAAGAAAGTGTTTTCTGCATTATTGGGTAAAGGATCCTATAGATTTCTGTAGGGCTAGTTGATTTATAGTGTTCCAGTTACTTGTTAATCTTCTGCCTACTTGCTCTATACATTAGTGAAAATGGGGTATTGAAGAATCTTTCTATTATTGTTGTATGGTCTATTTCTCCTTTCAATTGTTTTTGTTTCATGTATTTTGAGATTGTTCTGAGGTGCATATATGTTTACAATTGTTATCTTTTTGATGGATTGACCATTTTATCATAAAATATCCTTTTTTTGTCTTGAAAAACTGCTTTTGCCTTAAAGTTTATTTTGTCTGATGAATACCAACATCCAAGTTCCCATGTCACTGTGTGTATGTTATGTCTCTTTTCCATCATCTTTCAATTTATTAGTGTCGTTGAATCTAAAGTATGTTTCTTCCACACAGGATATCATTGGATTTTTGGATTCTGTTGTCCCTGACGTTCATTTAGAGGTTCTAATCCATTTACATTTAATGTAACTACTGATAAAATAAGATTTACAATTGCCATTTGCTATTTGTTTTCTTTGTGCCTTGTCCTTTTTGTTCTTCTATTTCTCCATTACTGCTTTTTGGGGTGTGCTAAATATTTTCTAGTGAACAGTTTTAATTTTTTTTCTTACACTATTTTTGAGTCATTTTCTTATTGTTTCTGTGAGGATTACATTTAACAACTTAACTTTGAACAATCTAGAATGGATTAATACCCACTTCATTTCAATAGAATATTTTTCTCCAATAAAGCTCCATTTCTTCCCTTCTCCTTTGTGCTGTAACTGTCATACAGACTAATTTAAAAATTATCTGCCATCACCAGGTGTATGTGGGTGATAAATCACTGAATTTTATACCTGAAACTGGTGTTGAACTGTATGTTAAATAACTTCAATTTAGATAAAAACTTGAAGAAATTATCTGCCATGAACAGAGTTTTATAACAATTGCCTTATGTAGTTTTCTCTTACATCTGCCATGAACAAGTTTTATAACTATTGCTTTATGTAGTTGTCTTTTACATCATTTGGAGAAGGAAAAGTTTACAAATAAAAATACATTTTACTGTCTTTTATATATACCTATGTAATTACCTTTATTAGTGTTCTTTATTTTTTCATGCGGATTTGTATTACTTTCTGTGTCTACTTATCTCAACCTATAGAATTTCCTTTAGTATTTTTGTAGGGAAGATCTGATAAAGACAAATTCCCTTAATTTTTTTTTCATCTGGGAAGTCTTAATTTCTCCTTTGTTTTGAAGGATATTTTTTCTGGACATAGAATTCTTGGTTGACATATATTTTCTTTTAGCACTTGGAATATGTAATCCCACTGCCTTCTGCTTTCAATTGTTTCTCATAAAAGTCAGCTGCTAATTTTATAGGGATCCCTTTTATATCACAAGTTCTTTTTTTTTTTCTTGCTGTTTTCAAGATGCTCTCTTTTTCTTTATCTTTTGACGGTTTTAATATGATTTGCCTCACTCTGGATTCCTTGGAGTTTATCCTACTTGGTGTTTGTTGTCTTTCTTAGTTTTACAGATTGTTTTTCATCAAATTTGGGAAGTCTTTGGTCATTTTTAATCAACTATTCTTTCTGTCCTATTCTTTGCTTCTGAGTCTTCCCCTTATAAGCATATTTGTATGTTCGATGATGTCCTGCAAGTTTCTGAGGCTCTATTCACTTTTCTTCAGTCTTTCTTCTTGTTTCTCAGACTGAGTAATTTCAATTGACTTATATATTGGTTTCCTATGGCTGTTGTAACAAGTTACCACAAATTTTGTGACTTAATTACAAAAATTTACTGTTTAACAGCTTTGGCCAAAAACTGAAATAAGGGTGTCATCGGTGCCATTCTCCTTCTAGAGGTTCTAAGGGAACACCCATTTCTTGTCCTTTCCAGCTTCTGGTGGCTGCCAAGCATTCCTTGGCTTCAGACTGTAGCACTGCAATCTCTGCTTCCATCTTCACATCTTCTGTGTGTGTATGTGTGTGTTTGTGTGTGGTTGTGTGTGTGTATGTGCAATCTCCCTCTAAAATCTCTCTTATAAGGACATTGCAATGGCATTTAGAGCTCAACAGGATATTCTAATCTCAAGATCCTAAACTTAATCACATCTGCAAAGACTCATTTTCCAAATAATGTAACAGTTACAGGTTCCAGGGATTAGAACATGGACACATCTTTGGGAGCCATTATTAACAATCCACACCTATCTTCAAGTTCACTGATTCATTTCTCTGTCAGCTCAAAGCTGTTATTGGTTGAGTTTTGCATTTTGGTTATTGCACTTTTCAACTCAAGAAAATATATTTTGCACCTTAAAATTTTTCAGTCTCCTTATTGATATTCTTTATTTGGTGAAACATTGTTCACATAATTTCCTTAATAATTCCTTTAGGTCGGGCTTCCTGTAGTATTTTGAACATATATCTTATTTGAAGTCTTTTTCTATTAAACCCAGTATCAGAGAATTGTCCTCAGGGACAATTTCTATTAACTTCTTTTTCCCCCTAGGTATGGGCTATATTTTCTTTGCCTTTATCACTTTTTTGTTGTTGTTGAAAACTGAACATTTTGCATGATATAATATGGCAACTCTAGATATCAGAATCCTTTCACCCCTCAGGATTTGTTGCTTTTGCTGTTTTGCTGTCATTATTATTGATGTTATAATTTTTCTTTGTTTAGTGAGTTTCCTTGACTAATTCTGTACAGTTTGTATTCACAGTTATATGAAGGCACTGTAGTTTCTGCTCAGTTAGCTTAGTGGTCAGCTAAGGATTGAACAGAGATTTCCTTAAATTCTCTGAACCAGTAAGCTTGTCAGCCTTTACTGTGGGCCTCTTTGTGTGCCTTGGGGCACACCTTCAATGTTCTGGCAAACAAGTGACAACACAGTCTTAGCCTTCACTTCCTGCTTATGCAGAGCCTCAAGGACAGCCAAGGGTGACAGCTTATGGTCTCTTCTTTCCTGGACACACATACAGGCCTGCACATGTACATGTCCTTCTAAATGCCTAGGAATATATTGGAGTTTTTCAAAGTCCACTATAGGCATCTCATTACACAAATTTTCTTATTTTGGCCAACCTTTTATTTGACCTAACTAGTATCACTGCCTCAGGCATCAGCAATATTAAAAAAGTGCCAGTGATTGATTTGAACAAATGCCTTGGGGATAGAACTTTGCCTACTGAGCAGAGGTTCTGAGTCAGGTAAAATAATGGCAAGCTCTATGAATGGTGATTTTCTAAGGAAAATCCTGACATGTAAAATGACAACTTTCTGAGGATGGGCCTTATTGAGGAATTCCAGACTCACTCTACTAAACTGCTTGCTTTCATAGCTACCATGTTTGTGATGCTGCTAGTTTTCAAGGCTACCAAGGAGAACATGACTGTGTGCCCTGGAAAGGGTATAGTCTGATCAAATGATTTCAAAAGACTTGTTTCTTTTTACCTTTTTTAAAAAGTAGGCTCCACGCCCAACATGGAGTCCAACCCAGGGCTCAAACTCATGACACTGAGATCAAGACCTGAGCTGAAATCAAGAGTTTGATGCTTAACCAACTGAGCCATCCAGATGCCCCTCAAAAGATTTGTTTCTTAAAGAACTTCAATCCAGGGTGCCTGGGTGGCTCGGTCAGTTAGTGTCTGCCTTCAGCTCAGGTCATGATCCCAGGATCCTGGGATTGAGTCCTGCATCAGGCTCTCTGCTCGGCAGGGAATCTGCTTCTCCCTCTGCCCCTCCCCCCAACATGTGCTTGTTCTCACTCTCTCAAAAATAAATACATAAAATCATAAAAAAAAACTTTAATCCACAGAGGTGTTGGCAGAACATCACCAAAGATTATGGGAATGGCAAGGTCATAATTAACTTATCCACTTTCTCAAATATGGTGAGCTACCTGGGATATTCCATCAAGATCAGACATGCACCAAACTGCACCAAAGAAAGGATCAGAGCTCCACAGAGTATCTCTACATACAGGAGAATTGTCCAAGCAGGGCTTACAGAAACGGAATTTCCCATTGAAAATACAACCTAATCTCTTTCCCTTTCACCAAATCCACTCACCAGTGTATGATGACCTTGAGTTAAGTGTGCAGTGTGTGTGTGTGTGTATCTCTGTGTATCTGTGAGCAAAATTTTCAGATGAAATTATCATTGGGTAAGTATGAAATTATGTTTCCATAGGAAATTCAGCCTGCACTTTGTTGCTATTTGGCAAAATAAAAGATAATATTTAACTTTCCTTTGGCACAAGTGGGTGATGTGATAGCCAGTAGCAGTAGAAGCTGTTTTCAGCCAAGGAAGTCTGCTACATAGAAGAGATTGCTGATGGATTCTATATAGATTCAGAGGGCAGAACAAGAAGGACTCATAACAAACTCAGAAAAAGCTACCAGAATATTTCAGTTCATCTTAAGAATATAGCTTCTGAGGAGTTAAGATGGCAGAGGTGTAGTTGACCCTAATTTTGTCTGGTCCCTGGAATTCAGCTAGATATTTATTAAATTCTGAACATCTGCAAAATCAATTGGAGATCTGAGAAAAGAATTGTTACAATTCTACAAATAGGAAAATGACCACTTTTTACAAGGTAGGAAGTGCAGAGATGTGAATCCGAGGTAATATTCAGAAGATAAACCATGGAGGGAAAGAAGCCTGCTTAAGGAGGATACAAGAAAGTATTATAAGCAGCAGAGTGCAAAATCAGAACTTTTAGAAGTCTGCTGCCGTTGGGGATGTCCCTGGCATAAAGGTGCTCAGGTGGCAAAGTGGGCCAGAATCCCATGTGGGACAGCATGGCCTCAGGATCCCTGCGGTCACAAAAAGAATGGGGAAGCCTGAGTGCAGCAGAATTCCCAGGCATCGGATTGGGGAAACCAGTTGAAAAGATCCAGTCTAAGTGTAGGCTTTCTGCCCGCTATTGCCATAAACTGCAAACTGCTGCACAGTCACACAACCACTCTCCCAGCAGGGGCCCAGCCAAAGGCAGAAGTATGGTGAGGATGCCTTCCATTCCTGGGAAGGAATGAAATGGGTTCAGGCCAAAGGAGTCTGAAAAGTTTGGAGGCTGGAAACTGGGTTGTGTGCCTGAGAGAAAAATGCTCAGTCACAAGTGGTTTTTTTTTTTAAGATTTTATTTATTTGTGAGATAATTTTTTTGACAGCTTTGATTCATGTTTAATGAAAAATAAGTTACATGAATAGAAATGGACATAAAACAAAGAGATCTACTTGGGGAAATATGGTGATAGGTGGAACAAGGGAAAAATCATTTTATTCCTGAATTTATTCATATATTCCTATTCGTTATTACTGATCCAAAATATCTCCTTAAATCCAAAACAAAGTCATAGTTTTAGTTTTACTGCTGTTTACATGGGAACTCACCAAAGTAATGTCCAAACAATACTTTTCCATGCCCCCCATACCCCCAGAACACACACAAGCAAAGGCAGAGATGTTTACTGGCTGGTAACATGGCGTGAAAGAAATGCAGCCTTATCAGCTTTTTATTACAACAGCAAGTTGGCACTGGCATGATGGAAACTTGGGAGACAAGAGTGATTGCTTTTCTGTGAGAGCTCACTGAAGAGTGAGGGGAGTGAAATTTCAGCTCCTGGGCTAGAGATCGAGATGTTGCCTTGTCACCACCCCTCCCAACAGTGTTGAAAACTTTCAGAGAGCAAAACAGCACCACACAGTGCAATCTGGAGACACTTACACTGAGCCTGGCCCTCTGGCAAGGGAGGGGCAATTCTACCCTGGCAAAAACACCTGAGATTCAGTGCAACAAGTCCCTCCCCCAGGGACAATTCACTAGCATCAACTTTACTGATCATAAGAACTGCAAACCTTCAGCACTTGGGAAAAAAGTATATAGCATTTGAAGTTTTTATTATTATTATTATTATTATTATTATTATTATTATTATGCAGTAGTCTCTCAGTTTTATTTTTTCAGCTATTTCTCAATTCTTAATTCTTTAAAATTTTTATCCTTATATGTTATATATATACTTTTTTATTTTTGGTTTCCATTCATTCTATTTTAATGTATTGTTGTACATATATTTCTTTCTTTCCTATTTTGGAATCCAGTTTCTTTTAACAAACAGAGCAAAATACACCCAGGATCTAGTTTGTTGTTTTGTTCTGTTTTACTTCTTGTTTGACTTTTAAAAATTTTGTTTTCTTTTGGTTTGTTTTGTTTCTAATTTTCTGTTGTTATTTTTGTCTTTTTTCTCTCCTTCATCTATTCATTTCTGGACATAATGATGAGATGGAAAAACTTACCAAAAAAAAAGAAAGAAAGAACAGGAAGCAGTACTCACTGCCAGGGATTTAATCAACATGGATAGAAGATGTCTGAATTAGAATTAAAAAAAAGATTATAAGGATACTAGCTGGGCTTGAAAACACATAAAAGACACTGGAGAATCCCTTATGTAGGAAGAAAATAACTAAAATCTAATCAGGCCAAAATTAATAATGCTTTTACTGAAATGCAATCACAAATGAAGGCCCTAATAGCAAGGAGAAGAAAGACAGAAGAGAGAGTCACTGATATAGAAGATAATATGATGGAAAATAAAGAAGCTGTAAAGAACAGAGAAAGACCACTAATGGATCATGAAGGGAGACTTCAAGAACTCAGCAATTCCATAAAGCAAATAATAGGGGTCCCAGAAGATGAAGAGTGAGAGAGAGGGACAGAAGGTTTATTTGAACAATTTATAGGTGAGAAGTTCCCTAATCTAGAGAAGGAAACAGGCATTCAAGTGCAGCAGGCACAGAAAACCTCCCTCAAAATAAATAAAAATAAATCGACATCTCAATACATAGTAAGATCTGAACAGACCCATAACAAGCAAGGGAATTGAAGCAGTAATTAAAAACCTACCAAAGGGACACCTGGGTGACTCAGATGGTTAAGCGTGACTTTATCTTAGTGAAAATCCTAAAAGCATCTTGGGACAAGAGGTCTTAAACCTACAAGTATAGAACATGACACTGGCATCAGACCTGTACATAGAGGCACGGCAGGCCAGAAAGGACTGGCATGATATATTCAACATAATAAATGAGAAACATATGTAGCTAAGAAAACTTTATTCAGCAAGGCTGTCATTCAAAATAGAAGGAGAGATTAAGAGTTTCCAGAACAAACAAAAACTAAAGGAATTTATGAACAATAAACCACCTGTCAAGAAATATTGCAGGGAGCCAAGAGAGAGAGAGCCCCAAAGTAACAAAGACCAGAAAGGAAAAGACAAAATGTAAACGAAGAGCAACTTTACAGGTAACACAATGGAAATAAATTTGTATCAGCCAATAATCAGTCTGAATGTAAAAGGACTAAAGTCTCCAATCAAAAGATATAGGGTATTGGGATGCCTGGGTGGCTCAGTCAGTCAGGCCATGATCCTAGGGTCCTGGTTCGAGTCCCGCATTGGGCTCCCTGTTTGGTGGGAAGCCTACTTCTTCCTCTTCTCCCTGCTCGTGCTCTCTCTCACTATCTCTGTCTGTCTCTCTCTCAAATAAATAATAAATAAAATCTTTAAAAGTATATAAAAATAGTAAATAAATAAATAAATAAATAAATAAATAAATAAATAATAAAGATATAGGTGTATCAGACTGGATAAAAAAATAAGACTAATCTATATGCTATCTAGAAGATACTCATTATAGACAAAAAGGCACCACCAGATTGAAAATGAGGGTGTGGAGAACCATTAAAAGTGCTAATGGACCTCAAAAGAAAGTTAAGGTAGCAATCCTCATATCACACAAATTAGATTTTAAACCAAAGACTGTGGTATGGGATGAAGAGGGACTCTATATCATACTTAAAGGTCTATCCAACAAGAAGATCAAACAATTATACATATTTATGGTCCTAACATGGGAGCAGCCAATTATATCAACAAATTAATAAGAAAATTAAAGAAACACATTGATAAAAATACAATATTAGCAGGGGACTTGAACACCCCACTCAGAGCAATGGACAGATCATCTAAGCAAAAGATCAACAAAGAAACAAGGGATTTGAATGACACACTGGACCAGATGGACTTCACAGATATATACAGAGCATTTGATCCTAAAGCAACAGAATACACATTCTTCTCGAGACCACAGAGAACATGCTACAGAATAAATAACATACTGGGTCACAAATCAGGTCTCAATCAATACCAAAAGACTATTATTATTCCCTGCATATTTTCAGACCACAATGCCTTGAAACTTGAACTCAATCACAAGAGGAAATTGGAAAGAACATAAGCACTTGGAGGCTAAAAAGCATCCTACTAAAGAAAGAATGGGTCAACCAGAAAATTAAAGAAGAACGTAAAAAATTCATGGAAACGAAATGAAAATACAGCTGTTCAAAACCTTTGGGATAGAGCAAAGACAGTCCTAAGAGGGAAGTACATTGCAATACAAGCCTCTCTCAAATACAGAAGCTAAACTTACACCTAAGAAGCTGGAGAAAGAATAACAAATAAAGCCTAAGTCAAGCAGGAGAAGAGAAAGTATATTAGTTAGAGGAGAAATCAATGAAATAGAAACCAGAACAGTAGAACAGAATAAGGAAACTAGAAGCTGGTTCTCTGAACAAATTAGGATTGATAAACCCCTAGAAAAAGTTTTCAAAAAGAAAAGAGAAAGGACTCAAATTAATAAAATCATGAACGAAAGAGGAGAGATCACAACCAACACCAAATAAATAGAATCAATTTTAAGAGCATATTATGAGCAAATATATGCCAAAAATTAGGCAATTTGGAAGAAATTGATGCATTTTTGGAAACTTATAAACTACCAACTTTGAAACAGGAAGAAATAGAAGATCTGAACAGACCCATAACAAGCAAGGGAATTGAAGCAGTAATTAAAAACCTACCAAAGGGACGCCTGGGTGGCTGAGATGGTTAAACATCTGCTTTTGGCTCAGGTCATGATCCCAGGGGGGTCAATCCCAATGGGATTGAGTCCCGCATTGGGCTCCTTGCTCAGCAGTGAGCCTGCTTCTCCCTCTGCCTGCTGCTACCCCTGCTTGTGCGTGCTCTCTCTCTGGCATATACATAAAATCTTAAAAATAAATAAATAAATAAAAATAAAAAATAAAAACCTACCAAAAAAACAAGAGCCCAGGGCCAGATGGCTTCCCAGGGGAATTCTACCAAGCATTTAAAGAAGAAATAATATCTATTCTACTGAAGCTGTTTCCAAAATAGAAATGGGAAGAGAACTTCCAAACTCGTCTATGAGGCCAGAATTATCTTGATCCCAAAACCAGACCAAGACTCCATCAAAAAGAAGAATTACAGACCAATATCTATGATGAACATGGATGCCAAAATTCTCACCAAGTTACTAGCCAGTAGGATCTGATAGTGCATTAAAAGGATTATTCATCATGACCAAATGGGATGTATTCCTGGGATGGAAGGGTGGTTCAACATTTGCAAATAAATCAACGTGATACATCACATTAATAAAAGAAAGAACAAGAAGCATATGAATCTCTCAATTGATGCAGAAAAAGTATTTGACAAAATACAGCATCCTTTCTTGATTAAAACTCTCCACAGTGTAGGGATAGAGGGAACATACCTCAATATCATAAAAAGTATCTGTGAAAAGCCCACAGTGGATATTGTTCTCAATGGGGAAAAACTGAGAACTTTTCCCTTAAGGTTAGGTACAAAAAAAGGGATGCCCACTCTCACCACTCTTGTCCAACATAGTACTGGATGTCCTATCATACAACAATCATCCAACAAAAAGAAATAAAAGGCATTCAAATTTGCAAAGAAGTCAAACTCTCTCTCTTTGAAGATGACGTGATATTTTATGTGGAAAACCCAAAGACTCCACCACAAAATTGCTAGAACTCATACAAAAATCCTGCAATGTGGCAGGATATAAAATCAATGCACACAAATCAGTTGCATTTCTATGTACTGCAATGAAACAGAAGAAAGAGAAATTAAGGAATCGATCCCATTTACAATTGAACAAAAAACCATAAGATACCTAGGAATAAACCTAACCGAAGAGGTAAAGGATGTATACTCCAAAAACTAGAGAACACTTATGAAAGAAATTCAGGAAGAAACAAAGAAATGGAAAAACATTACATGTTAAGGGATTGGAAGAAAAATATGTTAAAATATCTATGCTACCCAGAGCAATCCACACATTCAATGCAATCCTTATCAAAATAACATCAACATTTTTCACAGAGCTGGAACAAAGAATTCTAAAATTTGGATGGAATCAGAAAAGACCGGAATAGCCAGAGGAATGTTGAAAAAGAAAAACAATGCTGGCGGCATCACAATGACTGACTTCAAACTATATTACAAAGCTGTGATCATCAAGACAGCATGGTACTCGCACAAAAACAAGCACATAGATCAATGGAACAGAATAGAGAGCCCAGAAATGGACCCTCAACTCTATGGTCAACTAATCTTTGACAAAAAAGGAAAGAATATCCAATGGAAAAAAAGACAGTTTCTTCAACAAATGGTGTTGGGGAAACTGGACATCCACATGCAGAAGAATAAAACTGGACCATTCTCTTACACCATACAGAAAAATAAACTCTAAATGGATGGAAGACCTAAAAGTGAGGCAGGAATCCATCAAAATCCTAGAGAACACAGGCGGTAACTTCTTCAACATCAGCCACAGCAACTTCTTCCAAGACACACATCTAAAGGTAAGGGAAACAAAAGCAAAAATGAACTATTGGGACTTCATCAAGATAAAAAACTTCTGCAGAACAAAGGAAACA
Organism: Eumetopias jubatus; assembly: GCF_037043125.1. Classification (NCBI taxonomy): domain Eukaryota; kingdom Metazoa; phylum Chordata; class Mammalia; order Carnivora; family Otariidae; genus Eumetopias; species Eumetopias jubatus. The sequence goes on from NW_028274817.1 coordinate 81,944,511, forward strand.
ATCAACAAAACTTAAAGGCAACTTATGGAACTGGAGAAAATATTTGCAAATGACATAACAGATAAAGGGCTGATATCCAAGATTTATAAAGAACGTCTCAAACTCAACACCCCAAAACCAAATAATCCAGTCATGAAATGGGCAGAAGACATGAACAGAGAGTTCTCCAAAGAAGACATATAAATGGCCAACAGACACACGAAAAAATGTTCCACGTCACCTGCCATCAGGGAAATACAAATCAAGACCACAATGAGATACAACCTTACACCAGTTAAAGTGGCTAAAATTAACAAGACAGGGAACAACAAATGTTGCTGAGGATCTGGAGAAAGGGGAACTCTCTTACACTGTTAAGGGGAATGCAAGCTGGCAAAGCCACTCTGGAAAACAGTGTGGAGGTTCCTCAAGAAGTTAAAAATAGAGCTACCCTAGGACCCAGCAATTGTACTACTGGGTATTTACCCCAAAGATACAGATGAGTGAAAAGAAGGGGCACATGCACCCCAATGTTCATAGCACCAATGTCCACAATAGCCAAATTGTGGAAGGAGCCAAGATGTCCTTCGACAGATGAATGGATAAAGAAGCTGTGGTTCATATATACAATGGAATATTAGTCATTAGAAAGGATGAGTACCTACCATTTGCATCACCATGGATGGAACTGGAGGGTATCACGCTGAGTCAAGCAGAGAAAGACAATGATCATATGGTTTCACTCATATGTTGACTATAAGGAATAGTGCAGAGGACAATAGGGGAAGGGAGGGAATACTGAATGGGAAAAATCAGAGAGGGAAACAAACAATGGGAGACTCTTGACTCTGGGAAACAAACTGAGGGTTGTGTAAATGGAGATGGGTGGCAGAATGGGGTAACTGGGTGATGGGTGTTAAGAGGGCAGGTGAGGTTATGAGCACTGGGTGTTTCACGCAACTGATGAATTATTGAACATTATGTAAAAACTAATGATATATGTTCGCTAATTGAATTCAAATTAAAAAAAACTCTCTCAAAATACCATCATCATTTTTCACAGAGCTGGAATAAACAATCATATAATTTGTATGGAAACAGAAAAGACTCTGAATAAGAAAAGTAATGTTGAAAAGGAAAACCAAAGCTGGACGCATCAGAATTCCCCACTTCAAGCTGTGTATCAAAGCTGTAATCATAAAGAGTGTATGGTACTGGGATAAAGACTGACCCATAGATCAATGGAATATAATTGATAACCCAGACATGGACCCTGAACTCTACGGTGAACTAATCTTTGAGAAGGCAAGAAAGAATATCCAATGGAAAAAAGACAGTCTCTTCAACAAATGGTGCTGTGAAAATTAGCCACACACAGAAGAATGAAACTAGACCATTGTACACCATACAGCAAAATAAACTCAAAATGGATTAATGAATTAAATGTGAGACAGTAATCCATCAAAATCCTAGAGAAGAACATGGGCAGCAACCTCTTTGACCTCCACTGGAGCAATTTTTTGCTAGACATGTCTCAAAATTCAAGAGAAACAAAAGGAAAAATGAACTATTGGGACTTCATCTAAATAAAAAGCTTTTGCACAGCAAAGAAACAATCAACAAAACTAAAAGGCAACCTATGGAATAGGAGAAGTTATTTACAAATGATATATCAGATAAAGAGTTAGTATCCAAGATCTGTAAAGAACTTATAAAACTCAACACCCCAAAAACAAATAATCCAGTCAAAAAATGGGCAGAAGACATGAATAGACATTTTTCCAAAGAAGACATACAGATGGCCAACAGACACATGAAAAAATGGTCAATATCTCTCCACATCAGGGTAATCCAAGTCAAAACCACAATGAGATACTACCTCACACCAATCAGAATTGCTAAAGTTAAGAACTCAGGAAACAACAGATGTTGATGAGGATGGGGAGAAAGGAGATCCCTCTTACAGTTTTTTGGGAATGTAAACTGGTACAGCCACTTTGTAAAACAGTAGAGATGTTCTTCAAAAAGTTAAAAATGGAGCTATACCAAGACCCAGCAAATGCAGTACTAGGTATTTATCCAAAGGATAGAATCATAGTAATTCAAAGGGGCACCTGCCCCCCCAGTGTTTATAGCAGCAATGTCCACAATAGCCAAAATATGGAAATTGCCCAGTTGTCTATTGACAGATGAATGGATAAAGATGTTTTATATATATATATATATATATATATATATATGGAATGTTACTCAGCCATCAAAAAAAAATGAAATCTTGCCATTTGCATGGACATCAGTGGAAGTAGAGGGTATTATGCTAAACAAAATAAGTCAGTCAGAGAAAGACACATATCACATGATTTCACTCATATGTGAAATTTCAGAAACAAAACAGATTAACACAGGGGAAAGGAAGGAAAAATAAAATAAGATGAAAATAGAGAGGAAGCCAAACTGTAAGAGATGCTGAACTCTAGGAAACAGACTGAGGGTTGCTGGAGGAGAGGTTGGTGGGGGGAAGGCATAACTGGTGATGGGCATTAAGGAGGGTGTTGATATAATGAACCCTGGGTGTTATAGGCATCTGATGAATCACTAAATTCTACCCCTGAAACCAAGAATACAGTATACGTAACTAAATTGAATTTAAATAATTTATATTTTAAAAAAAGAATAGTTAAAATTAACAACTGAGGAAAAAACAGATGTTGGCAAGGATGTGGAGAATGGAGAACACTCTTACACTGTTGTGAAGAATGCAAACTGGTGCAGCCACTCTGGAAAACAGTATGGAGGTTCCTCAGAAAGGTAAATTGGAACTACTGTATGACCCACAAGTTGCACTACCTGGTATTTATCCAAAGGATACAAAAGTAGTGATTCAAAGAGGCAAATGCACCACAATCTTTATAGCAGCACTATCCACAGTAGCCAAAATATGGAAACAGCACAAATGTCCACCAATTGTTGAATGGATAAAGAAGGTGTGGTACATATATAATGGAATATTAGTCAGCCATAAAAAGAAGGAAATCTTGCCATTTGTAATGACATGAATGGAACTAGAGTGTATTATGCTAATCAAAATAAGTCAGAGAAAGACAAATACCATATGATTTCACTCATATGTGGAATTTAAGAAACAAAACAGATCAAAATAGGGGAAAGGAAGGAAAAATAAAATAAAATTAGAGAGGGAGGCAAATCATAAGAGACTCAAGTATAGGGAAGAAACTCATGGTTGCTGGAGTGGTTATGGGTCAGGGGATGTAGTAAATGGGTGATAAGCAATAAGGAGGGCACTTGTAATGAACACTGGGTGTTACACATAAGTGATAAATCACTAAATTCTACCCCTGAAACTAATACTACACTCTATGTTAATTAACTTGAATTTAAGTCAAATCTTGAAATTAAAAAAAAATGAAATATGGAAGGAAAACATAAAACTTCAAATTAAAAATAAATTCATCCCCACTGTGTCAAAAATGTAAAGAGGTCCCCAGACTGGGTCATTCCAAGATTGGAAGACGTGAGTTCTAGTTATGGCTCTAGTTGCTCTTAACTTGCTTTGTGCCTTTGATGAAGTCAGTTCCCCTCTCTGGGTCTCATCTTTAAAATGTGGATGATAATAATACATGCAGTACTAACAGTACAGGGTATTAACATAAGCATCAAATGAGAATATTGAAAAGGTGCTTGAAGTGTAAATGATTTTACCAGTGCAGTTAACTTCCTTTACTCTCCTCCTCCTCAATCTTTTCTTTTTTCTCCTTTTTAAAAAAGATTTTGTTTATTTATCTGAGAGTGAGAAAGAGAGAGAGAGATCATGAGCAGGGGGGAAGTGCAGAGGGAGCAGGGAGTCTGATTTGGTACTTAATCCCAGGACTCTGGGATCATGACCTGAGCCAAAGGCAGACACTTAACCGATTGAGCCACTCAGATGTCTCCAAACTTGTACATCCCCATTGTCTTATTTCACTCTGTTTTTATTCCTTCTCTTTCCTTCTTTTCCTTTAAGCAGGTCTCAGACTTCCTGCCAGCAGTGTAGTTAGGCAGAAGGAACACAGCCTTAGAGGAAAAGGGACCTGGGTCTGACTCCTGGCTGCGCCTTTTTCTTAGTTGTTGGGCAATTACTTTAACTCTTTGAGCCAGTTTTATCATTTATAAAATAGGCACAAATAACACCTTCCTTGCAAGGTTGTTGGAAAATGTGGTAGATCGTCTGCAAATATGGCCAACAATTCCTCCCATCTCTGACAAGCATGTAGCCCTTCCCATTAGGATATTCTCCACTTCTTAAATTTGGGCTAACTGTGTGACTTGTTTAGACCAATAGAGTACAGCAGCAGTGTTGCTATATCACTCCTGGTCTTATGCCACAAAAGGCTTTGTTTTTTATCCTTTGGAAGCCTGTCATCATGTAAAAAATATCTGACTACTCTACTGAGATGAGAGGGCAAGTGGAGGAGAGGCTGTGGAGGATAAAATACTAACAAAGGAGGTGGGAAGCCCAGGCAGCCCAGCTGAGGTGCCAGATATGAGAGTGCAGACATCATGGATCCTCCTTGCCAAGCTGTCTGAGGCAACACCACATGGAATGTAGATAAGCTATTCCCAGCAAGTCTTGTACAAATTGCAGGTCATGAGCAAATAAATTGTTGTTTTAAGCCACTAAGTTTTGGGGTGGTTTGTTTCACAACAATAGATAAATGAACCAAAGAAACTAAATGAGGTAGTAGCACCCCACCCAGTGGTTAGCAGGTGTAGGTGCTCAACACATGACTGTTCCTTCCCATTCAGAAGTGTCTCTGGGAAATGGCTGATCTAGTTAGTGGTGCTACAACTGACATTTAGAATTGACAAATCTGACCTCCAGTGTGCAAGGATGCAGAGCAATAACCACTCCTCATATACTTACAGGGACCTACTGAGGCCTATACAGATTAAGATGTACCCTAAGTCACATAGCTGAGTGTCCTCCCTTTGCCCACAGTTAGCCTGGGCCACCTCAAAAGCAGGCTTGTAGATGAACAAAGTCTCGGGTAATGAAGTAATGTCAGGTAAGAAAAATAGTATTTCTTTGACCAGTCATTCAATCTACTTGAAGGAAATTTACACTTACTGAGTGCTTACTGTGTACCTAGCATTACTTACAATAGCCTCAGAAGAAGGTATTATTATTTTCCCCATTTTCCAGATGAGGACACTGAGGCACAGAGGTATTTTTGTCAGCTATTGGGTTACTGGGAAGCACTGGGACTATTTAATGTACAGGATGTTAACTAGGAAGGTCTTGGGATTAACACTTGTAGAGGAGAAGCATTAGAGGAGGCAGGGTTGAGCAGAGGGTGCTGATGAACTGCAGTGCAGTCTTAATGGAAACCTCAGTCCACCCTATAGAGAGCTCTGAAACTAGGATGGTCTTTCACTGTTGTTCCCTATTGTATTTCTATAGGGAACTAGGCCTTTGTATTCCTGCAACACTCACTGGATTCCTAGTCCCTAATTTCTAGTTTAGAGTTACTTCAACTACTCCATCATTAAACCATCCCAAAAGGGAGAAAGGCTTAAAGAAAAAAAATGATTATAGAGAAAAGTAGAAAAAAATGGGCTCAAGAACCAAATCTGGATTCAAATCTTGAAATTTCTCTTACCAGTTATTTAACTCTGGGAAAGTTATTTAATTTCTCTGAGCTTTGTTTTACCTTTTTGGAAAATGTAATAAAAATACTTAGCTTAAAAGATTGTTTTGAAAATCAAATACAATCATGTACATAAAGCATCTTGCAGAGACCTGGCACAGAGTAATTACTGAATAAATGGCAATTATAATAATAATAAATTACTGTGCACTGGTATGTTTGGTTTCCTCATTTGTAGGGTTGAGTGAATTAAAGTGAAGAGCTACCCAGGAGGGGAAAAATCACTATATCTTTTCTATTACTTGGTACTTATAGGCACTCATCAGCATTCACTCCAGTGAACAAATGTTTATTTAAAAGAATTTGTACAGACATAACACTCTCACTTTCAAAGAGCAGAGGAACTTTTTATATTGTGAATAAAAAACACTGTGGCAAATTAAAACTACAGTTAAGAAAAGAAGGGAAAATATCCCCTTTCCCCAGCCAGGGACTGAGACTTGGATCTAAAGCCAACCCCCATCTCTGTCCTTTAAGTCTAAGAGTGACTTGACTAGAGATCTGATTTTGGTAGAGAGGAGGGTAGAGAGTATGAGGGTAGAGAGGAGGGCCTGGGGAATCCAGTGCCTTTTCTTCTCTAAAGGAAGGCCATCAACAGAATCTATAGGAAAGGGGGTGGCTAGCAGCTGACCTGAGCTGAGGCTACCTTATAGAAGAGGGCGGACCCAAGAGAGGGAGAGATGAATGGAGGGGAAGTCCACACTCTTACATATGTAAAATGGTTGGCATTCACTTGACTCTCAACTCATGCCTCTAACCCCTAAGAAATATCATTGAGTAAGTGCCAGAATAATGGTTTGGAACAAAAATAGTTTTGGACACTTGGCAACACAGATGTCAGCCTGGGGCTCCTCTCATCCTAAGGTTAGCCCCTACAGTAGAGCCCAATGATTTAGGCAGCAAGTTATTTAGGATTTGCGGACTGGGTGTGGCTCTCTGATTTCACTGTGGGGAACTTCTGCCACTGATTTGAAAAATGAGAGTTATGGGAAAGGCCTGCAGGTCTCAGGATCTCTAGACACACAACCTGTACCTGAGAACTTTAGCATATCTGGGAGATTGGCATGGGAGTGAACTCCATAATAACAGCCAGGCCTCCCAAATGAAGATGAAAAGGAGGGCTTGTCCAACTTACCTCTGGCCCTTGCTTAGATGAGATGAAATTAAGGGGCACGTGGGGAAGATATATACACCAAGTTTACTGGAAAGTCCAGCAAGAAGACTGTTGTCCCTTCAGAGCCTAAGGCAAAAGTACAGGGAGGGGGCACACTGGAGCTTTCACCTGAAACAAGGGCCTCCTCTAGCCCTCAGCCCTTAGGCCCCAGGCATTAGACACAAGAGGCAGAGAATCACATCTGGGCCTTCTGCCCTTTCTTCAGCTTCAAACAAGGGCAGGGGTTGAAATGTGGGTGGGAGAGAAGGGATCATCGGATACACTGTCATTAGCACCTGAACCATATCTCTTCTTAAGTCAGAAACCCCAAGAGAAGAAAGAAATAAGAGCAAAGTGAGAGGGGTTGTGCTTCCATCACATTAAATAGGAAACTCAGTAGAGGTGGGGTAGGGTGGTTTCAAATCAGGACATTAATCACTCTGGCCAAGGGGAGAGGTTATGAGTAGCAGAGCTCCATGTGTTCTCCATCTCTTCATTCATCCTGCTTCCGTTTTGGCTTTTTGGGGTTCCGGGACCGACTCTTGGCTTTGCACAGAGGACATATAGGTGCATTCCGATGAATTTGCTGATGACATGATAAGCAGGCCTGGTGGGAGGACACAGGACAAAGAAAGTTAGTGATCAGATTCTTCTAGCCTATGGTTCAGCCTTCTGATCCCCAAGGGTCCAGAAAGCAATTGTGATTTCTCAACAGGAAGAGGTTACTAGTACTTCTCAACAAGTAGAGAGATCAGTGCCAGATGTAAGGGAAGTAAAGGCTATAAGGGGATGAGGGTCAAAGAGGGTTATTGAGGAAAAATATCCAGAATTTGGAAATAAGGCAAAATGAGAATTACATATCATTTTAACATTATATTGGAACATAGTCCAACAGGCTCTATTAAGGATTATTTAATTCTTTAGGATAGGTATCAGTAAACTTTCTCTACAAATGCCAAAAGAGTAAATATTTTAGACTTTTCAGGTTACATGGTGTTAGTTGCAACTACTCAACTATAATTGTTCTACATGGAAGAAGTTACAGATAATACATAAACAAAAAAGCATGTGTGTATACCAGTAAAACTTTATTTACAAGCAAGTCAGACTTGGCCTGTGCGTTCTAGTTTGCTGACCCCTGCTCTAAGAGAATGTCCCTTTGTTTGACTATTTACTATTGATTAGGACCCACACTGTGATTTATGCTAATAAGCTACAAATGGTTGTTGCCCAGTAGAGATGCAGATTATTTCTGTTCCAAAGAAAAGATAATCACAAAGGTTACAGTTTATTGCCCTGTAGGACATCAACCAGTTCTGTATTTAATTTTGCAAACTTATTTCAGCATTCCTTTCCTTTTCTTACTATATAGTTACCTGTTTCTCAAGTGCTTTTGGAACCAGTTTTGTAATCCTGCTGACTCCCTCATTAACAACACATGCTCACTATATATTTGCACAAGTCTTGTCTCTAACTTTTTAAAATTATGCTTTAGCAGAAGCTGCCAACCTTCCTGCATTGTAGCCCCTCGGGGAATATAAAACAATAAAATCAGCTGGTCTGCTATAGCACATAAACACCAACACTTCCTCTGTGTCCCAAGCAAAGTCTGTTTTAGAAAGGCACCAAATAAGTAACTACAAAGCCCCAGTCCTAGGCTTCCATGGGGCTGCTTGTAGATACCTTGCTTCCTCCACAACCCTTACCCAGCTCACTTACCTTCATAGGTGGGGGCTGCTGCCTAAAGGTGGCTGTCTGCCGAGTGTCCTGCTTTCAAGCCACTTGGAGTTGCTGGGCAGCAGCAGCTGCAGCGGCCAGGGACTCAGGGATGGGGGGCTCCTGAGGCTCCGTCTGCCACTCTGCTTTCTGCTTCTCAAAGTAACTTTGGAGATGAAAGACATTAGCGGAATCATTCTGCCGCCGTCTGAGTCTCACCCGAGAATGCGTTTGGACTCGCTGGCAGCGCACGCCCGCAGGCACACAGCAAAATGCTTCCACCCTCAGGAACGGCTATCCTGGCTGAAGCCAGGAAGCTCCCCAGTGTGGTTCCTCCGAGTCAGGTGGTTGTTTTGCGGCGTGCACTCACACAGGGGGCAAAAGAACGAGGCCCAGAAACCAGAGCTGAGCCAAGAGGTGGGTCTTCGGCCCCGGCCTTTGTCTCCCTCGGGTGGGCCTTGGGGAGGCCGTTCCCAGAGCTCTCAGCCACAGCACACAGTATTCCGGATCCTTTAACCCAGTGAAAGGCGGGAGCTCCAGGCACGGTATCTGCACCGATTTCTGTCTTCGAAGGAGGGGCCTGGAACTCAGGGATCCACACGTACCCATGCCGGAGGAGTGCTGCCTCTGTGACACGAGAGCCGGCGCGTGAGGTGCTTCTGCGCGAAGCCGTTCCTCTCGCCCTGTGATTTCGGGGAATCGTTTCCTAAGGCTCTCACGCAGACACACTGAAAGCGTTGCCACCCTCCGGAGCCGTGATGCTGTCTCCATCACGGTTCCTCTCCTCTGCTTAGAGCTAAATTTTGAGGACTGTTCGCCTGGAATCTTCAGGCGGAGCGGCCAGGGACCTAGGCCTCCAGGCAGGCCCACAGGGCACAGCAGTGCTAACCGCCTCCCACAAGAGAGGAGTCAAGAGAGCAGCCTTCCTCAGAGTCCTGTGTCTCGGTCAGAGTAACGGCTCGGTTCCTTTGCTCGTGCTTTCAACCAAACAGGCCACAGGTGAAGTGGGCGCTCAGGGAGGGCCTTCTTGGCTGAGGCACGGGGCCTATGGGGCTTGGTTCCTTTGCGTTGGGCGGATGGCAGTTCGGGCTAAACGCACACAGGGCCAGTCGACCTAGCTTCAGGACAGAGGCGGGGAACCGAGAGGCCCCTTGAGCGCCTGCTTCTTTCTCCCTTGGAATGCTGCTGGGACCCACTCCCCAGGGTGGCACACAAGCACGGGTGAACAGGACGCCGCACCCTGTGGAGAGGGGACAGGAGTTAGAGCTGTGCTTTGCGCCCAGGCTTCTTTCTTCCAGGGCAGGGTTGAGCACCGAGAAATCCAGAGCCACAGGGAGCAGTGTCGAGTTAGCAGCTCCAGGTAGCAAGAGCTGAGCCGACAGGTGCCTCCCGCAACGGCCTGTTTTTAAACCCGCTCGGGCGTATGGAACACGTTCCCCAGGTTTCGCGCCCAGACACCGAACACTGCCTTCTCCCGCGGGGAGGTCGGCGGTAGCTAAAGCACGCATTCTCTACACTGTGTTTGCTCCGTGTTCGTACGCTGGCCATGAGGCTTGCATGCCAAAGCGGAGCCGCGGGCCTGGTTTCCTTAAACAAGTGGGGAGCCGTGTCCCGCCTTCTGCCGCCGCCTGAGTCTCACTCCGAGAATGGGTTTGGACTCGCTGGCAGCCCACGCCCGCAGGCAAAGAGGAAAAATGCTTCCACCCTCAGGAATGGCTATCCTGGCTGAAGCCAGGAAGCTCCACAGTGTGTTTCCTCCGAGTCAGGTGGTTGTTTTGCGGCCTGCACTGACACACGGGGAACGGAACGAGGCCCACAAACCAGAGCTGAGCCAAGAGGTGGGTCTTCGTCCCCGGCCTTTGTCTCGCTCGGGTGGGCCTTGGGGAGGTCGTTCTCAGAGCTCTCAGGCACAGCACACAGTACTCCGCATCCTCTAACCCAGTGACCGGCGGGAGCTCCAGGCACGGTATCTGCACCGATTTCTGCCTTCGAAGGAGGGGCTGGAACTCAGGGATCCACACGCACCCATGCCGGAGGAGTGCTGGCTCTGAGACACGAGAGCCGGCGCGTGAGGTGCCTCTGCGCGAAGCCGTTTCTCTCGCCCTGTGATTTCGGGGAATCGTTTCCTAAGGCTCTCAAGCAGACACACTGAAAGCATTGCCACCCTGCGGAGCCGTGATGCTGTCTCCATCACGGTTCCTCTCCACTGCTCTGAGCTAAAGTTCCTGCACTGTTCGCCTGGATTCTTCAGGCGGAGCGGCCAGGGACCTAGGCCTCCAGGCAGGCCCACAGGGCACAGCAGTGCTAACCGCCTCCCACAAGAGAGGAGTCGAGAGAGCAGCCTTCCTCACAGGCCTGAGTCTCGGTCAGAGTAACGGCTCGGTTCCTTTGCTCGTGCTTTCACCCAAACAGCCCACAGGTGAAGTGGGCGCTCAGGGAGGGCCTTCTTGGCTGAGGCGCGGGGCCTCTGGCGCCTGGTTCCTTTGCGTTAGGCGGATGGCACTTCGGGCTAAACGCACACAGGGCCAGACGACCCAGCTTCAGGACAGAGGCGGGGAGCCGAGAGGCGCCTTGGGGCACTGCATCTTTCTCCCTTGGAATGCTGCTGGGACCCACTCCCCAGGGTGGCACACAAGCACGGGTGAATAGGACGCCGCACCCTGTGGAGCGGGGACAGGAGCTAGAGCTGTGCTTTGCTCCCAGGCTTCTTTCTTCCAGGGCAGGGTTGAGCACCGAGAGTTCCGGAGCCACGAGGAGCAGTGTCGAGTTAGCAGCTCCAGGTAGCAAGAGCTGAGCCGAGAGGTGCCTCCCGCAACGGCCTGTTTTTAAACCCGCTCGGGCGTATGGAACACGTTCCCCAGGTTTCGCGCCCAGACACCGAACACTGCCTTCTCCCGCGGGGAGGTCGGCGGTAGCTAAAGCACGCATTCTCTACACTGTGTTTGCTCCGTGTTCGTACGCTGGCCATGAGGCTTGCATGCCAAAGCGGAGCCGCGGGCCTGGTTTCCTTAAACAAGTGGGGAGCCGTGTCCCGCCTTCTGCCGCCGCCTGAGTCTCACTCCGAGAATGGGTTTGGACTCGCTGGCAGCCCACGCCCGCAGGCAAAGAGGAAAAATGCTTCCACCCTCAGGAATGGCTATCCTGGCTGAAGCCAGGAAGCTCCACAGTGTGTTTCCTCTGAGTCAGGTGGTTGTTTTGCGGCCTGCACTGACACACGGGGAACGGAACGAGGCCCACAAACCAGAGCTGAGCCAAGAGGTGGGTCTTCGTCCCCGGCCTTTGTCTCGCTCGGGTGGGCCTTGGGGAGGTCGTTCTCACAGCTCTCAGGCACAGCACACAGTACTCCGCATCCTCTAACCCAGTGACCGGCGGGAGCTCCAGGCACGGTATCTGCACCGATTTCTGCCTTCGAAGGAGGGGCTGGAACTCAGGGATCCACACGCACCCATGCCGGAGGAGTGCTGGCTCTGAGACACGAGAGCCGGCGCGTGAGGTGCCTCTGCGCGAAGCCGTTTCTCTCGCCCTGTGATTTCGGGGAATCGTTTCCTAAGGCTCTCAAGCAGACACACTGAAAGCATTGCCACCCTGCGGAGCCGTGATGCTGTCTCCATCACGGTTCCTCTCCACTGCTCTGAGCTAAAGTTCCTGCACTGTTCGCCTGGATTCTTCAGGCGGAGCGGCCAGGGACCTAGGCCTCCAGGCAGGCCCACAGGGCACAGCAGTGCTAACCGCCTCCCACAAGAGAGGAGTCGAGAGAGCAGCCTTCCTCACAGGCCTGTGTCTCGGTCAGAGTAACGGCTCGGTTCCTTTGCTCGTGCTTTCACCCAAACAGCCCACAGGTGAAGTGGGCGCTCAGGGAGGGCCTTCTTGGCTGAGGCGCGGGGCCTCTGGCGCTTGGTTCCTTTGCGTTAGGCGGATGGCACTTCGGGCTAAACGCACACAGGGCCAGACGACCCAGCTTCAGGACAGAGGCGGGGAGCCGAGAGGCGCCTTGGGGCCCTGCATCTTTCTCCCTTGGAATGCTGCTGGGGCCCACTCCCCAGGGTGGCACACAAGCACGGGTGAACAGGACGCCGCACCCTGTGGAGAGGGGACAGGGGCTAGAGCTGTGCTTTGCTCCCAGGCTTCTTTCTTCCAGGGCAGGGTTGAGCACCGAGAGTTCCGGAGCCACGGGGAGCAGTGTCGAGTTAGCAGCTCCAGGTAGCAAGAGCTCAGCCGAGAGGTGCCTCCCGCAACGGCCTGTTTCTAAACCCGGTCGGGCGTATGGAAACCGTTCCCCAGGCCTTCGCGCTCGGACACCGAACACAGCTTCATCCCGCAGGGAGTTCGGCGGTAGCTAAAGCACGGATTCTCTACCCTGTATTTGCTCCAAGTACGTACACTGGCCATGTGGCTTGCATGCCAAAGCGGGGCCGCGGGCCTGGCTTCATGAAACAAGTGGGGAGTCGTGTCCCACCTTCTGCCGCCGCCTGAGTCTCTCTCCGAGAATGGGTTTGGACTCGCTGGCAGCGCACGCCCGCAGGCACAGAGCAAAATGCTTCCACCCTCAGGAACGGCTATCCTGGCTGAAGCCAGGAAGCTCCCCAGTGTGGTTCCTCCGAGTCAGGTGGTGGTTTTGCGGCCTGCACTCACACAAGGGGCAATGGAAGGAGGCCCAGAAACCAGAGCTGAGCCAAGAGGTGGGTCTTCGGCCCCGGCCTTTGTCTCGCTCGGGTGGGCCTTGGGCAGGCCGTTCCCCGAGCTGTCAGCCACAGCACACAGTATTCCGGATCCTTTAAACCAGTGAACGGCGGGAGCTCCAGGCACGGTATCTGCACCGATTTCTGCCTTCGAAGGAGGGGCCTGGAACTCAGGGATCCACACGCACCCATGCCGGAGGAGTGCTGGCTCTGTGACACGAGAGCCGGCGCGTGAGGTGCCTCTGCGCGGAGCCGTTCCTCTCGCCCTGTGATTTCGGGGAATCGTTTCCTAAGGCTCTCACGCAGACACACTGAAAGCGTTGCCACCCTCCGGAGCCGTGATGCTGTCTCCATCACGGTTCCTCTCCTCTGCTTTGAGCTAAATTTCGAGGACTGTTCGCCTGGATATTTTAGGCGGAGCGGCCAGGGACCTAGGCCTCCAGGCAGGCCCACAGGGCACAGCAGTGCTAAAGGCCTCCCACAAGAGAGGAGTCAAGAGAGCAGCCTTCCTCACAGTCCTGTGTCTCGGTCAGAGTAACGGCTCGGTTCCTTTGCTCGTGCTTTCAACCAAACAGCCCACAGGTGAAGTGAGCGCTCAGGCAGGGCCTTATTGGCGGAGGCGCGTGGCCTCTGGCGCTTGGTTCCTTTGCGTTAGGCGGATGGCAGTTCGGGCTAAACGCACACAGGGCCAGTCGACCTAGCTTCAGGACAGAGGAAGGGAGCCGAGAGGCGCCTTGGGCGCCTGCTTCTTTCTTCCTTGGAATTCTGCTGGGACCCACTCCCCAGGCGGGCACACAAGCACGGGTGAACAGGAGGTCGCACCCTGTGGAGAGGGGACGGGAGTTAGAGCTGTGCTTTGCTCCCAGGCTTCTTTCTTCCAGGGTACGGTTGAGCACCGAGAGTTCCAGAGCCACGGGGAGCAGTGTCGAGTTAGCAGCTCCAGGTAGCAAGAGCTGAGCCGAGAGGTGCCTCCCGCAACGGCCTGTTTCTAACCCCGCTCGGGCGTATGGAACACGTTCCCCAGGCTTTCGCGCCCGGACACCGAACACTGCCTTCTCCCACAGGGAGGTCGGCGGTAGCTAAAGCACGCATTCTCTACACTGTGTTTGCTCCGTGTTCGTACGCTGGCCATGAGGCTTGCATGCCAAAGCGGAGCCGCGGGCCTGGTTTCCTTAAACAAGTGGGGAGCCGTGTCCCGCCTTCTGCCGCCGCCTGAGTCTCTCTCCGAGAATGGGTTTGGACTCGCTGGCAGCCCACGCCCGCAGGCACAGAGCAAAATGCTTCCACCCTCAGAAACGGCTATCCTGGCTGAAGCCAGGAAGCTCCACAGTGTGGTTCCTCCGAGTCAGGTGGTTGTTTTGCTCCTGCACTGACACACGGGGCAACGGAAAGAGGCCCAGAAACCAGAGCTGAGCCAAGAGGTGGGTTTTCGTCCCCGGCGTTTGCCTCGCTCGGGTGGGCCTTAGGGAGGCCGTTCCCAGAGCTCTCAGCCACAGCTCACAGTATTCCGCATCCTCTAACCCAACGAACGGCGGGAGCTCCAGGCACGGTATCTGCACCGATTTCTGCCTTCGAAGGAGGAGACTGGAACTCAGGGATCCACACGCACCCATGCCGGAGGAGTGCTGGCTCTGAGACACGAGAGCCGGCGCGTGAGGTGCCTCTGTGCGAAGCCGTTTCTCTCGCACTGTGATTTCGGGGAATCGTTTCCTAAGGCTCTCACGCAGACACACTGAACGCGTTGCCACCCTCCGGAGCCGTGATGCTGTCTCCATCACGGTTCCTCTCCACTGCTCTGAGCTAAAGTTCGTGCACTGGTCGCCTGGATTCTTCAGGCGGAGCGGCCAGGGACCTAGGCCTCCAGGCAGGCCCACAGGGCACAGCAGTGCTAACCGCCTCCCACAAGGGAGGAGTCGAGAGAGCAGCCTTCCTCACAGGCCTGTGTCTCGGTCAGAGTAACGGCTCGGTTCCTTTGCTCGTGCTTTCAACCAAACAGCCCACAGGTGAAGTGGGCGCTCAGGGAGGGCCTTCTTGGCTGAGGCACAGGGCCTCTGGGGCTTGGTTCCTTTGCGTTGGGCGGATGGCAGTTAGGGCTAAACGCACCCAGGGTCAGTCGACCTAGGTTCAGGACAGAGGCGGGGAGCCGAGAGGCCCCTTGGGCGCCTGCTTCTTTCGCCCTGGGAATTCTGCTGGGACCCACTCCCCAGGCGGGCACACAAGGACGGGTCAACATGAGGTCGCACCCTGTGGAGAGGGGACGGCAGTTAGAGCTGTGATTTGCCCCCAGGCTTCTTTCTTCCAGGGCAGGGTTGAGCACCGAGAGTTCCAGAGCCACAGGGAGCAGTGTCGAGTTAGCAGCCTCAGGTAGCAAGAGCTGAGCCGAGAGGTGCCTCCCGAAACGGCCTGTTTCTAAACACGGTCGGGCGTATGGAAAACGTTCCCCAGGCCTTCGCGCCCGGACACCGAACACTGCTTCATCCCGCAGGGAGGTTGGCGGTAGCTAAAGCACGGATTCTCTACACTGTGTATGCTCCGCGTTCGTACGCCGGCCATGAGGCTTGCATGCCAAAGCGGGGCTGCGGGCCTGGCTTCATGAAACAAGTGGGGAGTCGTGTCCCGCCTTCTGCCGCCACCTGAATCTCACTCCGAGAATGGGTTTGGACTCGCTGGCAGCGCACGTTCGCAGGCACACAGAAAATACTTCCACCCTCAGGAACGGCTATCCTGGCTGAGGCCAGGAAGCTCCCCAGTGTGGTTCCTCCGAGTCAGGTGGTGGTTTTGCGGCCTGCACTCACACAAGGGGCAACGGAACGAGGCCCAGAAACCAGAGCTGAGCCAAGCGGTGGGTCTTCGGCCCCGGTCTTTGTCTCGCTCGGGTGGGCCTTGGGGAGGCCGTTCCCAGAGCTCTCAGCCACAGCACACAGTATTCCGGATCCTTTAACCCAGTGAAAGGCGGGAGCTCCAGGCACGGTATCTGCACCGATTTCTGCCTTCGAAGGAGGGGCCTGGAACTCAGGGATCCACACGCACCCATGCCGGAGGAGTGCTGGCTCTGTGACACGAGAGCCGGCGCGTGAGGTGCCTCTGCGCGAAGCCGTTCCTCTCGCCCTGTGATTTCGGGGAATCGTTTCCTAAGGCTCTCACGCAGACACACTGAAAGCGTTGCCACCCTCCGGAGCCGTGATGCTGTCTCCATCACGGTTCCTCTCCTCTGCTCTGAGCTAAATTTCGAGGACTGTTCGCCTGGATTCCTCAGGCGGAGCGGCCAGGGACCTAGGCCTCCAGGCAGGCCCACAGGGCATAGCAGTGCTAACCGCCTCCCACAAGAGAGGAGTCGAGAGAGCAGCCTTCCTCACAGGCCTGTGTCTCGGTCAGAGTAACGGCTCGGTTCCTTTGCTTGTGCTTTCACCCAAACAGCCCACAGGTGAAGTGGGCGCTTAGGGCGGGCATTCTTGGCTGAGGCACGGTGCCTCTGGCGCTTGGTTCCTTTGCGTTAGGCGGATGGCATTTCGGGCTAAACGCACACAGGGCCAGACGACCTAGCTTCACGACAGAGGCGGGGAGCCGAGAGGCGCCTTGGGGCCCTGCATCTTTCTCCCTTGGAATGCTGCTGGGACCCACTCCCCAGGGTGGCACACAAGCACGGGTGAACAGGAGGCCGCACCCTGTGGAGAGGGGACGGGAGCTAGAGCTGTGCTTTGCGCCCAGGCTTCTTTCTTCCAGGGCAGGGTTGAGCACCGAGAATTCCAGAGCCACAGGGAGCAGTGTCGAGTTAGCAGCTCCAGGTAGCAAGAGCTGAGCCGAGAGGTGCCTCCCGCAACGGCCTGTTTTTAAACCCGCTCGGGCGTATGGAACACGTTCCCCAGGTTTCGCGCCCAGACACCGAACACTGCCTTCTCCCGCGGGGAGGTCGGCGGTAGCTAAAGCACGCATTCTCTACACTGTGTTTGCTCCGTGTTCGTACGCTGGCCATGAGGCTTGCATGCCAAAGCGGAGCCGCGGGCCTGGTTTCCTTAAACAAGTGGGGAGCCGTGTCCCGCCTTCTGCCGCCGCCTGAGTCTCACTCCGAGAATGGGTTTGGACTCGCTGGCAGCCCACGCCCGCAGGCAAAGAGGAAAAATGCTTCCACCCTCAGGAATGGCTATCCTGGCTGAAGCCAGGAAGCTCCACAGTGTGTTTCCTCTGAGTCAGGTGGTTGTTTTGCGGCCTGCACTGACACACGGGGAACGGAACGAGGCCCACAAACCAGAGCTGAGCCAAGAGGTGGGTCTTCGTCCCCGGCCTTTGTCTCGCTCGGGTGGGCCTTGGGGAGGTCGTTCTCACAGCTCTCAGGCACAGCACACAGTACTCCGCATCCTCTAACCCAGTGACCGGCGGGAGCTCCAGGCACGGTATCTGCACCGATTTCTGCCTTCGAAGGAGGGGCTGGAACTCAGGGATCCACACGCACCCATGCCGGAGGAGTGCTGGCTCTGAGACACGAGAGCCGGCGCGTGAGGTGCCTCTGCGCGAAGCCGTTTCTCTCGCCCTGTGATTTCGGGGAATCGTTTCCTAAGGCTCTCAAGCAGACACACTGAAAGCATTGCCACCCTGCGGAGCCGTGATGCTGTCTCCATCACGGTTCCTCTCCACTGCTCTGAGCTAAAGTTCCTGCACTGTTCGCCTGGATTCTTCAGGCGGAGCGGCCAGGGACCTAGGCCTCCAGGCAGGCCCACAGGGCACAGCAGTGCTAACCGCCTCCCACAAGAGAGGAGTCGAGAGAGCAGCCTTCCTCACAGGCCTGTGTCTCGGTCAGAGTAACGGCTCGGTTCCTTTGCTCGTGCTTTCACCCAAACAGCCCACAGGTGAAGTGGGCGCTCAGGGAGGGCCTTCTTGGCTGAGGCGCGGGGCCTCTGGCGCTTGGTTCCTTTGCGTTAGGCGGATGGCACTTCGGGCTAAACGCACACAGGGCCAGACGACCCAGCTTCAGGACAGAGGCGGGGAGCCGAGAGGCGCCTTGGGGCCCTGCATCTTTCTCCCTTGGAATGCTGCTGGGGCCCACTCCCCAGGGTGGCACACAAGCACGGGTGAACAGGACGCCGCACCCTGTGGAGAGGGGACAGGGGCTAGAGCTGTGCTTTGCTCCCAGGCTTCTTTCTTCCAGGGCAGGGTTGAGCACCGAGAGTTCCGGAGCCACGGGGAGCAGTGTCGAGTTAGCAGCTCCAGGTAGCAAGAGCTCAGCCGAGAGGTGCCTCCCGCAACGGCCTGTTTCTAAACCCGGTCGGGCGTATGGAAACCGTTCCCCAGGCCTTCGCGCTCGGACACCGAACACAGCTTCATCCCGCAGGGAGTTCGGCGGTAGCTAAAGCACGGATTCTCTACCCTGTATTTGCTCCAAGTACGTACACTGGCCATGTGGCTTGCATGCCAAAGCGGGGCCGCGGGCCTGGCTTCATGAAACAAGTGGGGAGTCGTGTCCCACCTTCTGCCGCCGCCTGAGTCTCTCTCCGAGAATGGGTTTGGACTCGCTGGCAGCGCACGCCCGCAGGCACAGAGCAAAATGCTTCCACCCTCAGGAACGGCTATCCTGGCTGAAGCCAGGAAGCTCCCCAGTGTGGTTCCTCCGAGTCAGGTGGTGGTTTTGCGGCCTGCACTCACACAAGGGGCAATGGAAGGAGGCCCAGAAACCAGAGCTGAGCCAAGAGGTGGGTCTTCGGCCCCGGCCTTTGTCTCGCTCGGGTGGGCCTTGGGCAGGCCGTTCCCCGAGCTGTCAGCCACAGCACACAGTATTCCGGATCCTTTAAACCAGTGAACGGCGGGAGCTCCAGGCACGGTATCTGCACCGATTTCTGCCTTCGAAGGAGGGGCCTGGAACTCAGGGATCCACACGCACCCATGCCGGAGGAGTGCTGGCTCTGTGACACGAGAGCCGGCGCGTGAGGTGCCTCTGCGCGGAGCCGTTCCTCTCGCCCTGTGATTTCGGGGAATCGTTTCCTAAGGCTCTCACGCAGACACACTGAAAGCGTTGCCACCCTCCGGAGCCGTGATGCTGTCTCCATCACGGTTCCTCTCCTCTGCTTTGAGCTAAATTTCGAGGACTGTTCGCCTGGATATTTTAGGCGGAGCGGCCAGGGACCTAGGCCTCCAGGCAGGCCCACAGGGCACAGCAGTGCTAAAGGCCTCCCACAAGAGAGGAGTCAAGAGAGCAGCCTTCCTCACAGTCCTGTGTCTCGGTCAGAGTAACGGCTCGGTTCCTTTGCTCGTGCTTTCAACCAAACAGCCCACAGGTGAAGTGAGCGCTCAGGCAGGGCCTTATTGGCGGAGGCGCGTGGCCTCTGGCGCTTGGTTCCTTTGCGTTAGGCGGATGGCAGTTCGGGCTAAACGCACACAGGGCCAGTCGACCTAGATTCAGGACAGAGGAAGGGAGCCGAGAGGCGCCTTGGGCGCCTGCTTCTTTCTTCCTTGGAATTCTGCTGGGACCCACTCCCCAGGCGGGCACACAAGCACGGGTGAACAGGAGGTCGCACCCTGTGGAGAGGGGACGGGAGTTAGAGCTGTGCTTTGCTCCCAGGCTTCTTTCTTCCAGGGTACGGTTGAGCACCGAGAGTTCCAGAGCCACGGGGAGCAGTGTCGAGTTAGCAGCTCCAGGTAGCAAGAGCTGAGCCGAGAGGTGCCTCCCGCAACGGCCTGTTTCTAACCCCGCTCGGGCGTATGGAACACGTTCCCCAGGCTTTCGCGCCCGGACACCGAACACTGCCTTCTCCCACAGGGAGGTCGGCGGTAGCTAAAGCACGCATTCTCTACACTGTGTTTGCTCCGTGTTCGTACGCTGGCCATGAGGCTTGCATGCCAAAGCGGAGCCGCGGGCCTGGTTTCCTTAAACAAGTGGGGAGCCGTGTCCCGCCTTCTGCCGCCGCCTGAGTCTCTCTCCGAGAATGGGTTTGGACTCGCTGGCAGCCCACGCCCGCAGGCACAGAGCAAAATGCTTCCACCCTCAGAAACGGCTATCCTGGCTGAAGCCAGGAAGCTCCACAGTGTGGTTCCTCCGAGTCAGGTGGTTGTTTTGCTCCTGCACTGACACACGGGGCAACGGAACGAGGCCCAGAAACCAGAGCTGAGCCAAGAGGTGGGTTTTCGTCCCCGGCGTTTGCCTCGCTCGGGTGGGCCTTAGGGAGGCCGTTCCCAGAGCTCTCAGCCACAGCTCACAGTATTCCGCATCCTCTAACCCAACGAACGGCGGGAGCTCCAGGCACGGTATCTGCACCGATTTCTGCCTTCGAAGGAGGAGACTGGAACTCAGGGATCCACACGCACCCATGCCGGAGGAGTGCTGGCTCTGAGACACGAGAGCCGGCGCGTGAGGTGCCTCTGTGCGAAGCCGTTTCTCTCGCACTGTGATTTCGGGGAATCGTTTCCTAAGGCTCTCACGCAGACACACTGAACGCGTTGCCACCCTCCGGAGCCGTGATGCTGTCTCCATCACGGTTCCTCTCCACTGCTCTGAGCTAAAGTTCGTGCACTGGTCGCCTGGATTCTTCAGGCGGAGCGGCCAGGGACCTAGGCCTCCAGGCAGGCCCACAGGGCACAGCAGTGCTAACCGCCTCCCACAAGGGAGGAGTCGAGAGAGCAGCCTTCCTTACAGGCCTGTGTCTCGGTCAGAGTAACGGCTCGGTTCCTTTGCTCGTGCTTTCAACCAAACAGCCCACAGGTGAAGTGGGCGCTCAGGGAGGGCCTTCTTGGCTGAGGCACAGGGCCTCTGGGGCTTGGTTCCTTTGCGTTGGGCGGATGGCAGTTAGGGCTAAACGCACCCAGGGTCAGTCGACCTAGGTTCAGGACAGAGGCGGGGAGCCGAGAGGCCCCTTGGGCGCCTGCTTCTTTCGCCCTGGGAATTCTGCTGGGACCCACTCCCCAGGCGGGCACACAAGGACGGGTCAACATGAGGTCGCACCCTGTGGAGAGGGGACGGCAGTTAGAGCTGTGATTTGCCCCCAGGCTTCTTTCTTCCAGGGCAGGGTTGAGCACCGAGAGTTCCAGAGCCACAGGGAGCAGTGTCGAGTTAGCAGCCTCAGGTAGCAAGAGCTGAGCCGAGAGGTGCCTCCCGAAACGGCCTGTTTCTAAACACGGTCGGGCGTATGGAAAACGTTCCCCAGGCCTTCGCGCCCGGACACCGAACACTGCTTCATCCCGCAGGGAGGTTGGCGGTAGCTAAAGCACGGATTCTCTACACTGTGTATGCTCCGCGTTCGTACGCCGGCCATGAGGCTTGCATGCCAAAGCGGGGCTGCGGGCCTGGCTTCATGAAACAAGTGGGGAGTCGTGTCCCGCCTTCTGCCGCCACCTGAATCTCACTCCGAGAATGGGTTTGGACTCGCTGGCAGCGCACGTTCGCAGGCACACAGAAAATACTTCCACCCTCAGGAACGGCTATCCTGGCTGAGGCCAGGAAGCTCCCCAGTGTGGTTCCTCCGAGTCAGGTGGTGGTTTTGCGGCCTGCACTCACACAAGGGGCAACGGAACGAGGCCCAGAAACCAGAGCTGAGCCAAGCGGTGGGTCTTCGGCCCCGGTCTTTGTCTCGCTCGGGTGGGCCTTGGGGAGGCCGTTCCCAGAGCTCTCAGCCACAGCACACAGTATTCCGGATCCTTTAACCCAGTGAAAGGCGGGAGCTCCAGGCACGGTATCTGCACCGATTTCTGCCTTCGAAGGAGGGGCCTGGAACTCAGGGATCCACACGCACCCATGCCGGAGGAGTGCTGGCTCTGTGACACGAGAGCCGGCGCGTGAGGTGCCTCTGCGCGAAGCCGTTCCTCTCGCCCTGTGATTTCGGGGAATCGTTTCCTAAGGCTCTCACGCAGACACACTGAAAGCGTTGCCACCCTCCGGAGCCGTGATGCTGTCTCCATCACGGTTCCTCTCCTCTGCTCTGAGCTAAATTTCGAGGACTGTTCGCCTGGATTCCTCAGGCGGAGCGGCCAGGGACCTAGGCCTCCAGGCAGGCCCACAGGGCATAGCAGTGCTAACCGCCTCCCACAAGAGAGGAGTCGAGAGAGCAGCCTTCCTCACAGGCCTGTGTCTCGGTCAGAGTAACGGCTCGGTTCCTTTGCTTGTGCTTTCACCCAAACAGCCCACAGGTGAAGTGGGCGCTTAGGGCGGGCATTCTTGGCTGAGGCACGGTGCCTCTGGCGCTTGGTTCCTTTGCGTTAGGCGGATGGCATTTCGGGCTAAACGCACACAGGGCCAGACGACCTAGCTTCACGACAGAGGCGGGGAGCCGAGAGGCGCCTTGGGGCCCTGCATCTTTCTCCCTTGGAATGCTGCTGGGACCCACTCCCCAGGGTGGCACACAAGCACGGGTGAACAGGAGGCCGCACCCTGTGGAGAGGGGACGGGAGCTAGAGCTGTGCTTTGCGCCCAGGCTTCTTTCTTCCAGGGCAGGGTTGAGCACCGAGAATTCCAGAGCCACAGGGAGCAGTGTCGAGTTAGCAGCTCCAGGTAGCAAGAGCTGAGCCGAGAGGTGCCTCCCGCAACGGCCTGTTTTTAAACCCGCTCGGGCGTATGGAACACGTTCCCCAGGTTTCGCGCCCAGACACCGAACACTGCCTTCTCCCGCGGGGAGGTCGGCGGTAGCTAAAGCACGCATTCTCTACACTGTGTTTGCTCCGTGTTCGTACGCTGGCCATGAGGCTTGCATGCCAAAGCGGAGCCGCGGGCCTGGTTTCCTTAAACAAGTGGGGAGCCGTGTCCCGCCTTCTGCCGCCGCCTGAGTCTCACTCCGAGAATGGGTTTGGACTCGCTGGCAGCCCACGCCCGCAGGCAAAGAGGAAAAATGCTTCCACCCTCAGGAATGGCTATCGTGGCTGAAGCCAGGAAGCTCCACAGTGTGTTTCCTCTGAGTCAGGTGGTTGTTTTGCGGCCTGCACTGACACACGGGGAACGGAACGAGGCCCACAAACCAGAGCTGAGCCAAGAGGTGGGTCTTCGTCCCCGGCCTTTGTCTCGCTCGGGTGGGCCTTGGGGAGGTCGTTCTCACAGCTCTCAGGCACAGCACACAGTACTCCGCATCCTCTAACCCAGTGACCGGCGGGAGCTCCAGGCACGGTATCTGCACCGATTTCTGCCTTCGAAGGAGGGGCTGGAACTCAGGGATCCACACGCACCCATGCCGGAGGAGTGCTGGCTCTGAGACACGAGAGCCGGCGCGTGAGGTGCCTCTGCGCGAAGCCGTTTCTCTCGCCCTGTGATTTCGGGGAATCGTTTCCTAAGGCTCTCAAGCAGACACACTGAAAGCATTGCCACCCTGCGGAGCCGTGATGCTGTCTCCATCACGGTTCCTCTCCACTGCTCTGAGCTAAAGTTCCTGCACTGTTCGCCTGGATTCTTCAGGCGGAGCGGCCAGGGACCTAGGCCTCCAGGCAGGCCCACAGGGCACAGCAGTGCTAACCGCCTCCCACAAGAGAGGAGTCGAGAGAGCAGCCTTCCTCACAGGCCTGTGTCTCGGTCAGAGTAACGGCTCGGTTCCTTTGCTCGTGCTTTCACCCAAACAGCCCACAGGTGAAGTGGGCGCTCAGGGAGGGCCTTCTTGGCTGAGGCGCGGGGCCTCTGGCGCTTGGTTCCTTTGCGTTAGGCGGATGGCACTTCGGGCTAAACGCACACAGGGCCAGACGACCCAGCTTCAGGACAGAGGCGGGGAGCCGAGAGGCGCCTTGGGGCCCTGCATCTTTCTCCCTTGGAATGCTGCTGGGGCCCACTCCCCAGGGTGGCACACAAGCACGGGTGAACAGGACGCCGCACCCTGTGGAGAGGGGACAGGGGCTAGAGCTGTGCTTTGCTCCCAGGCTTCTTTCTTCCAGGGCAGGGTTGAGCACCGAGAGTTCCGGAGCCACGGGGAGCAGTGTCGAGTTAGCAGCTCCAGGTAGCAAGAGCTCAGCCGAGAGGTGCCTCCCGCAACGGCCTGTTTCTAAACCCGGTCGGGCGTATGGAAACCGTTCCCCAGGCCTTCGCGCTCGGACACCGAACACAGCTTCATCCCGCAGGGAGTTCGGCGGTAGCTAAAGCACGGATTCTCTACCCTGTATTTGCTCCAAGTACGTACACTGGCCATGTGGCTTGCATGCCAAAGCGGGGCCGCGGGCCTGGCTTCATGAAACAAGTGGGGAGTCGTGTCCCACCTTCTGCCGCCGCCTGAGTCTCTCTCCGAGAATGGGTTTGGACTCGCTGGCAGCGCACGCCCGCAGGCACAGAGCAAAATGCTTCCACCCTCAGGAACGGCTATCCTGGCTGAAGCCAGGAAGCTCCCCAGTGTGGTTCCTCCGAGTCAGGTGGTGGTTTTGCGGCCTGCACTCACACAAGGGGCAATGGAAGGAGGCCCAGAAACCAGAGCTGAGCCAAGAGGTGGGTCTTCGGCCCCGGCCTTTGTCTCGCTCGGGTGGGCCTTGGGCAGGCCGTTCCCCGAGCTGTCAGCCACAGCACACAGTATTCCGGATCCTTTAAACCAGTGAACGGCGGGAGCTCCAGGCACGGTATCTGCACCGATTTCTGCCTTCGAAGGAGGGGCCTGGAACTCAGGGATCCACACGCACCCATGCCGGAGGAGTGCTGGCTCTGTGACACGAGAGCCGGCGCGTGAGGTGCCTCTGCGCGGAGCCGTTCCTCTCGCCCTGTGATTTCGGGGAATCGTTTCCTAAGGCTCTCACGCAGACACACTGAAAGCGTTGCCACCCTCCGGAGCCGTGATGCTGTCTCCATCACGGTTCCTCTCCTCTGCTTTGAGCTAAATTTCGAGGACTGTTCGCCTGGATATTTTAGGCGGAGCGGCCAGGGACCTAGGCCTCCAGGCAGGCCCACAGGGCACAGCAGTGCTAAAGGCCTCCCACAAGAGAGGAGTCAAGAGAGCAGCCTTCCTCACAGTCCTGTGTCTCGGTCAGAGTAACGGCTCGGTTCCTTTGCTCGTGCTTTCAACCAAACAGCCCACAGGTGAAGTGAGCGCTCAGGCAGGGCCTTATTGGCGGAGGCGCGTGGCCTCTGGCGCTTGGTTCCTTTGCGTTAGGCGGATGGCAGTTCGGGCTAAACGCACACAGGGCCAGTCGACCTAGCTTCAGGACAGAGGAAGGGAGCCGAGAGGCGCCTTGGGCGCCTGCTTCTTTCTTCCTTGGAATTCTGCTGGGACCCACTCCCCAGGCGGGCACACAAGCACGGGTGAACAGGAGGTCGCACCCTGTGGAGAGGGGACGGGAGTTAGAGCTGTGCTTTGCTCCCAGGCTTCTTTCTTCCAGGGTACGGTTGAGCACCGAGAGTTCCAGAGCCACGGGGAGCAGTGTCGAGTTAGCAGCTCCAGGTAGCAAGAGCTGAGCCGAGAGGTGCCTCCCGCAACGGCCTGTTTCTAACCCCGCTCGGGCGTATGGAACACGTTCCCCAGGCTTTCGCGCCCGGACACCGAACACTGCCTTCTCCCACAGGGAGGTCGGCGGTAGCTAAAGCACGCATTCTCTACACTGTGTTTGCTCCGTGTTCGTACGCTGGCCATGAGGCTTGCATGCCAAAGCGGAGCCGCGGGCCTGGTTTCCTTAAACAAGTGGGGAGCCGTGTCCCGCCTTCTGCCGCCGCCTGAGTCTCTCTCCGAGAATGGGTTTGGACTCGCTGGCAGCCCACGCCCGCAGGCACAGAGCAAAATGCTTCCACCCTCAGAAACGGCTATCCTGGCTGAAGCCAGGAAGCTCCACAGTGTGGTTCCTCCGAGTCAGGTGGTTGTTTTGCTCCTGCACTGACACACGGGGCAACGGAACGAGGCCCAGAAACCAGAGCTGAGCCAAGAGGTGGGTTTTCGTCCCCGGCGTTTGCCTCGCTCGGGTGGGCCTTAGGGAGGCCGTTCCCAGAGCTCTCAGCCACAGCTCACAGTATTCCGCATCCTCTAACCCAACGAACGGCGGGAGCTCCAGGCACGGTATCTGCACCGATTTCTGCCTTCGAAGGAGGAGACTGGAACTCAGGGATCCACACGCACCCATGCCGGAGGAGTGCTGGCTCTGAGACACGAGAGCCGGCGCGTGAGGTGCCTCTGTGCGAAGCCGTTTCTCTCGCACTGTGATTTCGGGGAATCGTTTCCTAAGGCTCTCACGCAGACACACTGAACGCGTTGCCACCCTCCGGAGCCGTGATGCTGTCTCCATCACGGTTCCTCTCCACTGCTCTGAGCTAAAGTTCGTGCACTGGTCGCCTGGATTCTTCAGGCGGAGCGGCCAGGGACCTAGGCCTCCAGGCAGGCCCACAGGGCACAGCAGTGCTAACCGCCTCCCACAAGGGAGGAGTCGAGAGAGCAGCCTTCCTTACAGGCCTGTGTCTCGGTCAGAGTAACGGCTCGGTTCCTTTGCTCGTGCTTTCAACCAAACAGCCCACAGGTGAAGTGGGCGCTCAGGGAGGGCCTTCTTGGCTGAGGCACAGGGCCTCTGGGGCTTGGTTCCTTTGCGTTGGGCGGATGGCAGTTAGGGCTAAACGCACCCAGGGTCAGTCGACCTAGGTTCAGGACAGAGGCGGGGAGCCGAGAGGCCCCTTGGGCGCCTGCTTCTTTCGCCCTGGGAATTCTGCTGGGACCCACTCCCCAGGCGGGCACACAAGGACGGGTCAACATGAGGTCGCACCCTGTGGAGAGGGGACGGCAGTTAGAGCTGTGATTTGCCCCCAGGCTTCTTTCTTCCAGGGCAGGGTTGAGCACCGAGAGTTCCAGAGCCACAGGGAGCAGTGTCGAGTTAGCAGCCTCAGGTAGCAAGAGCTGAGCCGAGAGGTGCCTCCCGAAACGGCCTGTTTCTAAACACGGTCGGGCGTATGGAAAACGTTCCCCAGGCCTTCGCGCCCGGACACCGAACACTGCTTCATCCCGCAGGGAGGTTGGCGGTAGCTAAAGCACGGATTCTCTACACTGTGTATGCTCCGCGTTCGTACGCCGGCCATGAGGCTTGCATGCCAAAGCGGGGCTGCGGGCCTGGCTTCATGAAACAAGTGGGGAGTCGTGTCCCGCCTTCTGCCGCCACCTGAATCTCACTCCGAGAATGGGTTTGGACTCGCTGGCAGCGCACGTTCGCAGGCACACAGAAAATACTTCCACCCTCAGGAACGGCTATCCTGGCTGAGGCCAGGAAGCTCCCCAGTGTGGTTCCTCCGAGTCAGGTGGTGGTTTTGCGGCCTGCACTCACACAAGGGGCAACGGAACGAGGCCCAGAAACCAGAGCTGAGCCAAGCGGTGGGTCTTCGGCCCCGGTCTTTGTCTCGCTCGGGTGGGCCTTGGGGAGGCCGTTCCCAGAGCTCTCAGCCACAGCACACAGTATTCCGGATCCTTTAACCCAGTGAAAGGCGGGAGCTCCAGGCACGGTATCTGCACCGATTTCTGCCTTCGAAGGAGGGGCCTGGAACTCAGGGATCCACACGCACCCATGCCGGAGGAGTGCTGGCTCTGTGACACGAGAGCCGGCGCGTGAGGTGCCTCTGCGCGAAGCCGTTCCTCTCGCCCTGTGATTTCGGGGAATCGTTTCCTAAGGCTCTCACGCAGACACACTGAAAGCGTTGCCACCCTCCGGAGCCGTGATGCTGTCTCCATCACGGTTCCTCTCCTCTGCTCTGAGCTAAATTTCGAGGACTGTTCGCCTGGATTCCTCAGGCGGAGCGGCCAGGGACCTAGGCCTCCAGGCAGGCCCACAGGGCATAGCAGTGCTAACCGCCTCCCACAAGAGAGGAGTCGAGAGAGCAGCCTTCCTCACAGGCCTGTGTCTCGGTCAGAGTAACGGCTCGGTTCCTTTGCTTGTGCTTTCACCCAAACAGCCCACAGGTGAAGTGGGCGCTTAGGGCGGGCATTCTTGGCTGAGGCACGGTGCCTCTGGCGCTTGGTTCCTTTGCGTTAGGCGGATGGCATTTCGGGCTAAACGCACACAGGGCCAGACGACCTAGCTTCACGACAGAGGCGGGGAGCCGAGAGGCGCCTTGGGGCCCTGCATCTTTCTCCCTTGGAATGCTGCTGGGACCCACTCCCCAGGGTGGCACACAAGCACGGGTGAACAGGAGGCCGCACCCTGTGGAGAGGGGACGGGAGCTAGAGCTGTGCTTTGCGCCCAGGCTTCTTTCTTCCAGGGCAGGGTTGAGCACCGAGAATTCCAGAGCCACAGGGAGCAGTGTCGAGTTAGCAGCTCCAGGTAGCAAGAGCTGAGCCGAGAGGTGCCTCCCGCAACGGCCTGTTTTTAAACCCGCTCGGGCGTATGGAACACGTTCCCCAGGTTTCGCGCCCAGACACCGAACACTGCCTTCTCCCGCGGGGAGGTCGGCGGTAGCTAAAGCACGCATTCTCTACACTGTGTTTGCTCCGTGTTCGTACGCTGGCCATGAGGCTTGCATGCCAAAGCGGAGCCGCGGGCCTGGTTTCCTTAAACAAGTGGGGAGCCGTGTCCCGCCTTCTGCCGCCGCCTGAGTCTCACTCCGAGAATGGGTTTGGACTCGCTGGCAGCCCACGCCCGCAGGCAAAGAGGAAAAATGCTTCCACCCTCAGGAATGGCTATCCTGGCTGAAGCCAGGAAGCTCCACAGTGTGTTTCCTCTGAGTCAGGTGGTTGTTTTGCGGCCTGCACTGACACACGGGGAACGGAACGAGGCCCACAAACCAGAGCTGAGCCAAGAGGTGGGTCTTCGTCCCCGGCCTTTGTCTCGCTCGGGTGGGCCTTGGGGAGGTCGTTCTCACAGCTCTCAGGCACAGCACACAGTACTCCGCATCCTCTAACCCAGTGACCGGCGGGAGCTCCAGGCACGGTATCTGCACCGATTTCTGCCTTCGAAGGAGGGGCTGGAACTCAGGGATCCACACGCACCCATGCCGGAGGAGTGCTGGCTCTGAGACACGAGAGCCGGCGCGTGAGGTGCCTCTGCGCGAAGCCGTTTCTCTCGCCCTGTGATTTCGGGGAATCGTTTCCTAAGGCTCTCAAGCAGACACACTGAAAGCATTGCCACCCTGCGGAGCCGTGATGCTGTCTCCATCACGGTTCCTCTCCACTGCTCTGAGCTAAAGTTCCTGCACTGTTCGCCTGGATTCTTCAGGCGGAGCGGCCAGGGACCTAGGCCTCCAGGCAGGCCCACAGGGCACAGCAGTGCTAACCGCCTCCCACAAGAGAGGAGTCGAGAGAGCAGCCTTCCTCACAGGCCTGTGTCTCGGTCAGAGTAACGGCTCGGTTCCTTTGCTCGTGCTTTCACCCAAACAGCCCACAGGTGAAGTGGGCGCTCAGGGAGGGCCTTCTTGGCTGAGGCGCGGGGCCTCTGGCGCTTGGTTCCTTTGCGTTAGGCGGATGGCACTTCGGGCTAAACGCACACAGGGCCAGACGACCCAGCTTCAGGACAGAGGCGGGGAGCCGAGAGGCGCCTTGGGGCCCTGCATCTTTCTCCCTTGGAATGCTGCTGGGGCCCACTCCCCAGGGTGGCACACAAGCACGGGTGAACAGGACGCCGCACCCTGTGGAGAGGGGACAGGGGCTAGAGCTGTGCTTTGCTCCCAGGCTTCTTTCTTCCAGGGCAGGGTTGAGCACCGAGAGTTCCGGAGCCACGGGGAGCAGTGTCGAGTTAGCAGCTCCAGGTAGCAAGAGCTCAGCCGAGAGGTGCCTCCCGCAACGGCCTGTTTCTAAACCCGGTCGGGCGTATGGAAACCGTTCCCCAGGCCTTCGCGCTCGGACACCGAACACAGCTTCATCCCGCAGGGAGTTCGGCGGTAGCTAAAGCACGGATTCTCTACCCTGTATTTGCTCCAAGTACGTACACTGGCCATGTGGCTTGCATGCCAAAGCGGGGCCGCGGGCCTGGCTTCATGAAACAAGTGGGGAGTCGTGTCCCACCTTCTGCCGCCGCCTGAGTCTCTCTCCGAGAATGGGTTTGGACTCGCTGGCAGCGCACGCCCGCAGGCACAGAGCAAAATGCTTCCACCCTCAGGAACGGCTATCCTGGCTGAAGCCAGGAAGCTCCCCAGTGTGGTTCCTCCGAGTCAGGTGGTGGTTTTGCGGCCTGCACTCACACAAGGGGCAATGGAAGGAGGCCCAGAAACCAGAGCTGAGCCAAGAGGTGGGTCTTCGGCCCCGGCCTTTGTCTCGCTCGGGTGGGCCTTGGGCAGGCCGTTCCCCGAGCTGTCAGCCACAGCACACAGTATTCCGGATCCTTTAAACCAGTGAACGGCGGGAGCTCCAGGCACGGTATCTGCACCGATTTCTGCCTTCGAAGGAGGGGCCTGGAACTCAGGGATCCACACGCACCCATGCCGGAGGAGTGCTGGCTCTGTGACACGAGAGCCGGCGCGTGAGGTGCCTCTGCGCGGAGCCGTTCCTCTCGCCCTGTGATTTCGGGGAATCGTTTCCTAAGGCTCTCACGCAGACACACTGAAAGCGTTGCCACCCTCCGGAGCCGTGATGCTGTCTCCATCACGGTTCCTCTCCTCTGCTTTGAGCTAAATTTCGAGGACTGTTCGCCTGGATATTTTAGGCGGAGCGGCCAGGGACCTAGGCCTCCAGGCAGGCCCACAGGGCACAGCAGTGCTAAAGGCCTCCCACAAGAGAGGAGTCAAGAGAGCAGCCTTCCTCACAGTCCTGTGTCTCGGTCAGAGTAACGGCTCGGTTCCTTTGCTCGTGCTTTCAACCAAACAGCCCACAGGTGAAGTGAGCGCTCAGGCAGGGCCTTATTGGCGGAGGCGCGTGGCCTCTGGCGCTTGGTTCCTTTGCGTTAGGCGGATGGCAGTTCGGGCTAAACGCACACAGGGCCAGTCGACCTAGCTTCAGGACAGAGGAAGGGAGCCGAGAGGCGCCTTGGGCGCCTGCTTCTTTCTTCCTTGGAATTCTGCTGGGACCCACTCCCCAGGCGGGCACACAAGCACGGGTGAACAGGAGGTCGCACCCTGTGGAGAGGGGACGGGAGTTAGAGCTGTGCTTTGCTCCCAGGCTTCTTTCTTCCAGGGTACGGTTGAGCACCGAGAGTTCCAGAGCCACGGGGAGCAGTGTCGAGTTAGCAGCTCCAGGTAGCAAGAGCTGAGCCGAGAGGTGCCTCCCGCAACGGCCTGTTTCTAACCCCGCTCGGGCGTATGGAACACGTTCCCCAGGCTTTCGCGCCCGGACACCGAACACTGCCTTCTCCCACAGGGAGGTCGGCGGTAGCTAAAGCACGCATTCTCTACACTGTGTTTGCTCCGTGTTCGTACGCTGGCCATGAGGCTTGCATGCCAAAGCGGAGCCGCGGGCCTGGTTTCCTTAAACAAGTGGGGAGCCGTGTCCCGCCTTCTGCCGCCGCCTGAGTCTCTCTCCGAGAATGGGTTTGGACTCGCTGGCAGCCCACGCCCGCAGGCACAGAGCAAAATGCTTCCACCCTCAGAAACGGCTATCCTGGCTGAAGCCAGGAAGCTCCACAGTGTGGTTCCTCCGAGTCAGGTGGTTGTTTTGCTCCTGCACTGACACACGGGGCAACGGAACGAGGCCCAGAAACCAGAGCTGAGCCAAGAGGTGGGTTTTCGTCCCCGGCGTTTGCCTCGCTCGGGTGGGCCTTAGGGAGGCCGTTCCCAGAGCTCTCAGCCACAGCTCACAGTATTCCGCATCCTCTAACCCAACGAACGGCGGGAGCTCCAGGCACGGTATCTGCACCGATTTCTGCCTTCGAAGGAGGAGACTGGAACTCAGGGATCCACACGCACCCATGCCGGAGGAGTGCTGGCTCTGAGACACGAGAGCCGGCGCGTGAGGTGCCTCTGTGCGAAGCCGTTTCTCTCGCACTGTGATTTCGGGGAATCGTTTCCTAAGGCTCTCACGCAGACACACTGAACGCGTTGCCACCCTCCGGAGCCGTGATGCTGTC
Organism: Eumetopias jubatus; assembly: GCF_037043125.1. Lineage (NCBI taxonomy): Eukaryota > Metazoa > Chordata > Mammalia > Carnivora > Otariidae > Eumetopias > Eumetopias jubatus. The sequence goes on from NW_028274817.1 coordinate 81,976,565, forward strand.
TCCATCACGGTTCCTCTCCACTGCTCTGAGCTAAAGTTCGTGCACTGGTCGCCTGGATTCTTCAGGCGGAGCGGCCAGGGACCTAGGCCTCCAGGCAGGCCCACAGGGCACAGCAGTGCTAACCGCCTCCCACAAGGGAGGAGTCGAGAGAGCAGCCTTCCTTACAGGCCTGTGTCTCGGTCAGAGTAACGGCTCGGTTCCTTTGCTCGTGCTTTCAACCAAACAGCCCACAGGTGAAGTGGGCGCTCAGGGAGGGCCTTCTTGGCTGAGGCACAGGGCCTCTGGGGCTTGGTTCCTTTGCGTTGGGCGGATGGCAGTTAGGGCTAAACGCACACAGGGTCAGTCGACCTAGGTTCAGGACAGAGGCGGGGAGCCGAGAGGCCCCTTGGGCGCCTGCTTCTTTCGCCCTGGGAATTCTGCTGGGACCCACTCCCCAGGCGGGCACACAAGGACGGGTCAACATGAGGTCGCACCCTGTGGAGAGGGGACGGCAGTTAGAGCTGTGATTTGCCCCCAGGCTTCTTTCTTCCAGGGCAGGGTTGAGCACCGAGAGTTCCAGAGCCACAGGGAGCAGTGTCGAGTTAGCAGCCTCAGGTAGCAAGAGCTGAGCCGAGAGGTGCCTCCCGAAACGGCCTGTTTCTAAACACGGTCGGGCGTATGGAAAACGTTCCCCAGGCCTTCGCGCCCGGACACCGAACACTGCTTCATCCCGCAGGGAGGTTGGCGGTAGCTAAAGCACGGATTCTCTACACTGTGTATGCTCCGCGTTCGTACGCCGGCCATGAGGCTTGCATGCCAAAGCGGGGCTGCGGGCCTGGCTTCATGAAACAAGTGGGGAGTCGTGTCCCGCCTTCTGCCGCCACCTGAATCTCACTCCGAGAATGGGTTTGGACTCGCTGGCAGCGCACGTTCGCAGGCACACAGAAAATACTTCCACCCTCAGGAACGGCTATCCTGGCTGAAGCCAGGAAGCTCCCCAGTGTGGTTCCTCCGAGTCAGGTGGTGGTTTTGCGGCCTGCACTCACACAAGGGGCAACGGAACGAGGCCCAGAAACCAGAGCTGAGCCAAGCGGTGGGTCTTCGGCCCCGGTCTTTGTCTCGCTCGGGTGGGCCTTGGGGAGGCCGTTCCCAGAGCTCTCAGCCACAGCACACAGTATTCCGGATCCTTTAACCCAGTGAAAGGCGGGAGCTCCAGGCACGGTATCTGCACCGATTTCTGCCTTCGAAGGAGGGGCCTGGAACTCAGGGATCCACACGCACCCATGCCGGAGGAGTGCTGGCTCTGTGACACGAGAGCCGGCGCGTGAGGTGCCTCTGCGCGAAGCCGTTCCTCTCGCCCTGTGATTTCGGGGAATCGTTTCCTAAGGCTCTCACGCAGACACACTGAAAGCGTTGCCACCCTCCGGAGCCGTGATGCTGTCTCCATCACGGTTCCTCTCCTCTGCTCTGAGCTAAATTTCGAGGACTGTTCGCCTGGATTCCTCAGGCGGAGCGGCCAGGGACCTAGGCCTCCAGGCAGGCCCACAGGGCATAGCAGTGCTAACCGCCTCCCACAAGAGAGGAGTCGAGAGAGCAGCCTTCCTCACAGGCCTGTGTCTCGGTCAGAGTAACGGCTCGGTTCCTTTGCTTGTGCTTTCACCCAAACAGCCCACAGGTGAAGTGGGCGCTTAGGGCGGGCATTCTTGGCTGAGGCACGGTGCCTCTGGCGCTTGGTTCCTTTGCGTTAGGCGGATGGCATTTCGGGCTAAACGCACACAGGGCCAGACGACCTAGCTTCACGACAGAGGCGGGGAGCCGAGAGGCGCCTTGGGGCCCTGCATCTTTCTCCCTTGGAATGCTGCTGGGACCCACTCCCCAGGGTGGCACACAAGCACGGGTGAACAGGAGGCCGCACCCTGTGGAGAGGGGACGGGAGCTAGAGCTGTGCTTTGCGCCCAGGCTTCTTTCTTCCAGGGCAGGGTTGAGCACCGAGAATTCCAGAGCCACAGGGAGCAGTGTCGAGTTAGCAGCTCCAGGTAGCAAGAGCTGAGCCGAGAGGTGCCTCCCGCAACGGCCTGTTTTTAAACCCGCTCGGGCGTATGGAACACGTTCCCCAGGTTTCGCGCCCAGACACCGAACACTGCCTTCTCCCGCGGGGAGGTCGGCGGTAGCTAAAGCACGCATTCTCTACACTGTGTTTGCTCCGTGTTCGTACGCTGGCCATGAGGCTTGCATGCCAAAGCGGAGCCGCGGGCCTGGTTTCCTTAAACAAGTGGGGAGCCGTGTCCCGCCTTCTGCCGCCGCCTGAGTCTCACTCCGAGAATGGGTTTGGACTCGCTGGCAGCCCACGCCCGCAGGCAAAGAGGAAAAATGCTTCCACCCTCAGGAATGGCTATCCTGGCTGAAGCCAGGAAGCTCCACAGTGTGTTTCCTCTGAGTCAGGTGGTTGTTTTGCGGCCTGCACTGACACACGGGGAACGGAACGAGGCCCACAAACCAGAGCTGAGCCAAGAGGTGGGTCTTCGTCCCCGGCCTTTGTCTCGCTCGGGTGGGCCTTGGGGAGGTCGTTCTCACAGCTCTCAGGCACAGCACACAGTACTCCGCATCCTCTAACCCAGTGACCGGCGGGAGCTCCAGGCACGGTATCTGCACCGATTTCTGCCTTCGAAGGAGGGGCTGGAACTCAGGGATCCACACGCACCCATGCCGGAGGAGTGCTGGCTCTGAGACACGAGAGCCGGCGCGTGAGGTGCCTCTGCGCGAAGCCGTTTCTCTCGCCCTGTGATTTCGGGGAATCGTTTCCTAAGGCTCTCAAGCAGACACACTGAAAGCATTGCCACCCTGCGGAGCCGTGATGCTGTCTCCATCACGGTTCCTCTCCACTGCTCTGAGCTAAAGTTCCTGCACTGTTCGCCTGGATTCTTCAGGCGGAGCGGCCAGGGACCTAGGCCTCCAGGCAGGCCCACAGGGCACAGCAGTGCTAACCGCCTCCCACAAGAGAGGAGTCGAGAGAGCAGCCTTCCTCACAGGCCTGTGTCTCGGTCAGAGTAACGGCTCGGTTCCTTTGCTCGTGCTTTCACCCAAACAGCCCACAGGTGAAGTGGGCGCTCAGGGAGGGCCTTCTTGGCTGAGGCGCGGGGCCTCTGGCGCTTGGTTCCTTTGCGTTAGGCGGATGGCACTTCGGGCTAAACGCACACAGGGCCAGACGACCCAGCTTCAGGACAGAGGCGGGGAGCCGAGAGGCGCCTTGGGGCCCTGCATCTTTCTCCCTTGGAATGCTGCTGGGGCCCACTCCCCAGGGTGGCACACAAGCACGGGTGAACAGGACGCCGCACCCTGTGGAGAGGGGACAGGGGCTAGAGCTGTGCTTTGCTCCCAGGCTTCTTTCTTCCAGGGCAGGGTTGAGCACCGAGAGTTCCGGAGCCACGGGGAGCAGTGTCGAGTTAGCAGCTCCAGGTAGCAAGAGCTCAGCCGAGAGGTGCCTCCCGCAACGGCCTGTTTCTAAACCCGGTCGGGCGTATGGAAACCGTTCCCCAGGCCTTCGCGCTCGGACACCGAACACAGCTTCATCCCGCAGGGAGTTCGGCGGTAGCTAAAGCACGGATTCTCTACCCTGTATTTGCTCCAAGTACGTACACTGGCCATGTGGCTTGCATGCCAAAGCGGGGCCGCGGGCCTGGCTTCATGAAACAAGTGGGGAGTCGTGTCCCACCTTCTGCCGCCGCCTGAGTCTCTCTCCGAGAATGGGTTTGGACTCGCTGGCAGCGCACGCCCGCAGGCACAGAGCAAAATGCTTCCACCCTCAGGAACGGCTATCCTGGCTGAAGCCAGGAAGCTCCCCAGTGTGGTTCCTCCGAGTCAGGTGGTGGTTTTGCGGCCTGCACTCACACAAGGGGCAATGGAAGGAGGCCCAGAAACCAGAGCTGAGCCAAGAGGTGGGTCTTCGGCCCCGGCCTTTGTCTCGCTCGGGTGGGCCTTGGGCAGGCCGTTCCCCGAGCTGTCAGCCACAGCACACAGTATTCCGGATCCTTTAAACCAGTGAACGGCGGGAGCTCCAGGCACGGTATCTGCACCGATTTCTGCCTTCGAAGGAGGGGCCTGGAACTCAGGGATCCACACGCACCCATGCCGGAGGAGTGCTGGCTCTGTGACACGAGAGCCGGCGCGTGAGGTGCCTCTGCGCGGAGCCGTTCCTCTCGCCCTGTGATTTCGGGGAATCGTTTCCTAAGGCTCTCACGCAGACACACTGAAAGCGTTGCCACCCTCCGGAGCCGTGATGCTGTCTCCATCACGGTTCCTCTCCTCTGCTTTGAGCTAAATTTCGAGGACTGTTCGCCTGGATATTTTAGGCGGAGCGGCCAGGGACCTAGGCCTCCAGGCAGGCCCACAGGGCACAGCAGTGCTAAAGGCCTCCCACAAGAGAGGAGTCAAGAGAGCAGCCTTCCTCACAGTCCTGTGTCTCGGTCAGAGTAACGGCTCGGTTCCTTTGCTCGTGCTTTCAACCAAACAGCCCACAGGTGAAGTGAGCGCTCAGGCAGGGCCTTATTGGCGGAGGCGCGTGGCCTCTGGCGCTTGGTTCCTTTGCGTTAGGCGGATGGCAGTTCGGGCTAAACGCACACAGGGCCAGTCGACCTAGCTTCAGGACAGAGGAAGGGAGCCGAGAGGCGCCTTGGGCGCCTGCTTCTTTCTTCCTTGGAATTCTGCTGGGACCCACTCCCCAGGCGGGCACACAAGCACGGGTGAACAGGAGGTCGCACCCTGTGGAGAGGGGACGGGAGTTAGAGCTGTGCTTTGCTCCCAGGCTTCTTTCTTCCAGGGTACGGTTGAGCACCGAGAGTTCCAGAGCCACGGGGAGCAGTGTCGAGTTAGCAGCTCCAGGTAGCAAGAGCTGAGCCGAGAGGTGCCTCCCGCAACGGCCTGTTTCTAACCCCGCTCGGGCGTATGGAACACGTTCCCCAGGCTTTCGCGCCCGGACACCGAACACTGCCTTCTCCCACAGGGAGGTCGGCGGTAGCTAAAGCACGCATTCTCTACACTGTGTTTGCTCCGTGTTCGTACGCTGGCCATGAGGCTTGCATGCCAAAGCGGAGCCGCGGGCCTGGTTTCCTTAAACAAGTGGGGAGCCGTGTCCCGCCTTCTGCCGCCGCCTGAGTCTCTCTCCGAGAATGGGTTTGGACTCGCTGGCAGCCCACGCCCGCAGGCACAGAGCAAAATGCTTCCACCCTCAGAAACGGCTATCCTGGCTGAAGCCAGGAAGCTCCACAGTGTGGTTCCTCCGAGTCAGGTGGTTGTTTTGCTCCTGCACTGACACACGGGGCAACGGAACGAGGCCCAGAAACCAGAGCTGAGCCAAGAGGTGGGTTTTCGTCCCCGGCGTTTGCCTCGCTCGGGTGGGCCTTAGGGAGGCCGTTCCCAGAGCTCTCAGCCACAGCTCACAGTATTCCGCATCCTCTAACCCAACGAACGGCGGGAGCTCCAGGCACGGTATCTGCACCGATTTCTGCCTTCGAAGGAGGAGACTGGAACTCAGGGATCCACACGCACCCATGCCGGAGGAGTGCTGGCTCTGAGACACGAGAGCCGGCGCGTGAGGTGCCTCTGTGCGAAGCCGTTTCTCTCGCACTGTGATTTCGGGGAATCGTTTCCTAAGGCTCTCACGCAGACACACTGAACGCGTTGCCACCCTCCGGAGCCGTGATGCTGTCTCCATCACGGTTCCTCTCCACTGCTCTGAGCTAAAGTTCGTGCACTGGTCGCCTGGATTCTTCAGGCGGAGCGGCCAGGGACCTAGGCCTCCAGGCAGGCCCACAGGGCACAGCAGTGCTAACCGCCTCCCACAAGGGAGGAGTCGAGAGAGCAGCCTTCCTTACAGGCCTGTGTCTCGGTCAGAGTAACGGCTCGGTTCCTTTGCTCGTGCTTTCAACCAAACAGCCCACAGGTGAAGTGGGCGCTCAGGGAGGGCCTTCTTGGCTGAGGCACAGGGCCTCTGGGGCTTGGTTCCTTTGCGTTGGGCGGATGGCAGTTAGGGCTAAACGCACCCAGGGTCAGTCGACCTAGGTTCAGGACAGAGGCGGGGAGCCGAGAGGCCCCTTGGGCGCCTGCTTCTTTCGCCCTGGGAATTCTGCTGGGACCCACTCCCCAGGCGGGCACACAAGGACGGGTCAACATGAGGTCGCACCCTGTGGAGAGGGGACGGCAGTTAGAGCTGTGATTTGCCCCCAGGCTTCTTTCTTCCAGGGCAGGGTTGAGCACCGAGAGTTCCAGAGCCACAGGGAGCAGTGTCGAGTTAGCAGCCTCAGGTAGCAAGAGCTGAGCCGAGAGGTGCCTCCCGAAACGGCCTGTTTCTAAACACGGTCGGGCGTATGGAAAACGTTCCCCAGGCCTTCGCGCCCGGACACCGAACACTGCTTCATCCCGCAGGGAGGTTGGCGGTAGCTAAAGCACGGATTCTCTACACTGTGTATGCTCCGCGTTCGTACGCCGGCCATGAGGCTTGCATGCCAAAGCGGGGCTGCGGGCCTGGCTTCATGAAACAAGTGGGGAGTCGTGTCCCGCCTTCTGCCGCCACCTGAATCTCACTCCGAGAATGGGTTTGGACTCGCTGGCAGCGCACGTTCGCAGGCACACAGAAAATACTTCCACCCTCAGGAACGGCTATCCTGGCTGAGGCCAGGAAGCTCCCCAGTGTGGTTCCTCCGAGTCAGGTGGTGGTTTTGCGGCCTGCACTCACACAAGGGGCAACGGAACGAGGCCCAGAAACCAGAGCTGAGCCAAGCGGTGGGTCTTCGGCCCCGGTCTTTGTCTCGCTCGGGTGGGCCTTGGGGAGGCCGTTCCCAGAGCTCTCAGCCACAGCACACAGTATTCCGGATCCTTTAACCCAGTGAAAGGCGGGAGCTCCAGGCACGGTATCTGCACCGATTTCTGCCTTCGAAGGAGGGGCCTGGAACTCAGGGATCCACACGCACCCATGCCGGAGGAGTGCTGGCTCTGTGACACGAGAGCCGGCGCGTGAGGTGCCTCTGCGCGAAGCCGTTCCTCTCGCCCTGTGATTTCGGGGAATCGTTTCCTAAGGCTCTCACGCAGACACACTGAAAGCGTTGCCACCCTCCGGAGCCGTGATGCTGTCTCCATCACGGTTCCTCTCCTCTGCTCTGAGCTAAATTTCGAGGACTGTTCGCCTGGATTCCTCAGGCGGAGCGGCCAGGGACCTAGGCCTCCAGGCAGGCCCACAGGGCATAGCAGTGCTAACCGCCTCCCACAAGAGAGGAGTCGAGAGAGCAGCCTTCCTCACAGGCCTGTGTCTCGGTCAGAGTAACGGCTCGGTTCCTTTGCTTGTGCTTTCACCCAAACAGCCCACAGGTGAAGTGGGCGCTTAGGGCGGGCATTCTTGGCTGAGGCACGGTGCCTCTGGCGCTTGGTTCCTTTGCGTTAGGCGGATGGCATTTCGGGCTAAACGCACACAGGGCCAGACGACCTAGCTTCACGACAGAGGCGGGGAGCCGAGAGGCGCCTTGGGGCCCTGCATCTTTCTCCCTTGGAATGCTGCTGGGACCCACTCCCCAGGGTGGCACACAAGCACGGGTGAACAGGAGGCCGCACCCTGTGGAGAGGGGACGGGAGCTAGAGCTGTGCTTTGCGCCCAGGCTTCTTTCTTCCAGGGCAGGGTTGAGCACCGAGAATTCCAGAGCCACAGGGAGCAGTGTCGAGTTAGCAGCTCCAGGTAGCAAGAGCTGAGCCGAGAGGTGCCTCCCGCAACGGCCTGTTTTTAAACCCGCTCGGGCGTATGGAACACGTTCCCCAGGTTTCGCGCCCAGACACCGAACACTGCCTTCTCCCGCGGGGAGGTCGGCGGTAGCTAAAGCACGCATTCTCTACACTGTGTTTGCTCCGTGTTCGTACGCTGGCCATGAGGCTTGCATGCCAAAGCGGAGCCGCGGGCCTGGTTTCCTTAAACAAGTGGGGAGCCGTGTCCCGCCTTCTGCCGCCGCCTGAGTCTCACTCCGAGAATGGGTTTGGACTCGCTGGCAGCCCACGCCCGCAGGCAAAGAGGAAAAATGCTTCCACCCTCAGGAATGGCTATCGTGGCTGAAGCCAGGAAGCTCCACAGTGTGTTTCCTCTGAGTCAGGTGGTTGTTTTGCGGCCTGCACTGACACACGGGGAACGGAACGAGGCCCACAAACCAGAGCTGAGCCAAGAGGTGGGTCTTCGTCCCCGGCCTTTGTCTCGCTCGGGTGGGCCTTGGGGAGGTCGTTCTCACAGCTCTCAGGCACAGCACACAGTACTCCGCATCCTCTAACCCAGTGACCGGCGGGAGCTCCAGGCACGGTATCTGCACCGATTTCTGCCTTCGAAGGAGGGGCTGGAACTCAGGGATCCACACGCACCCATGCCGGAGGAGTGCTGGCTCTGAGACACGAGAGCCGGCGCGTGAGGTGCCTCTGCGCGAAGCCGTTTCTCTCGCCCTGTGATTTCGGGGAATCGTTTCCTAAGGCTCTCAAGCAGACACACTGAAAGCATTGCCACCCTGCGGAGCCGTGATGCTGTCTCCATCACGGTTCCTCTCCACTGCTCTGAGCTAAAGTTCCTGCACTGTTCGCCTGGATTCTTCAGGCGGAGCGGCCAGGGACCTAGGCCTCCAGGCAGGCCCACAGGGCACAGCAGTGCTAACCGCCTCCCACAAGAGAGGAGTCGAGAGAGCAGCCTTCCTCACAGGCCTGTGTCTCGGTCAGAGTAACGGCTCGGTTCCTTTGCTCGTGCTTTCACCCAAACAGCCCACAGGTGAAGTGGGCGCTCAGGGAGGGCCTTCTTGGCTGAGGCGCGGGGCCTCTGGCGCTTGGTTCCTTTGCGTTAGGCGGATGGCACTTCGGGCTAAACGCACACAGGGCCAGACGACCCAGCTTCAGGACAGAGGCGGGGAGCCGAGAGGCGCCTTGGGGCCCTGCATCTTTCTCCCTTGGAATGCTGCTGGGGCCCACTCCCCAGGGTGGCACACAAGCACGGGTGAACAGGACGCCGCACCCTGTGGAGAGGGGACAGGGGCTAGAGCTGTGCTTTGCTCCCAGGCTTCTTTCTTCCAGGGCAGGGTTGAGCACCGAGAGTTCCGGAGCCACGGGGAGCAGTGTCGAGTTAGCAGCTCCAGGTAGCAAGAGCTCAGCCGAGAGGTGCCTCCCGCAACGGCCTGTTTCTAAACCCGGTCGGGCGTATGGAAACCGTTCCCCAGGCCTTCGCGCTCGGACACCGAACACAGCTTCATCCCGCAGGGAGTTCGGCGGTAGCTAAAGCACGGATTCTCTACCCTGTATTTGCTCCAAGTACGTACACTGGCCATGTGGCTTGCATGCCAAAGCGGGGCCGCGGGCCTGGCTTCATGAAACAAGTGGGGAGTCGTGTCCCACCTTCTGCCGCCGCCTGAGTCTCTCTCCGAGAATGGGTTTGGACTCGCTGGCAGCGCACGCCCGCAGGCACAGAGCAAAATGCTTCCACCCTCAGGAACGGCTATCCTGGCTGAAGCCAGGAAGCTCCCCAGTGTGGTTCCTCCGAGTCAGGTGGTGGTTTTGCGGCCTGCACTCACACAAGGGGCAATGGAAGGAGGCCCAGAAACCAGAGCTGAGCCAAGAGGTGGGTCTTCGGCCCCGGCCTTTGTCTCGCTCGGGTGGGCCTTGGGCAGGCCGTTCCCCGAGCTGTCAGCCACAGCACACAGTATTCCGGATCCTTTAAACCAGTGAACGGCGGGAGCTCCAGGCACGGTATCTGCACCGATTTCTGCCTTCGAAGGAGGGGCCTGGAACTCAGGGATCCACACGCACCCATGCCGGAGGAGTGCTGGCTCTGTGACACGAGAGCCGGCGCGTGAGGTGCCTCTGCGCGGAGCCGTTCCTCTCGCCCTGTGATTTCGGGGAATCGTTTCCTAAGGCTCTCACGCAGACACACTGAAAGCGTTGCCACCCTCCGGAGCCGTGATGCTGTCTCCATCACGGTTCCTCTCCTCTGCTTTGAGCTAAATTTCGAGGACTGTTCGCCTGGATATTTTAGGCGGAGCGGCCAGGGACCTAGGCCTCCAGGCAGGCCCACAGGGCACAGCAGTGCTAAAGGCCTCCCACAAGAGAGGAGTCAAGAGAGCAGCCTTCCTCACAGTCCTGTGTCTCGGTCAGAGTAACGGCTCGGTTCCTTTGCTCGTGCTTTCAACCAAACAGCCCACAGGTGAAGTGAGCGCTCAGGCAGGGCCTTATTGGCGGAGGCGCGTGGCCTCTGGCGCTTGGTTCCTTTGCGTTAGGCGGATGGCAGTTCGGGCTAAACGCACACAGGGCCAGTCGACCTAGCTTCAGGACAGAGGAAGGGAGCCGAGAGGCGCCTTGGGCGCCTGCTTCTTTCTTCCTTGGAATTCTGCTGGGACCCACTCCCCAGGCGGGCACACAAGCACGGGTGAACAGGAGGTCGCACCCTGTGGAGAGGGGACGGGAGTTAGAGCTGTGCTTTGCTCCCAGGCTTCTTTCTTCCAGGGTACGGTTGAGCACCGAGAGTTCCAGAGCCACGGGGAGCAGTGTCGAGTTAGCAGCTCCAGGTAGCAAGAGCTGAGCCGAGAGGTGCCTCCCGCAACGGCCTGTTTCTAACCCCGCTCGGGCGTATGGAACACGTTCCCCAGGCTTTCGCGCCCGGACACCGAACACTGCCTTCTCCCACAGGGAGGTCGGCGGTAGCTAAAGCACGCATTCTCTACACTGTGTTTGCTCCGTGTTCGTACGCTGGCCATGAGGCTTGCATGCCAAAGCGGAGCCGCGGGCCTGGTTTCCTTAAACAAGTGGGGAGCCGTGTCCCGCCTTCTGCCGCCGCCTGAGTCTCTCTCCGAGAATGGGTTTGGACTCGCTGGCAGCCCACGCCCGCAGGCACAGAGCAAAATGCTTCCACCCTCAGAAACGGCTATCCTGGCTGAAGCCAGGAAGCTCCACAGTGTGGTTCCTCCGAGTCAGGTGGTTGTTTTGCTCCTGCACTGACACACGGGGCAACGGAACGAGGCCCAGAAACCAGAGCTGAGCCAAGAGGTGGGTTTTCGTCCCCGGCGTTTGCCTCGCTCGGGTGGGCCTTAGGGAGGCCGTTCCCAGAGCTCTCAGCCACAGCTCACAGTATTCCGCATCCTCTAACCCAACGAACGGCGGGAGCTCCAGGCACGGTATCTGCACCGATTTCTGCCTTCGAAGGAGGAGACTGGAACTCAGGGATCCACACGCACCCATGCCGGAGGAGTGCTGGCTCTGAGACACGAGAGCCGGCGCGTGAGGTGCCTCTGTGCGAAGCCGTTTCTCTCGCACTGTGATTTCGGGGAATCGTTTCCTAAGGCTCTCACGCAGACACACTGAACGCGTTGCCACCCTCCGGAGCCGTGATGCTGTCTCCATCACGGTTCCTCTCCACTGCTCTGAGCTAAAGTTCGTGCACTGGTCGCCTGGATTCTTCAGGCGGAGCGGCCAGGGACCTAGGCCTCCAGGCAGGCCCACAGGGCACAGCAGTGCTAACCGCCTCCCACAAGGGAGGAGTCGAGAGAGCAGCCTTCCTTACAGGCCTGTGTCTCGGTCAGAGTAACGGCTCGGTTCCTTTGCTCGTGCTTTCAACCAAACAGCCCACAGGTGAAGTGGGCGCTCAGGGAGGGCCTTCTTGGCTGAGGCACAGGGCCTCTGGGGCTTGGTTCCTTTGCGTTGGGCGGATGGCAGTTAGGGCTAAACGCACCCAGGGTCAGTCGACCTAGGTTCAGGACAGAGGCGGGGAGCCGAGAGGCCCCTTGGGCGCCTGCTTCTTTCGCCCTGGGAATTCTGCTGGGACCCACTCCCCAGGCGGGCACACAAGGACGGGTCAACATGAGGTCGCACCCTGTGGAGAGGGGACGGCAGTTAGAGCTGTGATTTGCCCCCAGGCTTCTTTCTTCCAGGGCAGGGTTGAGCACCGAGAGTTCCAGAGCCACAGGGAGCAGTGTCGAGTTAGCAGCCTCAGGTAGCAAGAGCTGAGCCGAGAGGTGCCTCCCGAAACGGCCTGTTTCTAAACACGGTCGGGCGTATGGAAAACGTTCCCCAGGCCTTCGCGCCCGGACACCGAACACTGCTTCATCCCGCAGGGAGGTTGGCGGTAGCTAAAGCACGGATTCTCTACACTGTGTATGCTCCGCGTTCGTACGCCGGCCATGAGGCTTGCATGCCAAAGCGGGGCTGCGGGCCTGGCTTCATGAAACAAGTGGGGAGTCGTGTCCCGCCTTCTGCCGCCACCTGAATCTCACTCCGAGAATGGGTTTGGACTCGCTGGCAGCGCACGTTCGCAGGCACACAGAAAATACTTCCACCCTCAGGAACGGCTATCCTGGCTGAGGCCAGGAAGCTCCCCAGTGTGGTTCCTCCGAGTCAGGTGGTGGTTTTGCGGCCTGCACTCACACAAGGGGCAACGGAACGAGGCCCAGAAACCAGAGCTGAGCCAAGCGGTGGGTCTTCGGCCCCGGTCTTTGTCTCGCTCGGGTGGGCCTTGGGGAGGCCGTTCCCAGAGCTCTCAGCCACAGCACACAGTATTCCGGATCCTTTAACCCAGTGAAAGGCGGGAGCTCCAGGCACGGTATCTGCACCGATTTCTGCCTTCGAAGGAGGGGCCTGGAACTCAGGGATCCACACGCACCCATGCCGGAGGAGTGCTGGCTCTGTGACACGAGAGCCGGCGCGTGAGGTGCCTCTGCGCGAAGCCGTTCCTCTCGCCCTGTGATTTCGGGGAATCGTTTCCTAAGGCTCTCACGCAGACACACTGAAAGCGTTGCCACCCTCCGGAGCCGTGATGCTGTCTCCATCACGGTTCCTCTCCTCTGCTCTGAGCTAAATTTCGAGGACTGTTCGCCTGGATTCCTCAGGCGGAGCGGCCAGGGACCTAGGCCTCCAGGCAGGCCCACAGGGCATAGCAGTGCTAACCGCCTCCCACAAGAGAGGAGTCGAGAGAGCAGCCTTCCTCACAGGCCTGTGTCTCGGTCAGAGTAACGGCTCGGTTCCTTTGCTTGTGCTTTCACCCAAACAGCCCACAGGTGAAGTGGGCGCTTAGGGCGGGCATTCTTGGCTGAGGCACGGTGCCTCTGGCGCTTGGTTCCTTTGCGTTAGGCGGATGGCATTTCGGGCTAAACGCACACAGGGCCAGACGACCTAGCTTCACGACAGAGGCGGGGAGCCGAGAGGCGCCTTGGGGCCCTGCATCTTTCTCCCTTGGAATGCTGCTGGGACCCACTCCCCAGGGTGGCACACAAGCACGGGTGAACAGGAGGCCGCACCCTGTGGAGAGGGGACGGGAGCTAGAGCTGTGCTTTGCGCCCAGGCTTCTTTCTTCCAGGGCAGGGTTGAGCACCGAGAATTCCAGAGCCACAGGGAGCAGTGTCGAGTTAGCAGCTCCAGGTAGCAAGAGCTGAGCCGAGAGGTGCCTCCCGCAACGGCCTGTTTTTAAACCCGCTCGGGCGTATGGAACACGTTCCCCAGGTTTCGCGCCCAGACACCGAACACTGCCTTCTCCCGCGGGGAGGTCGGCGGTAGCTAAAGCACGCATTCTCTACACTGTGTTTGCTCCGTGTTCGTACGCTGGCCATGAGGCTTGCATGCCAAAGCGGAGCCGCGGGCCTGGTTTCCTTAAACAAGTGGGGAGCCGTGTCCCGCCTTCTGCCGCCGCCTGAGTCTCACTCCGAGAATGGGTTTGGACTCGCTGGCAGCCCACGCCCGCAGGCAAAGAGGAAAAATGCTTCCACCCTCAGGAATGGCTATCGTGGCTGAAGCCAGGAAGCTCCACAGTGTGTTTCCTCTGAGTCAGGTGGTTGTTTTGCGGCCTGCACTGACACACGGGGAACGGAACGAGGCCCACAAACCAGAGCTGAGCCAAGAGGTGGGTCTTCGTCCCCGGCCTTTGTCTCGCTCGGGTGGGCCTTGGGGAGGTCGTTCTCACAGCTCTCAGGCACAGCACACAGTACTCCGCATCCTCTAACCCAGTGACCGGCGGGAGCTCCAGGCACGGTATCTGCACCGATTTCTGCCTTCGAAGGAGGGGCTGGAACTCAGGGATCCACACGCACCCATGCCGGAGGAGTGCTGGCTCTGAGACACGAGAGCCGGCGCGTGAGGTGCCTCTGCGCGAAGCCGTTTCTCTCGCCCTGTGATTTCGGGGAATCGTTTCCTAAGGCTCTCAAGCAGACACACTGAAAGCATTGCCACCCTGCGGAGCCGTGATGCTGTCTCCATCACGGTTCCTCTCCACTGCTCTGAGCTAAAGTTCCTGCACTGTTCGCCTGGATTCTTCAGGCGGAGCGGCCAGGGACCTAGGCCTCCAGGCAGGCCCACAGGGCACAGCAGTGCTAACCGCCTCCCACAAGAGAGGAGTCGAGAGAGCAGCCTTCCTCACAGGCCTGTGTCTCGGTCAGAGTAACGGCTCGGTTCCTTTGCTCGTGCTTTCACCCAAACAGCCCACAGGTGAAGTGGGCGCTCAGGGAGGGCCTTCTTGGCTGAGGCGCGGGGCCTCTGGCGCTTGGTTCCTTTGCGTTAGGCGGATGGCACTTCGGGCTAAACGCACACAGGGCCAGACGACCCAGCTTCAGGACAGAGGCGGGGAGCCGAGAGGCGCCTTGGGGCCCTGCATCTTTCTCCCTTGGAATGCTGCTGGGGCCCACTCCCCAGGGTGGCACACAAGCACGGGTGAACAGGACGCCGCACCCTGTGGAGAGGGGACAGGGGCTAGAGCTGTGCTTTGCTCCCAGGCTTCTTTCTTCCAGGGCAGGGTTGAGCACCGAGAGTTCCGGAGCCACGGGGAGCAGTGTCGAGTTAGCAGCTCCAGGTAGCAAGAGCTCAGCCGAGAGGTGCCTCCCGCAACGGCCTGTTTCTAAACCCGGTCGGGCGTATGGAAACCGTTCCCCAGGCCTTCGCGCTCGGACACCGAACACAGCTTCATCCCGCAGGGAGTTCGGCGGTAGCTAAAGCACGGATTCTCTACCCTGTATTTGCTCCAAGTACGTACACTGGCCATGTGGCTTGCATGCCAAAGCGGGGCCGCGGGCCTGGCTTCATGAAACAAGTGGGGAGTCGTGTCCCACCTTCTGCCGCCGCCTGAGTCTCTCTCCGAGAATGGGTTTGGACTCGCTGGCAGCGCACGCCCGCAGGCACAGAGCAAAATGCTTCCACCCTCAGGAACGGCTATCCTGGCTGAAGCCAGGAAGCTCCCCAGTGTGGTTCCTCCGAGTCAGGTGGTGGTTTTGCGGCCTGCACTCACACAAGGGGCAATGGAAGGAGGCCCAGAAACCAGAGCTGAGCCAAGAGGTGGGTCTTCGGCCCCGGCCTTTGTCTCGCTCGGGTGGGCCTTGGGCAGGCCGTTCCCCGAGCTGTCAGCCACAGCACACAGTATTCCGGATCCTTTAAACCAGTGAACGGCGGGAGCTCCAGGCACGGTATCTGCACCGATTTCTGCCTTCGAAGGAGGGGCCTGGAACTCAGGGATCCACACGCACCCATGCCGGAGGAGTGCTGGCTCTGTGACACGAGAGCCGGCGCGTGAGGTGCCTCTGCGCGGAGCCGTTCCTCTCGCCCTGTGATTTCGGGGAATCGTTTCCTAAGGCTCTCACGCAGACACACTGAAAGCGTTGCCACCCTCCGGAGCCGTGATGCTGTCTCCATCACGGTTCCTCTCCTCTGCTTTGAGCTAAATTTCGAGGACTGTTCGCCTGGATATTTTAGGCGGAGCGGCCAGGGACCTAGGCCTCCAGGCAGGCCCACAGGGCACAGCAGTGCTAAAGGCCTCCCACAAGAGAGGAGTCAAGAGAGCAGCCTTCCTCACAGTCCTGTGTCTCGGTCAGAGTAACGGCTCGGTTCCTTTGCTCGTGCTTTCAACCAAACAGCCCACAGGTGAAGTGAGCGCTCAGGCAGGGCCTTATTGGCGGAGGCGCGTGGCCTCTGGCGCTTGGTTCCTTTGCGTTAGGCGGATGGCAGTTCGGGCTAAACGCACACAGGGCCAGTCGACCTAGCTTCAGGACAGAGGAAGGGAGCCGAGAGGCGCCTTGGGCGCCTGCTTCTTTCTTCCTTGGAATTCTGCTGGGACCCACTCCCCAGGCGGGCACACAAGCACGGGTGAACAGGAGGTCGCACCCTGTGGAGAGGGGACGGGAGTTAGAGCTGTGCTTTGCTCCCAGGCTTCTTTCTTCCAGGGTACGGTTGAGCACCGAGAGTTCCAGAGCCACGGGGAGCAGTGTCGAGTTAGCAGCTCCAGGTAGCAAGAGCTGAGCCGAGAGGTGCCTCCCGCAACGGCCTGTTTCTAACCCCGCTCGGGCGTATGGAACACGTTCCCCAGGCTTTCGCGCCCGGACACCGAACACTGCCTTCTCCCACAGGGAGGTCGGCGGTAGCTAAAGCACGCATTCTCTACACTGTGTTTGCTCCGTGTTCGTACGCTGGCCATGAGGCTTGCATGCCAAAGCGGAGCCGCGGGCCTGGTTTCCTTAAACAAGTGGGGAGCCGTGTCCCGCCTTCTGCCGCCGCCTGAGTCTCTCTCCGAGAATGGGTTTGGACTCGCTGGCAGCCCACGCCCGCAGGCACAGAGGCAAAATGCTTCCACCCTCAGAAACGGCTATCCTGGCTGAAGCCAGGAAGCTCCACAGTGTGGGTTCCTCCGAGGTCAGGTGGGTTGTTTTGCTCCTGGACACACGGGGCAACGGAACGAGGCCCAGAAACCAGAGCTGAGCCAAGAGGTGGGTTTTCGTCCCCGGCGTTTGCCTCGCTCGGGTGGGCCTTAGGGAGGCCGTTCCCAGAGCTCTCAGCCACAGCTCACAGTATTCCGCATCCTCTAACCCAACGAACGGCGGGAGCTCCAGGCACGGTATCTGCACCGATTTCTGCCTTCGAAGGAGGAGACTGGAACTCAGGGATCCACACGCACCCATGCCGGAGGAGTGCTGGCTCTGAGACACGAGAGCCGGCGCGTGAGGTGCCTCTGTGCGAAGCCGTTTCTCTCGCACTGTGATTTCGGGGAATCGTTTCCTAAGGCTCTCACGCAGACACACTGAACGCGTTGCCACCCTCCGGAGCCGTGATGCTGTCTCCATCACGGTTCCTCTCCACTGCTCTGAGCTAAAGTTCGTGCACTGGTCGCCTGGATTCTTCAGGCGGAGCGGCCAGGGACCTAGGCCTCCAGGCAGGCCCACAGGGCACAGCAGTGCTAACCGCCTCCCACAAGGGAGGAGTCGAGAGAGCAGCCTTCCTTACAGGCCTGTGTCTCGGTCAGAGTAACGGCTCGGTTCCTTTGCTCGTGCTTTCAACCAAACAGCCCACAGGTGAAGTGGGCGCTCAGGGAGGGCCTTCTTGGCTGAGGCACAGGGCCTCTGGGGCTTGGTTCCTTTGCGTTGGGCGGATGGCAGTTAGGGCTAAACGCACACAGGGTCAGTCGACCTAGGTTCAGGACAGAGGCGGGGAGCCGAGAGGCCCCTTGGGCGCCTGCTTCTTTCGCCCTGGGAATTCTGCTGGGACCCACTCCCCAGGCGGGCACACAAGGACGGGTCAACATGAGGTCGCACCCTGTGGAGAGGGGACGGCAGTTAGAGCTGTGATTTGCCCCCAGGCTTCTTTCTTCCAGGGCAGGGTTGAGCACCGAGAGTTCCAGAGCCACAGGGAGCAGTGTCGAGTTAGCAGCCTCAGGTAGCAAGAGCTGAGCCGAGAGGTGCCTCCCGAAACGGCCTGTTTCTAAACACGGTCGGGCGTATGGAAAACGTTCCCCAGGCCTTCGCGCCCGGACACCGAACACTGCTTCATCCCGCAGGGAGGTTGGCGGTAGCTAAAGCACGGATTCTCTACACTGTGTATGCTCCGCGTTCGTACGCCGGCCATGAGGCTTGCATGCCAAAGCGGGGCTGCGGGCCTGGCTTCATGAAACAAGTGGGGAGTCGTGTCCCGCCTTCTGCCGCCACCTGAATCTCACTCCGAGAATGGGTTTGGACTCGCTGGCAGCGCACGTTCGCAGGCACACAGAAAATACTTCCACCCTCAGGAACGGCTATCCTGGCTGAAGCCAGGAAGCTCCCCAGTGTGGTTCCTCCGAGTCAGGTGGTGGTTTTGCGGCCTGCACTCACACAAGGGGCAACGGAACGAGGCCCAGAAACCAGAGCTGAGCCAAGCGGTGGGTCTTCGGCCCCGGTCTTTGTCTCGCTCGGGTGGGCCTTGGGGAGGCCGTTCCCAGATCTCTCAGCCACAGCACACAGTATTCCGGATCCTTTAACCCAGTGAAAGGCGGGAGCTCCAGGCACGGTATCTGCACCGATTTCTGCCTTCGAAGGAGGGGCCTGGAACTCAGGGATCCACACGCACCCATGCCGGAGGAGTGCTGGCTCTGTGACACGAGAGTCGGCGCGTGAGGTGCCTCTGCGCGAAGCCGTTCCTCTCGCCCTGTGATTTCGGGGAATCGTTTCCTAAGGCTCTCACGCAGACACACTGAAAGCGTTGCCACCCTCCGGAGCCGTGATGCTGTCTCCATCACGGTTCCTCTCCTCTGCTCTGAGCTAAATTTCGAGGACTGT
This sequence comes from Eumetopias jubatus, assembly GCF_037043125.1. Classification (NCBI taxonomy): domain Eukaryota; kingdom Metazoa; phylum Chordata; class Mammalia; order Carnivora; family Otariidae; genus Eumetopias; species Eumetopias jubatus. The sequence goes on from NW_028274817.1 coordinate 81,995,086, forward strand.
TCGCCTGGATTCCTCAGGCGGAGCGGCCAGGGACCTAGGCCTCCAGGCAGGCCCACAGGGCATAGCAGTGCTAACCGCCTCCCACAAGAGAGGAGTCGAGAGAGCAGCCTTCCTCACAGGCCTGTGTCTCGGTCAGAGTAACGGCTCGGTTCCTTTGCTTGTGCTTTCACCCAAACAGCCCACAGGTGAAGTGGGCGCTTAGGGCGGGCATTCTTGGCTGAGGCACGGTGCCTCTGGCGCTTGGTTCCTTTGCGTTAGGCGGATGGCATTTCGGGCTAAACGCACACAGGGCCAGACGACCTAGCTTCACGACAGAGGCGGGGAGCCGAGAGGCGCCTTGGGGCCCTGCATCTTTCTCCCTTGGAATGCTGCTGGGACCCACTCCCCAGGGTGGCACACAAGCACGGGTGAACAGGAGGCCGCACCCTGTGGAGAGGGGACGGGAGCTAGAGCTGTGCTTTGCGCCCAGGCTTCTTTCTTCCAGGGCAGGGTTGAGCACCGAGAATTCCAGAGCCACAGGGAGCAGTGTCGAGTTAGCAGCTCCAGGTAGCAAGAGCTGAGCCGAGAGGTGCCTCCCGCAACGGCCTGTTTTTAAACCCGCTCGGGCGTATGGAACACGTTCCCCAGGTTTCGCGCCCAGACACCGAACACTGCCTTCTCCCGCGGGGAGGTCGGCGGTAGCTAAAGCACGCATTCTCTACACTGTGTTTGCTCCGTGTTCGTACGCTGGCCATGAGGCTTGCATGCCAAAGCGGAGCCGCGGGCCTGGTTTCCTTAAACAAGTGGGGAGCCGTGTCCCGCCTTCTGCCGCCGCCTGAGTCTCACTCCGAGAATGGGTTTGGACTCGCTGGCAGCCCACGCCCGCAGGCAAAGAGGAAAAATGCTTCCACCCTCAGGAATGGCTATCGTGGCTGAAGCCAGGAAGCTCCACAGTGTGTTTCCTCTGAGTCAGGTGGTTGTTTTGCGGCCTGCACTGACACACGGGGAACGGAACGAGGCCCACAAACCAGAGCTGAGCCAAGAGGTGGGTCTTCGTCCCCGGCCTTTGTCTCGCTCGGGTGGGCCTTGGGGAGGTCGTTCTCACAGCTCTCAGGCACAGCACACAGTACTCCGCATCCTCTAACCCAGTGACCGGCGGGAGCTCCAGGCACGGTATCTGCACCGATTTCTGCCTTCGAAGGAGGGGCTGGAACTCAGGGATCCACACGCACCCATGCCGGAGGAGTGCTGGCTCTGAGACACGAGAGCCGGCGCGTGAGGTGCCTCTGCGCGAAGCCGTTTCTCTCGCCCTGTGATTTCGGGGAATCGTTTCCTAAGGCTCTCAAGCAGACACACTGAAAGCATTGCCACCCTGCGGAGCCGTGATGCTGTCTCCATCACGGTTCCTCTCCACTGCTCTGAGCTAAAGTTCCTGCACTGTTCGCCTGGATTCTTCAGGCGGAGCGGCCAGGGACCTAGGCCTCCAGGCAGGCCCACAGGGCACAGCAGTGCTAACCGCCTCCCACAAGAGAGGAGTCGAGAGAGCAGCCTTCCTCACAGGCCTGTGTCTCGGTCAGAGTAACGGCTCGGTTCCTTTGCTCGTGCTTTCACCCAAACAGCCCACAGGTGAAGTGGGCGCTCAGGGAGGGCCTTCTTGGCTGAGGCGCGGGGCCTCTGGCGCTTGGTTCCTTTGCGTTAGGCGGATGGCACTTCGGGCTAAACGCACACAGGGCCAGACGACCCAGCTTCAGGACAGAGGCGGGGAGCCGAGAGGCGCCTTGGGGCCCTGCATCTTTCTCCCTTGGAATGCTGCTGGGGCCCACTCCCCAGGGTGGCACACAAGCACGGGTGAACAGGACGCCGCACCCTGTGGAGAGGGGACAGGGGCTAGAGCTGTGCTTTGCTCCCAGGCTTCTTTCTTCCAGGGCAGGGTTGAGCACCGAGAGTTCCGGAGCCACGGGGAGCAGTGTCGAGTTAGCAGCTCCAGGTAGCAAGAGCTCAGCCGAGAGGTGCCTCCCGCAACGGCCTGTTTCTAAACCCGGTCGGGCGTATGGAAACCGTTCCCCAGGCCTTCGCGCTCGGACACCGAACACAGCTTCATCCCGCAGGGAGTTCGGCGGTAGCTAAAGCACGGATTCTCTACCCTGTATTTGCTCCAAGTACGTACACTGGCCATGTGGCTTGCATGCCAAAGCGGGGCCGCGGGCCTGGCTTCATGAAACAAGTGGGGAGTCGTGTCCCACCTTCTGCCGCCGCCTGAGTCTCTCTCCGAGAATGGGTTTGGACTCGCTGGCAGCGCACGCCCGCAGGCACAGAGCAAAATGCTTCCACCCTCAGGAACGGCTATCCTGGCTGAAGCCAGGAAGCTCCCCAGTGTGGTTCCTCCGAGTCAGGTGGTGGTTTTGCGGCCTGCACTCACACAAGGGGCAATGGAAGGAGGCCCAGAAACCAGAGCTGAGCCAAGAGGTGGGTCTTCGGCCCCGGCCTTTGTCTCGCTCGGGTGGGCCTTGGGCAGGCCGTTCCCCGAGCTGTCAGCCACAGCACACAGTATTCCGGATCCTTTAAACCAGTGAACGGCGGGAGCTCCAGGCACGGTATCTGCACCGATTTCTGCCTTCGAAGGAGGGGCCTGGAACTCAGGGATCCACACGCACCCATGCCGGAGGAGTGCTGGCTCTGTGACACGAGAGCCGGCGCGTGAGGTGCCTCTGCGCGGAGCCGTTCCTCTCGCCCTGTGATTTCGGGGAATCGTTTCCTAAGGCTCTCACGCAGACACACTGAAAGCGTTGCCACCCTCCGGAGCCGTGATGCTGTCTCCATCACGGTTCCTCTCCTCTGCTTTGAGCTAAATTTCGAGGACTGTTCGCCTGGATATTTTAGGCGGAGCGGCCAGGGACCTAGGCCTCCAGGCAGGCCCACAGGGCACAGCAGTGCTAAAGGCCTCCCACAAGAGAGGAGTCAAGAGAGCAGCCTTCCTCACAGTCCTGTGTCTCGGTCAGAGTAACGGCTCGGTTCCTTTGCTCGTGCTTTCAACCAAACAGCCCACAGGTGAAGTGAGCGCTCAGGCAGGGCCTTATTGGCGGAGGCGCGTGGCCTCTGGCGCTTGGTTCCTTTGCGTTAGGCGGATGGCAGTTCGGGCTAAACGCACACAGGGCCAGTCGACCTAGCTTCAGGACAGAGGAAGGGAGCCGAGAGGCGCCTTGGGCGCCTGCTTCTTTCTTCCTTGGAATTCTGCTGGGACCCACTCCCCAGGCGGGCACACAAGCACGGGTGAACAGGAGGTCGCACCCTCTGGAGAGGGGACGGGAGTTAGAGCTGTGCTTTGCTCCCAGGCTTCTTTCTTCCAGGGTACGGTTGAGCACCGAGAGTTCCAGAGCCACGGGGAGCAGTGTCGAGTTAGCAGCTCCAGGTAGCAAGAGCTGAGCCGAGAGGTGCCTCCCGCAACGGCCTGTTTCTAACCCCGCTCGGGCGTATGGAACACGTTCCCCAGGCTTTCGCGCCCGGACACCGAACACTGCCTTCTCCCACAGGGAGGTCGGCGGTAGCTAAAGCACGCATTCTCTACACTGTGTTTGCTCCGTGTTCGTACGCTGGCCATGAGGCTTGCATGCCAAAGCGGAGCCGCGGGCCTGGTTTCCTTAAACAAGTGGGGAGCCGTGTCCCGCCTTCTGCCGCCGCCTGAGTCTCTCTCCGAGAATGGGTTTGGACTCGCTGGCAGCCCACGCCCGCAGGCACAGAGCAAAATGCTTCCACCCTCAGAAACGGCTATCCTGGCTGAAGCCAGGAAGCTCCACAGTGTGGTTCCTCCGAGTCAGGTGGTTGTTTTGCTCCTGCACTGACACACGGGGCAACGGAACGAGGCCCAGAAACCAGAGCTGAGCCAAGAGGTGGGTTTTCGTCCCCGGCGTTTGCCTCGCTCGGGTGGGCCTTAGGGAGGCCGTTCCCAGAGCTCTCAGCCACAGCTCACAGTATTCCGCATCCTCTAACCCAACGAACGGCGGGAGCTCCAGGCACGGTATCTGCACCGATTTCTGCCTTCGAAGGAGGAGACTGGAACTCAGGGATCCACACGCACCCATGCCGGAGGAGTGCTGGCTCTGAGACACGAGAGCCGGCGCGTGAGGTGCCTCTGTGCGAAGCCGTTTCTCTCGCACTGTGATTTCGGGGAATCGTTTCCTAAGGCTCTCACGCAGACACACTGAACGCGTTGCCACCCTCCGGAGCCGTGATGCTGTCTCCATCACGGTTCCTCTCCACTGCTCTGAGCTAAAGTTCGTGCACTGGTCGCCTGGATTCTTCAGGCGGAGCGGCCAGGGACCTAGGCCTCCAGGCAGGCCCACAGGGCACAGCAGTGCTAACCGCCTCCCACAAGGGAGGAGTCGAGAGAGCAGCCTTCCTTACAGGCCTGTGTCTCGGTCAGAGTAACGGCTCGGTTCCTTTGCTCGTGCTTTCAACCAAACAGCCCACAGGTGAAGTGGGCGCTCAGGGAGGGCCTTCTTGGCTGAGGCACAGGGCCTCTGGGGCTTGGTTCCTTTGCGTTGGGCGGATGGCAGTTAGGGCTAAACGCACCCAGGGTCAGTCGACCTAGGTTCAGGACAGAGGCGGGGAGCCGAGAGGCCCCTTGGGCGCCTGCTTCTTTCGCCCTGGGAATTCTGCTGGGACCCACTCCCCAGGCGGGCACACAAGGACGGGTCAACATGAGGTCGCACCCTGTGGAGAGGGGACGGCAGTTAGAGCTGTGATTTGCCCCCAGGCTTCTTTCTTCCAGGGCAGGGTTGAGCACCGAGAGTTCCAGAGCCACAGGGAGCAGTGTCGAGTTAGCAGCCTCAGGTAGCAAGAGCTGAGCCGAGAGGTGCCTCCCGAAACGGCCTGTTTCTAAACACGGTCGGGCGTATGGAAAACGTTCCCCAGGCCTTCGCGCCCGGACACCGAACACTGCTTCATCCCGCAGGGAGGTTGGCGGTAGCTAAAGCACGGATTCTCTACACTGTGTATGCTCCGCGTTCGTACGCCGGCCATGAGGCTTGCATGCCAAAGCGGGGCTGCGGGCCTGGCTTCATGAAACAAGTGGGGAGTCGTGTCCCGCCTTCTGCCGCCACCTGAATCTCACTCCGAGAATGGGTTTGGACTCGCTGGCAGCGCACGTTCGCAGGCACACAGAAAATACTTCCACCCTCAGGAACGGCTATCCTGGCTGAGGCCAGGAAGCTCCCCAGTGTGGTTCCTCCGAGTCAGGTGGTGGTTTTGCGGCCTGCACTCACACAAGGGGCAACGGAACGAGGCCCAGAAACCAGAGCTGAGCCAAGCGGTGGGTCTTCGGCCCCGGTCTTTGTCTCGCTCGGGTGGGCCTTGGGGAGGCCGTTCCCAGAGCTCTCAGCCACAGCACACAGTATTCCGGATCCTTTAACCCAGTGAAAGGCGGGAGCTCCAGGCACGGTATCTGCACCGATTTCTGCCTTCGAAGGAGGGGCCTGGAACTCAGGGATCCACACGCACCCATGCCGGAGGAGTGCTGGCTCTGTGACACGAGAGCCGGCGCGTGAGGTGCCTCTGCGCGAAGCCGTTCCTCTCGCCCTGTGATTTCGGGGAATCGTTTCCTAAGGCTCTCACGCAGACACACTGAAAGCGTTGCCACCCTCCGGAGCCGTGATGCTGTCTCCATCACGGTTCCTCTCCTCTGCTCTGAGCTAAATTTCGAGGACTGTTCGCCTGGATTCCTCAGGCGGAGCGGCCAGGGACCTAGGCCTCCAGGCAGGCCCACAGGGCATAGCAGTGCTAACCGCCTCCCACAAGAGAGGAGTCGAGAGAGCAGCCTTCCTCACAGGCCTGTGTCTCGGTCAGAGTAACGGCTCGGTTCCTTTGCTTGTGCTTTCACCCAAACAGCCCACAGGTGAAGTGGGCGCTTAGGGCGGGCATTCTTGGCTGAGGCACGGTGCCTCTGGCGCTTGGTTCCTTTGCGTTAGGCGGATGGCCTTTCGGGCTAAACGCACACAGGGCCAGACGACCCAGCTTCAGGACAGAGGCGGGGAGCCGAGAGGCGCCTTGGGGCCCTGCATCTTTCTCCCTTGGAATGCTGCTGGGACCCACTCCCCAGGGTGGCACACAAGCACGGGTGAACAGGAGGTCGCACCCTCTGGAGAGGGGACGGGAGTTAGAGCTGTGCTTTGCTCCCAGGCTTCTTTCTTCCAGGGTACGGTTGAGCACCGAGAGTTCCAGAGCCACGGGGAGCAGTGTCGAGTTAGCAGCTCCAGGTAGCAAGAGCTGAGCCGAGAGGTGCCTCCCGCAACGGCCTGTTTCTAACCCCGCTCGGGCGTATGGAACACGTTCCCCAGGCTTTCGCGCCCGGACACCGAACACTGCCTTCTCCCACAGGGAGGTCGGCGGTAGCTAAAGCACGCATTCTCTACACTGTGTTTGCTCCGTGTTCGTACGCTGGCCATGAGGCTTGCATGCCAAAGCGGAGCCGCGGGCCTGGTTTCCTTAAACAAGTGGGGAGCCGTGTCCCGCCTTCTGCCGCCGCCTGAGTCTCTCTCCGAGAATGGGTTTGGACTCGCTGGCAGCCCACGCCCGCAGGCACAGAGCAAAATGCTTCCACCCTCAGAAACGGCTATCCTGGCTGAAGCCAGGAAGCTCCACAGTGTGGTTCCTCCGAGTCAGGTGGTTGTTTTGCTCCTGCACTGACACACGGGGCAACGGAACGAGGCCCAGAAACCAGAGCTGAGCCAAGAGGTGGGTTTTCGTCCCCGGCGTTTGCCTCGCTCGGGTGGGCCTTAGGGAGGCCGTTCCCAGAGCTCTCAGCCACAGCTCACAGTATTCCGCATCCTCTAACCCAACGAACGGCGGGAGCTCCAGGCACGGTATCTGCACCGATTTCTGCCTTCGAAGGAGGAGACTGGAACTCAGGGATCCACACGCACCCATGCCGGAGGAGTGCTGGCTCTGAGACACGAGAGCCGGCGCGTGAGGTGCCTCTGTGCGAAGCCGTTTCTCTCGCACTGTGATTTCGGGGAATCGTTTCCTAAGGCTCTCACGCAGACACACTGAACGCGTTGCCACCCTCCGGAGCCGTGATGCTGTCTCCATCACGGTTCCTCTCCACTGCTCTGAGCTAAAGTTCGTGCACTGGTCGCCTGGATTCTTCAGGCGGAGCGGCCAGGGACCTAGGCCTCCAGGCAGGCCCACAGGGCACAGCAGTGCTAACCGCCTCCCACAAGGGAGGAGTCGAGAGAGCAGCCTTCCTTACAGGCCTGTGTCTCGGTCAGAGTAACGGCTCGGTTCCTTTGCTCGTGCTTTCAACCAAACAGCCCACAGGTGAAGTGGGCGCTCAGGGAGGGCCTTCTTGGCTGAGGCACAGGGCCTCTGGGGCTTGGTTCCTTTGCGTTGGGCGGATGGCAGTTAGGGCTAAACGCACACAGGGTCAGTCGACCTAGGTTCAGGACAGAGGCGGGGAGCCGAGAGGCCCCTTGGGCGCCTGCTTCTTTCGCCCTGGGAATTCTGCTGGGACCCACTCCCCAGGCGGGCACACAAGGACGGGTCAACATGAGGTCGCACCCTGTGGAGAGGGGACGGCAGTTAGAGCTGTGATTTGCCCCCAGGCTTCTTTCTTCCAGGGCAGGGTTGAGCACCGAGAGTTCCAGAGCCACAGGGAGCAGTGTCGAGTTAGCAGCCTCAGGTAGCAAGAGCTGAGCCGAGAGGTGCCTCCCGAAACGGCCTGTTTCTAAACACGGTCGGGCGTATGGAAAACGTTCCCCAGGCCTTCGCGCCCGGACACCGAACACTGCTTCATCCCGCAGGGAGGTTGGCGGTAGCTAAAGCACGGATTCTCTACACTGTGTATGCTCCGCGTTCGTACGCCGGCCATGAGGCTTGCATGCCAAAGCGGGGCTGCGGGCCTGGCTTCATGAAACAAGTGGGGAGTCGTGTCCCGCCTTCTGCCGCCACCTGAATCTCACTCCGAGAATGGGTTTGGACTCGCTGGCAGCGCACGTTCGCAGGCACACAGAAAATACTTCCACCCTCAGGAACGGCTATCCTGGCTGAGGCCAGGAAGCTCCCCAGTGTGGTTCCTCCGAGTCAGGTGGTGGTTTTGCGGCCTGCACTCACACAAGGGGCAACGGAACGAGGCCCAGAAACCAGAGCTGAGCCAAGCGGTGGGTCTTCGGCCCCGGTCTTTGTCTCGCTCGGGTGGGCCTTGGGGAGGCCGTTCCCAGAGCTCTCAGCCACAGCACACAGTATTCCGGATCCTTTAACCCAGTGAAAGGCGGGAGCTCCAGGCACGGTATCTGCACCGATTTCTGCCTTCGAAGGAGGGGCCTGGAACTCAGGGATCCACACGCACCCATGCCGGAGGAGTGCTGGCTCTGTGACACGAGAGCCGGCGCGTGAGGTGCCTCTGCGCGAAGCCGTTCCTCTCGCCCTGTGATTTCGGGGAATCGTTTCCTAAGGCTCTCACGCAGACACACTGAAAGCGTTGCCACCCTCCGGAGCCGTGATGCTGTCTCCATCACGGTTCCTCTCCTCTGCTCTGAGCTAAATTTCGAGGACTGTTCGTCTGGATTCCTCAGGCGGAGCGGCCAGGGACCTAGGCCTCCAGGCAGGCCCACAGGGCATAGCAGTGCTAACCGCCTCCCACAAGAGAGGAGTCGAGAGAGCAGCCTTCCTCACAGGCCTGTGTCTCGGTCAGAGTAACGGCTCGGTTCCTTTGCTTGTGCTTTCACCCAAACAGCCCACAGGTGAAGTGGGCGCTTAGGGCGGGCATTCTTGGCTGAGGCACGGTGCCTCTGGCGCTTGGTTCCTTTGCGTTAGGCGGATGGCATTTCGGGCTAAACGCACACAGGGCCAGACGACCTAGCTTCACGACAGAGGCGGGGAGCCGAGAGGCGCCTTGGGGCCCTGCATCTTTCTCCCTTGGAATGCTGCTGGGACCCACTCCCCAGGGTGGCACACAAGCACGGGTGAACAGGAGGCCGCACCCTGTGGAGAGGGGACGGGAGCTAGAGCTGTGCTTTGCGCCCAGGCTTCTTTCTTCCAGGGCAGGGTTGAGCACCGAGAATTCCAGAGCCACAGGGAGCAGTGTCGAGTTAGCAGCTCCAGGTAGCAAGAGCTGAGCCGAGAGGTGCCTCCCGCAACGGCCTGTTTTTAAACCCGCTCGGGCGTATGGAACACGTTCCCCAGGTTTCGCGCCCAGACACCGAACACTGCCTTCTCCCGCGGGGAGGTCGGCGGTAGCTAAAGCACGCATTCTCTACACTGTGTTTGCTCCGTGTTCGTACGCTGGCCATGAGGCTTGCATGCCAAAGCGGAGCCGCGGGCCTGGTTTCCTTAAACAAGTGGGGAGCCGTGTCCCGCCTTCTGCCGCCGCCTGAGTCTCACTCCGAGAATGGGTTTGGACTCGCTGGCAGCCCACGCCCGCAGGCAAAGAGGAAAAATGCTTCCACCCTCAGGAATGGCTATCCTGGCTGAAGCCAGGAAGCTCCACAGTGTGTTTCCTCTGAGTCAGGTGGTTGTTTTGCGGCCTGCACTGACACACGGGGAACGGAACGAGGCCCACAAACCAGAGCTGAGCCAAGAGGTGGGTCTTCGTCCCCGGCCTTTGTCTCGCTCGGGTGGGCCTTGGGGAGGTCGTTCTCACAGCTCTCAGGCACAGCACACAGTACTCCGCATCCTCTAACCCAGTGACCGGCGGGAGCTCCAGGCACGGTATCTGCACCGATTTCTGCCTTCGAAGGAGGGGCTGGAACTCAGGGATCCACACGCACCCATGCCGGAGGAGTGCTGGCTCTGAGACACGAGAGCCGGCGCGTGAGGTGCCTCTGCGCGAAGCCGTTTCTCTCGCCCTGTGATTTCGGGGAATCGTTTCCTAAGGCTCTCAAGCAGACACACTGAAAGCATTGCCACCCTGCGGAGCCGTGATGCTGTCTCCATCACGGTTCCTCTCCACTGCTCTGAGCTAAAGTTCCTGCACTGTTCGCCTGGATTCTTCAGGCGGAGCGGCCAGGGACCTAGGCCTCCAGGCAGGCCCACAGGGCACAGCAGTGCTAACCGCCTCCCACAAGAGAGGAGTCGAGAGAGCAGCCTTCCTCACAGGCCTGTGTCTCGGTCAGAGTAACGGCTCGGTTCCTTTGCTCGTGCTTTCACCCAAACAGCCCACAGGTGAAGTGGGCGCTCAGGGAGGGCCTTCTTGGCTGAGGCGCGGGGCCTCTGGCGCTTGGTTCCTTTGCGTTAGGCGGATGGCACTTCGGGCTAAACGCACACAGGGCCAGACGACCCAGCTTCAGGACAGAGGCGGGGAGCCGAGAGGCGCCTTGGGGCCCTGCATCTTTCTCCCTTGGAATGCTGCTGGGGCCCACTCCCCAGGGTGGCACACAAGCACGGGTGAACAGGACGCCGCACCCTGTGGAGAGGGGACAGGGGCTAGAGCTGTGCTTTGCTCCCAGGCTTCTTTCTTCCAGGGCAGGGTTGAGCACCGAGAGTTCCGGAGCCACGGGGAGCAGTGTCGAGTTAGCAGCTCCAGGTAGCAAGAGCTCAGCCGAGAGGTGCCTCCCGCAACGGCCTGTTTCTAAACCCGGTCGGGCGTATGGAAACCGTTCCCCAGGCCTTCGCGCTCGGACACCGAACACAGCTTCATCCCGCAGGGAGTTCGGCGGTAGCTAAAGCACGGATTCTCTACCCTGTATTTGCTCCAAGTACGTACACTGGCCATGTGGCTTGCATGCCAAAGCGGGGCCGCGGGCCTGGCTTCATGAAACAAGTGGGGAGTCGTGTCCCACCTTCTGCCGCCGCCTGAGTCTCTCTCCGAGAATGGGTTTGGACTCGCTGGCAGCGCACGCCCGCAGGCACAGAGCAAAATGCTTCCACCCTCAGGAACGGCTATCCTGGCTGAAGCCAGGAAGCTCCCCAGTGTGGTTCCTCCGAGTCAGGTGGTGGTTTTGCGGCCTGCACTCACACAAGGGGCAATGGAAGGAGGCCCAGAAACCAGAGCTGAGCCAAGAGGTGGGTCTTCGGCCCCGGCCTTTGTCTCGCTCGGGTGGGCCTTGGGCAGGCCGTTCCCCGAGCTGTCAGCCACAGCACACAGTATTCCGGATCCTTTAAACCAGTGAACGGCGGGAGCTCCAGGCACGGTATCTGCACCGATTTCTGCCTTCGAAGGAGGGGCCTGGAACTCAGGGATCCACACGCACCCATGCCGGAGGAGTGCTGGCTCTGTGACACGAGAGCCGGCGCGTGAGGTGCCTCTGCGCGGAGCCGTTCCTCTCGCCCTGTGATTTCGGGGAATCGTTTCCTAAGGCTCTCACGCAGACACACTGAAAGCGTTGCCACCCTCCGGAGCCGTGATGCTGTCTCCATCACGGTTCCTCTCCTCTGCTTTGAGCTAAATTTCGAGGACTGTTCGCCTGGATATTTTAGGCGGAGCGGCCAGGGACCTAGGCCTCCAGGCAGGCCCACAGGGCACAGCAGTGCTAAAGGCCTCCCACAAGAGAGGAGTCAAGAGAGCAGCCTTCCTCACAGTCCTGTGTCTCGGTCAGAGTAACGGCTCGGTTCCTTTGCTCGTGCTTTCAACCAAACAGCCCACAGGTGAAGTGAGCGCTCAGGCAGGGCCTTATTGGCGGAGGCGCGTGGCCTCTGGCGCTTGGTTCCTTTGCGTTAGGCGGATGGCAGTTCGGGCTAAACGCACACAGGGCCAGTCGACCTAGCTTCAGGACAGAGGAAGGGAGCCGAGAGGCGCCTTGGGCGCCTGCTTCTTTCTTCCTTGGAATTCTGCTGGGACCCACTCCCCAGGCGGGCACACAAGCACGGGTGAACAGGAGGTCGCACCCTGTGGAGAGGGGACGGGAGTTAGAGCTGTGCTTTGCTCCCAGGCTTCTTTCTTCCAGGGTACGGTTGAGCACCGAGAGTTCCAGAGCCACGGGGAGCAGTGTCGAGTTAGCAGCTCCAGGTAGCAAGAGCTGAGCCGAGAGGTGCCTCCCGCAACGGCCTGTTTCTAACCCCGCTCGGGCGTATGGAACACGTTCCCCAGGCTTTCGCGCCCGGACACCGAACACTGCCTTCTCCCACAGGGAGGTCGGCGGTAGCTAAAGCACGCATTCTCTACACTGTGTTTGCTCCGTGTTCGTACGCTGGCCATGAGGCTTGCATGCCAAAGCGGAGCCGCGGGCCTGGTTTCCTTAAACAAGTGGGGAGCCGTGTCCCGCCTTCTGCCGCCGCCTGAGTCTCTCTCCGAGAATGGGTTTGGACTCGCTGGCAGCCCACGCCCGCAGGCACAGAGCAAAATGCTTCCACCCTCAGAAACGGCTATCCTGGCTGAAGCCAGGAAGCTCCACAGTGTGGTTCCTCCGAGTCAGGTGGTTGTTTTGCTCCTGCACTGACACACGGGGCAACGGAACGAGGCCCAGAAACCAGAGCTGAGCCAAGAGGTGGGTTTTCGTCCCCGGCGTTTGCCTCGCTCGGGTGGGCCTTAGGGAGGCCGTTCCCAGAGCTCTCAGCCACAGCTCACAGTATTCCGCATCCTCTAACCCAACGAACGGCGGGAGCTCCAGGCACGGTATCTGCACCGATTTCTGCCTTCGAAGGAGGAGACTGGAACTCAGGGATCCACACGCACCCATGCCGGAGGAGTGCTGGCTCTGAGACACGAGAGCCGGCGCGTGAGGTGCCTCTGTGCGAAGCCGTTTCTCTCGCACTGTGATTTCGGGGAATCGTTTCCTAAGGCTCTCACGCAGACACACTGAACGCGTTGCCACCCTCCGGAGCCGTGATGCTGTCTCCATCACGGTTCCTCTCCACTGCTCTGAGCTAAAGTTCGTGCACTGGTCGCCTGGATTCTTCAGGCGGAGCGGCCAGGGACCTAGGCCTCCAGGCAGGCCCACAGGGCACAGCAGTGCTAACCGCCTCCCACAAGGGAGGAGTCGAGAGAGCAGCCTTCCTTACAGGCCTGTGTCTCGGTCAGAGTAACGGCTCGGTTCCTTTGCTCGTGCTTTCAACCAAACAGCCCACAGGTGAAGTGGGCGCTCAGGGAGGGCCTTCTTGGCTGAGGCACAGGGCCTCTGGGGCTTGGTTCCTTTGCGTTGGGCGGATGGCAGTTAGGGCTAAACGCACCCAGGGTCAGTCGACCTAGGTTCAGGACAGAGGCGGGGAGCCGAGAGGCCCCTTGGGCGCCTGCTTCTTTCGCCCTGGGAATTCTGCTGGGACCCACTCCCCAGGCGGGCACACAAGGACGGGTCAACATGAGGTCGCACCCTGTGGAGAGGGGACGGCAGTTAGAGCTGTGATTTGCCCCCAGGCTTCTTTCTTCCAGGGCAGGGTTGAGCACCGAGAGTTCCAGAGCCACAGGGAGCAGTGTCGAGTTAGCAGCCTCAGGTAGCAAGAGCTGAGCCGAGAGGTGCCTCCCGAAACGGCCTGTTTCTAAACACGGTCGGGCGTATGGAAAACGTTCCCCAGGCCTTCGCGCCCGGACACCGAACACTGCTTCATCCCGCAGGGAGGTTGGCGGTAGCTAAAGCACGGATTCTCTACACTGTGTATGCTCCGCGTTCGTACGCCGGCCATGAGGCTTGCATGCCAAAGCGGGGCTGCGGGCCTGGCTTCATGAAACAAGTGGGGAGTCGTGTCCCGCCTTCTGCCGCCACCTGAATCTCACTCCGAGAATGGGTTTGGACTCGCTGGCAGCGCACGTTCGCAGGCACACAGAAAATACTTCCACCCTCAGGAACGGCTATCCTGGCTGAGGCCAGGAAGCTCCCCAGTGTGGTTCCTCCGAGTCAGGTGGTGGTTTTGCGGCCTGCACTCACACAAGGGGCAACGGAACGAGGCCCAGAAACCAGAGCTGAGCCAAGCGGTGGGTCTTCGGCCCCGGTCTTTGTCTCGCTCGGGTGGGCCTTGGGGAGGCCGTTCCCAGAGCTCTCAGCCACAGCACACAGTATTCCGGATCCTTTAACCCAGTGAAAGGCGGGAGCTCCAGGCACGGTATCTGCACCGATTTCTGCCTTCGAAGGAGGGGCCTGGAACTCAGGGATCCACACGCACCCATGCCGGAGGAGTGCTGGCTCTGTGACACGAGAGCCGGCGCGTGAGGTGCCTCTGCGCGAAGCCGTTCCTCTCGCCCTGTGATTTCGGGGAATCGTTTCCTAAGGCTCTCACGCAGACACACTGAAAGCGTTGCCACCCTCCGGAGCCGTGATGCTGTCTCCATCACGGTTCCTCTCCTCTGCTCTGAGCTAAATTTCGAGGACTGTTCGCCTGGATTCCTCAGGCGGAGCGGCCAGGGACCTAGGCCTCCAGGCAGGCCCACAGGGCATAGCAGTGCTAACCGCCTCCCACAAGAGAGGAGTCGAGAGAGCAGCCTTCCTCACAGGCCTGTGTCTCGGTCAGAGTAACGGCTCGGTTCCTTTGCTTGTGCTTTCACCCAAACAGCCCACAGGTGAAGTGGGCGCTTAGGGCGGGCATTCTTGGCTGAGGCACGGTGCCTCTGGCGCTTGGTTCCTTTGCGTTAGGCGGATGGCATTTCGGGCTAAACGCACACAGGGCCAGACGACCTAGCTTCACGACAGAGGCGGGGAGCCGAGAGGCGCCTTGGGGCCCTGCATCTTTCTCCCTTGGAATGCTGCTGGGACCCACTCCCCAGGGTGGCACACAAGCACGGGTGAACAGGAGGCCGCACCCTGTGGAGAGGGGACGGGAGCTAGAGCTGTGCTTTGCGCCCAGGCTTCTTTCTTCCAGGGCAGGGTTGAGCACCGAGAATTCCAGAGCCACAGGGAGCAGTGTCGAGTTAGCAGCTCCAGGTAGCAAGAGCTGAGCCGAGAGGTGCCTCCCGCAACGGCCTGTTTTTAAACCCGCTCGGGCGTATGGAACACGTTCCCCAGGTTTCGCGCCCAGACACCGAACACTGCCTTCTCCCGCGGGGAGGTCGGCGGTAGCTAAAGCACGCATTCTCTACACTGTGTTTGCTCCGTGTTCGTACGCTGGCCATGAGGCTTGCATGCCAAAGCGGAGCCGCGGGCCTGGTTTCCTTAAACAAGTGGGGAGCCGTGTCCCGCCTTCTGCCGCCGCCTGAGTCTCACTCCGAGAATGGGTTTGGACTCGCTGGCAGCCCACGCCCGCAGGCAAAGAGGAAAAATGCTTCCACCCTCAGGAATGGCTATCGTGGCTGAAGCCAGGAAGCTCCACAGTGTGTTTCCTCTGAGTCAGGTGGTTGTTTTGCGGCCTGCACTGACACACGGGGAACGGAACGAGGCCCACAAACCAGAGCTGAGCCAAGAGGTGGGTCTTCGTCCCCGGCCTTTGTCTCGCTCGGGTGGGCCTTGGGGAGGTCGTTCTCACAGCTCTCAGGCACAGCACACAGTACTCCGCATCCTCTAACCCAGTGACCGGCGGGAGCTCCAGGCACGGTATCTGCACCGATTTCTGCCTTCGAAGGAGGGGCTGGAACTCAGGGATCCACACGCACCCATGCCGGAGGAGTGCTGGCTCTGAGACACGAGAGCCGGCGCGTGAGGTGCCTCTGCGCGAAGCCGTTTCTCTCGCCCTGTGATTTCGGGGAATCGTTTCCTAAGGCTCTCAAGCAGACACACTGAAAGCATTGCCACCCTGCGGAGCCGTGATGCTGTCTCCATCACGGTTCCTCTCCACTGCTCTGAGCTAAAGTTCCTGCACTGTTCGCCTGGATTCTTCAGGCGGAGCGGCCAGGGACCTAGGCCTCCAGGCAGGCCCACAGGGCACAGCAGTGCTAACCGCCTCCCACAAGAGAGGAGTCGAGAGAGCAGCCTTCCTCACAGGCCTGTGTCTCGGTCAGAGTAACGGCTCGGTTCCTTTGCTCGTGCTTTCACCCAAACAGCCCACAGGTGAAGTGGGCGCTCAGGGAGGGCCTTCTTGGCTGAGGCGCGGGGCCTCTGGCGCTTGGTTCCTTTGCGTTAGGCGGATGGCACTTCGGGCTAAACGCACACAGGGCCAGACGACCCAGCTTCAGGACAGAGGCGGGGAGCCGAGAGGCGCCTTGGGGCCCTGCATCTTTCTCCCTTGGAATGCTGCTGGGGCCCACTCCCCAGGGTGGCACACAAGCACGGGTGAACAGGACGCCGCACCCTGTGGAGAGGGGACAGGGGCTAGAGCTGTGCTTTGCTCCCAGGCTTCTTTCTTCCAGGGCAGGGTTGAGCACCGAGAGTTCCGGAGCCACGGGGAGCAGTGTCGAGTTAGCAGCTCCAGGTAGCAAGAGCTCAGCCGAGAGGTGCCTCCCGCAACGGCCTGTTTCTAAACCCGGTCGGGCGTATGGAAACCGTTCCCCAGGCCTTCGCGCTCGGACACCGAACACAGCTTCATCCCGCAGGGAGTTCGGCGGTAGCTAAAGCACGGATTCTCTACCCTGTATTTGCTCCAAGTACGTACACTGGCCATGTGGCTTGCATGCCAAAGCGGGGCCGCGGGCCTGGCTTCATGAAACAAGTGGGGAGTCGTGTCCCACCTTCTGCCGCCGCCTGAGTCTCTCTCCGAGAATGGGTTTGGACTCGCTGGCAGCGCACGCCCGCAGGCACAGAGCAAAATGCTTCCACCCTCAGGAACGGCTATCCTGGCTGAAGCCAGGAAGCTCCCCAGTGTGGTTCCTCCGAGTCAGGTGGTGGTTTTGCGGCCTGCACTCACACAAGGGGCAATGGAAGGAGGCCCAGAAACCAGAGCTGAGCCAAGAGGTGGGTCTTCGGCCCCGGCCTTTGTCTCGCTCGGGTGGGCCTTGGGCAGGCCGTTCCCCGAGCTGTCAGCCACAGCACACAGTATTCCGGATCCTTTAAACCAGTGAACGGCGGGAGCTCCAGGCACGGTATCTGCACCGATTTCTGCCTTCGAAGGAGGGGCCTGGAACTCAGGGATCCACACGCACCCATGCCGGAGGAGTGCTGGCTCTGTGACACGAGAGCCGGCGCGTGAGGTGCCTCTGCGCGGAGCCGTTCCTCTCGCCCTGTGATTTCGGGGAATCGTTTCCTAAGGCTCTCACGCAGACACACTGAAAGCGTTGCCACCCTCCGGAGCCGTGATGCTGTCTCCATCACGGTTCCTCTCCTCTGCTTTGAGCTAAATTTCGAGGACTGTTCGCCTGGATATTTTAGGCGGAGCGGCCAGGGACCTAGGCCTCCAGGCAGGCCCACAGGGCACAGCAGTGCTAAAGGCCTCCCACAAGAGAGGAGTCAAGAGAGCAGCCTTCCTCACAGTCCTGTGTCTCGGTCAGAGTAACGGCTCGGTTCCTTTGCTCGTGCTTTCAACCAAACAGCCCACAGGTGAAGTGAGCGCTCAGGCAGGGCCTTATTGGCGGAGGCGCGTGGCCTCTGGCGCTTGGTTCCTTTGCGTTAGGCGGATGGCAGTTCGGGCTAAACGCACACAGGGCCAGTCGACCTAGCTTCAGGACAGAGGAAGGGAGCCGAGAGGCGCCTTGGGCGCCTGCTTCTTTCTTCCTTGGAATTCTGCTGGGACCCACTCCCCAGGCGGGCACACAAGCACGGGTGAACAGGAGGTCGCACCCTGTGGAGAGGGGACGGGAGTTAGAGCTGTGCTTTGCTCCCAGGCTTCTTTCTTCCAGGGTACGGTTGAGCACCGAGAGTTCCAGAGCCACGGGGAGCAGTGTCGAGTTAGCAGCTCCAGGTAGCAAGAGCTGAGCCGAGAGGTGCCTCCCGCAACGGCCTGTTTCTAACCCCGCTCGGGCGTATGGAACACGTTCCCCAGGCTTTCGCGCCCGGACACCGAACACTGCCTTCTCCCACAGGGAGGTCGGCGGTAGCTAAAGCACGCATTCTCTACACTGTGTTTGCTCCGTGTTCGTACGCTGGCCATGAGGCTTGCATGCCAAAGCGGAGCCGCGGGCCTGGTTTCCTTAAACAAGTGGGGAGCCGTGTCCCGCCTTCTGCCGCCGCCTGAGTCTCTCTCCGAGAATGGGTTTGGACTCGCTGGCAGCCCACGCCCGCAGGCACAGAGCAAAATGCTTCCACCCTCAGAAACGGCTATCCTGGCTGAAGCCAGGAAGCTCCACAGTGTGGTTCCTCCGAGTCAGGTGGTTGTTTTGCTCCTGCACTGACACACGGGGCAACGGAACGAGGCCCAGAAACCAGAGCTGAGCCAAGAGGTGGGTTTTCGTCCCCGGCGTTTGCCTCGCTCGGGTGGGCCTTAGGGAGGCCGTTCCCAGAGCTCTCAGCCACAGCTCACAGTATTCCGCATCCTCTAACCCAACGAACGGCGGGAGCTCCAGGCACGGTATCTGCACCGATTTCTGCCTTCGAAGGAGGAGACTGGAACTCAGGGATCCACACGCACCCATGCCGGAGGAGTGCTGGCTCTGAGACACGAGAGCCGGCGCGTGAGGTGCCTCTGTGCGAAGCCGTTTCTCTCGCACTGTGATTTCGGGGAATCGTTTCCTAAGGCTCTCACGCAGACACACTGAACGCGTTGCCACCCTCCGGAGCCGTGATGCTGTCTCCATCACGGTTCCTCTCCACTGCTCTGAGCTAAAGTTCGTGCACTGGTCGCCTGGATTCTTCAGGCGGAGCGGCCAGGGACCTAGGCCTCCAGGCAGGCCCACAGGGCACAGCAGTGCTAACCGCCTCCCACAAGGGAGGAGTCGAGAGAGCAGCCTTCCTTACAGGCCTGTGTCTCGGTCAGAGTAACGGCTCGGTTCCTTTGCTCGTGCTTTCAACCAAACAGCCCACAGGTGAAGTGGGCGCTCAGGGAGGGCCTTCTTGGCTGAGGCACAGGGCCTCTGGGGCTTGGTTCCTTTGCGTTGGGCGGATGGCAGTTAGGGCTAAACGCACCCAGGGTCAGTCGACCTAGGTTCAGGACAGAGGCGGGGAGCCGAGAGGCCCCTTGGGCGCCTGCTTCTTTCGCCCTGGGAATTCTGCTGGGACCCACTCCCCAGGCGGGCACACAAGGACGGGTCAACATGAGGTCGCACCCTGTGGAGAGGGGACGGCAGTTAGAGCTGTGATTTGCCCCCAGGCTTCTTTCTTCCAGGGCAGGGTTGAGCACCGAGAGTTCCAGAGCCACAGGGAGCAGTGTCGAGTTAGCAGCCTCAGGTAGCAAGAGCTGAGCCGAGAGGTGCCTCCCGAAACGGCCTGTTTCTAAACACGGTCGGGCGTATGGAAAACGTTCCCCAGGCCTTCGCGCCCGGACACCGAACACTGCTTCATCCCGCAGGGAGGTTGGCGGTAGCTAAAGCACGGATTCTCTACACTGTGTATGCTCCGCGTTCGTACGCCGGCCATGAGGCTTGCATGCCAAAGCGGGGCTGCGGGCCTGGCTTCATGAAACAAGTGGGGAGTCGTGTCCCGCCTTCTGCCGCCACCTGAATCTCACTCCGAGAATGGGTTTGGACTCGCTGGCAGCGCACGTTCGCAGGCACACAGAAAATACTTCCACCCTCAGGAACGGCTATCCTGGCTGAGGCCAGGAAGCTCCCCAGTGTGGTTCCTCCGAGTCAGGTGGTGGTTTTGCGGCCTGCACTCACACAAGGGGCAACGGAACGAGGCCCAGAAACCAGAGCTGAGCCAAGCGGTGGGTCTTCGGCCCCGGTCTTTGTCTCGCTCGGGTGGGCCTTGGGGAGGCCGTTCCCAGAGCTCTCAGCCACAGCACACAGTATTCCGGATCCTTTAACCCAGTGAAAGGCGGGAGCTCCAGGCACGGTATCTGCACCGATTTCTGCCTTCGAAGGAGGGGCCTGGAACTCAGGGATCCACACGCACCCATGCCGGAGGAGTGCTGGCTCTGTGACACGAGAGCCGGCGCGTGAGGTGCCTCTGCGCGAAGCCGTTCCTCTCGCCCTGTGATTTCGGGGAATCGTTTCCTAAGGCTCTCACGCAGACACACTGAAAGCGTTGCCACCCTCCGGAGCCGTGATGCTGTCTCCATCACGGTTCCTCTCCTCTGCTCTGAGCTAAATTTCGAGGACTGTTCGCCTGGATTCCTCAGGCGGAGCGGCCAGGGACCTAGGCCTCCAGGCAGGCCCACAGGGCATAGCAGTGCTAACCGCCTCCCACAAGAGAGGAGTCGAGAGAGCAGCCTTCCTCACAGGCCTGTGTCTCGGTCAGAGTAACGGCTCGGTTCCTTTGCTTGTGCTTTCACCCAAACAGCCCACAGGTGAAGTGGGCGCTTAGGGCGGGCA
Organism: Eumetopias jubatus; assembly: GCF_037043125.1. Classification (NCBI taxonomy): domain Eukaryota; kingdom Metazoa; phylum Chordata; class Mammalia; order Carnivora; family Otariidae; genus Eumetopias; species Eumetopias jubatus. The sequence continues at coordinate 82,015,190 of NW_028274817.1, forward strand.
TTCTTGGCTGAGGCACGGTGCCTCTGGCGCTTGGTTCCTTTGCGTTAGGCGGATGGCATTTCGGGCTAAACGCACACAGGGCCAGACGACCTAGCTTCACGACAGAGGCGGGGAGCCGAGAGGCGCCTTGGGGCCCTGCATCTTTCTCCCTTGGAATGCTGCTGGGACCCACTCCCCAGGGTGGCACACAAGCACGGGTGAACAGGAGGCCGCACCCTGTGGAGAGGGGACGGGAGCTAGAGCTGTGCTTTGCGCCCAGGCTTCTTTCTTCCAGGGCAGGGTTGAGCACCGAGAATTCCAGAGCCACAGGGAGCAGTGTCGAGTTAGCAGCTCCAGGTAGCAAGAGCTGAGCCGAGAGGTGCCTCCCGCAACGGCCTGTTTTTAAACCCGCTCGGGCGTATGGAACACGTTCCCCAGGTTTCGCGCCCAGACACCGAACACTGCCTTCTCCCGCGGGGAGGTCGGCGGTAGCTAAAGCACGCATTCTCTACACTGTGTTTGCTCCGTGTTCGTACGCTGGCCATGAGGCTTGCATGCCAAAGCGGAGCCGCGGGCCTGGTTTCCTTAAACAAGTGGGGAGCCGTGTCCCGCCTTCTGCCGCCGCCTGAGTCTCACTCCGAGAATGGGTTTGGACTCGCTGGCAGCCCACGCCCGCAGGCAAAGAGGAAAAATGCTTCCACCCTCAGGAATGGCTATCCTGGCTGAAGCCAGGAAGCTCCACAGTGTGTTTCCTCTGAGTCAGGTGGTTGTTTTGCGGCCTGCACTGACACACGGGGAACGGAACGAGGCCCACAAACCAGAGCTGAGCCAAGAGGTGGGTCTTCGTCCCCGGCCTTTGTCTCGCTCGGGTGGGCCTTGGGGAGGTCGTTCTCACAGCTCTCAGGCACAGCACACAGTACTCCGCATCCTCTAACCCAGTGACCGGCGGGAGCTCCAGGCACGGTATCTGCACCGATTTCTGCCTTCGAAGGAGGGGCTGGAACTCAGGGATCCACACGCACCCATGCCGGAGGAGTGCTGGCTCTGAGACACGAGAGCCGGCGCGTGAGGTGCCTCTGCGCGAAGCCGTTTCTCTCGCCCTGTGATTTCGGGGAATCGTTTCCTAAGGCTCTCAAGCAGACACACTGAAAGCATTGCCACCCTGCGGAGCCGTGATGCTGTCTCCATCACGGTTCCTCTCCACTGCTCTGAGCTAAAGTTCCTGCACTGTTCGCCTGGATTCTTCAGGCGGAGCGGCCAGGGACCTAGGCCTCCAGGCAGGCCCACAGGGCACAGCAGTGCTAACCGCCTCCCACAAGAGAGGAGTCGAGAGAGCAGCCTTCCTCACAGGCCTGTGTCTCGGTCAGAGTAACGGCTCGGTTCCTTTGCTCGTGCTTTCACCCAAACAGCCCACAGGTGAAGTGGGCGCTCAGGGAGGGCCTTCTTGGCTGAGGCGCGGGGCCTCTGGCGCTTGGTTCCTTTGCGTTAGGCGGATGGCACTTCGGGCTAAACGCACACAGGGCCAGACGACCCAGCTTCAGGACAGAGGCGGGGAGCCGAGAGGCGCCTTGGGGCCCTGCATCTTTCTCCCTTGGAATGCTGCTGGGGCCCACTCCCCAGGGTGGCACACAAGCACGGGTGAACAGGACGCCGCACCCTGTGGAGAGGGGACAGGGGCTAGAGCTGTGCTTTGCTCCCAGGCTTCTTTCTTCCAGGGCAGGGTTGAGCACCGAGAGTTCCGGAGCCACGGGGAGCAGTGTCGAGTTAGCAGCTCCAGGTAGCAAGAGCTCAGCCGAGAGGTGCCTCCCGCAACGGCCTGTTTCTAAACCCGGTCGGGCGTATGGAAACCGTTCCCCAGGCCTTCGCGCTCGGACACCGAACACAGCTTCATCCCGCAGGGAGTTCGGCGGTAGCTAAAGCACGGATTCTCTACCCTGTATTTGCTCCAAGTACGTACACTGGCCATGTGGCTTGCATGCCAAAGCGGGGCCGCGGGCCTGGCTTCATGAAACAAGTGGGGAGTCGTGTCCCACCTTCTGCCGCCGCCTGAGTCTCTCTCCGAGAATGGGTTTGGACTCGCTGGCAGCGCACGCCCGCAGGCACAGAGCAAAATGCTTCCACCCTCAGGAACGGCTATCCTGGCTGAAGCCAGGAAGCTCCCCAGTGTGGTTCCTCCGAGTCAGGTGGTGGTTTTGCGGCCTGCACTCACACAAGGGGCAATGGAAGGAGGCCCAGAAACCAGAGCTGAGCCAAGAGGTGGGTCTTCGGCCCCGGCCTTTGTCTCGCTCGGGTGGGCCTTGGGCAGGCCGTTCCCCGAGCTGTCAGCCACAGCACACAGTATTCCGGATCCTTTAAACCAGTGAACGGCGGGAGCTCCAGGCACGGTATCTGCACCGATTTCTGCCTTCGAAGGAGGGGCCTGGAACTCAGGGATCCACACGCACCCATGCCGGAGGAGTGCTGGCTCTGTGACACGAGAGCCGGCGCGTGAGGTGCCTCTGCGCGGAGCCGTTCCTCTCGCCCTGTGATTTCGGGGAATCGTTTCCTAAGGCTCTCACGCAGACACACTGAAAGCGTTGCCACCCTCCGGAGCCGTGATGCTGTCTCCATCACGGTTCCTCTCCTCTGCTTTGAGCTAAATTTCGAGGACTGTTCGCCTGGATATTTTAGGCGGAGCGGCCAGGGACCTAGGCCTCCAGGCAGGCCCACAGGGCACAGCAGTGCTAAAGGCCTCCCACAAGAGAGGAGTCAAGAGAGCAGCCTTCCTCACAGTCCTGTGTCTCGGTCAGAGTAACGGCTCGGTTCCTTTGCTCGTGCTTTCAACCAAACAGCCCACAGGTGAAGTGAGCGCTCAGGCAGGGCCTTATTGGCGGAGGCGCGTGGCCTCTGGCGCTTGGTTCCTTTGCGTTAGGCGGATGGCAGTTCGGGCTAAACGCACACAGGGCCAGTCGACCTAGCTTCAGGACAGAGGAAGGGAGCCGAGAGGCGCCTTGGGCGCCTGCTTCTTTCTTCCTTGGAATTCTGCTGGGACCCACTCCCCAGGCGGGCACACAAGCACGGGTGAACAGGAGGTCGCACCCTGTGGAGAGGGGACGGGAGTTAGAGCTGTGCTTTGCTCCCAGGCTTCTTTCTTCCAGGGTACGGTTGAGCACCGAGAGTTCCAGAGCCACGGGGAGCAGTGTCGAGTTAGCAGCTCCAGGTAGCAAGAGCTGAGCCGAGAGGTGCCTCCCGCAACGGCCTGTTTCTAACCCCGCTCGGGCGTATGGAACACGTTCCCCAGGCTTTCGCGCCCGGACACCGAACACTGCCTTCTCCCACAGGGAGGTCGGCGGTAGCTAAAGCACGCATTCTCTACACTGTGTTTGCTCCGTGTTCGTACGCTGGCCATGAGGCTTGCATGCCAAAGCGGAGCCGCGGGCCTGGTTTCCTTAAACAAGTGGGGAGCCGTGTCCCGCCTTCTGCCGCCGCCTGAGTCTCTCTCCGAGAATGGGTTTGGACTCGCTGGCAGCCCACGCCCGCAGGCACAGAGCAAAATGCTTCCACCCTCAGAAACGGCTATCCTGGCTGAAGCCAGGAAGCTCCACAGTGTGGTTCCTCCGAGTCAGGTGGTTGTTTTGCTCCTGCACTGACACACGGGGCAACGGAACGAGGCCCAGAAACCAGAGCTGAGCCAAGAGGTGGGTTTTCGTCCCCGGCGTTTGCCTCGCTCGGGTGGGCCTTAGGGAGGCCGTTCCCAGAGCTCTCAGCCACAGCTCACAGTATTCCGCATCCTCTAACCCAACGAACGGCGGGAGCTCCAGGCACGGTATCTGCACCGATTTCTGCCTTCGAAGGAGGAGACTGGAACTCAGGGATCCACACGCACCCATGCCGGAGGAGTGCTGGCTCTGAGACACGAGAGCCGGCGCGTGAGGTGCCTCTGTGCGAAGCCGTTTCTCTCGCACTGTGATTTCGGGGAATCGTTTCCTAAGGCTCTCACGCAGACACACTGAACGCGTTGCCACCCTCCGGAGCCGTGATGCTGTCTCCATCACGGTTCCTCTCCACTGCTCTGAGCTAAAGTTCGTGCACTGGTCGCCTGGATTCTTCAGGCGGAGCGGCCAGGGACCTAGGCCTCCAGGCAGGCCCACAGGGCACAGCAGTGCTAACCGCCTCCCACAAGGGAGGAGTCGAGAGAGCAGCCTTCCTTACAGGCCTGTGTCTCGGTCAGAGTAACGGCTCGGTTCCTTTGCTCGTGCTTTCAACCAAACAGCCCACAGGTGAAGTGGGCGCTCAGGGAGGGCCTTCTTGGCTGAGGCACAGGGCCTCTGGGGCTTGGTTCCTTTGCGTTGGGCGGATGGCAGTTAGGGCTAAACGCACACAGGGTCAGTCGACCTAGGTTCAGGACAGAGGCGGGGAGCCGAGAGGCCCCTTGGGCGCCTGCTTCTTTCGCCCTGGGAATTCTGCTGGGACCCACTCCCCAGGCGGGCACACAAGGACGGGTCAACATGAGGTCGCACCCTGTGGAGAGGGGACGGCAGTTAGAGCTGTGATTTGCCCCCAGGCTTCTTTCTTCCAGGGCAGGGTTGAGCACCGAGAGTTCCAGAGCCACAGGGAGCAGTGTCGAGTTAGCAGCCTCAGGTAGCAAGAGCTGAGCCGAGAGGTGCCTCCCGAAACGGCCTGTTTCTAAACACGGTCGGGCGTATGGAAAACGTTCCCCAGGCCTTCGCGCCCGGACACCGAACACTGCTTCATCCCGCAGGGAGGTTGGCGGTAGCTAAAGCACGGATTCTCTACACTGTGTATGCTCCGCGTTCGTACGCCGGCCATGAGGCTTGCATGCCAAAGCGGGGCTGCGGGCCTGGCTTCATGAAACAAGTGGGGAGTCGTGTCCCGCCTTCTGCCGCCACCTGAATCTCACTCCGAGAATGGGTTTGGACTCGCTGGCAGCGCACGTTCGCAGGCACACAGAAAATACTTCCACCCTCAGGAACGGCTATCCTGGCTGAAGCCAGGAAGCTCCCCAGTGTGGTTCCTCCGAGTCAGGTGGTGGTTTTGCGGCCTGCACTCACACAAGGGGCAACGGAACGAGGCCCAGAAACCAGAGCTGAGCCAAGCGGTGGGTCTTCGGCCCCGGTCTTTGTCTCGCTCGGGTGGGCCTTGGGGAGGCCGTTCCCAGAGCTCTCAGCCACAGCACACAGTATTCCGGATCCTTTAACCCAGTGAAAGGCGGGAGCTCCAGGCACGGTATCTGCACCGATTTCTGCCTTCGAAGGAGGGGCCTGGAACTCAGGGATCCACACGCACCCATGCCGGAGGAGTGCTGGCTCTGTGACACGAGAGCCGGCGCGTGAGGTGCCTCTGCGCGAAGCCGTTCCTCTCGCCCTGTGATTTCGGGGAATCGTTTCCTAAGGCTCTCACGCAGACACACTGAAAGCGTTGCCACCCTCCGGAGCCGTGATGCTGTCTCCATCACGGTTCCTCTCCTCTGCTCTGAGCTAAATTTCGAGGACTGTTCGCCTGGATTCCTCAGGCGGAGCGGCCAGGGACCTAGGCCTCCAGGCAGGCCCACAGGGCATAGCAGTGCTAACCGCCTCCCACAAGAGAGGAGTCGAGAGAGCAGCCTTCCTCACAGGCCTGTGTCTCGGTCAGAGTAACGGCTCGGTTCCTTTGCTTGTGCTTTCACCCAAACAGCCCACAGGTGAAGTGGGCGCTTAGGGCGGGCATTCTTGGCTGAGGCACGGTGCCTCTGGCGCTTGGTTCCTTTGCGTTAGGCGGATGGCATTTCGGGCTAAACGCACACAGGGCCAGACGACCTAGCTTCACGACAGAGGCGGGGAGCCGAGAGGCGCCTTGGGGCCCTGCATCTTTCTCCCTTGGAATGCTGCTGGGACCCACTCCCCAGGGTGGCACACAAGCACGGGTGAACAGGAGGCCGCACCCTGTGGAGAGGGGACGGGAGCTAGAGCTGTGCTTTGCGCCCAGGCTTCTTTCTTCCAGGGCAGGGTTGAGCACCGAGAATTCCAGAGCCACAGGGAGCAGTGTCGAGTTAGCAGCTCCAGGTAGCAAGAGCTGAGCCGAGAGGTGCCTCCCGCAACGGCCTGTTTTTAAACCCGCTCGGGCGTATGGAACACGTTCCCCAGGTTTCGCGCCCAGACACCGAACACTGCCTTCTCCCGCGGGGAGGTCGGCGGTAGCTAAAGCACGCATTCTCTACACTGTGTTTGCTCCGTGTTCGTACGCTGGCCATGAGGCTTGCATGCCAAAGCGGAGCCGCGGGCCTGGTTTCCTTAAACAAGTGGGGAGCCGTGTCCCGCCTTCTGCCGCCGCCTGAGTCTCACTCCGAGAATGGGTTTGGACTCGCTGGCAGCCCACGCCCGCAGGCAAAGAGGAAAAATGCTTCCACCCTCAGGAATGGCTATCCTGGCTGAAGCCAGGAAGCTCCACAGTGTGTTTCCTCTGAGTCAGGTGGTTGTTTTGCGGCCTGCACTGACACACGGGGAACGGAACGAGGCCCACAAACCAGAGCTGAGCCAAGAGGTGGGTCTTCGTCCCCGGCCTTTGTCTCGCTCGGGTGGGCCTTGGGGAGGTCGTTCTCACAGCTCTCAGGCACAGCACACAGTACTCCGCATCCTCTAACCCAGTGACCGGCGGGAGCTCCAGGCACGGTATCTGCACCGATTTCTGCCTTCGAAGGAGGGGCTGGAACTCAGGGATCCACACGCACCCATGCCGGAGGAGTGCTGGCTCTGAGACACGAGAGCCGGCGCGTGAGGTGCCTCTGCGCGAAGCCGTTTCTCTCGCCCTGTGATTTCGGGGAATCGTTTCCTAAGGCTCTCAAGCAGACACACTGAAAGCATTGCCACCCTGCGGAGCCGTGATGCTGTCTCCATCACGGTTCCTCTCCACTGCTCTGAGCTAAAGTTCCTGCACTGTTCGCCTGGATTCTTCAGGCGGAGCGGCCAGGGACCTAGGCCTCCAGGCAGGCCCACAGGGCACAGCAGTGCTAACCGCCTCCCACAAGAGAGGAGTCGAGAGAGCAGCCTTCCTCACAGGCCTGTGTCTCGGTCAGAGTAACGGCTCGGTTCCTTTGCTCGTGCTTTCACCCAAACAGCCCACAGGTGAAGTGGGCGCTCAGGGAGGGCCTTCTTGGCTGAGGCGCGGGGCCTCTGGCGCTTGGTTCCTTTGCGTTAGGCGGATGGCACTTCGGGCTAAACGCACACAGGGCCAGACGACCCAGCTTCAGGACAGAGGCGGGGAGCCGAGAGGCGCCTTGGGGCCCTGCATCTTTCTCCCTTGGAATGCTGCTGGGGCCCACTCCCCAGGGTGGCACACAAGCACGGGTGAACAGGACGCCGCACCCTGTGGAGAGGGGACAGGGGCTAGAGCTGTGCTTTGCTCCCAGGCTTCTTTCTTCCAGGGCAGGGTTGAGCACCGAGAGTTCCGGAGCCACGGGGAGCAGTGTCGAGTTAGCAGCTCCAGGTAGCAAGAGCTCAGCCGAGAGGTGCCTCCCGCAACGGCCTGTTTCTAAACCCGGTCGGGCGTATGGAAACCGTTCCCCAGGCCTTCGCGCTCGGACACCGAACACAGCTTCATCCCGCAGGGAGTTCGGCGGTAGCTAAAGCACGGATTCTCTACCCTGTATTTGCTCCAAGTACGTACACTGGCCATGTGGCTTGCATGCCAAAGCGGGGCCGCGGGCCTGGCTTCATGAAACAAGTGGGGAGTCGTGTCCCACCTTCTGCCGCCGCCTGAGTCTCTCTCCGAGAATGGGTTTGGACTCGCTGGCAGCGCACGCCCGCAGGCACAGAGCAAAATGCTTCCACCCTCAGGAACGGCTATCCTGGCTGAAGCCAGGAAGCTCCCCAGTGTGGTTCCTCCGAGTCAGGTGGTGGTTTTGCGGCCTGCACTCACACAAGGGGCAATGGAAGGAGGCCCAGAAACCAGAGCTGAGCCAAGAGGTGGGTCTTCGGCCCCGGCCTTTGTCTCGCTCGGGTGGGCCTTGGGCAGGCCGTTCCCCGAGCTGTCAGCCACAGCACACAGTATTCCGGATCCTTTAAACCAGTGAACGGCGGGAGCTCCAGGCACGGTATCTGCACCGATTTCTGCCTTCGAAGGAGGGGCCTGGAACTCAGGGATCCACACGCACCCATGCCGGAGGAGTGCTGGCTCTGTGACACGAGAGCCGGCGTGTGAGGTGCCTCTGCGCGGAGCCGTTCCTCTCGCCCTGTGATTTCGGGGAATCGTTTCCTAAGGCTCTCACGCAGACACACTGAAAGCGTTGCCACCCTCCGGAGCCGTGATGCTGTCTCCATCACGGTTCCTCTCCTCTGCTTTGAGCTAAATTTCGAGGACTGTTCGCCTGGATATTTTAGGCGGAGCGGCCAGGGACCTAGGCCTCCAGGCAGGCCCACAGGGCACAGCAGTGCTAAAGGCCTCCCACAAGAGAGGAGTCAAGAGAGCAGCCTTCCTCACAGTCCTGTGTCTCGGTCAGAGTAACGGCTCGGTTCCTTTGCTCGTGCTTTCAACCAAACAGCCCACAGGTGAAGTGAGCGCTCAGGCAGGGCCTTATTGGCGGAGGCGCGTGGCCTCTGGCGCTTGGTTCCTTTGCGTTAGGCGGATGGCAGTTCGGGCTAAACGCACACAGGGCCAGTCGACCTAGCTTCAGGACAGAGGAAGGGAGCCGAGAGGCGCCTTGGGCGCCTGCTTCTTTCTTCCTTGGAATTCTGCTGGGACCCACTCCCCAGGCGGGCACACAAGCACGGGTGAACAGGAGGTCGCACCCTGTGGAGAGGGGACGGGAGTTAGAGCTGTGCTTTGCTCCCAGGCTTCTTTCTTCCAGGGTACGGTTGAGCACCGAGAGTTCCAGAGCCACGGGGAGCAGTGTCGAGTTAGCAGCTCCAGGTAGCAAGAGCTGAGCCGAGAGGTGCCTCCCGCAACGGCCTGTTTCTAACCCCGCTCGGGCGTATGGAACACGTTCCCCAGGCTTTCGCGCCCGGACACCGAACACTGCCTTCTCCCACAGGGAGGTCGGCGGTAGCTAAAGCACGCATTCTCTACACTGTGTTTGCTCCGTGTTCGTACGCTGGCCATGAGGCTTGCATGCCAAAGCGGAGCCGCGGGCCTGGTTTCCTTAAACAAGTGGGGAGCCGTGTCCCGCCTTCTGCCGCCGCCTGAGTCTCTCTCCGAGAATGGGTTTGGACTCGCTGGCAGCCCACGCCCGCAGGCACAGAGCAAAATGCTTCCACCCTCAGAAACGGCTATCCTGGCTGAAGCCAGGAAGCTCCACAGTGTGGTTCCTCCGAGTCAGGTGGTTGTTTTGCTCCTGCACTGACACACGGGGCAACGGAACGAGGCCCAGAAACCAGAGCTGAGCCAAGAGGTGGGTTTTCGTCCCCGGCGTTTGCCTCGCTCGGGTGGGCCTTAGGGAGGCCGTTCCCAGAGCTCTCAGCCACAGCTCACAGTATTCCGCATCCTCTAACCCAACGAACGGCGGGAGCTCCAGGCACGGTATCTGCACCGATTTCTGCCTTCGAAGGAGGAGACTGGAACTCAGGGATCCACACGCACCCATGCCGGAGGAGTGCTGGCTCTGAGACACGAGAGCCGGCGCGTGAGGTGCCTCTGTGCGAAGCCGTTTCTCTCGCACTGTGATTTCGGGGAATCGTTTCCTAAGGCTCTCACGCAGACACACTGAACGCGTTGCCACCCTCCGGAGCCGTGATGCTGTCTCCATCACGGTTCCTCTCCACTGCTCTGAGCTAAAGTTCGTGCACTGGTCGCCTGGATTCTTCAGGCGGAGCGGCCAGGGACCTAGGCCTCCAGGCAGGCCCACAGGGCACAGCAGTGCTAACCGCCTCCCACAAGGGAGGAGTCGAGAGAGCAGCCTTCCTTACAGGCCTGTGTCTCGGTCAGAGTAACGGCTCGGTTCCTTTGCTCGTGCTTTCAACCAAACAGCCCACAGGTGAAGTGGGCGCTCAGGGAGGGCCTTCTTGGCTGAGGCACAGGGCCTCTGGGGCTTGGTTCCTTTGCGTTGGGCGGATGGCAGTTAGGGCTAAACGCACCCAGGGTCAGTCGACCTAGGTTCAGGACAGAGGCGGGGAGCCGAGAGGCCCCTTGGGCGCCTGCTTCTTTCGCCCTGGGAATTCTGCTGGGACCCACTCCCCAGGCGGGCACACAAGGACGGGTCAACATGAGGTCGCACCCTGTGGAGAGGGGACGGCAGTTAGAGCTGTGATTTGCCCCCAGGCTTCTTTCTTCCAGGGCAGGGTTGAGCACCGAGAGTTCCAGAGCCACAGGGAGCAGTGTCGAGTTAGCAGCCTCAGGTAGCAAGAGCTGAGCCGAGAGGTGCCTCCCGAAACGGCCTGTTTCTAAACACGGTCGGGCGTATGGAAAACGTTCCCCAGGCCTTCGCGCCCGGACACCGAACACTGCTTCATCCCGCAGGGAGGTTGGCGGTAGCTAAAGCACGGATTCTCTACACTGTGTATGCTCCGCGTTCGTACGCCGGCCATGAGGCTTGCATGCCAAAGCGGGGCTGCGGGCCTGGCTTCATGAAACAAGTGGGGAGTCGTGTCCCGCCTTCTGCCGCCACCTGAATCTCACTCCGAGAATGGGTTTGGACTCGCTGGCAGCGCACGTTCGCAGGCACACAGAAAATACTTCCACCCTCAGGAACGGCTATCCTGGCTGAGGCCAGGAAGCTCCCCAGTGTGGTTCCTCCGAGTCAGGTGGTGGTTTTGCGGCCTGCACTCACACAAGGGGCAACGGAACGAGGCCCAGAAACCAGAGCTGAGCCAAGCGGTGGGTCTTCGGCCCCGGTCTTTGTCTCGCTCGGGTGGGCCTTGGGGAGGCCGTTCCCAGAGCTCTCAGCCACAGCACACAGTATTCCGGATCCTTTAACCCAGTGAAAGGCGGGAGCTCCAGGCACGGTATCTGCACCGATTTCTGCCTTCGAAGGAGGGGCCTGGAACTCAGGGATCCACACGCACCCATGCCGGAGGAGTGCTGGCTCTGTGACACGAGAGCCGGCGCGTGAGGTGCCTCTGCGCGAAGCCGTTCCTCTCGCCCTGTGATTTCGGGGAATCGTTTCCTAAGGCTCTCACGCAGACACACTGAAAGCGTTGCCACCCTCCGGAGCCGTGATGCTGTCTCCATCACGGTTCCTCTCCTCTGCTCTGAGCTAAATTTCGAGGACTGTTCGCCTGGATTCCTCAGGCGGAGCGGCCAGGGACCTAGGCCTCCAGGCAGGCCCACAGGGCATAGCAGTGCTAACCGCCTCCCACAAGAGAGGAGTCGAGAGAGCAGCCTTCCTCACAGGCCTGTGTCTCGGTCAGAGTAACGGCTCGGTTCCTTTGCTTGTGCTTTCACCCAAACAGCCCACAGGTGAAGTGGGCGCTTAGGGCGGGCATTCTTGGCTGAGGCACGGTGCCTCTGGCGCTTGGTTCCTTTGCGTTAGGCGGATGGCATTTCGGGCTAAACGCACACAGGGCCAGACGACCTAGCTTCACGACAGAGGCGGGGAGCCGAGAGGCGCCTTGGGGCCCTGCATCTTTCTCCCTTGGAATGCTGCTGGGACCCACTCCCCAGGGTGGCACACAAGCACGGGTGAACAGGAGGCCGCACCCTGTGGAGAGGGGACGGGAGCTAGAGCTGTGCTTTGCGCCCAGGCTTCTTTCTTCCAGGGCAGGGTTGAGCACCGAGAATTCCAGAGCCACAGGGAGCAGTGTCGAGTTAGCAGCTCCAGGTAGCAAGAGCTGAGCCGAGAGGTGCCTCCCGCAACGGCCTGTTTTTAAACCCGCTCGGGCGTATGGAACACGTTCCCCAGGTTTCGCGCCCAGACACCGAACACTGCCTTCTCCCGCGGGGAGGTCGGCGGTAGCTAAAGCACGCATTCTCTACACTGTGTTTGCTCCGTGTTCGTACGCTGGCCATGAGGCTTGCATGCCAAAGCGGAGCCGCGGGCCTGGTTTCCTTAAACAAGTGGGGAGCCGTGTCCCGCCTTCTGCCGCCGCCTGAGTCTCACTCCGAGAATGGGTTTGGACTCGCTGGCAGCCCACGCCCGCAGGCAAAGAGGAAAAATGCTTCCACCCTCAGGAATGGCTATCGTGGCTGAAGCCAGGAAGCTCCACAGTGTGTTTCCTCTGAGTCAGGTGGTTGTTTTGCGGCCTGCACTGACACACGGGGAACGGAACGAGGCCCACAAACCAGAGCTGAGCCAAGAGGTGGGTCTTCGTCCCCGGCCTTTGTCTCGCTCGGGTGGGCCTTGGGGAGGTCGTTCTCACAGCTCTCAGGCACAGCACACAGTACTCCGCATCCTCTAACCCAGTGACCGGCGGGAGCTCCAGGCACGGTATCTGCACCGATTTCTGCCTTCGAAGGAGGGGCTGGAACTCAGGGATCCACACGCACCCATGCCGGAGGAGTGCTGGCTCTGAGACACGAGAGCCGGCGCGTGAGGTGCCTCTGCGCGAAGCCGTTTCTCTCGCCCTGTGATTTCGGGGAATCGTTTCCTAAGGCTCTCAAGCAGACACACTGAAAGCATTGCCACCCTGCGGAGCCGTGATGCTGTCTCCATCACGGTTCCTCTCCACTGCTCTGAGCTAAAGTTCCTGCACTGTTCGCCTGGATTCTTCAGGCGGAGCGGCCAGGGACCTAGGCCTCCAGGCAGGCCCACAGGGCACAGCAGTGCTAACCGCCTCCCACAAGAGAGGAGTCGAGAGAGCAGCCTTCCTCACAGGCCTGTGTCTCGGTCAGAGTAACGGCTCGGTTCCTTTGCTCGTGCTTTCACCCAAACAGCCCACAGGTGAAGTGGGCGCTCAGGGAGGGCCTTCTTGGCTGAGGCGCGGGGCCTCTGGCGCTTGGTTCCTTTGCGTTAGGCGGATGGCACTTCGGGCTAAACGCACACAGGGCCAGACGACCCAGCTTCAGGACAGAGGCGGGGAGCCGAGAGGCGCCTTGGGGCCCTGCATCTTTCTCCCTTGGAATGCTGCTGGGGCCCACTCCCCAGGGTGGCACACAAGCACGGGTGAACAGGACGCCGCACCCTGTGGAGAGGGGACAGGGGCTAGAGCTGTGCTTTGCTCCCAGGCTTCTTTCTTCCAGGGCAGGGTTGAGCACCGAGAGTTCCGGAGCCACGGGGAGCAGTGTCGAGTTAGCAGCTCCAGGTAGCAAGAGCTCAGCCGAGAGGTGCCTCCCGCAACGGCCTGTTTCTAAACCCGGTCGGGCGTATGGAAACCGTTCCCCAGGCCTTCGCGCTCGGACACCGAACACAGCTTCATCCCGCAGGGAGTTCGGCGGTAGCTAAAGCACGGATTCTCTACCCTGTATTTGCTCCAAGTACGTACACTGGCCATGTGGCTTGCATGCCAAAGCGGGGCCGCGGGCCTGGCTTCATGAAACAAGTGGGGAGTCGTGTCCCACCTTCTGCCGCCGCCTGAGTCTCTCTCCGAGAATGGGTTTGGACTCGCTGGCAGCGCACGCCCGCAGGCACAGAGCAAAATGCTTCCACCCTCAGGAACGGCTATCCTGGCTGAAGCCAGGAAGCTCCCCAGTGTGGTTCCTCCGAGTCAGGTGGTGGTTTTGCGGCCTGCACTCACACAAGGGGCAATGGAAGGAGGCCCAGAAACCAGAGCTGAGCCAAGAGGTGGGTCTTCGGCCCCGGCCTTTGTCTCGCTCGGGTGGGCCTTGGGCAGGCCGTTCCCCGAGCTGTCAGCCACAGCACACAGTATTCCGGATCCTTTAAACCAGTGAACGGCGGGAGCTCCAGGCACGGTATCTGCACCGATTTCTGCCTTCGAAGGAGGGGCCTGGAACTCAGGGATCCACACGCACCCATGCCGGAGGAGTGCTGGCTCTGTGACACGAGAGCCGGCGCGTGAGGTGCCTCTGCGCGGAGCCGTTCCTCTCGCCCTGTGATTTCGGGGAATCGTTTCCTAAGGCTCTCACGCAGACACACTGAAAGCGTTGCCACCCTCCGGAGCCGTGATGCTGTCTCCATCACGGTTCCTCTCCTCTGCTTTGAGCTAAATTTCGAGGACTGTTCGCCTGGATATTTTAGGCGGAGCGGCCAGGGACCTAGGCCTCCAGGCAGGCCCACAGGGCACAGCAGTGCTAAAGGCCTCCCACAAGAGAGGAGTCAAGAGAGCAGCCTTCCTCACAGTCCTGTGTCTCGGTCAGAGTAACGGCTCGGTTCCTTTGCTCGTGCTTTCAACCAAACAGCCCACAGGTGAAGTGAGCGCTCAGGCAGGGCCTTATTGGCGGAGGCGCGTGGCCTCTGGCGCTTGGTTCCTTTGCGTTAGGCGGATGGCAGTTCGGGCTAAACGCACACAGGGCCAGTCGACCTAGCTTCAGGACAGAGGAAGGGAGCCGAGAGGCGCCTTGGGCGCCTGCTTCTTTCTTCCTTGGAATTCTGCTGGGACCCACTCCCCAGGCGGGCACACAAGCACGGGTGAACAGGAGGTCGCACCCTGTGGAGAGGGGACGGGAGTTAGAGCTGTGCTTTGCTCCCAGGCTTCTTTCTTCCAGGGTACGGTTGAGCACCGAGAGTTCCAGAGCCACGGGGAGCAGTGTCGAGTTAGCAGCTCCAGGTAGCAAGAGCTGAGCCGAGAGGTGCCTCCCGCAACGGCCTGTTTCTAACCCCGCTCGGGCGTATGGAACACGTTCCCCAGGCTTTCGCGCCCGGACACCGAACACTGCCTTCTCCCACAGGGAGGTCGGCGGTAGCTAAAGCACGCATTCTCTACACTGTGTTTGCTCCGTGTTCGTACGCTGGCCATGAGGCTTGCATGCCAAAGCGGAGCCGCGGGCCTGGTTTCCTTAAACAAGTGGGGAGCCGTGTCCCGCCTTCTGCCGCCGCCTGAGTCTCTCTCCGAGAATGGGTTTGGACTCGCTGGCAGCCCACGCCCGCAGGCACAGAGCAAAATGCTTCCACCCTCAGAAACGGCTATCCTGGCTGAAGCCAGGAAGCTCCACAGTGTGGTTCCTCCGAGTCAGGTGGTTGTTTTGCTCCTGCACTGACACACGGGGCAACGGAACGAGGCCCAGAAACCAGAGCTGAGCCAAGAGGTGGGTTTTCGTCCCCGGCGTTTGCCTCGCTCGGGTGGGCCTTAGGGAGGCCGTTCCCAGAGCTCTCAGCCACAGCTCACAGTATTCCGCATCCTCTAACCCAACGAACGGCGGGAGCTCCAGGCACGGTATCTGCACCGATTTCTGCCTTCGAAGGAGGAGACTGGAACTCAGGGATCCACACGCACCCATGCCGGAGGAGTGCTGGCTCTGAGACACGAGAGCCGGCGCGTGAGGTGCCTCTGTGCGAAGCCGTTTCTCTCGCACTGTGATTTCGGGGAATCGTTTCCTAAGGCTCTCACGCAGACACACTGAACGCGTTGCCACCCTCCGGAGCCGTGATGCTGTCTCCATCACGGTTCCTCTCCACTGCTCTGAGCTAAAGTTCGTGCACTGGTCGCCTGGATTCTTCAGGCGGAGCGGCCAGGGACCTAGGCCTCCAGGCAGGCCCACAGGGCACAGCAGTGCTAACCGCCTCCCACAAGGGAGGAGTCGAGAGAGCAGCCTTCCTTACAGGCCTGTGTCTCGGTCAGAGTAACGGCTCGGTTCCTTTGCTCGTGCTTTCAACCAAACAGCCCACAGGTGAAGTGGGCGCTCAGGGAGGGCCTTCTTGGCTGAGGCACAGGGCCTCTGGGGCTTGGTTCCTTTGCGTTGGGCGGATGGCAGTTAGGGCTAAACGCACCCAGGGTCAGTCGACCTAGGTTCAGGACAGAGGCGGGGAGCCGAGAGGCCCCTTGGGCGCCTGCTTCTTTCGCCCTGGGAATTCTGCTGGGACCCACTCCCCAGGCGGGCACACAAGGACGGGTCAACATGAGGTCGCACCCTGTGGAGAGGGGACGGCAGTTAGAGCTGTGATTTGCCCCCAGGCTTCTTTCTTCCAGGGCAGGGTTGAGCACCGAGAGTTCCAGAGCCACAGGGAGCAGTGTCGAGTTAGCAGCCTCAGGTAGCAAGAGCTGAGCCGAGAGGTGCCTCCCGAAACGGCCTGTTTCTAAACACGGTCGGGCGTATGGAAAACGTTCCCCAGGCCTTCGCGCCCGGACACCGAACACTGCTTCATCCCGCAGGGAGGTTGGCGGTAGCTAAAGCACGGATTCTCTACACTGTGTATGCTCCGCGTTCGTACGCCGGCCATGAGGCTTGCATGCCAAAGCGGGGCTGCGGGCCTGGCTTCATGAAACAAGTGGGGAGTCGTGTCCCGCCTTCTGCCGCCACCTGAATCTCACTCCGAGAATGGGTTTGGACTCGCTGGCAGCGCACGTTCGCAGGCACACAGAAAATACTTCCACCCTCAGGAACGGCTATCCTGGCTGAGGCCAGGAAGCTCCCCAGTGTGGTTCCTCCGAGTCAGGTGGTGGTTTTGCGGCCTGCACTCACACAAGGGGCAACGGAACGAGGCCCAGAAACCAGAGCTGAGCCAAGCGGTGGGTCTTCGGCCCCGGTCTTTGTCTCGCTCGGGTGGGCCTTGGGGAGGCCGTTCCCAGAGCTCTCAGCCACAGCACACAGTATTCCGGATCCTTTAACCCAGTGAAAGGCGGGAGCTCCAGGCACGGTATCTGCACCGATTTCTGCCTTCGAAGGAGGGGCCTGGAACTCAGGGATCCACACGCACCCATGCCGGAGGAGTGCTGGCTCTGTGACACGAGAGCCGGCGCGTGAGGTGCCTCTGCGCGAAGCCGTTCCTCTCGCCCTGTGATTTCGGGGAATCGTTTCCTAAGGCTCTCACGCAGACACACTGAAAGCGTTGCCACCCTCCGGAGCCGTGATGCTGTCTCCATCACGGTTCCTCTCCTCTGCTCTGAGCTAAATTTCGAGGACTGTTCGCCTGGATTCCTCAGGCGGAGCGGCCAGGGACCTAGGCCTCCAGGCAGGCCCACAGGGCATAGCAGTGCTAACCGCCTCCCACAAGAGAGGAGTCGAGAGAGCAGCCTTCCTCACAGGCCTGTGTCTCGGTCAGAGTAACGGCTCGGTTCCTTTGCTTGTGCTTTCACCCAAACAGCCCACAGGTGAAGTGGGCGCTTAGGGCGGGCATTCTTGGCTGAGGCACGGTGCCTCTGGCGCTTGGTTCCTTTGCGTTAGGCGGATGGCATTTCGGGCTAAACGCACACAGGGCCAGACGACCTAGCTTCACGACAGAGGCGGGGAGCCGAGAGGCGCCTTGGGGCCCTGCATCTTTCTCCCTTGGAATGCTGCTGGGACCCACTCCCCAGGGTGGCACACAAGCACGGGTGAACAGGAGGCCGCACCCTGTGGAGAGGGGACGGGAGCTAGAGCTGTGCTTTGCGCCCAGGCTTCTTTCTTCCAGGGCAGGGTTGAGCACCGAGAATTCCAGAGCCACAGGGAGCAGTGTCGAGTTAGCAGCTCCAGGTAGCAAGAGCTGAGCCGAGAGGTGCCTCCCGCAACGGCCTGTTTTTAAACCCGCTCGGGCGTATGGAACACGTTCCCCAGGTTTCGCGCCCAGACACCGAACACTGCCTTCTCCCGCGGGGAGGTCGGCGGTAGCTAAAGCACGCATTCTCTACACTGTGTTTGCTCCGTGTTCGTACGCTGGCCATGAGGCTTGCATGCCAAAGCGGAGCCGCGGGCCTGGTTTCCTTAAACAAGTGGGGAGCCGTGTCCCGCCTTCTGCCGCCGCCTGAGTCTCACTCCGAGAATGGGTTTGGACTCGCTGGCAGCCCACGCCCGCAGGCAAAGAGGAAAAATGCTTCCACCCTCAGGAATGGCTATCCTGGCTGAAGCCAGGAAGCTCCACAGTGTGTTTCCTCTGAGTCAGGTGGTTGTTTTGCGGCCTGCACTGACACACGGGGAACGGAACGAGGCCCACAAACCAGAGCTGAGCCAAGAGGTGGGTCTTCGTCCCCGGCCTTTGTCTCGCTCGGGTGGGCCTTGGGGAGGTCGTTCTCACAGCTCTCAGGCACAGCACACAGTACTCCGCATCCTCTAACCCAGTGACCGGCGGGAGCTCCAGGCACGGTATCTGCACCGATTTCTGCCTTCGAAGGAGGGGCTGGAACTCAGGGATCCACACGCACCCATGCCGGAGGAGTGCTGGCTCTGAGACACGAGAGCCGGCGCGTGAGGTGCCTCTGCGCGAAGCCGTTTCTCTCGCCCTGTGATTTCGGGGAATCGTTTCCTAAGGCTCTCAAGCAGACACACTGAAAGCATTGCCACCCTGCGGAGCCGTGATGCTGTCTCCATCACGGTTCCTCTCCACTGCTCTGAGCTAAAGTTCCTGCACTGTTCGCCTGGATTCTTCAGGCGGAGCGGCCAGGGACCTAGGCCTCCAGGCAGGCCCACAGGGCACAGCAGTGCTAACCGCCTCCCACAAGAGAGGAGTCGAGAGAGCAGCCTTCCTCACAGGCCTGTGTCTCGGTCAGAGTAACGGCTCGGTTCCTTTGCTCGTGCTTTCACCCAAACAGCCCACAGGTGAAGTGGGCGCTCAGGGAGGGCCTTCTTGGCTGAGGCGCGGGGCCTCTGGCGCTTGGTTCCTTTGCGTTAGGCGGATGGCACTTCGGGCTAAACGCACACAGGGCCAGACGACCCAGCTTCAGGACAGAGGCGGGGAGCCGAGAGGCGCCTTGGGGCCCTGCATCTTTCTCCCTTGGAATGCTGCTGGGGCCCACTCCCCAGGGTGGCACACAAGCACGGGTGAACAGGACGCCGCACCCTGTGGAGAGGGGACAGGGGCTAGAGCTGTGCTTTGCTCCCAGGCTTCTTTCTTCCAGGGCAGGGTTGAGCACCGAGAGTTCCGGAGCCACGGGGAGCAGTGTCGAGTTAGCAGCTCCAGGTAGCAAGAGCTCAGCCGAGAGGTGCCTCCCGCAACGGCCTGTTTCTAAACCCGGTCGGGCGTATGGAAACCGTTCCCCAGGCCTTCGCGCTCGGACACCGAACACAGCTTCATCCCGCAGGGAGTTCGGCGGTAGCTAAAGCACGGATTCTCTACCCTGTATTTGCTCCAAGTACGTACACTGGCCATGTGGCTTGCATGCCAAAGCGGGGCCGCGGGCCTGGCTTCATGAAACAAGTGGGGAGTCGTGTCCCACCTTCTGCCGCCGCCTGAGTCTCTCTCCGAGAATGGGTTTGGACTCGCTGGCAGCGCACGCCCGCAGGCACAGAGCAAAATGCTTCCACCCTCAGGAACGGCTATCCTGGCTGAAGCCAGGAAGCTCCCCAGTGTGGTTCCTCCGAGTCAGGTGGTGGTTTTGCGGCCTGCACTCACACAAGGGGCAATGGAAGGAGGCCCAGAAACCAGAGCTGAGCCAAGAGGTGGGTCTTCGGCCCCGGCCTTTGTCTCGCTCGGGTGGGCCTTGGGCAGGCCGTTCCCCGAGCTGTCAGCCACAGCACACAGTATTCCGGATCCTTTAAACCAGTGAACGGCGGGAGCTCCAGGCACGGTATCTGCACCGATTTCTGCCTTCGAAGGAGGGGCCTGGAACTCAGGGATCCACACGCACCCATGCCGGAGGAGTGCTGGCTCTGTGACACGAGAGCCGGCGCGTGAGGTGCCTCTGCGCGGAGCCGTTCCTCTCGCCCTGTGATTTCGGGGAATCGTTTCCTAAGGCTCTCACGCAGACACACTGAAAGCGTTGCCACCCTCCGGAGCCGTGATGCTGTCTCCATCACGGTTCCTCTCCTCTGCTTTGAGCTAAATTTCGAGGACTGTTCGCCTGGATATTTTAGGCGGAGCGGCCAGGGACCTAGGCCTCCAGGCAGGCCCACAGGGCACAGCAGTGCTAAAGGCCTCCCACAAGAGAGGAGTCAAGAGAGCAGCCTTCCTCACAGTCCTGTGTCTCGGTCAGAGTAACGGCTCGGTTCCTTTGCTCGTGCTTTCAACCAAACAGCCCACAGGTGAAGTGAGCGCTCAGGCAGGGCCTTATTGGCGGAGGCGCGTGGCCTCTGGCGCTTGGTTCCTTTGCGTTAGGCGGATGGCAGTTCGGGCTAAACGCACACAGGGCCAGTCGACCTAGCTTCAGGACAGAGGAAGGGAGCCGAGAGGCGCCTTGGGCGCCTGCTTCTTTCTTCCTTGGAATTCTGCTGGGACCCACTCCCCAGGCGGGCACACAAGCACGGGTGAACAGGAGGTCGCACCCTGTGGAGAGGGGACGGGAGTTAGAGCTGTGCTTTGCTCCCAGGCTTCTTTCTTCCAGGGTACGGTTGAGCACCGAGAGTTCCAGAGCCACGGGGAGCAGTGTCGAGTTAGCAGCTCCAGGTAGCAAGAGCTGAGCCGAGAGGTGCCTCCCGCAACGGCCTGTTTCTAACCCCGCTCGGGCGTATGGAACACGTTCCCCAGGCTTTCGCGCCCGGACACCGAACACTGCCTTCTCCCACAGGGAGGTCGGCGGTAGCTAAAGCACGCATTCTCTACACTGTGTTTGCTCCGTGTTCGTACGCTGGCCATGAGGCTTGCATGCCAAAGCGGAGCCGCGGGCCTGGTTTCCTTAAACAAGTGGGGAGCCGTGTCCCGCCTTCTGCCGCCGCCTGAGTCTCTCTCCGAGAATGGGTTTGGACTCGCTGGCAGCCCACGCCCGCAGGCACAGAGCAAAATGCTTCCACCCTCAGAAACGGCTATCCTGGCTGAAGCCAGGAAGCTCCACAGTGTGGTTCCTCCGAGTCAGGTGGTTGTTTTGCTCCTGCACTGACACACGGGGCAACGGAACGAGGCCCAGAAACCAGAGCTGAGCCAAGAGGTGGGTTTTCGTCCCCGGCGTTTGCCTCGCTCGGGTGGGCCTTAGGGAGGCCGTTCCCAGAGCTCTCAGCCACAGCTCACAGTATTCCGCATCCTCTAACCCAACGAACGGCGGGAGCTCCAGGCACGGTATCTGCACCGATTTCTGCCTTCGAAGGAGGAGACTGGAACTCAGGGATCCACACGCACCCATGCCGGAGGAGTGCTGGCTCTGAGACACGAGAGCCGGCGCGTGAGGTGCCTCTGTGCGAAGCCGTTTCTCTCGCACTGTGATTTCGGGGAATCGTTTCCTAAGGCTCTCACGCAGACACACTGAACGCGTTGCCACCCTCCGGAGCCGTGATGCTGTCTCCATCACGGTTCCTCTCCACTGCTCTGAGCTAAAGTTCGTGCACTGGTCGCCTGGATTCTTCAGGCGGAGCGGCCAGGGACCTAGGCCTCCAGGCAGGCCCACAGGGCACAGCAGTGCTAACCGCCTCCCACAAGGGAGGAGTCGAGAGAGCAGCCTTCCTTACAGGCCTGTGTCTCGGTCAGAGTAACGGCTCGGTTCCTTTGCTCGTGCTTTCAACCAAACAGCCCACAGGTGAAGTGGGCGCTCAGGGAGGGCCTTCTTGGCTGAGGCACAGGGCCTCTGGGGCTTGGTTCCTTTGCGTTGGGCGGATGGCAGTTAGGGCTAAACGCACCCAGGGTCAGTCGACCTAGGTTCAGGACAGAGGCGGGGAGCCGAGAGGCCCCTTGGGCGCCTGCTTCTTTCGCCCTGGGAATTCTGCTGGGACCCACTCCCCAGGCGGGCACACAAGGACGGGTCAACATGAGGTCGCACCCTGTGGAGAGGGGACGGCAGTTAGAGCTGTGATTTGCCCCCAGGCTTCTTTCTTCCAGGGCAGGGTTGAGCACCGAGAGTTCCAGAGCCACAGGGAGCAGTGTCGAGTTAGCAGCCTCAGGTAGCAAGAGCTGAGCCGAGAGGTGCCTCCCGAAACGGCCTGTTTCTAAACACGGTCGGGCGTATGGAAAACGTTCCCCAGGCCTTCGCGCCCGGACACCGAACACTGCTTCATCCCGCAGGGAGGTTGGCGGTAGCTAAAGCACGGATTCTCTACACTGTGTATGCTCCGCGTTCGTACGCCGGCCATGAGGCTTGCATGCCAAAGCGGGGCTGCGGGCCTGGCTTCATGAAACAAGTGGGGAGTCGTGTCCCGCCTTCTGCCGCCACCTGAATCTCACTCCGAGAATGGGTTTGGACTCGCTGGCAGCGCACGTTCGCAGGCACACAGAAAATACTTCCACCCTCAGGAACGGCTATCCTGGCTGAAGCCAGGAAGCTCCCCAGTGTGGTTCCTCCGAGTCAGGTGGTGGTTTTGCGGCCTGCACTCACACAAGGGGCAACGGAACGAGGCCCAGAAACCAGAGCTGAGCCAAGCGGTGGGTCTTCGGCCCCGGTCTTTGTCTCGCTCGGGTGGGCCTTGGGGAGGCCGTTCCCAGAGCTCTCAGCCACAGCACACAGTATTCCGGATCCTTTAACCCAGTGAAAGGCGGGAGCTCCAGGCACGGTATCTGCACCGATTTCTGCCTTCGAAGGAGGGGCCTGGAACTCAGGGATCCACACGCACCCATGCCGGAGGAGTGCTGGCTCTGTGACACGAGAGTCGGCGCGTGAGGTGCCTCTGCGCGAAGCCGTTCCTCTCGCCCTGTGATTTCGGGGAATCGTTTCCTAAGGCTCTCACGCAGACACACTGAAAGCGTTGCCACCCTCCGGAGCCGTGATGCTGTCTCCATCACGGTTCCTCTCCTCTGCTCTGAGCTAAATTTCGAGGACTGTTCGCCTGGATTCCTCAGGCGGAGCGGCCAGGGACCTAGGCCTCCAGGCAGGCCCACAGGGCATAGCAGTGCTAACCGCCTCCCACAAGAGAGGAGTCGAGAGAGCAGCCTTCCTCACAGGCCTGTGTCTCGGTCAGAGTAACGGCTCGGTTCCTTTGCTTGTGCTTTCACCCAAACAGCCCACAGGTGAAGTGGGCGCTTAGGGCGGGCATTCTTGGCTGAGGCACGGTGCCTCTGGCGCTTGGTTCCTTTGCGTTAGGCGGATGGCATTTCGGGCTAAACGCACACAGGGCCAGACGACCTAGCTTCACGACAGAGGCGGGGAGCCGAGAGGCGCCTTGGGGCCCTGCATCTTTCTCCCTTGGAATGCTGCTGGGACCCACTCCCCAGGGTGGCACACAAGCACGGGTGAACAGGAGGCCGCACCCTGTGGAGAGGGGACGGGAGCTAGAGCTGTGCTTTGCGCCCAGGCTTCTTTCTTCCAGGGCAGGGTTGAGCACCGAGAATTCCAGAGCCACAGGGAGCAGTGTCGAGTTAGCAGCTCCAGGTAGCAAGAGCTGAGCCGAGAGGTGCCTCCCGCAACGGCCTGTTTTTAAACCCGCTCGGGCGTATGGAACACGTTCCCCAGGTTTCGCGCCCAGACACCGAACACTGCCTTCTCCCGCGGGGAGGTCGGCGGTAGCTAAAGCACGCATTCTCTACACTGTGTTTGCTCCGTGTTCGTACGCTGGCCATGAGGCTTGCATGCCAAAGCGGAGCCGCGGGCCTGGTTTCCTTAAACAAGTGGGGAGCCGTGTCCCGCCTTCTGCCGCCGCCTGAGTCTCACTCCGAGAATGGGTTTGGACTCGCTGGCAGCCCACGCCCGCAGGCAAAGAGGAAAAATGCTTCCACCCTCAGGAATGGCTATCGTGGCTGAAGCCAGGAAGCTCCACAGTGTGTTTCCTCTGAGTCAGGTGGTTGTTTTGCGGCCTGCACTGACACACGGGGAACGGAACGAGGCCCACAAACCAGAGCTGAGCCAAGAGGTGGGTCTTCGTCCCCGGCCTTTGTCTCGCTCGGGTGGGCCTTGGGGAGGTCGTTCTCACAGCTCTCAGGCACAGCACACAGTACTCCGCATCCTCTAACCCAGTGACCGGCGGGAGCTCCAGGCACGGTATCTGCACCGATTTCTGCCTTCGAAGGAGGGGCTGGAACTCAGGGATCCACACGCACCCATGCCGGAGGAGTGCTGGCTCTGAGACACGAGAGCCGGCGCGTGAGGTGCCTCTGCGCGAAGCCGTTTCTCTCGCCCTGTGATTTCGGGGAATCGTTTCCTAAGGCTCTCAAGCAGACACACTGAAAGCATTGCCACCCTGCGGAGCCGTGATGCTGTCTCCATCACGGTTCCTCTCCACTGCTCTGAGCTAAAGTTCCTGCACTGTTCGCCTGGATTCTTCAGGCGGAGCGGCCAGGGACCTAGGCCTCCAGGCAGGCCCACAGGGCACAGCAGTGCTAACCGCCTCCCACAAGAGAGGAGTCGAGAGAGCAGCCTTCCTCACAGGCCTGTGTCTCGGTCAGAGTAACGGCTCGGTTCCTTTGCTCGTGCTTTCACCCAAACAGCCCACAGGTGAAGTGGGCGCTCAGGGAGGGCCTTCTTGGCTGAGGCGCGGGGCCTCTGGCGCTTGGTTCCTTTGCGTTAGGCGGATGGCACTTCGGGCTAAACGCACACAGGGCCAGACGACCCAGCTTCAGGACAGAGGCGGGGAGCCGAGAGGCGCCTTGGGGCCCTGCATCTTTCTCCCTTGGAATGCTGCTGGGGCCCACTCCCCAGGGTGGCACACAAGCACGGGTGAACAGGACGCCGCACCCTGTGGAGAGGGGACAGGGGCTAGAGCTGTGCTTTGCTCCCAGGCTTCTTTCTTCCAGGGCAGGGTTGAGCACCGAGAGTTCCGGAGCCACGGGGAGCAGTGTCGAGTTAGCAGCTCCAGGTAGCAAGAGCTCAGCCGAGAGGTGCCTCCCGCAACGGCCTGTTTCTAAACCCGGTCGGGCGTATGGAAACCGTTCCCCAGGCCTTCGCGCTCGGACACCGAACACAGCTTCATCCCGCAGGGAGTTCGGCGGTAGCTAAAGCACGGATTCTCTACCCTGTATTTGCTCCAAGTACGTACACTGGCCATGTGGCTTGCATGCCAAAGCGGGGCCGCGGGCCTGGCTTCATGAAACAAGTGGGGAGTCGTGTCCCACCTTCTGCCGCCGCCTGAGTCTCTCTCCGAGAATGGGTTTGGACTCGCTGGCAGCGCACGCCCGCAGGCACAGAGCAAAATGCTTCCACCCTCAGGAACGGCTATCCTGGCTGAAGCCAGGAAGCTCCCCAGTGTGGTTCCTCCGAGTCAGGTGGTGGTTTTGCGGCCTGCACTCACACAAGGGGCAATGGAAGGAGGCCCAGAAACCAGAGCTGAGCCAAGAGGTGGGTCTTCGGCCCCGGCCTTTGTCTCGCTCGGGTGGGCCTTGGGCAGGCCGTTCCCCGAGCTGTCAGCCACAGCACACAGTATTCCGGATCCTTTAAACCAGTGAACGGCGGGAGCTCCAGGCACGGTATCTGCACCGATTTCTGCCTTCGAAGGAGGGGCCTGGAACTCAGGGATCCACACGCACCCATGCCGGAGGAGTGCTGGCTCTGTGACACGAGAGCCGGCGCGTGAGGTGCCTCTGCGCGGAGCCGTTCCTCTCGCCCTGTGATTTCGGGGAATCGTTTCCTAAGGCTCTCACGCAGACACACTGAAAGCGTTGCCACCCTCCGGAGCCGTGATGCTGTCTCCATCACGGTTCCTCTCCTCTGCTTTGAGCTAAATTTCGAGGACTGTTCGCCTGGATATTTTAGGCGGAGCGGCCAGGGACCTAGGCCTCCAGGCAGGCCCACAGGGCACAGCAGTGCTAAAGGCCTCCCACAAGAGAGGAGTCAAGAGAGCAGCCTTCCTCACAGTCCTGTGTCTCGGTCAGAGTAACGGCTCGGTTCCTTTGCTCGTGCTTTCAACCAAACAGCCCACAGGTGAAGTGAGCGCTCAGGCAGGGCCTTATTGGCGGAGGCGCGTGGCCTCTGGCGCTTGGTTCCTTTGCGTTAGGCGGATGGCAGTTCGGGCTAAACGCACACAGGGCCAGTCGACCTAGCTTCAGGACAGAGGAAGGGAGCCGAGAGGCGCCTTGGGCGCCTGCTTCTTTCTTCCTTGGAATTCTGCTGGGACCCACTCCCCAGGCGGGCACACAAGCACGGGTGAACAGGAGGTCGCACCCTCTGGAGAGGGGACGGGAGTTAGAGCTGTGCTTTGCTCCCAGGCTTCTTTCTTCCAGGGTACGGTTGAGCACCGAGAGTTCCAGAGCCACGGGGAGCAGTGTCGAGTTAGCAGCTCCAGGTAGCAAGAGCTGAGCCGAGAGGTGCCTCCCGCAACGGCCTGTTTCTAACCCCGCTCGGGCGTATGGAACACGTTCCCCAGGCTTTCGCGCCCGGACACCGAACACTGCCTTCTCCCACAGGGAGGTCGGCGGTAGCTAAAGCACGCATTCTCTACACTGTGTTTGCTCCGTGTTCGTACGCTGGCCATGAGGCTTGCATGCCAAAGCGGAGCCGCGGGCCTGGTTTCCTTAAACAAGTGGGGAGCCGTGTCCCGCCTTCTGCCGCCGCCTGAGTCTCTCTCCGAGAATGGGTTTGGACTCGCTGGCAGCCCACGCCCGCAGGCACAGAGCAAAATGCTTCCACCCTCAGAAACGGCTATCCTGGCTGAAGCCAGGAAGCTCCACAGTGTGGTTCCTCCGAGTCAGGTGGTTGTTTTGCTCCTGCACTGACACACGGGGCAACGGAACGAGGCCCAGAAACCAGAGCTGAGCCAAGAGGTGGGTTTTCGTCCCCGGCGTTTGCCTCGCTCGGGTGGGCCTTAGGGAGGCCGTTCCCAGAGCTCTCAGCCACAGCTCACAGTATTCCGCATCCTCTAACCCAACGAACGGCGGGAGCTCCAGGCACGGTATCTGCACCGATTTCTGCCTTCGAAGGAGGAGACTGGAACTCAGGGATCCACACGCACCCATGCCGGAGGAGTGCTGGCTCTGAGACACGAGAGCCGGCGCGTGAGGTGCCTCTGTGCGAAGCCGTTTCTCTCGCACTGTGATTTCGGGGAATCGTTTCCTAAGGCTCTCACGCAGACACACTGAACGCGTTGCCACCCTCCGGAGCCGTGATGCTGTCTCCATCACGGTTCCTCTCCACTGCTCTGAGCTAAAGTTCGTGCACTGGTCGCCTGGATTCTTCAGGCGGAGCGGCCAGGGACCTAGGCCTCCAGGCAGGCCCACAGGGCACAGCAGTGCTAACCGCCTCCCACAAGGGAGGAGTCGAGAGAGCAGCCTTCCTTACAGGCCTGTGTCTCGGTCAGAGTAACGGCTCGGTTCCTTTGCTCGTGCTTTCAACCAAACAGCCCACAGGTGAAGTGGGCGCTCAGGGAGGGCCTTCTTGGCTGAGGCACAGGGCCTCTGGGGCTTGGTTCCTTTGCGTTGGGCGGATGGCAGTTAGGGCTAAACGCACCCAGGGTCAGTCGACCTAGGTTCAGGACAGAGGCGGGGAGCCGAGAGGCCCCTTGGGCGCCTGCTTCTTTCGCCCTGGGAATTCTGCTGGGACCCACTCCCCAGGCGGGCACACAAGGACGGGTCAACATGAGGTCGCACCCTGTGGAGAGGGGACGGCAGTTAGAGCTGTGATTTGCCCCCAGGCTTCTTTCTTCCAGGGCAGGGTTGAGCACCGAGAGTTCCAGAGCCACAGGGAGCAGTGTCGAGTTAGCAGCCTCAGGTAGCAAGAGCTGAGCCGAGAGGTGCCTCCCGAAACGGCCTGTTTCTAAACACGGTCGGGCGTATGGAAAACGTTCCCCAGGCCTTCGCGCCCGGACACCGAACACTGCTTCATCCCGCAGGGAGGTTGGCGGTAGCTAAAGCACGGATTCTCTACACTGTGTATGCTCCGCGTTCGTACGCCGGCCATGAGGCTTGCATGCCAAAGCGGGGCTGCGGGCCTGGCTTCATGAAACAAGTGGGGAGTCGTGTCCCGCCTTCTGCCGCCACCTGAATCTCACTCCGAGAATGGGTTTGGACTCGCTGGCAGCGCACGTTCGCAGGCACACAGAAAATACTTCCACCCTCAGGAACGGCTATCCTGGCTGAGGCCAGGAAGCTCCCCAGTGTGGTTCCTCCGAGTCAGGTGGTGGTTTTGCGGCCTGCACTCACACAAGGGGCAACGGAACGAGGCCCAGAAACCAGAGCTGAGCCAAGCGGTGGGTCTTCGGCCCCGGTCTTTGTCTCGCTCGGGTGGGCCTTGGGGAGGCCGTTCCCAGAGCTCTCAGCCACAGCACACAGTATTCCGGATCCTTTAACCCAGTGAAAGGCGGGAGCTCCAGGCACGGTATCTGCACCGATTTCTGCCTTCGAAGGAGGGGCCTGGAACTCAGGGATCCACACGCACCCATGCCGGAGGAGTGCTGGCTCTGTGACACGAGAGCCGGCGCGTGAGGTGCCTCTGCGCGAAGCCGTTCCTCTCGCCCTGTGATTTCGGGGAATCGTTTCCTAAGGCTCTCACGCAGACACACTGAAAGCGTTGCCACCCTCCGGAGCCGTGATGCTGTCTCCATCACGGTTCCTCTCCTCTGCTCTGAGCTAAATTTCGAGGACTGTTCGCCTGGATTCCTCAGGCGGAGCGGCCAGGGACCTAGGCCTCCAGGCAGGCCCACAGGGCATAGCAGTGCTAACCGCCTCCCACAAGAGAGGAGTCGAGAGAGCAGCCTTCCTCACAGGCCTGTGTCTCGGTCAGAGTAACGGCTCGGTTCCTTTGCTTGTGCTTTCACCCAAACAGCCCACAGGTGAAGTGGGCGCTTAGGGCGGGCATTCTTGGCTGAGGCACGGTGCCTCTGGCGCTTGGTTCCTTTGCGTTAGGCGGATGGCATTTCGGGCTAAACGCACACAGGGCCAGACGACCTAGCTTCACGACAGAGGCGGGGAGCCGAGAGGCGCCTTGGGGCCCTGCATCTTTCTCCCTTGGAATGCTGCTGGGACCCACTCCCCAGGGTGGCACACAAGCACGGGTGAACAGGAGGCCGCACCCTGTGGAGAGGGGACGGGAGCTAGAGCTGTGCTTTGCGCCCAGGCTTCTTTCTTCCAGGGCAGGGTTGAGCACCGAGAATTCCAGAGCCACAGGGAGCAGTGTCGAGTTAGCAGCTCCAGGTAGCAAGAGCTGAGCCGAGAGGTGCCTCCCGCAACGGCCTGTTTTTAAACCCGCTCGGGCGTATGGAACACGTTCCCCAGGTTTCGCGCCCAGACACCGAACACTGCCTTCTCCCGCGGGGAGGTCGGCGGTAGCTAAAGCACGCATTCTCTACACTGTGTTTGCTCCGTGTTCGTACGCTGGCCATGAGGCTTGCATGCCAAAGCGGAGCCGCGGGCCTGGTTTCCTTAAACAAGTGGGGAGCCGTGTCCCGCCTTCTGCCGCCGCCTGAGTCTCACTCCGAGAATGGGTTTGGACTCGCTGGCAGCCCACGCCCGCAGGCAAAGAGGAAAAATGCTTCCACCCTCAGGAATGGCTATCGTGGCTGAAGCCAGGAAGCTCCACAGTGTGTTTCCTCTGAGTCAGGTGGTTGTTTTGCGGCCTGCACTGACACACGGGGAACGGAACGAGGCCCACAAACCAGAGCTGAGCCAAGAGGTGGGTCTTCGTCCCCGGCCTTTGTCTCGCTCGGGTGGGCCTTGGGGAGGTCGTTCTCACAGCTCTCAGGCACAGCACACAGTACTCCGCATCCTCTAACCCAGTGACCGGCGGGAGCTCCAGGCACGGTATCTGCACCGATTTCTGCCTTCGAAGGAGGGGCTGGAACTCAGGGATCCACACGCACCCATGCCGGAGGAGTGCTGGCTCTGAGACACGAGAGCCGGCGCGTGAGGTGCCTCTGCGCGAAGCCGTTTCTCTCGCCCTGTGATTTCGGGGAATCGTTTCCTAAGGCTCTCAAGCAGACACACTGAAAGCATTGCCACCCTGCGGAGCCGTGATGCTGTCTCCATCACGGTTCCTCTCCACTGCTCTGAGCTAAAGTTCCTGCACTGTTCGCCTGGATTCTTCAGGCGGAGCGGCCAGGGACCTAGGCCTCCAGGCAGGCCCACAGGGCACAGCAGTGCTAACCGCCTCCCACAAGAGAGGAGTCGAGAGAGCAGCCTTCCTCACAGGCCTGTGTCTCGGTCAGAGTAACGGCTCGGTTCCTTTGCTCGTGCTTTCACCCAAACAGCCCACAGGTGAAGTGGGCGCTCAGGGAGGGCCTTCTTGGCTGAGGCGCGGGGCCTCTGGCGCTTGGTTCCTTTGCGTTAGGCGGATGGCACTTCGGGCTAAACGCACACAGGGCCAGACGACCCAGCTTCAGGACAGAGGCGGGGAGCCGAGAGGCGCCTTGGGGCCCTGCATCTTTCTCCCTTG
Organism: Eumetopias jubatus; assembly: GCF_037043125.1. Classification (NCBI taxonomy): domain Eukaryota; kingdom Metazoa; phylum Chordata; class Mammalia; order Carnivora; family Otariidae; genus Eumetopias; species Eumetopias jubatus. The sequence continues at coordinate 82,045,183 of NW_028274817.1, forward strand.
GAATGCTGCTGGGGCCCACTCCCCAGGGTGGCACACAAGCACGGGTGAACAGGACGCCGCACCCTGTGGAGAGGGGACAGGGGCTAGAGCTGTGCTTTGCTCCCAGGCTTCTTTCTTCCAGGGCAGGGTTGAGCACCGAGAGTTCCGGAGCCACGGGGAGCAGTGTCGAGTTAGCAGCTCCAGGTAGCAAGAGCTCAGCCGAGAGGTGCCTCCCGCAACGGCCTGTTTCTAAACCCGGTCGGGCGTATGGAAACCGTTCCCCAGGCCTTCGCGCTCGGACACCGAACACAGCTTCATCCCGCAGGGAGTTCGGCGGTAGCTAAAGCACGGATTCTCTACCCTGTATTTGCTCCAAGTACGTACACTGGCCATGTGGCTTGCATGCCAAAGCGGGGCCGCGGGCCTGGCTTCATGAAACAAGTGGGGAGTCGTGTCCCACCTTCTGCCGCCGCCTGAGTCTCTCTCCGAGAATGGGTTTGGACTCGCTGGCAGCGCACGCCCGCAGGCACAGAGCAAAATGCTTCCACCCTCAGGAACGGCTATCCTGGCTGAAGCCAGGAAGCTCCCCAGTGTGGTTCCTCCGAGTCAGGTGGTGGTTTTGCGGCCTGCACTCACACAAGGGGCAATGGAAGGAGGCCCAGAAACCAGAGCTGAGCCAAGAGGTGGGTCTTCGGCCCCGGCCTTTGTCTCGCTCGGGTGGGCCTTGGGCAGGCCGTTCCCCGAGCTGTCAGCCACAGCACACAGTATTCCGGATCCTTTAAACCAGTGAACGGCGGGAGCTCCAGGCACGGTATCTGCACCGATTTCTGCCTTCGAAGGAGGGGCCTGGAACTCAGGGATCCACACGCACCCATGCCGGAGGAGTGCTGGCTCTGTGACACGAGAGCCGGCGCGTGAGGTGCCTCTGCGCGGAGCCGTTCCTCTCGCCCTGTGATTTCGGGGAATCGTTTCCTAAGGCTCTCACGCAGACACACTGAAAGCGTTGCCACCCTCCGGAGCCGTGATGCTGTCTCCATCACGGTTCCTCTCCTCTGCTTTGAGCTAAATTTCGAGGACTGTTCGCCTGGATATTTTAGGCGGAGCGGCCAGGGACCTAGGCCTCCAGGCAGGCCCACAGGGCACAGCAGTGCTAAAGGCCTCCCACAAGAGAGGAGTCAAGAGAGCAGCCTTCCTCACAGTCCTGTGTCTCGGTCAGAGTAACGGCTCGGTTCCTTTGCTCGTGCTTTCAACCAAACAGCCCACAGGTGAAGTGAGCGCTCAGGCAGGGCCTTATTGGCGGAGGCGCGTGGCCTCTGGCGCTTGGTTCCTTTGCGTTAGGCGGATGGCAGTTCGGGCTAAACGCACACAGGGCCAGTCGACCTAGCTTCAGGACAGAGGAAGGGAGCCGAGAGGCGCCTTGGGCGCCTGCTTCTTTCTTCCTTGGAATTCTGCTGGGACCCACTCCCCAGGCGGGCACACAAGCACGGGTGAACAGGAGGTCGCACCCTCTGGAGAGGGGACGGGAGTTAGAGCTGTGCTTTGCTCCCAGCCTTCTTTCTTCCAGGGTACGGTTGAGCACCGAGAGTTCCAGAGCCACGGGGAGCAGTGTCGAGTTAGCAGCTCCAGGTAGCAAGAGCTGAGCCGAGAGGTGCCTCCCGCAACGGCCTGTTTCTAACCCCGCTCGGGCGTATGGAACACGTTCCCCAGGCTTTCGCGCCCGGACACCGAACACTGCCTTCTCCCACAGGGAGGTCGGCGGTAGCTAAAGCACGCATTCTCTACACTGTGTTTGCTCCGTGTTCGTACGCTGGCCATGAGGCTTGCATGCCAAAGCGGAGCCGCGGGCCTGGTTTCCTTAAACAAGTGGGGAGCCGTGTCCCGCCTTCTGCCGCCGCCTGAGTCTCTCTCCGAGAATGGGTTTGGACTCGCTGGCAGCCCACGCCCGCAGGCACAGAGCAAAATGCTTCCACCCTCAGAAACGGCTATCCTGGCTGAAGCCAGGAAGCTCCACAGTGTGGTTCCTCCGAGTCAGGTGGTTGTTTTGCTCCTGCACTGACACACGGGGCAACGGAACGAGGCCCAGAAACCAGAGCTGAGCCAAGAGGTGGGTTTTCGTCCCCGGCGTTTGCCTCGCTCGGGTGGGCCTTAGGGAGGCCGTTCCCAGAGCTCTCAGCCACAGCTCACAGTATTCCGCATCCTCTAACCCAACGAACGGCGGGAGCTCCAGGCACGGTATCTGCACCGATTTCTGCCTTCGAAGGAGGAGACTGGAACTCAGGGATCCACACGCACCCATGCCGGAGGAGTGCTGGCTCTGAGACACGAGAGCCGGCGCGTGAGGTGCCTCTGTGCGAAGCCGTTTCTCTCGCACTGTGATTTCGGGGAATCGTTTCCTAAGGCTCTCACGCAGACACACTGAACGCGTTGCCACCCTCCGGAGCCGTGATGCTGTCTCCATCACGGTTCCTCTCCACTGCTCTGAGCTAAAGTTCGTGCACTGGTCGCCTGGATTCTTCAGGCGGAGCGGCCAGGGACCTAGGCCTCCAGGCAGGCCCACAGGGCACAGCAGTGCTAACCGCCTCCCACAAGGGAGGAGTCGAGAGAGCAGCCTTCCTTACAGGCCTGTGTCTCGGTCAGAGTAACGGCTCGGTTCCTTTGCTCGTGCTTTCAACCAAACAGCCCACAGGTGAAGTGGGCGCTCAGGGAGGGCCTTCTTGGCTGAGGCACAGGGCCTCTGGGGCTTGGTTCCTTTGCGTTGGGCGGATGGCAGTTAGGGCTAAACGCACACAGGGTCAGTCGACCTAGGTTCAGGACAGAGGCGGGGAGCCGAGAGGCCCCTTGGGCGCCTGCTTCTTTCGCCCTGGGAATTCTGCTGGGACCCACTCCCCAGGCGGGCACACAAGGACGGGTCAACATGAGGTCGCACCCTGTGGAGAGGGGACGGCAGTTAGAGCTGTGATTTGCCCCCAGGCTTCTTTCTTCCAGGGCAGGGTTGAGCACCGAGAGTTCCAGAGCCACAGGGAGCAGTGTCGAGTTAGCAGCCTCAGGTAGCAAGAGCTGAGCCGAGAGGTGCCTCCCGAAACGGCCTGTTTCTAAACACGGTCGGGCGTATGGAAAACGTTCCCCAGGCCTTCGCGCCCGGACACCGAACACTGCTTCATCCCGCAGGGAGGTTGGCGGTAGCTAAAGCACGGATTCTCTACACTGTGTATGCTCCGCGTTCGTACGCCGGCCATGAGGCTTGCATGCCAAAGCGGGGCTGCGGGCCTGGCTTCATGAAACAAGTGGGGAGTCGTGTCCCGCCTTCTGCCGCCACCTGAATCTCACTCCGAGAATGGGTTTGGACTCGCTGGCAGCGCACGTTCGCAGGCACACAGAAAATACTTCCACCCTCAGGAACGGCTATCCTGGCTGAGGCCAGGAAGCTCCCCAGTGTGGTTCCTCCGAGTCAGGTGGTGGTTTTGCGGCCTGCACTCACACAAGGGGCAACGGAACGAGGCCCAGAAACCAGAGCTGAGCCAAGCGGTGGGTCTTCGGCCCCGGTCTTTGTCTCGCTCGGGTGGGCCTTGGGGAGGCCGTTCCCAGAGCTCTCAGCCACAGCACACAGTATTCCGGATCCTTTAACCCAGTGAAAGGCGGGAGCTCCAGGCACGGTATCTGCACCGATTTCTGCCTTCGAAGGAGGGGCCTGGAACTCAGGGATCCACACGCACCCATGCCGGAGGAGTGCTGGCTCTGTGACACGAGAGTCGGCGCGTGAGGTGCCTCTGCGCGAAGCCGTTCCTCTCGCCCTGTGATTTCGGGGAATCGTTTCCTAAGGCTCTCACGCAGACACACTGAAAGCGTTGCCACCCTCCGGAGCCGTGATGCTGTCTCCATCACGGTTCCTCTCCTCTGCTCTGAGCTAAATTTCGAGGACTGTTCGCCTGGATTCCTCAGGCGGAGCGGCCAGGGACCTAGGCCTCCAGGCAGGCCCACAGGGCATAGCAGTGCTAACCGCCTCCCACAAGAGAGGAGTCGAGAGAGCAGCCTTCCTCACAGGCCTGTGTCTCGGTCAGAGTAACGGCTCGGTTCCTTTGCTTGTGCTTTCACCCAAACAGCCCACAGGTGAAGTGGGCGCTTAGGGCGGGCATTCTTGGCTGAGGCACGGTGCCTCTGGCGCTTGGTTCCTTTGCGTTAGGCGGATGGCATTTCGGGCTAAACGCACACAGGGCCAGACGACCTAGCTTCACGACAGAGGCGGGGAGCCGAGAGGCGCCTTGGGGCCCTGCATCTTTCTCCCTTGGAATGCTGCTGGGACCCACTCCCCAGGGTGGCACACAAGCACGGGTGAACAGGAGGCCGCACCCTGTGGAGAGGGGACGGGAGCTAGAGCTGTGCTTTGCGCCCAGGCTTCTTTCTTCCAGGGCAGGGTTGAGCACCGAGAATTCCAGAGCCACAGGGAGCAGTGTCGAGTTAGCAGCTCCAGGTAGCAAGAGCTGAGCCGAGAGGTGCCTCCCGCAACGGCCTGTTTTTAAACCCGCTCGGGCGTATGGAACACGTTCCCCAGGTTTCGCGCCCAGACACCGAACACTGCCTTCTCCCGCGGGGAGGTCGGCGGTAGCTAAAGCACGCATTCTCTACACTGTGTTTGCTCCGTGTTCGTACGCTGGCCATGAGGCTTGCATGCCAAAGCGGAGCCGCGGGCCTGGTTTCCTTAAACAAGTGGGGAGCCGTGTCCCGCCTTCTGCCGCCGCCTGAGTCTCACTCCGAGAATGGGTTTGGACTCGCTGGCAGCCCACGCCCGCAGGCAAAGAGGAAAAATGCTTCCACCCTCAGGAATGGCTATCCTGGCTGAAGCCAGGAAGCTCCACAGTGTGTTTCCTCTGAGTCAGGTGGTTGTTTTGCGGCCTGCACTGACACACGGGGAACGGAACGAGGCCCACAAACCAGAGCTGAGCCAAGAGGTGGGTCTTCGTCCCCGGCCTTTGTCTCGCTCGGGTGGGCCTTGGGGAGGTCGTTCTCACAGCTCTCAGGCACAGCACACAGTACTCCGCATCCTCTAACCCAGTGACCGGCGGGAGCTCCAGGCACGGTATCTGCACCGATTTCTGCCTTCGAAGGAGGGGCTGGAACTCAGGGATCCACACGCACCCATGCCGGAGGAGTGCTGGCTCTGAGACACGAGAGCCGGCGCGTGAGGTGCCTCTGCGCGAAGCCGTTTCTCTCGCCCTGTGATTTCGGGGAATCGTTTCCTAAGGCTCTCAAGCAGACACACTGAAAGCATTGCCACCCTGCGGAGCCGTGATGCTGTCTCCATCACGGTTCCTCTCCACTGCTCTGAGCTAAAGTTCCTGCACTGTTCGCCTGGATTCTTCAGGCGGAGCGGCCAGGGACCTAGGCCTCCAGGCAGGCCCACAGGGCACAGCAGTGCTAACCGCCTCCCACAAGAGAGGAGTCGAGAGAGCAGCCTTCCTCACAGGCCTGTGTCTCGGTCAGAGTAACGGCTCGGTTCCTTTGCTCGTGCTTTCACCCAAACAGCCCACAGGTGAAGTGGGCGCTCAGGGAGGGCCTTCTTGGCTGAGGCGCGGGGCCTCTGGCGCTTGGTTCCTTTGCGTTAGGCGGATGGCACTTCGGGCTAAACGCACACAGGGCCAGACGACCCAGCTTCAGGACAGAGGCGGGGAGCCGAGAGGCGCCTTGGGGCCCTGCATCTTTCTCCCTTGGAATGCTGCTGGGGCCCACTCCCCAGGGTGGCACACAAGCACGGGTGAACAGGACGCCGCACCCTGTGGAGAGGGGACAGGGGCTAGAGCTGTGCTTTGCTCCCAGGCTTCTTTCTTCCAGGGCAGGGTTGAGCACCGAGAGTTCCGGAGCCACGGGGAGCAGTGTCGAGTTAGCAGCTCCAGGTAGCAAGAGCTCAGCCGAGAGGTGCCTCCCGCAACGGCCTGTTTCTAAACCCGGTCGGGCGTATGGAAACCGTTCCCCAGGCCTTCGCGCTCGGACACCGAACACAGCTTCATCCCGCAGGGAGTTCGGCGGTAGCTAAAGCACGGATTCTCTACCCTGTATTTGCTCCAAGTACGTACACTGGCCATGTGGCTTGCATGCCAAAGCGGGGCCGCGGGCCTGGCTTCATGAAACAAGTGGGGAGTCGTGTCCCACCTTCTGCCGCCGCCTGAGTCTCTCTCCGAGAATGGGTTTGGACTCGCTGGCAGCGCACGCCCGCAGGCACAGAGCAAAATGCTTCCACCCTCAGGAACGGCTATCCTGGCTGAAGCCAGGAAGCTCCCCAGTGTGGTTCCTCCGAGTCAGGTGGTGGTTTTGCGGCCTGCACTCACACAAGGGGCAATGGAAGGAGGCCCAGAAACCAGAGCTGAGCCAAGAGGTGGGTCTTCGGCCCCGGCCTTTGTCTCGCTCGGGTGGGCCTTGGGCAGGCCGTTCCCCGAGCTGTCAGCCACAGCACACAGTATTCCGGATCCTTTAAACCAGTGAACGGCGGGAGCTCCAGGCACGGTATCTGCACCGATTTCTGCCTTCGAAGGAGGGGCCTGGAACTCAGGGATCCACACGCACCCATGCCGGAGGAGTGCTGGCTCTGTGACACGAGAGCCGGCGCGTGAGGTGCCTCTGCGCGGAGCCGTTCCTCTCGCCCTGTGATTTCGGGGAATCGTTTCCTAAGGCTCTCACGCAGACACACTGAAAGCGTTGCCACCCTCCGGAGCCGTGATGCTGTCTCCATCACGGTTCCTCTCCTCTGCTTTGAGCTAAATTTCGAGGACTGTTCGCCTGGATATTTTAGGCGGAGCGGCCAGGGACCTAGGCCTCCAGGCAGGCCCACAGGGCACAGCAGTGCTAAAGGCCTCCCACAAGAGAGGAGTCAAGAGAGCAGCCTTCCTCACAGTCCTGTGTCTCGGTCAGAGTAACGGCTCGGTTCCTTTGCTCGTGCTTTCAACCAAACAGCCCACAGGTGAAGTGAGCGCTCAGGCAGGGCCTTATTGGCGGAGGCGCGTGGCCTCTGGCGCTTGGTTCCTTTGCGTTAGGCGGATGGCAGTTCGGGCTAAACGCACACAGGGCCAGTCGACCTAGCTTCAGGACAGAGGAAGGGAGCCGAGAGGCGCCTTGGGCGCCTGCTTCTTTCTTCCTTGGAATTCTGCTGGGACCCACTCCCCAGGCGGGCACACAAGCACGGGTGAACAGGAGGTCGCACCCTGTGGAGAGGGGACGGGAGTTAGAGCTGTGCTTTGCTCCCAGGCTTCTTTCTTCCAGGGTACGGTTGAGCACCGAGAGTTCCAGAGCCACGGGGAGCAGTGTCGAGTTAGCAGCTCCAGGTAGCAAGAGCTGAGCCGAGAGGTGCCTCCCGCAACGGCCTGTTTCTAACCCCGCTCGGGCGTATGGAACACGTTCCCCAGGCTTTCGCGCCCGGACACCGAACACTGCCTTCTCCCACAGGGAGGTCGGCGGTAGCTAAAGCACGCATTCTCTACACTGTGTTTGCTCCGTGTTCGTACGCTGGCCATGAGGCTTGCATGCCAAAGCGGAGCCGCGGGCCTGGTTTCCTTAAACAAGTGGGGAGCCGTGTCCCGCCTTCTGCCGCCGCCTGAGTCTCTCTCCGAGAATGGGTTTGGACTCGCTGGCAGCCCACGCCCGCAGGCACAGAGCAAAATGCTTCCACCCTCAGAAACGGCTATCCTGGCTGAAGCCAGGAAGCTCCACAGTGTGGTTCCTCCGAGTCAGGTGGTTGTTTTGCTCCTGCACTGACACACGGGGCAACGGAACGAGGCCCAGAAACCAGAGCTGAGCCAAGAGGTGGGTTTTCGTCCCCGGCGTTTGCCTCGCTCGGGTGGGCCTTAGGGAGGCCGTTCCCAGAGCTCTCAGCCACAGCTCACAGTATTCCGCATCCTCTAACCCAACGAACGGCGGGAGCTCCAGGCACGGTATCTGCACCGATTTCTGCCTTCGAAGGAGGAGACTGGAACTCAGGGATCCACACGCACCCATGCCGGAGGAGTGCTGGCTCTGAGACACGAGAGCCGGCGCGTGAGGTGCCTCTGTGCGAAGCCGTTTCTCTCGCACTGTGATTTCGGGGAATCGTTTCCTAAGGCTCTCACGCAGACACACTGAACGCGTTGCCACCCTCCGGAGCCGTGATGCTGTCTCCATCACGGTTCCTCTCCACTGCTCTGAGCTAAAGTTCGTGCACTGGTCGCCTGGATTCTTCAGGCGGAGCGGCCAGGGACCTAGGCCTCCAGGCAGGCCCACAGGGCACAGCAGTGCTAACCGCCTCCCACAAGGGAGGAGTCGAGAGAGCAGCCTTCCTTACAGGCCTGTGTCTCGGTCAGAGTAACGGCTCGGTTCCTTTGCTCGTGCTTTCAACCAAACAGCCCACAGGTGAAGTGGGCGCTCAGGGAGGGCCTTCTTGGCTGAGGCACAGGGCCTCTGGGGCTTGGTTCCTTTGCGTTGGGCGGATGGCAGTTAGGGCTAAACGCACCCAGGGTCAGTCGACCTAGGTTCAGGACAGAGGCGGGGAGCCGAGAGGCCCCTTGGGCGCCTGCTTCTTTCGCCCTGGGAATTCTGCTGGGACCCACTCCCCAGGCGGGCACACAAGGACGGGTCAACATGAGGTCGCACCCTGTGGAGAGGGGACGGCAGTTAGAGCTGTGATTTGCCCCCAGGCTTCTTTCTTCCAGGGCAGGGTTGAGCACCGAGAGTTCCAGAGCCACAGGGAGCAGTGTCGAGTTAGCAGCCTCAGGTAGCAAGAGCTGAGCCGAGAGGTGCCTCCCGAAACGGCCTGTTTCTAAACACGGTCGGGCGTATGGAAAACGTTCCCCAGGCCTTCGCGCCCGGACACCGAACACTGCTTCATCCCGCAGGGAGGTTGGCGGTAGCTAAAGCACGGATTCTCTACACTGTGTATGCTCCGCGTTCGTACGCCGGCCATGAGGCTTGCATGCCAAAGCGGGGCTGCGGGCCTGGCTTCATGAAACAAGTGGGGAGTCGTGTCCCGCCTTCTGCCGCCACCTGAATCTCACTCCGAGAATGGGTTTGGACTCGCTGGCAGCGCACGTTCGCAGGCACACAGAAAATACTTCCACCCTCAGGAACGGCTATCCTGGCTGAGGCCAGGAAGCTCCCCAGTGTGGTTCCTCCGAGTCAGGTGGTGGTTTTGCGGCCTGCACTCACACAAGGGGCAACGGAACGAGGCCCAGAAACCAGAGCTGAGCCAAGCGGTGGGTCTTCGGCCCCGGTCTTTGTCTCGCTCGGGTGGGCCTTGGGGAGGCCGTTCCCAGAGCTCTCAGCCACAGCACACAGTATTCCGGATCCTTTAACCCAGTGAAAGGCGGGAGCTCCAGGCACGGTATCTGCACCGATTTCTGCCTTCGAAGGAGGGGCCTGGAACTCAGGGATCCACACGCACCCATGCCGGAGGAGTGCTGGCTCTGTGACACGAGAGCCGGCGCGTGAGGTGCCTCTGCGCGAAGCCGTTCCTCTCGCCCTGTGATTTCGGGGAATCGTTTCCTAAGGCTCTCACGCAGACACACTGAAAGCGTTGCCACCCTCCGGAGCCGTGATGCTGTCTCCATCACGGTTCCTCTCCTCTGCTCTGAGCTAAATTTCGAGGACTGTTCGCCTGGATTCCTCAGGCGGAGCGGCCAGGGACCTAGGCCTCCAGGCAGGCCCACAGGGCATAGCAGTGCTAACCGCCTCCCACAAGAGAGGAGTCGAGAGAGCAGCCTTCCTCACAGGCCTGTGTCTCGGTCAGAGTAACGGCTCGGTTCCTTTGCTTGTGCTTTCACCCAAACAGCCCACAGGTGAAGTGGGCGCTTAGGGCGGGCATTCTTGGCTGAGGCACGGTGCCTCTGGCGCTTGGTTCCTTTGCGTTAGGCGGATGGCATTTCGGGCTAAACGCACACAGGGCCAGACGACCTAGCTTCACGACAGAGGCGGGGAGCCGAGAGGCGCCTTGGGGCCCTGCATCTTTCTCCCTTGGAATGCTGCTGGGACCCACTCCCCAGGGTGGCACACAAGCACGGGTGAACAGGAGGCCGCACCCTGTGGAGAGGGGACGGGAGCTAGAGCTGTGCTTTGCGCCCAGGCTTCTTTCTTCCAGGGCAGGGTTGAGCACCGAGAATTCCAGAGCCACAGGGAGCAGTGTCGAGTTAGCAGCTCCAGGTAGCAAGAGCTGAGCCGAGAGGTGCCTCCCGCAACGGCCTGTTTTTAAACCCGCTCGGGCGTATGGAACACGTTCCCCAGGTTTCGCGCCCAGACACCGAACACTGCCTTCTCCCGCGGGGAGGTCGGCGGTAGCTAAAGCACGCATTCTCTACACTGTGTTTGCTCCGTGTTCGTACGCTGGCCATGAGGCTTGCATGCCAAAGCGGAGCCGCGGGCCTGGTTTCCTTAAACAAGTGGGGAGCCGTGTCCCGCCTTCTGCCGCCGCCTGAGTCTCACTCCGAGAATGGGTTTGGACTCGCTGGCAGCCCACGCCCGCAGGCAAAGAGGAAAAATGCTTCCACCCTCAGGAATGGCTATCGTGGCTGAAGCCAGGAAGCTCCACAGTGTGTTTCCTCTGAGTCAGGTGGTTGTTTTGCGGCCTGCACTGACACACGGGGAACGGAACGAGGCCCACAAACCAGAGCTGAGCCAAGAGGTGGGTCTTCGTCCCCGGCCTTTGTCTCGCTCGGGTGGGCCTTGGGGAGGTCGTTCTCACAGCTCTCAGGCACAGCACACAGTACTCCGCATCCTCTAACCCAGTGACCGGCGGGAGCTCCAGGCACGGTATCTGCACCGATTTCTGCCTTCGAAGGAGGGGCTGGAACTCAGGGATCCACACGCACCCATGCCGGAGGAGTGCTGGCTCTGAGACACGAGAGCCGGCGCGTGAGGTGCCTCTGCGCGAAGCCGTTTCTCTCGCCCTGTGATTTCGGGGAATCGTTTCCTAAGGCTCTCAAGCAGACACACTGAAAGCATTGCCACCCTGCGGAGCCGTGATGCTGTCTCCATCACGGTTCCTCTCCACTGCTCTGAGCTAAAGTTCCTGCACTGTTCGCCTGGATTCTTCAGGCGGAGCGGCCAGGGACCTAGGCCTCCAGGCAGGCCCACAGGGCACAGCAGTGCTAACCGCCTCCCACAAGAGAGGAGTCGAGAGAGCAGCCTTCCTCACAGGCCTGTGTCTCGGTCAGAGTAACGGCTCGGTTCCTTTGCTCGTGCTTTCACCCAAACAGCCCACAGGTGAAGTGGGCGCTCAGGGAGGGCCTTCTTGGCTGAGGCGCGGGGCCTCTGGCGCTTGGTTCCTTTGCGTTAGGCGGATGGCACTTCGGGCTAAACGCACACAGGGCCAGACGACCCAGCTTCAGGACAGAGGCGGGGAGCCGAGAGGCGCCTTGGGGCCCTGCATCTTTCTCCCTTGGAATGCTGCTGGGGCCCACTCCCCAGGGTGGCACACAAGCACGGGTGAACAGGACGCCGCACCCTGTGGAGAGGGGACAGGGGCTAGAGCTGTGCTTTGCTCCCAGGCTTCTTTCTTCCAGGGCAGGGTTGAAGACGAGTTCCGAGCACGGGAAGGCAGGTCGAGTTAGCAGCTCCAGGTAGCAGAGCTCAGCAGAGAGGTGACCTCCCGCAACGCCTGTTTCTAAACCGGTGGGCTATGGAAACCCGTTCCCCAGGGCTCCTAGCACTGAAACAGCTTCAGGCATGCAGATCGGCGTAGCTAAAGTCAAATTCTCTACCTGTATTGCTTCAAATCTACCCTGTATTTGCTCCAAGTACGTACACTGGCCATGTGGCTTGCATGCCAAAGCGGGGCCGCGGGCCTGGCTTCATGAAACAAGTGGGGAGTCGTGTCCCACCTTCTGCCGCCGCCTGAGTCTCTCTCCGAGAATGGGTTTGGACTCGCTGGCAGCGCACGCCCGCAGGCACAGAGCAAAATGCTTCCACCCTCAGGAACGGCTATCCTGGCTGAAGCCAGGAAGCTCCCCAGTGTGGTTCCTCCGAGTCAGGTGGTGGTTTTGCGGCCTGCACTCACACAAGGGGCAATGGAAGGAGGCCCAGAAACCAGAGCTGAGCCAAGAGGTGGGTCTTCGGCCCCGGCCTTTGTCTCGCTCGGGTGGGCCTTGGGCAGGCCGTTCCCCGAGCTGTCAGCCACAGCACACAGTATTCCGGATCCTTTAAACCAGTGAACGGCGGGAGCTCCAGGCACGGTATCTGCACCGATTTCTGCCTTCGAAGGAGGGGCCTGGAACTCAGGGATCCACACGCACCCATGCCGGAGGAGTGCTGGCTCTGTGACACGAGAGCCGGCGCGTGAGGTGCCTCTGCGCGGAGCCGTTCCTCTCGCCCTGTGATTTCGGGGAATCGTTTCCTAAGGCTCTCACGCAGACACACTGAAAGCGTTGCCACCCTCCGGAGCCGTGATGCTGTCTCCATCACGGTTCCTCTCCTCTGCTTTGAGCTAAATTTCGAGGACTGTTCGCCTGGATATTTTAGGCGGAGCGGCCAGGGACCTAGGCCTCCAGGCAGGCCCACAGGGCACAGCAGTGCTAAAGGCCTCCCACAAGAGAGGAGTCAAGAGAGCAGCCTTCCTCACAGTCCTGTGTCTCGGTCAGAGTAACGGCTCGGTTCCTTTGCTCGTGCTTTCAACCAAACAGCCCACAGGTGAAGTGAGCGCTCAGGCAGGGCCTTATTGGCGGAGGCGCGTGGCCTCTGGCGCTTGGTTCCTTTGCGTTAGGCGGATGGCAGTTCGGGCTAAACGCACACAGGGCCAGTCGACCTAGCTTCAGGACAGAGGAAGGGAGCCGAGAGGCGCCTTGGGCGCCTGCTTCTTTCTTCCTTGGAATTCTGCTGGGACCCACTCCCCAGGCGGGCACACAAGCACGGGTGAACAGGAGGTCGCACCCTCTGGAGAGGGGACGGGAGTTAGAGCTGTGCTTTGCTCCCAGGCTTCTTTCTTCCAGGGTACGGTTGAGCACCGAGAGTTCCAGAGCCACGGGGAGCAGTGTCGAGTTAGCAGCTCCAGGTAGCAAGAGCTGAGCCGAGAGGTGCCTCCCGCAACGGCCTGTTTCTAACCCCGCTCGGGCGTATGGAACACGTTCCCCAGGCTTTCGCGCCCGGACACCGAACACTGCCTTCTCCCACAGGGAGGTCGGCGGTAGCTAAAGCACGCATTCTCTACACTGTGTTTGCTCCGTGTTCGTACGCTGGCCATGAGGCTTGCATGCCAAAGCGGAGCCGCGGGCCTGGTTTCCTTAAACAAGTGGGGAGCCGTGTCCCGCCTTCTGCCGCCGCCTGAGTCTCTCTCCGAGAATGGGTTTGGACTCGCTGGCAGCCCACGCCCGCAGGCACAGAGCAAAATGCTTCCACCCTCAGAAACGGCTATCCTGGCTGAAGCCAGGAAGCTCCACAGTGTGGTTCCTCCGAGTCAGGTGGTTGTTTTGCTCCTGCACTGACACACGGGGCAACGGAACGAGGCCCAGAAACCAGAGCTGAGCCAAGAGGTGGGTTTTCGTCCCCGGCGTTTGCCTCGCTCGGGTGGGCCTTAGGGAGGCCGTTCCCAGAGCTCTCAGCCACAGCTCACAGTATTCCGCATCCTCTAACCCAACGAACGGCGGGAGCTCCAGGCACGGTATCTGCACCGATTTCTGCCTTCGAAGGAGGAGACTGGAACTCAGGGATCCACACGCACCCATGCCGGAGGAGTGCTGGCTCTGAGACACGAGAGCCGGCGCGTGAGGTGCCTCTGTGCGAAGCCGTTTCTCTCGCACTGTGATTTCGGGGAATCGTTTCCTAAGGCTCTCACGCAGACACACTGAACGCGTTGCCACCCTCCGGAGCCGTGATGCTGTCTCCATCACGGTTCCTCTCCACTGCTCTGAGCTAAAGTTCGTGCACTGGTCGCCTGGATTCTTCAGGCGGAGCGGCCAGGGACCTAGGCCTCCAGGCAGGCCCACAGGGCACAGCAGTGCTAACCGCCTCCCACAAGGGAGGAGTCGAGAGAGCAGCCTTCCTTACAGGCCTGTGTCTCGGTCAGAGTAACGGCTCGGTTCCTTTGCTCGTGCTTTCAACCAAACAGCCCACAGGTGAAGTGGGCGCTCAGGGAGGGCCTTCTTGGCTGAGGCACAGGGCCTCTGGGGCTTGGTTCCTTTGCGTTGGGCGGATGGCAGTTAGGGCTAAACGCACCCAGGGTCAGTCGACCTAGGTTCAGGACAGAGGCGGGGAGCCGAGAGGCCCCTTGGGCGCCTGCTTCTTTCGCCCTGGGAATTCTGCTGGGACCCACTCCCCAGGCGGGCACACAAGGACGGGTCAACATGAGGTCGCACCCTGTGGAGAGGGGACGGCAGTTAGAGCTGTGATTTGCCCCCAGGCTTCTTTCTTCCAGGGCAGGGTTGAGCACCGAGAGTTCCAGAGCCACAGGGAGCAGTGTCGAGTTAGCAGCCTCAGGTAGCAAGAGCTGAGCCGAGAGGTGCCTCCCGAAACGGCCTGTTTCTAAACACGGTCGGGCGTATGGAAAACGTTCCCCAGGCCTTCGCGCCCGGACACCGAACACTGCTTCATCCCGCAGGGAGGTTGGCGGTAGCTAAAGCACGGATTCTCTACACTGTGTATGCTCCGCGTTCGTACGCCGGCCATGAGGCTTGCATGCCAAAGCGGGGCTGCGGGCCTGGCTTCATGAAACAAGTGGGGAGTCGTGTCCCGCCTTCTGCCGCCACCTGAATCTCACTCCGAGAATGGGTTTGGACTCGCTGGCAGCGCACGTTCGCAGGCACACAGAAAATACTTCCACCCTCAGGAACGGCTATCCTGGCTGAGGCCAGGAAGCTCCCCAGTGTGGTTCCTCCGAGTCAGGTGGTGGTTTTGCGGCCTGCACTCACACAAGGGGCAACGGAACGAGGCCCAGAAACCAGAGCTGAGCCAAGCGGTGGGTCTTCGGCCCCGGTCTTTGTCTCGCTCGGGTGGGCCTTGGGGAGGCCGTTCCCAGAGCTCTCAGCCACAGCACACAGTATTCCGGATCCTTTAACCCAGTGAAAGGCGGGAGCTCCAGGCACGGTATCTGCACCGATTTCTGCCTTCGAAGGAGGGGCCTGGAACTCAGGGATCCACACGCACCCATGCCGGAGGAGTGCTGGCTCTGTGACACGAGAGCCGGCGCGTGAGGTGCCTCTGCGCGAAGCCGTTCCTCTCGCCCTGTGATTTCGGGGAATCGTTTCCTAAGGCTCTCACGCAGACACACTGAAAGCGTTGCCACCCTCCGGAGCCGTGATGCTGTCTCCATCACGGTTCCTCTCCTCTGCTCTGAGCTAAATTTCGAGGACTGTTCGCCTGGATTCCTCAGGCGGAGCGGCCAGGGACCTAGGCCTCCAGGCAGGCCCACAGGGCATAGCAGTGCTAACCGCCTCCCACAAGAGAGGAGTCGAGAGAGCAGCCTTCCTCACAGGCCTGTGTCTCGGTCAGAGTAACGGCTCGGTTCCTTTGCTTGTGCTTTCACCCAAACAGCCCACAGGTGAAGTGGGCGCTTAGGGCGGGCATTCTTGGCTGAGGCACGGTGCCTCTGGCGCTTGGTTCCTTTGCGTTAGGCGGATGGCATTTCGGGCTAAACGCACACAGGGCCAGACGACCTAGCTTCACGACAGAGGCGGGGAGCCGAGAGGCGCCTTGGGGCCCTGCATCTTTCTCCCTTGGAATGCTGCTGGGACCCACTCCCCAGGGTGGCACACAAGCACGGGTGAACAGGAGGCCGCACCCTGTGGAGAGGGGACGGGAGCTAGAGCTGTGCTTTGCGCCCAGGCTTCTTTCTTCCAGGGCAGGGTTGAGCACCGAGAATTCCAGAGCCACAGGGAGCAGTGTCGAGTTAGCAGCTCCAGGTAGCAAGAGCTGAGCCGAGAGGTGCCTCCCGCAACGGCCTGTTTTTAAACCCGCTCGGGCGTATGGAACACGTTCCCCAGGTTTCGCGCCCAGACACCGAACACTGCCTTCTCCCGCGGGGAGGTCGGCGGTAGCTAAAGCACGCATTCTCTACACTGTGTTTGCTCCGTGTTCGTACGCTGGCCATGAGGCTTGCATGCCAAAGCGGAGCCGCGGGCCTGGTTTCCTTAAACAAGTGGGGAGCCGTGTCCCGCCTTCTGCCGCCGCCTGAGTCTCACTCCGAGAATGGGTTTGGACTCGCTGGCAGCCCACGCCCGCAGGCAAAGAGGAAAAATGCTTCCACCCTCAGGAATGGCTATCGTGGCTGAAGCCAGGAAGCTCCACAGTGTGTTTCCTCTGAGTCAGGTGGTTGTTTTGCGGCCTGCACTGACACACGGGGAACGGAACGAGGCCCACAAACCAGAGCTGAGCCAAGAGGTGGGTCTTCGTCCCCGGCCTTTGTCTCGCTCGGGTGGGCCTTGGGGAGGTCGTTCTCACAGCTCTCAGGCACAGCACACAGTACTCCGCATCCTCTAACCCAGTGACCGGCGGGAGCTCCAGGCACGGTATCTGCACCGATTTCTGCCTTCGAAGGAGGGGCTGGAACTCAGGGATCCACACGCACCCATGCCGGAGGAGTGCTGGCTCTGAGACACGAGAGCCGGCGCGTGAGGTGCCTCTGCGCGAAGCCGTTTCTCTCGCCCTGTGATTTCGGGGAATCGTTTCCTAAGGCTCTCAAGCAGACACACTGAAAGCATTGCCACCCTGCGGAGCCGTGATGCTGTCTCCATCACGGTTCCTCTCCACTGCTCTGAGCTAAAGTTCCTGCACTGTTCGCCTGGATTCTTCAGGCGGAGCGGCCAGGGACCTAGGCCTCCAGGCAGGCCCACAGGGCACAGCAGTGCTAACCGCCTCCCACAAGAGAGGAGTCGAGAGAGCAGCCTTCCTCACAGGCCTGTGTCTCGGTCAGAGTAACGGCTCGGTTCCTTTGCTCGTGCTTTCACCCAAACAGCCCACAGGTGAAGTGGGCGCTCAGGGAGGGCCTTCTTGGCTGAGGCGCGGGGCCTCTGGCGCTTGGTTCCTTTGCGTTAGGCGGATGGCACTTCGGGCTAAACGCACACAGGGCCAGACGACCCAGCTTCAGGACAGAGGCGGGGAGCCGAGAGGCGCCTTGGGGCCCTGCATCTTTCTCCCTTGGAATGCTGCTGGGGCCCACTCCCCAGGGTGGCACACAAGCACGGGTGAACAGGACGCCGCACCCTGTGGAGAGGGGACAGGGGCTAGAGCTGTGCTTTGCTCCCAGGCTTCTTTCTTCCAGGGCAGGGTTGAGCACCGAGAGTTCCGGAGCCACGGGGAGCAGTGTCGAGTTAGCAGCTCCAGGTAGCAAGAGCTCAGCCGAGAGGTGCCTCCCGCAACGGCCTGTTTCTAAACCCGGTCGGGCGTATGGAAACCGTTCCCCAGGCCTTCGCGCTCGGACACCGAACACAGCTTCATCCCGCAGGGAGTTCGGCGGTAGCTAAAGCACGGATTCTCTACCCTGTATTTGCTCCAAGTACGTACACTGGCCATGTGGCTTGCATGCCAAAGCGGGGCCGCGGGCCTGGCTTCATGAAACAAGTGGGGAGTCGTGTCCCACCTTCTGCCGCCGCCTGAGTCTCTCTCCGAGAATGGGTTTGGACTCGCTGGCAGCGCACGCCCGCAGGCACAGAGCAAAATGCTTCCACCCTCAGGAACGGCTATCCTGGCTGAAGCCAGGAAGCTCCCCAGTGTGGTTCCTCCGAGTCAGGTGGTGGTTTTGCGGCCTGCACTCACACAAGGGGCAATGGAAGGAGGCCCAGAAACCAGAGCTGAGCCAAGAGGTGGGTCTTCGGCCCCGGCCTTTGTCTCGCTCGGGTGGGCCTTGGGCAGGCCGTTCCCCGAGCTGTCAGCCACAGCACACAGTATTCCGGATCCTTTAAACCAGTGAACGGCGGGAGCTCCAGGCACGGTATCTGCACCGATTTCTGCCTTCGAAGGAGGGGCCTGGAACTCAGGGATCCACACGCACCCATGCCGGAGGAGTGCTGGCTCTGTGACACGAGAGCCGGCGCGTGAGGTGCCTCTGCGCGGAGCCGTTCCTCTCGCCCTGTGATTTCGGGGAATCGTTTCCTAAGGCTCTCACGCAGACACACTGAAAGCGTTGCCACCCTCCGGAGCCGTGATGCTGTCTCCATCACGGTTCCTCTCCTCTGCTTTGAGCTAAATTTCGAGGACTGTTCGCCTGGATATTTTAGGCGGAGCGGCCAGGGACCTAGGCCTCCAGGCAGGCCCACAGGGCACAGCAGTGCTAAAGGCCTCCCACAAGAGAGGAGTCAAGAGAGCAGCCTTCCTCACAGTCCTGTGTCTCGGTCAGAGTAACGGCTCGGTTCCTTTGCTCGTGCTTTCAACCAAACAGCCCACAGGTGAAGTGAGCGCTCAGGCAGGGCCTTATTGGCGGAGGCGCGTGGCCTCTGGCGCTTGGTTCCTTTGCGTTAGGCGGATGGCAGTTCGGGCTAAACGCACACAGGGCCAGTCGACCTAGCTTCAGGACAGAGGAAGGGAGCCGAGAGGCGCCTTGGGCGCCTGCTTCTTTCTTCCTTGGAATTCTGCTGGGACCCACTCCCCAGGCGGGCACACAAGCACGGGTGAACAGGAGGTCGCACCCTCTGGAGAGGGGACGGGAGTTAGAGCTGTGCTTTGCTCCCAGGCTTCTTTCTTCCAGGGTACGGTTGAGCACCGAGAGTTCCAGAGCCACGGGGAGCAGTGTCGAGTTAGCAGCTCCAGGTAGCAAGAGCTGAGCCGAGAGGTGCCTCCCGCAACGGCCTGTTTCTAACCCCGCTCGGGCGTATGGAACACGTTCCCCAGGCTTTCGCGCCCGGACACCGAACACTGCCTTCTCCCACAGGGAGGTCGGCGGTAGCTAAAGCACGCATTCTCTACACTGTGTTTGCTCCGTGTTCGTACGCTGGCCATGAGGCTTGCATGCCAAAGCGGAGCCGCGGGCCTGGTTTCCTTAAACAAGTGGGGAGCCGTGTCCCGCCTTCTGCCGCCGCCTGAGTCTCTCTCCGAGAATGGGTTTGGACTCGCTGGCAGCCCACGCCCGCAGGCACAGAGCAAAATGCTTCCACCCTCAGAAACGGCTATCCTGGCTGAAGCCAGGAAGCTCCACAGTGTGGTTCCTCCGAGTCAGGTGGTTGTTTTGCTCCTGCACTGACACACGGGGCAACGGAACGAGGCCCAGAAACCAGAGCTGAGCCAAGAGGTGGGTTTTCGTCCCCGGCGTTTGCCTCGCTCGGGTGGGCCTTAGGGAGGCCGTTCCCAGAGCTCTCAGCCACAGCTCACAGTATTCCGCATCCTCTAACCCAACGAACGGCGGGAGCTCCAGGCACGGTATCTGCACCGATTTCTGCCTTCGAAGGAGGAGACTGGAACTCAGGGATCCACACGCACCCATGCCGGAGGAGTGCTGGCTCTGAGACACGAGAGCCGGCGCGTGAGGTGCCTCTGTGCGAAGCCGTTTCTCTCGCACTGTGATTTCGGGGAATCGTTTCCTAAGGCTCTCACGCAGACACACTGAACGCGTTGCCACCCTCCGGAGCCGTGATGCTGTCTCCATCACGGTTCCTCTCCACTGCTCTGAGCTAAAGTTCGTGCACTGGTCGCCTGGATTCTTCAGGCGGAGCGGCCAGGGACCTAGGCCTCCAGGCAGGCCCACAGGGCACAGCAGTGCTAACCGCCTCCCACAAGGGAGGAGTCGAGAGAGCAGCCTTCCTTACAGGCCTGTGTCTCGGTCAGAGTAACGGCTCGGTTCCTTTGCTCGTGCTTTCAACCAAACAGCCCACAGGTGAAGTGGGCGCTCAGGGAGGGCCTTCTTGGCTGAGGCACAGGGCCTCTGGGGCTTGGTTCCTTTGCGTTGGGCGGATGGCAGTTAGGGCTAAACGCACCCAGGGTCAGTCGACCTAGGTTCAGGACAGAGGCGGGGAGCCGAGAGGCCCCTTGGGCGCCTGCTTCTTTCGCCCTGGGAATTCTGCTGGGACCCACTCCCCAGGCGGGCACACAAGGACGGGTCAACATGAGGTCGCACCCTGTGGAGAGGGGACGGCAGTTAGAGCTGTGATTTGCCCCCAGGCTTCTTTCTTCCAGGGCAGGGTTGAGCACCGAGAGTTCCAGAGCCACAGGGAGCAGTGTCGAGTTAGCAGCCTCAGGTAGCAAGAGCTGAGCCGAGAGGTGCCTCCCGAAACGGCCTGTTTCTAAACACGGTCGGGCGTATGGAAAACGTTCCCCAGGCCTTCGCGCCCGGACACCGAACACTGCTTCATCCCGCAGGGAGGTTGGCGGTAGCTAAAGCACGGATTCTCTACACTGTGTATGCTCCGCGTTCGTACGCCGGCCATGAGGCTTGCATGCCAAAGCGGGGCTGCGGGCCTGGCTTCATGAAACAAGTGGGGAGTCGTGTCCCGCCTTCTGCCGCCACCTGAATCTCACTCCGAGAATGGGTTTGGACTCGCTGGCAGCGCACGTTCGCAGGCACACAGAAAATACTTCCACCCTCAGGAACGGCTATCCTGGCTGAGGCCAGGAAGCTCCCCAGTGTGGTTCCTCCGAGTCAGGTGGTGGTTTTGCGGCCTGCACTCACACAAGGGGCAACGGAACGAGGCCCAGAAACCAGAGCTGAGCCAAGCGGTGGGTCTTCGGCCCCGGTCTTTGTCTCGCTCGGGTGGGCCTTGGGGAGGCCGTTCCCAGAGCTCTCAGCCACAGCACACAGTATTCCGGATCCTTTAACCCAGTGAAAGGCGGGAGCTCCAGGCACGGTATCTGCACCGATTTCTGCCTTCGAAGGAGGGGCCTGGAACTCAGGGATCCACACGCACCCATGCCGGAGGAGTGCTGGCTCTGTGACACGAGAGCCGGCGCGTGAGGTGCCTCTGCGCGAAGCCGTTCCTCTCGCCCTGTGATTTCGGGGAATCGTTTCCTAAGGCTCTCACGCAGACACACTGAAAGCGTTGCCACCCTCCGGAGCCGTGATGCTGTCTCCATCACGGTTCCTCTCCTCTGCTCTGAGCTAAATTTCGAGGACTGTTCGCCTGGATTCCTCAGGCGGAGCGGCCAGGGACCTAGGCCTCCAGGCAGGCCCACAGGGCATAGCAGTGCTAACCGCCTCCCACAAGAGAGGAGTCGAGAGAGCAGCCTTCCTCACAGGCCTGTGTCTCGGTCAGAGTAACGGCTCGGTTCCTTTGCTTGTGCTTTCACCCAAACAGCCCACAGGTGAAGTGGGCGCTTAGGGCGGGCATTCTTGGCTGAGGCACGGTGCCTCTGGCGCTTGGTTCCTTTGCGTTAGGCGGATGGCATTTCGGGCTAAACGCACACAGGGCCAGACGACCTAGCTTCACGACAGAGGCGGGGAGCCGAGAGGCGCCTTGGGGCCCTGCATCTTTCTCCCTTGGAATGCTGCTGGGACCCACTCCCCAGGGTGGCACACAAGCACGGGTGAACAGGAGGCCGCACCCTGTGGAGAGGGGACGGGAGCTAGAGCTGTGCTTTGCGCCCAGGCTTCTTTCTTCCAGGGCAGGGTTGAGCACCGAGAATTCCAGAGCCACAGGGAGCAGTGTCGAGTTAGCAGCTCCAGGTAGCAAGAGCTGAGCCGAGAGGTGCCTCCCGCAACGGCCTGTTTTTAAACCCGCTCGGGCGTATGGAACACGTTCCCCAGGTTTCGCGCCCAGACACCGAACACTGCCTTCTCCCGCGGGGAGGTCGGCGGTAGCTAAAGCACGCATTCTCTACACTGTGTTTGCTCCGTGTTCGTACGCTGGCCATGAGGCTTGCATGCCAAAGCGGAGCCGCGGGCCTGGTTTCCTTAAACAAGTGGGGAGCCGTGTCCCGCCTTCTGCCGCCGCCTGAGTCTCACTCCGAGAATGGGTTTGGACTCGCTGGCAGCCCACGCCCGCAGGCAAAGAGGAAAAATGCTTCCACCCTCAGGAATGGCTATCGTGGCTGAAGCCAGGAAGCTCCACAGTGTGTTTCCTCTGAGTCAGGTGGTTGTTTTGCGGCCTGCACTGACACACGGGGAACGGAACGAGGCCCACAAACCAGAGCTGAGCCAAGAGGTGGGTCTTCGTCCCCGGCCTTTGTCTCGCTCGGGTGGGCCTTGGGGAGGTCGTTCTCACAGCTCTCAGGCACAGCACACAGTACTCCGCATCCTCTAACCCAGTGACCGGCGGGAGCTCCAGGCACGGTATCTGCACCGATTTCTGCCTTCGAAGGAGGGGCTGGAACTCAGGGATCCACACGCACCCATGCCGGAGGAGTGCTGGCTCTGAGACACGAGAGCCGGCGCGTGAGGTGCCTCTGCGCGAAGCCGTTTCTCTCGCCCTGTGATTTCGGGGAATCGTTTCCTAAGGCTCTCAAGCAGACACACTGAAAGCATTGCCACCCTGCGGAGCCGTGATGCTGTCTCCATCACGGTTCCTCTCCACTGCTCTGAGCTAAAGTTCCTGCACTGTTCGCCTGGATTCTTCAGGCGGAGCGGCCAGGGACCTAGGCCTCCAGGCAGGCCCACAGGGCACAGCAGTGCTAACCGCCTCCCACAAGAGAGGAGTCGAGAGAGCAGCCTTCCTCACAGGCCTGTGTCTCGGTCAGAGTAACGGCTCGGTTCCTTTGCTCGTGCTTTCACCCAAACAGCCCACAGGTGAAGTGGGCGCTCAGGGAGGGCCTTCTTGGCTGAGGCGCGGGGCCTCTGGCGCTTGGTTCCTTTGCGTTAGGCGGATGGCACTTCGGGCTAAACGCACACAGGGCCAGACGACCCAGCTTCAGGACAGAGGCGGGGAGCCGAGAGGCGCCTTGGGGCCCTGCATCTTTCTCCCTTGGAATGCTGCTGGGGCCCACTCCCCAGGGTGGCACACAAGCACGGGTGAACAGGACGCCGCACCCTGTGGAGAGGGGACAGGGGCTAGAGCTGTGCTTTGCTCCCAGGCTTCTTTCTTCCAGGGCAGGGTTGAGCACCGAGAGTTCCGGAGCCACGGGGAGCAGTGTCGAGTTAGCAGCTCCAGGTAGCAAGAGCTCAGCCGAGAGGTGCCTCCCGCAACGGCCTGTTTCTAAACCCGGTCGGGCGTATGGAAACCGTTCCCCAGGCCTTCGCGCTCGGACACCGAACACAGCTTCATCCCGCAGGGAGTTCGGCGGTAGCTAAAGCACGGATTCTCTACCCTGTATTTGCTCCAAGTACGTACACTGGCCATGTGGCTTGCATGCCAAAGCGGGGCCGCGGGCCTGGCTTCATGAAACAAGTGGGGAGTCGTGTCCCACCTTCTGCCGCCGCCTGAGTCTCTCTCCGAGAATGGGTTTGGACTCGCTGGCAGCGCACGCCCGCAGGCACAGAGCAAAATGCTTCCACCCTCAGGAACGGCTATCCTGGCTGAAGCCAGGAAGCTCCCCAGTGTGGTTCCTCCGAGTCAGGTGGTGGTTTTGCGGCCTGCACTCACACAAGGGGCAATGGAAGGAGGCCCAGAAACCAGAGCTGAGCCAAGAGGTGGGTCTTCGGCCCCGGCCTTTGTCTCGCTCGGGTGGGCCTTGGGCAGGCCGTTCCCCGAGCTGTCAGCCACAGCACACAGTATTCCGGATCCTTTAAACCAGTGAACGGCGGGAGCTCCAGGCACGGTATCTGCACCGATTTCTGCCTTCGAAGGAGGGGCCTGGAACTCAGGGATCCACACGCACCCATGCCGGAGGAGTGCTGGCTCTGTGACACGAGAGCCGGCGCGTGAGGTGCCTCTGCGCGGAGCCGTTCCTCTCGCCCTGTGATTTCGGGGAATCGTTTCCTAAGGCTCTCACGCAGACACACTGAAAGCGTTGCCACCCTCCGGAGCCGTGATGCTGTCTCCATCACGGTTCCTCTCCTCTGCTTTGAGCTAAATTTCGAGGACTGTTCGCCTGGATATTTTAGGCGGAGCGGCCAGGGACCTAGGCCTCCAGGCAGGCCCACAGGGCACAGCAGTGCTAAAGGCCTCCCACAAGAGAGGAGTCAAGAGAGCAGCCTTCCTCACAGTCCTGTGTCTCGGTCAGAGTAACGGCTCGGTTCCTTTGCTCGTGCTTTCAACCAAACAGCCCACAGGTGAAGTGAGCGCTCAGGCAGGGCCTTATTGGCGGAGGCGCGTGGCCTCTGGCGCTTGGTTCCTTTGCGTTAGGCGGATGGCAGTTCGGGCTAAACGCACACAGGGCCAGTCG
Source organism: Eumetopias jubatus (assembly GCF_037043125.1). NCBI lineage: Eukaryota > Metazoa > Chordata > Mammalia > Carnivora > Otariidae > Eumetopias > Eumetopias jubatus. Next base: position 82,069,276 of record NW_028274817.1, read on the forward strand.
ACCTAGCTTCAGGACAGAGGAAGGGAGCCGAGAGGCGCCTTGGGCGCCTGCTTCTTTCTTCCTTGGAATTCTGCTGGGACCCACTCCCCAGGCGGGCACACAAGCACGGGTGAACAGGAGGTCGCACCCTCTGGAGAGGGGACGGGAGTTAGAGCTGTGCTTTGCTCCCAGCCTTCTTTCTTCCAGGGTACGGTTGAGCACCGAGAGTTCCAGAGCCACGGGGAGCAGTGTCGAGTTAGCAGCTCCAGGTAGCAAGAGCTGAGCCGAGAGGTGCCTCCCGCAACGGCCTGTTTCTAACCCCGCTCGGGCGTATGGAACACGTTCCCCAGGCTTTCGCGCCCGGACACCGAACACTGCCTTCTCCCACAGGGAGGTCGGCGGTAGCTAAAGCACGCATTCTCTACACTGTGTTTGCTCCGTGTTCGTACGCTGGCCATGAGGCTTGCATGCCAAAGCGGAGCCGCGGGCCTGGTTTCCTTAAACAAGTGGGGAGCCGTGTCCCGCCTTCTGCCGCCGCCTGAGTCTCTCTCCGAGAATGGGTTTGGACTCGCTGGCAGCCCACGCCCGCAGGCACAGAGCAAAATGCTTCCACCCTCAGAAACGGCTATCCTGGCTGAAGCCAGGAAGCTCCACAGTGTGGTTCCTCCGAGTCAGGTGGTTGTTTTGCTCCTGCACTGACACACGGGGCAACGGAACGAGGCCCAGAAACCAGAGCTGAGCCAAGAGGTGGGTTTTCGTCCCCGGCGTTTGCCTCGCTCGGGTGGGCCTTAGGGAGGCCGTTCCCAGAGCTCTCAGCCACAGCTCACAGTATTCCGCATCCTCTAACCCAACGAACGGCGGGAGCTCCAGGCACGGTATCTGCACCGATTTCTGCCTTCGAAGGAGGAGACTGGAACTCAGGGATCCACACGCACCCATGCCGGAGGAGTGCTGGCTCTGAGACACGAGAGCCGGCGCGTGAGGTGCCTCTGTGCGAAGCCGTTTCTCTCGCACTGTGATTTCGGGGAATCGTTTCCTAAGGCTCTCACGCAGACACACTGAACGCGTTGCCACCCTCCGGAGCCGTGATGCTGTCTCCATCACGGTTCCTCTCCACTGCTCTGAGCTAAAGTTCGTGCACTGGTCGCCTGGATTCTTCAGGCGGAGCGGCCAGGGACCTAGGCCTCCAGGCAGGCCCACAGGGCACAGCAGTGCTAACCGCCTCCCACAAGGGAGGAGTCGAGAGAGCAGCCTTCCTTACAGGCCTGTGTCTCGGTCAGAGTAACGGCTCGGTTCCTTTGCTCGTGCTTTCAACCAAACAGCCCACAGGTGAAGTGGGCGCTCAGGGAGGGCCTTCTTGGCTGAGGCACAGGGCCTCTGGGGCTTGGTTCCTTTGCGTTGGGCGGATGGCAGTTAGGGCTAAACGCACACAGGGTCAGTCGACCTAGGTTCAGGACAGAGGCGGGGAGCCGAGAGGCCCCTTGGGCGCCTGCTTCTTTCGCCCTGGGAATTCTGCTGGGACCCACTCCCCAGGCGGGCACACAAGGACGGGTCAACATGAGGTCGCACCCTGTGGAGAGGGGACGGCAGTTAGAGCTGTGATTTGCCCCCAGGCTTCTTTCTTCCAGGGCAGGGTTGAGCACCGAGAGTTCCAGAGCCACAGGGAGCAGTGTCGAGTTAGCAGCCTCAGGTAGCAAGAGCTGAGCCGAGAGGTGCCTCCCGAAACGGCCTGTTTCTAAACACGGTCGGGCGTATGGAAAACGTTCCCCAGGCCTTCGCGCCCGGACACCGAACACTGCTTCATCCCGCAGGGAGGTTGGCGGTAGCTAAAGCACGGATTCTCTACACTGTGTATGCTCCGCGTTCGTACGCCGGCCATGAGGCTTGCATGCCAAAGCGGGGCTGCGGGCCTGGCTTCATGAAACAAGTGGGGAGTCGTGTCCCGCCTTCTGCCGCCACCTGAATCTCACTCCGAGAATGGGTTTGGACTCGCTGGCAGCGCACGTTCGCAGGCACACAGAAAATACTTCCACCCTCAGGAACGGCTATCCTGGCTGAGGCCAGGAAGCTCCCCAGTGTGGTTCCTCCGAGTCAGGTGGTGGTTTTGCGGCCTGCACTCACACAAGGGGCAACGGAACGAGGCCCAGAAACCAGAGCTGAGCCAAGCGGTGGGTCTTCGGCCCCGGTCTTTGTCTCGCTCGGGTGGGCCTTGGGGAGGCCGTTCCCAGAGCTCTCAGCCACAGCACACAGTATTCCGGATCCTTTAACCCAGTGAAAGGCGGGAGCTCCAGGCACGGTATCTGCACCGATTTCTGCCTTCGAAGGAGGGGCCTGGAACTCAGGGATCCACACGCACCCATGCCGGAGGAGTGCTGGCTCTGTGACACGAGAGTCGGCGCGTGAGGTGCCTCTGCGCGAAGCCGTTCCTCTCGCCCTGTGATTTCGGGGAATCGTTTCCTAAGGCTCTCACGCAGACACACTGAAAGCGTTGCCACCCTCCGGAGCCGTGATGCTGTCTCCATCACGGTTCCTCTCCTCTGCTCTGAGCTAAATTTCGAGGACTGTTCGCCTGGATTCCTCAGGCGGAGCGGCCAGGGACCTAGGCCTCCAGGCAGGCCCACAGGGCATAGCAGTGCTAACCGCCTCCCACAAGAGAGGAGTCGAGAGAGCAGCCTTCCTCACAGGCCTGTGTCTCGGTCAGAGTAACGGCTCGGTTCCTTTGCTTGTGCTTTCACCCAAACAGCCCACAGGTGAAGTGGGCGCTTAGGGCGGGCATTCTTGGCTGAGGCACGGTGCCTCTGGCGCTTGGTTCCTTTGCGTTAGGCGGATGGCATTTCGGGCTAAACGCACACAGGGCCAGACGACCTAGCTTCACGACAGAGGCGGGGAGCCGAGAGGCGCCTTGGGGCCCTGCATCTTTCTCCCTTGGAATGCTGCTGGGACCCACTCCCCAGGGTGGCACACAAGCACGGGTGAACAGGAGGCCGCACCCTGTGGAGAGGGGACGGGAGCTAGAGCTGTGCTTTGCGCCCAGGCTTCTTTCTTCCAGGGCAGGGTTGAGCACCGAGAATTCCAGAGCCACAGGGAGCAGTGTCGAGTTAGCAGCTCCAGGTAGCAAGAGCTGAGCCGAGAGGTGCCTCCCGCAACGGCCTGTTTTTAAACCCGCTCGGGCGTATGGAACACGTTCCCCAGGTTTCGCGCCCAGACACCGAACACTGCCTTCTCCCGCGGGGAGGTCGGCGGTAGCTAAAGCACGCATTCTCTACACTGTGTTTGCTCCGTGTTCGTACGCTGGCCATGAGGCTTGCATGCCAAAGCGGAGCCGCGGGCCTGGTTTCCTTAAACAAGTGGGGAGCCGTGTCCCGCCTTCTGCCGCCGCCTGAGTCTCACTCCGAGAATGGGTTTGGACTCGCTGGCAGCCCACGCCCGCAGGCAAAGAGGAAAAATGCTTCCACCCTCAGGAATGGCTATCCTGGCTGAAGCCAGGAAGCTCCACAGTGTGTTTCCTCTGAGTCAGGTGGTTGTTTTGCGGCCTGCACTGACACACGGGGAACGGAACGAGGCCCACAAACCAGAGCTGAGCCAAGAGGTGGGTCTTCGTCCCCGGCCTTTGTCTCGCTCGGGTGGGCCTTGGGGAGGTCGTTCTCACAGCTCTCAGGCACAGCACACAGTACTCCGCATCCTCTAACCCAGTGACCGGCGGGAGCTCCAGGCACGGTATCTGCACCGATTTCTGCCTTCGAAGGAGGGGCTGGAACTCAGGGATCCACACGCACCCATGCCGGAGGAGTGCTGGCTCTGAGACACGAGAGCCGGCGCGTGAGGTGCCTCTGCGCGAAGCCGTTTCTCTCGCCCTGTGATTTCGGGGAATCGTTTCCTAAGGCTCTCAAGCAGACACACTGAAAGCATTGCCACCCTGCGGAGCCGTGATGCTGTCTCCATCACGGTTCCTCTCCACTGCTCTGAGCTAAAGTTCCTGCACTGTTCGCCTGGATTCTTCAGGCGGAGCGGCCAGGGACCTAGGCCTCCAGGCAGGCCCACAGGGCACAGCAGTGCTAACCGCCTCCCACAAGAGAGGAGTCGAGAGAGCAGCCTTCCTCACAGGCCTGTGTCTCGGTCAGAGTAACGGCTCGGTTCCTTTGCTCGTGCTTTCACCCAAACAGCCCACAGGTGAAGTGGGCGCTCAGGGAGGGCCTTCTTGGCTGAGGCGCGGGGCCTCTGGCGCTTGGTTCCTTTGCGTTAGGCGGATGGCACTTCGGGCTAAACGCACACAGGGCCAGACGACCCAGCTTCAGGACAGAGGCGGGGAGCCGAGAGGCGCCTTGGGGCCCTGCATCTTTCTCCCTTGGAATGCTGCTGGGGCCCACTCCCCAGGGTGGCACACAAGCACGGGTGAACAGGACGCCGCACCCTGTGGAGAGGGGACAGGGGCTAGAGCTGTGCTTTGCTCCCAGGCTTCTTTCTTCCAGGGCAGGGTTGAGCACCGAGAGTTCCGGAGCCACGGGGAGCAGTGTCGAGTTAGCAGCTCCAGGTAGCAAGAGCTCAGCCGAGAGGTGCCTCCCGCAACGGCCTGTTTCTAAACCCGGTCGGGCGTATGGAAACCGTTCCCCAGGCCTTCGCGCTCGGACACCGAACACAGCTTCATCCCGCAGGGAGTTCGGCGGTAGCTAAAGCACGGATTCTCTACCCTGTATTTGCTCCAAGTACGTACACTGGCCATGTGGCTTGCATGCCAAAGCGGGGCCGCGGGCCTGGCTTCATGAAACAAGTGGGGAGTCGTGTCCCACCTTCTGCCGCCGCCTGAGTCTCTCTCCGAGAATGGGTTTGGACTCGCTGGCAGCGCACGCCCGCAGGCACAGAGCAAAATGCTTCCACCCTCAGGAACGGCTATCCTGGCTGAAGCCAGGAAGCTCCCCAGTGTGGTTCCTCCGAGTCAGGTGGTGGTTTTGCGGCCTGCACTCACACAAGGGGCAATGGAAGGAGGCCCAGAAACCAGAGCTGAGCCAAGAGGTGGGTCTTCGGCCCCGGCCTTTGTCTCGCTCGGGTGGGCCTTGGGCAGGCCGTTCCCCGAGCTGTCAGCCACAGCACACAGTATTCCGGATCCTTTAAACCAGTGAACGGCGGGAGCTCCAGGCACGGTATCTGCACCGATTTCTGCCTTCGAAGGAGGGGCCTGGAACTCAGGGATCCACACGCACCCATGCCGGAGGAGTGCTGGCTCTGTGACACGAGAGCCGGCGCGTGAGGTGCCTCTGCGCGGAGCCGTTCCTCTCGCCCTGTGATTTCGGGGAATCGTTTCCTAAGGCTCTCACGCAGACACACTGAAAGCGTTGCCACCCTCCGGAGCCGTGATGCTGTCTCCATCACGGTTCCTCTCCTCTGCTTTGAGCTAAATTTCGAGGACTGTTCGCCTGGATATTTTAGGCGGAGCGGCCAGGGACCTAGGCCTCCAGGCAGGCCCACAGGGCACAGCAGTGCTAAAGGCCTCCCACAAGAGAGGAGTCAAGAGAGCAGCCTTCCTCACAGTCCTGTGTCTCGGTCAGAGTAACGGCTCGGTTCCTTTGCTCGTGCTTTCAACCAAACAGCCCACAGGTGAAGTGAGCGCTCAGGCAGGGCCTTATTGGCGGAGGCGCGTGGCCTCTGGCGCTTGGTTCCTTTGCGTTAGGCGGATGGCAGTTCGGGCTAAACGCACACAGGGCCAGTCGACCTAGCTTCAGGACAGAGGAAGGGAGCCGAGAGGCGCCTTGGGCGCCTGCTTCTTTCTTCCTTGGAATTCTGCTGGGACCCACTCCCCAGGCGGGCACACAAGCACGGGTGAACAGGAGGTCGCACCCTGTGGAGAGGGGACGGGAGTTAGAGCTGTGCTTTGCTCCCAGGCTTCTTTCTTCCAGGGTACGGTTGAGCACCGAGAGTTCCAGAGCCACGGGGAGCAGTGTCGAGTTAGCAGCTCCAGGTAGCAAGAGCTGAGCCGAGAGGTGCCTCCCGCAACGGCCTGTTTCTAACCCCGCTCGGGCGTATGGAACACGTTCCCCAGGCTTTCGCGCCCGGACACCGAACACTGCCTTCTCCCACAGGGAGGTCGGCGGTAGCTAAAGCACGCATTCTCTACACTGTGTTTGCTCCGTGTTCGTACGCTGGCCATGAGGCTTGCATGCCAAAGCGGAGCCGCGGGCCTGGTTTCCTTAAACAAGTGGGGAGCCGTGTCCCGCCTTCTGCCGCCGCCTGAGTCTCTCTCCGAGAATGGGTTTGGACTCGCTGGCAGCCCACGCCCGCAGGCACAGAGCAAAATGCTTCCACCCTCAGAAACGGCTATCCTGGCTGAAGCCAGGAAGCTCCACAGTGTGGTTCCTCCGAGTCAGGTGGTTGTTTTGCTCCTGCACTGACACACGGGGCAACGGAACGAGGCCCAGAAACCAGAGCTGAGCCAAGAGGTGGGTTTTCGTCCCCGGCGTTTGCCTCGCTCGGGTGGGCCTTAGGGAGGCCGTTCCCAGAGCTCTCAGCCACAGCTCACAGTATTCCGCATCCTCTAACCCAACGAACGGCGGGAGCTCCAGGCACGGTATCTGCACCGATTTCTGCCTTCGAAGGAGGAGACTGGAACTCAGGGATCCACACGCACCCATGCCGGAGGAGTGCTGGCTCTGAGACACGAGAGCCGGCGCGTGAGGTGCCTCTGTGCGAAGCCGTTTCTCTCGCACTGTGATTTCGGGGAATCGTTTCCTAAGGCTCTCACGCAGACACACTGAACGCGTTGCCACCCTCCGGAGCCGTGATGCTGTCTCCATCACGGTTCCTCTCCACTGCTCTGAGCTAAAGTTCGTGCACTGGTCGCCTGGATTCTTCAGGCGGAGCGGCCAGGGACCTAGGCCTCCAGGCAGGCCCACAGGGCACAGCAGTGCTAACCGCCTCCCACAAGGGAGGAGTCGAGAGAGCAGCCTTCCTTACAGGCCTGTGTCTCGGTCAGAGTAACGGCTCGGTTCCTTTGCTCGTGCTTTCAACCAAACAGCCCACAGGTGAAGTGGGCGCTCAGGGAGGGCCTTCTTGGCTGAGGCACAGGGCCTCTGGGGCTTGGTTCCTTTGCGTTGGGCGGATGGCAGTTAGGGCTAAACGCACCCAGGGTCAGTCGACCTAGGTTCAGGACAGAGGCGGGGAGCCGAGAGGCCCCTTGGGCGCCTGCTTCTTTCGCCCTGGGAATTCTGCTGGGACCCACTCCCCAGGCGGGCACACAAGGACGGGTCAACATGAGGTCGCACCCTGTGGAGAGGGGACGGCAGTTAGAGCTGTGATTTGCCCCCAGGCTTCTTTCTTCCAGGGCAGGGTTGAGCACCGAGAGTTCCAGAGCCACAGGGAGCAGTGTCGAGTTAGCAGCCTCAGGTAGCAAGAGCTGAGCCGAGAGGTGCCTCCCGAAACGGCCTGTTTCTAAACACGGTCGGGCGTATGGAAAACGTTCCCCAGGCCTTCGCGCCCGGACACCGAACACTGCTTCATCCCGCAGGGAGGTTGGCGGTAGCTAAAGCACGGATTCTCTACACTGTGTATGCTCCGCGTTCGTACGCCGGCCATGAGGCTTGCATGCCAAAGCGGGGCTGCGGGCCTGGCTTCATGAAACAAGTGGGGAGTCGTGTCCCGCCTTCTGCCGCCACCTGAATCTCACTCCGAGAATGGGTTTGGACTCGCTGGCAGCGCACGTTCGCAGGCACACAGAAAATACTTCCACCCTCAGGAACGGCTATCCTGGCTGAGGCCAGGAAGCTCCCCAGTGTGGTTCCTCCGAGTCAGGTGGTGGTTTTGCGGCCTGCACTCACACAAGGGGCAACGGAACGAGGCCCAGAAACCAGAGCTGAGCCAAGCGGTGGGTCTTCGGCCCCGGTCTTTGTCTCGCTCGGGTGGGCCTTGGGGAGGCCGTTCCCAGAGCTCTCAGCCACAGCACACAGTATTCCGGATCCTTTAACCCAGTGAAAGGCGGGAGCTCCAGGCACGGTATCTGCACCGATTTCTGCCTTCGAAGGAGGGGCCTGGAACTCAGGGATCCACACGCACCCATGCCGGAGGAGTGCTGGCTCTGTGACACGAGAGCCGGCGCGTGAGGTGCCTCTGCGCGAAGCCGTTCCTCTCGCCCTGTGATTTCGGGGAATCGTTTCCTAAGGCTCTCACGCAGACACACTGAAAGCGTTGCCACCCTCCGGAGCCGTGATGCTGTCTCCATCACGGTTCCTCTCCTCTGCTCTGAGCTAAATTTCGAGGACTGTTCGCCTGGATTCCTCAGGCGGAGCGGCCAGGGACCTAGGCCTCCAGGCAGGCCCACAGGGCATAGCAGTGCTAACCGCCTCCCACAAGAGAGGAGTCGAGAGAGCAGCCTTCCTCACAGGCCTGTGTCTCGGTCAGAGTAACGGCTCGGTTCCTTTGCTTGTGCTTTCACCCAAACAGCCCACAGGTGAAGTGGGCGCTTAGGGCGGGCATTCTTGGCTGAGGCACGGTGCCTCTGGCGCTTGGTTCCTTTGCGTTAGGCGGATGGCATTTCGGGCTAAACGCACACAGGGCCAGACGACCTAGCTTCACGACAGAGGCGGGGAGCCGAGAGGCGCCTTGGGGCCCTGCATCTTTCTCCCTTGGAATGCTGCTGGGACCCACTCCCCAGGGTGGCACACAAGCACGGGTGAACAGGAGGCCGCACCCTGTGGAGAGGGGACGGGAGCTAGAGCTGTGCTTTGCGCCCAGGCTTCTTTCTTCCAGGGCAGGGTTGAGCACCGAGAATTCCAGAGCCACAGGGAGCAGTGTCGAGTTAGCAGCTCCAGGTAGCAAGAGCTGAGCCGAGAGGTGCCTCCCGCAACGGCCTGTTTTTAAACCCGCTCGGGCGTATGGAACACGTTCCCCAGGTTTCGCGCCCAGACACCGAACACTGCCTTCTCCCGCGGGGAGGTCGGCGGTAGCTAAAGCACGCATTCTCTACACTGTGTTTGCTCCGTGTTCGTACGCTGGCCATGAGGCTTGCATGCCAAAGCGGAGCCGCGGGCCTGGTTTCCTTAAACAAGTGGGGAGCCGTGTCCCGCCTTCTGCCGCCGCCTGAGTCTCACTCCGAGAATGGGTTTGGACTCGCTGGCAGCCCACGCCCGCAGGCAAAGAGGAAAAATGCTTCCACCCTCAGGAATGGCTATCCTGGCTGAAGCCAGGAAGCTCCACAGTGTGTTTCCTCTGAGTCAGGTGGTTGTTTTGCGGCCTGCACTGACACACGGGGAACGGAACGAGGCCCACAAACCAGAGCTGAGCCAAGAGGTGGGTCTTCGTCCCCGGCCTTTGTCTCGCTCGGGTGGGCCTTGGGGAGGTCGTTCTCACAGCTCTCAGGCACAGCACACAGTACTCCGCATCCTCTAACCCAGTGACCGGCGGGAGCTCCAGGCACGGTATCTGCACCGATTTCTGCCTTCGAAGGAGGGGCTGGAACTCAGGGATCCACACGCACCCATGCCGGAGGAGTGCTGGCTCTGAGACACGAGAGCCGGCGCGTGAGGTGCCTCTGCGCGAAGCCGTTTCTCTCGCCCTGTGATTTCGGGGAATCGTTTCCTAAGGCTCTCAAGCAGACACACTGAAAGCATTGCCACCCTGCGGAGCCGTGATGCTGTCTCCATCACGGTTCCTCTCCACTGCTCTGAGCTAAAGTTCCTGCACTGTTCGCCTGGATTCTTCAGGCGGAGCGGCCAGGGACCTAGGCCTCCAGGCAGGCCCACAGGGCACAGCAGTGCTAACCGCCTCCCACAAGAGAGGAGTCGAGAGAGCAGCCTTCCTCACAGGCCTGTGTCTCGGTCAGAGTAACGGCTCGGTTCCTTTGCTCGTGCTTTCACCCAAACAGCCCACAGGTGAAGTGGGCGCTCAGGGAGGGCCTTCTTGGCTGAGGCGCGGGGCCTCTGGCGCTTGGTTCCTTTGCGTTAGGCGGATGGCACTTCGGGCTAAACGCACACAGGGCCAGACGACCCAGCTTCAGGACAGAGGCGGGGAGCCGAGAGGCGCCTTGGGGCCCTGCATCTTTCTCCCTTGGAATGCTGCTGGGGCCCACTCCCCAGGGTGGCACACAAGCACGGGTGAACAGGACGCCGCACCCTGTGGAGAGGGGACAGGGGCTAGAGCTGTGCTTTGCTCCCAGGCTTCTTTCTTCCAGGGCAGGGTTGAGCACCGAGAGTTCCGGAGCCACGGGGAGCAGTGTCGAGTTAGCAGCTCCAGGTAGCAAGAGCTCAGCCGAGAGGTGCCTCCCGCAACGGCCTGTTTCTAAACCCGGTCGGGCGTATGGAAACCGTTCCCCAGGCCTTCGCGCTCGGACACCGAACACAGCTTCATCCCGCAGGGAGTTCGGCGGTAGCTAAAGCACGGATTCTCTACCCTGTATTTGCTCCAAGTACGTACACTGGCCATGTGGCTTGCATGCCAAAGCGGGGCCGCGGGCCTGGCTTCATGAAACAAGTGGGGAGTCGTGTCCCACCTTCTGCCGCCGCCTGAGTCTCTCTCCGAGAATGGGTTTGGACTCGCTGGCAGCGCACGCCCGCAGGCACAGAGCAAAATGCTTCCACCCTCAGGAACGGCTATCCTGGCTGAAGCCAGGAAGCTCCCCAGTGTGGTTCCTCCGAGTCAGGTGGTGGTTTTGCGGCCTGCACTCACACAAGGGGCAATGGAAGGAGGCCCAGAAACCAGAGCTGAGCCAAGAGGTGGGTCTTCGGCCCCGGCCTTTGTCTCGCTCGGGTGGGCCTTGGGCAGGCCGTTCCCCGAGCTGTCAGCCACAGCACACAGTATTCCGGATCCTTTAAACCAGTGAACGGCGGGAGCTCCAGGCACGGTATCTGCACCGATTTCTGCCTTCGAAGGAGGGGCCTGGAACTCAGGGATCCACACGCACCCATGCCGGAGGAGTGCTGGCTCTGTGACACGAGAGCCGGCGCGTGAGGTGCCTCTGCGCGGAGCCGTTCCTCTCGCCCTGTGATTTCGGGGAATCGTTTCCTAAGGCTCTCACGCAGACACACTGAAAGCGTTGCCACCCTCCGGAGCCGTGATGCTGTCTCCATCACGGTTCCTCTCCTCTGCTTTGAGCTAAATTTCGAGGACTGTTCGCCTGGATATTTTAGGCGGAGCGGCCAGGGACCTAGGCCTCCAGGCAGGCCCACAGGGCACAGCAGTGCTAAAGGCCTCCCACAAGAGAGGAGTCAAGAGAGCAGCCTTCCTCACAGTCCTGTGTCTCGGTCAGAGTAACGGCTCGGTTCCTTTGCTCGTGCTTTCAACCAAACAGCCCACAGGTGAAGTGAGCGCTCAGGCAGGGCCTTATTGGCGGAGGCGCGTGGCCTCTGGCGCTTGGTTCCTTTGCGTTAGGCGGATGGCAGTTCGGGCTAAACGCACACAGGGCCAGTCGACCTAGCTTCAGGACAGAGGAAGGGAGCCGAGAGGCGCCTTGGGCGCCTGCTTCTTTCTTCCTTGGAATTCTGCTGGGACCCACTCCCCAGGCGGGCACACAAGCACGGGTGAACAGGAGGTCGCACCCTCTGGAGAGGGGACGGGAGTTAGAGCTGTGCTTTGCTCCCAGCCTTCTTTCTTCCAGGGTACGGTTGAGCACCGAGAGTTCCAGAGCCACGGGGAGCAGTGTCGAGTTAGCAGCTCCAGGTAGCAAGAGCTGAGCCGAGAGGTGCCTCCCGCAACGGCCTGTTTCTAACCCCGCTCGGGCGTATGGAACACGTTCCCCAGGCTTTCGCGCCCGGACACCGAACACTGCCTTCTCCCACAGGGAGGTCGGCGGTAGCTAAAGCACGCATTCTCTACACTGTGTTTGCTCCGTGTTCGTACGCTGGCCATGAGGCTTGCATGCCAAAGCGGAGCCGCGGGCCTGGTTTCCTTAAACAAGTGGGGAGCCGTGTCCCGCCTTCTGCCGCCGCCTGAGTCTCTCTCCGAGAATGGGTTTGGACTCGCTGGCAGCCCACGCCCGCAGGCACAGAGCAAAATGCTTCCACCCTCAGAAACGGCTATCCTGGCTGAAGCCAGGAAGCTCCACAGTGTGGTTCCTCCGAGTCAGGTGGTTGTTTTGCTCCTGCACTGACACACGGGGCAACGGAACGAGGCCCAGAAACCAGAGCTGAGCCAAGAGGTGGGTTTTCGTCCCCGGCGTTTGCCTCGCTCGGGTGGGCCTTAGGGAGGCCGTTCCCAGAGCTCTCAGCCACAGCTCACAGTATTCCGCATCCTCTAACCCAACGAACGGCGGGAGCTCCAGGCACGGTATCTGCACCGATTTCTGCCTTCGAAGGAGGAGACTGGAACTCAGGGATCCACACGCACCCATGCCGGAGGAGTGCTGGCTCTGAGACACGAGAGCCGGCGCGTGAGGTGCCTCTGTGCGAAGCCGTTTCTCTCGCACTGTGATTTCGGGGAATCGTTTCCTAAGGCTCTCACGCAGACACACTGAACGCGTTGCCACCCTCCGGAGCCGTGATGCTGTCTCCATCACGGTTCCTCTCCACTGCTCTGAGCTAAAGTTCGTGCACTGGTCGCCTGGATTCTTCAGGCGGAGCGGCCAGGGACCTAGGCCTCCAGGCAGGCCCACAGGGCACAGCAGTGCTAACCGCCTCCCACAAGGGAGGAGTCGAGAGAGCAGCCTTCCTTACAGGCCTGTGTCTCGGTCAGAGTAACGGCTCGATTCCTTTGCTCGTGCTTTCAACCAAACAGCCCACAGGTGAAGTGGGCGCTCAGGGAGGGCCTTCTTGGCTGAGGCACAGGGCCTCTGGGGCTTGGTTCCTTTGCGTTGGGCGGATGGCAGTTAGGGCTAAACGCACACAGGGTCAGTCGACCTAGGTTCAGGACAGAGGCGGGGAGCCGAGAGGCCCCTTGGGCGCCTGCTTCTTTCGCCCTGGGAATTCTGCTGGGACCCACTCCCCAGGCGGGCACACAAGGACGGGTCAACATGAGGTCGCACCCTGTGGAGAGGGGACGGCAGTTAGAGCTGTGATTTGCCCCCAGGCTTCTTTCTTCCAGGGCAGGGTTGAGCACCGAGAGTTCCAGAGCCACAGGGAGCAGTGTCGAGTTAGCAGCCTCAGGTAGCAAGAGCTGAGCCGAGAGGTGCCTCCCGAAACGGCCTGTTTCTAAACACGGTCGGGCGTATGGAAAACGTTCCCCAGGCCTTCGCGCCCGGACACCGAACACTGCTTCATCCCGCAGGGAGGTTGGCGGTAGCTAAAGCACGGATTCTCTACACTGTGTATGCTCCGCGTTCGTACGCCGGCCATGAGGCTTGCATGCCAAAGCGGGGCTGCGGGCCTGGCTTCATGAAACAAGTGGGGAGTCGTGTCCCGCCTTCTGCCGCCACCTGAATCTCACTCCGAGAATGGGTTTGGACTCGCTGGCAGCGCACGTTCGCAGGCACACAGAAAATACTTCCACCCTCAGGAACGGCTATCCTGGCTGAGGCCAGGAAGCTCCCCAGTGTGGTTCCTCCGAGTCAGGTGGTGGTTTTGCGGCCTGCACTCACACAAGGGGCAACGGAACGAGGCCCAGAAACCAGAGCTGAGCCAAGCGGTGGGTCTTCGGCCCCGGTCTTTGTCTCGCTCGGGTGGGCCTTGGGGAGGCCGTTCCCAGAGCTCTCAGCCACAGCACACAGTATTCCGGATCCTTTAACCCAGTGAAAGGCGGGAGCTCCAGGCACGGTATCTGCACCGATTTCTGCCTTCGAAGGAGGGGCCTGGAACTCAGGGATCCACACGCACCCATGCCGGAGGAGTGCTGGCTCTGTGACACGAGAGTCGGCGCGTGAGGTGCCTCTGCGCGAAGCCGTTCCTCTCGCCCTGTGATTTCGGGGAATCGTTTCCTAAGGCTCTCACGCAGACACACTGAAAGCGTTGCCACCCTCCGGAGCCGTGATGCTGTCTCCATCACGGTTCCTCTCCTCTGCTCTGAGCTAAATTTCGAGGACTGTTCGCCTGGATTACTCAGGCGGAGCGGCCAGGGACCTAGGCCTCCAGGCAGGCCCACAGGGCATAGCAGTGCTAACCGCCTCCCACAAGAGAGGAGTCGAGAGAGCAGCCTTCCTCACAGGCCTGTGTCTCGGTCAGAGTAACGGCTCGGTTCCTTTGCTTGTGCTTTCACCCAAACAGCCCACAGGTGAAGTGGGCGCTTAGGGCGGGCATTCTTGGCTGAGGCACGGTGCCTCTGGCGCTTGGTTCCTTTGCGTTAGGCGGATGGCATTTCGGGCTAAACGCACACAGGGCCAGACGACCTAGCTTCACGACAGAGGCGGGGAGCCGAGAGGCGCCTTGGGGCCCTGCATCTTTCTCCCTTGGAATGCTGCTGGGACCCACTCCCCAGGGTGGCACACAAGCACGGGTGAACAGGAGGCCGCACCCTGTGGAGAGGGGACGGGAGCTAGAGCTGTGCTTTGCGCCCAGGCTTCTTTCTTCCAGGGCAGGGTTGAGCACCGAGAATTCCAGAGCCACAGGGAGCAGTGTCGAGTTAGCAGCTCCAGGTAGCAAGAGCTGAGCCGAGAGGTGCCTCCCGCAACGGCCTGTTTTTAAACCCGCTCGGGCGTATGGAACACGTTCCCCAGGTTTCGCGCCCAGACACCGAACACTGCCTTCTCCCGCGGGGAGGTCGGCGGTAGCTAAAGCACGCATTCTCTACACTGTGTTTGCTCCGTGTTCGTACGCTGGCCATGAGGCTTGCATGCCAAAGCGGAGCCGCGGGCCTGGTTTCCTTAAACAAGTGGGGAGCCGTGTCCCGCCTTCTGCCGCCGCCTGAGTCTCACTCCGAGAATGGGTTTGGACTCGCTGGCAGCCCACGCCCGCAGGCAAAGAGGAAAAATGCTTCCACCCTCAGGAATGGCTATCCTGGCTGAAGCCAGGAAGCTCCACAGTGTGTTTCCTCTGAGTCAGGTGGTTGTTTTGCGGCCTGCACTGACACACGGGGAACGGAACGAGGCCCACAAACCAGAGCTGAGCCAAGAGGTGGGTCTTCGTCCCCGGCCTTTGTCTCGCTCGGGTGGGCCTTGGGGAGGTCGTTCTCACAGCTCTCAGGCACAGCACACAGTACTCCGCATCCTCTAACCCAGTGACCGGCGGGAGCTCCAGGCACGGTATCTGCACCGATTTCTGCCTTCGAAGGAGGGGCTGGAACTCAGGGATCCACACGCACCCATGCCGGAGGAGTGCTGGCTCTGAGACACGAGAGCCGGCGCGTGAGGTGCCTCTGCGCGAAGCCGTTTCTCTCGCCCTGTGATTTCGGGGAATCGTTTCCTAAGGCTCTCAAGCAGACACACTGAAAGCATTGCCACCCTGCGGAGCCGTGATGCTGTCTCCATCACGGTTCCTCTCCACTGCTCTGAGCTAAAGTTCCTGCACTGTTCGCCTGGATTCTTCAGGCGGAGCGGCCAGGGACCTAGGCCTCCAGGCAGGCCCACAGGGCACAGCAGTGCTAACCGCCTCCCACAAGAGAGGAGTCGAGAGAGCAGCCTTCCTCACAGGCCTGTGTCTCGGTCAGAGTAACGGCTCGGTTCCTTTGCTCGTGCTTTCACCCAAACAGCCCACAGGTGAAGTGGGCGCTCAGGGAGGGCCTTCTTGGCTGAGGCGCGGGGCCTCTGGCGCTTGGTTCCTTTGCGTTAGGCGGATGGCACTTCGGGCTAAACGCACACAGGGCCAGACGACCCAGCTTCAGGACAGAGGCGGGGAGCCGAGAGGCGCCTTGGGGCCCTGCATCTTTCTCCCTTGGAATGCTGCTGGGGCCCACTCCCCAGGGTGGCACACAAGCACGGGTGAACAGGACGCCGCACCCTGTGGAGAGGGGACAGGGGCTAGAGCTGTGCTTTGCTCCCAGGCTTCTTTCTTCCAGGGCAGGGTTGAGCACCGAGAGTTCCGGAGCCACGGGGAGCAGTGTCGAGTTAGCAGCTCCAGGTAGCAAGAGCTCAGCCGAGAGGTGCCTCCCGCAACGGCCTGTTTCTAAACCCGGTCGGGCGTATGGAAACCGTTCCCCAGGCCTTCGCGCTCGGACACCGAACACAGCTTCATCCCGCAGGGAGTTCGGCGGTAGCTAAAGCACGGATTCTCTACCCTGTATTTGCTCCAAGTACGTACACTGGCCATGTGGCTTGCATGCCAAAGCGGGGCCGCGGGCCTGGCTTCATGAAACAAGTGGGGAGTCGTGTCCCACCTTCTGCCGCCGCCTGAGTCTCTCTCCGAGAATGGGTTTGGACTCGCTGGCAGCGCACGCCCGCAGGCACAGAGCAAAATGCTTCCACCCTCAGGAACGGCTATCCTGGCTGAAGCCAGGAAGCTCCCCAGTGTGGTTCCTCCGAGTCAGGTGGTGGTTTTGCGGCCTGCACTCACACAAGGGGCAATGGAAGGAGGCCCAGAAACCAGAGCTGAGCCAAGAGGTGGGTCTTCGGCCCCGGCCTTTGTCTCGCTCGGGTGGGCCTTGGGCAGGCCGTTCCCCGAGCTGTCAGCCACAGCACACAGTATTCCGGATCCTTTAAACCAGTGAACGGCGGGAGCTCCAGGCACGGTATCTGCACCGATTTCTGCCTTCGAAGGAGGGGCCTGGAACTCAGGGATCCACACGCACCCATGCCGGAGGAGTGCTGGCTCTGTGACACGAGAGCCGGCGCGTGAGGTGCCTCTGCGCGGAGCCGTTCCTCTCGCCCTGTGATTTCGGGGAATCGTTTCCTAAGGCTCTCACGCAGACACACTGAAAGCGTTGCCACCCTCCGGAGCCGTGATGCTGTCTCCATCACGGTTCCTCTCCTCTGCTTTGAGCTAAATTTCGAGGACTGTTCGCCTGGATATTTTAGGCGGAGCGGCCAGGGACCTAGGCCTCCAGGCAGGCCCACAGGGCACAGCAGTGCTAAAGGCCTCCCACAAGAGAGGAGTCAAGAGAGCAGCCTTCCTCACAGTCCTGTGTCTCGGTCAGAGTAACGGCTCGGTTCCTTTGCTCGTGCTTTCAACCAAACAGCCCACAGGTGAAGTGAGCGCTCAGGCAGGGCCTTATTGGCGGAGGCGCGTGGCCTCTGGCGCTTGGTTCCTTTGCGTTAGGCGGATGGCAGTTCGGGCTAAACGCACACAGGGCCAGTCGACCTAGCTTCAGGACAGAGGAAGGGAGCCGAGAGGCGCCTTGGGCGCCTGCTTCTTTCTTCCTTGGAATTCTGCTGGGACCCACTCCCCAGGCGGGCACACAAGCACGGGTGAACAGGAGGTCGCACCCTCTGGAGAGGGGACGGGAGTTAGAGCTGTGCTTTGCTCCCAGCCTTCTTTCTTCCAGGGTACGGTTGAGCACCGAGAGTTCCAGAGCCACGGGGAGCAGTGTCGAGTTAGCAGCTCCAGGTAGCAAGAGCTGAGCCGAGAGGTGCCTCCCGCAACGGCCTGTTTCTAACCCCGCTCGGGCGTATGGAACACGTTCCCCAGGCTTTCGCGCCCGGACACCGAACACTGCCTTCTCCCACAGGGAGGTCGGCGGTAGCTAAAGCACGCATTCTCTACACTGTGTTTGCTCCGTGTTCGTACGCTGGCCATGAGGCTTGCATGCCAAAGCGGAGCCGCGGGCCTGGTTTCCTTAAACAAGTGGGGAGCCGTGTCCCGCCTTCTGCCGCCGCCTGAGTCTCTCTCCGAGAATGGGTTTGGACTCGCTGGCAGCCCACGCCCGCAGGCACAGAGCAAAATGCTTCCACCCTCAGAAACGGCTATCCTGGCTGAAGCCAGGAAGCTCCACAGTGTGGTTCCTCCGAGTCAGGTGGTTGTTTTGCTCCTGCACTGACACACGGGGCAACGGAACGAGGCCCAGAAACCAGAGCTGAGCCAAGAGGTGGGTTTTCGTCCCCGGCGTTTGCCTCGCTCGGGTGGGCCTTAGGGAGGCCGTTCCCAGAGCTCTCAGCCACAGCTCACAGTATTCCGCATCCTCTAACCCAACGAACGGCGGGAGCTCCAGGCACGGTATCTGCACCGATTTCTGCCTTCGAAGGAGGAGACTGGAACTCAGGGATCCACACGCACCCATGCCGGAGGAGTGCTGGCTCTGAGACACGAGAGCCGGCGCGTGAGGTGCCTCTGTGCGAAGCCGTTTCTCTCGCACTGTGATTTCGGGGAATCGTTTCCTAAGGCTCTCACGCAGACACACTGAACGCGTTGCCACCCTCCGGAGCCGTGATGCTGTCTCCATCACGGTTCCTCTCCACTGCTCTGAGCTAAAGTTCGTGCACTGGTCGCCTGGATTCTTCAGGCGGAGCGGCCAGGGACCTAGGCCTCCAGGCAGGCCCACAGGGCACAGCAGTGCTAACCGCCTCCCACAAGGGAGGAGTCGAGAGAGCAGCCTTCCTTACAGGCCTGTGTCTCGGTCAGAGTAACGGCTCGGTTCCTTTGCTCGTGCTTTCAACCAAACAGCCCACAGGTGCAGTGGGCGCTCAGGGAGGGCCTTCTTGGCTGAGGCACAGGGCCTCTGGGGCTTGGTTCCTTTGCGTTGGGCGGATGGCAGTTAGGGCTAAACGCACCCAGGGTCAGTCGACCTAGGTTCAGGACAGAGGCGGGGAGCCGAGAGGCCCCTTGGGCGCCTGCTTCTTTCGCCCTGGGAATTCTGCTGGGACCCACTCCCCAGGCGGGCACACAAGGACGGGTCAACATGAGGTCGCACCCTGTGGAGAGGGGACGGCAGTTAGAGCTGTGATTTGCCCCCAGGCTTCTTTCTTCCAGGGCAGGGTTGAGCACCGAGAGTTCCAGAGCCACAGGGAGCAGTGTCGAGTTAGCAGCCTCAGGTAGCAAGAGCTGAGCCGAGAGGTGCCTCCCGAAACGGCCTGTTTCTAAACACGGTCGGGCGTATGGAAAACGTTCCCCAGGCCTTCGCGCCCGGACACCGAACACTGCTTCATCCCGCAGGGAGGTTGGCGGTAGCTAAAGCACGGATTCTCTACACTGTGTATGCTCCGCGTTCGTACGCCGGCCATGAGGCTTGCATGCCAAAGCGGGGCTGCGGGCCTGGCTTCATGAAACAAGTGGGGAGTCGTGTCCCGCCTTCTGCCGCCACCTGAATCTCACTCCGAGAATGGGTTTGGACTCGCTGGCAGCGCACGTTCGCAGGCACACAGAAAATACTTCCACCCTCAGGAACGGCTATCCTGGCTGAGGCCAGGAAGCTCCCCAGTGTGGTTCCTCCGAGTCAGGTGGTGGTTTTGCGGCCTGCACTCACACAAGGGGCAACGGAACGAGGCCCAGAAACCAGAGCTGAGCCAAGCGGTGGGTCTTCGGCCCCGGTCTTTGTCTCGCTCGGGTGGGCCTTGGGGAGGCCGTTCCCAGAGCTCTCAGCCACAGCACACAGTATTCCGGATCCTTTAACCCAGTGAAAGGCGGGAGCTCCAAGCACGGTATCTGCACCGATTTCTGCCTTCGAAGGAGGGGCCTGGAACTCAGGGATCCACACGCACCCATGCCGGAGGAGTGCTGGCTCTGTGACACGAGAGTCGGCGCGTGAGGTGCCTCTGCGCGAAGCCGTTCCTCTCGCCCTGTGATTTCGGGGAATCGTTTCCTAAGGCTCTCACGCAGACACACTGAAAGCGTTGCCACCCTCCGGAGCCGTGATGCTGTCTCCATCACGGTTCCTCTCCTCTGCTCTGAGCTAAATTTCGAGGACTGTTCGCCTGGATTCCTCAGGCGGAGCAGCCAGGGACCTAGGCCTCCAGGCAGGCCCACAGGGCATAGCAGTGCTAACCGCCTCCCACAAGAGAGGAGTCGAGAGAGCAGCCTTCCTCACAGGCCTGTGTCTCGGTCAGAGTAACGGCTCGGTTCCTTTGCTTGTGCTTTCACCCAAACAGCCCACAGGTGAAGTGGGCGCTTAGGGCGGGCATTCTTGGCTGAGGCACGGTGCCTCTGGCGCTTGGTTCCTTTGCGTTAGGCGGATGGCATTTCGGGCTAAACGCACACAGGGCCAGACGACCTAGCTTCACGACAGAGGCGGGGAGCCGAGAGGCGCCTTGGGGCCCTGCATCTTTCTCCCTTGGAATGCTGCTGGGACCCACTCCCCAGGGTGGCACACAAGCACGGGTGAACAGGAGGCCGCACCCTGTGGAGAGGGGACGGGAGCTAGAGCTGTGCTTTGCGCCCAGGCTTCTTTCTTCCAGGGCAGGGTTGAGCACCGAGAATTCCAGAGCCACAGGGAGCAGTGTCGAGTTAGCAGCTCCAGGTAGCAAGAGCTGAGCCGAGAGGTGCCTCCCGCAACGGCCTGTTTTTAAACCCGCTCGGGCGTATGGAACACGTTCCCCAGGTTTCGCGCCCAGACACCGAACACTGCCTTCTCCCGCGGGGAGGTCGGCGGTAGCTAAAGCACGCATTCTCTACACTGTGTTTGCTCCGTGTTCGTACGCTGGCCATGAGGCTTGCATGCCAAAGCGGAGCCGCGGGCCTGGTTTCCTTAAACAAGTGGGGAGCCGTGTCCCGCCTTCTGCCGCCGCCTGAGTCTCACTCCGAGAATGGGTTTGGACTCGCTGGCAGCCCACGCCCGCAGGCAAAGAGGAAAAATGCTTCCACCCTCAGGAATGGCTATCCTGGCTGAAGCCAGGAAGCTCCACAGTGTGTTTCCTCTGAGTCAGGTGGTTGTTTTGCGGCCTGCACTGACACACGGGGAACGGAACGAGGCCCACAAACCAGAGCTGAGCCAAGAGGTGGGTCTTCGTCCCCGGCCTTTGTCTCGCTCGGGTGGGCCTTGGGGAGGTCGTTCTCACAGCTCTCAGGCACAGCACACAGTACTCCGCATCCTCTAACCCAGTGACCGGCGGGAGCTCCAGGCACGGTATCTGCACCGATTTCTGCCTTCGAAGGAGGGGCTGGAACTCAGGGATCCACACGCACCCATGCCGGAGGAGTGCTGGCTCTGAGACACGAGAGCCGGCGCGTGAGGTGCCTCTGCGCGAAGCCGTTTCTCTCGCCCTGTGATTTCGGGGAATCGTTTCCTAAGGCTCTCAAGCAGACACACTGAAAGCATTGCCACCCTGCGGAGCCGTGATGCTGTCTCCATCACGGTTCCTCTCCACTGCTCTGAGCTAAAGTTCCTGCACTGTTCGCCTGGATTCTTCAGGCGGAGCGGCCAGGGACCTAGGCCTCCAGGCAGGCCCACAGGGCACAGCAGTGCTAACCGCCTCCCACAAGAGAGGAGTCGAGAGAGCAGCCTTCCTCACAGGCCTGTGTCTCGGTCAGAGTAACGGCTCGGTTCCTTTGCTCGTGCTTTCACCCAAACAGCCCACAGGTGAAGTGGGCGCTCAGGGAGGGCCTTCTTGGCTGAGGCGCGGGGCCTCTGGCGCTTGGTTCCTTTGCGTTAGGCGGATGGCACTTCGGGCTAAACGCACACAGGGCCAGACGACCCAGCTTCAGGACAGAGGCGGGGAGCCGAGAGGCGCCTTGGGGCCCTGCATCTTTCTCCCTTGGAATGCTGCTGGGGCCCACTCCCCAGGGTGGCACACAAGCACGGGTGAACAGGACGCCGCACCCTGTGGAGAGGGGACAGGGGCTAGAGCTGTGCTTTGCTCCCAGGCTTCTTTCTTCCAGGGCAGGGTTGAGCACCGAGAGTTCCGGAGCCACGGGGAGCAGTGTCGAGTTAGCAGCTCCAGGTAGCAAGAGCTCAGCCGAGAGGTGCCTCCCGCAACGGCCTGTTTCTAAACCCGGTCGGGCGTATGGAAACCGTTCCCCAGGCCTTCGCGCTCGGACACCGAACACAGCTTCATCCCGCAGGGAGTTCGGCGGTAGCTAAAGCACGGATTCTCTACCCTGTATTTGCTCCAAGTACGTACACTGGCCATGTGGCTTGCATGCCAAAGCGGGGCCGCGGGCCTGGCTTCATGAAACAAGTGGGGAGTCGTGTCCCACCTTCTGCCGCCGCCTGAGTCTCTCTCCGAGAATGGGTTTGGACTCGCTGGCAGCGCACGCCCGCAGGCACAGAGCAAAATGCTTCCACCCTCAGGAACGGCTATCCTGGCTGAAGCCAGGAAGCTCCCCAGTGTGGTTCCTCCGAGTCAGGTGGTGGTTTTGCGGCCTGCACTCACACAAGGGGCAATGGAAGGAGGCCCAGAAACCAGAGCTGAGCCAAGAGGTGGGTCTTCGGCCCCGGCCTTTGTCTCGCTCGGGTGGGCCTTGGGCAGGCCGTTCCCCGAGCTGTCAGCCACAGCACACAGTATTCCGGATCCTTTAAACCAGTGAACGGCGGGAGCTCCAGGCACGGTATCTGCACCGATTTCTGCCTTCGAAGGAGGGGCCTGGAACTCAGGGATCCACACGCACCCATGCCGGAGGAGTGCTGGCTCTGTGACACGAGAGCCGGCGCGTGAGGTGCCTCTGCGCGGAGCCGTTCCTCTCGCCCTGTGATTTCGGGGAATCGTTTCCTAAGGCTCTCACGCAGACACACTGAAAGCGTGGCCACCCTCCGGAGCCGTGATGCTGTCTCCATCACGGTTCCTCTCCTCTGCTTTGAGCTAAATTTCGAGGACTGTTCGCCTGGATATTTTAGGCGGAGCGGCCAGGGACCTAGGCCTCCAGGCAGGCCCACAGGGCACAGCAGTGCTAAAGGCCTCCCACAAGAGAGGAGTCAAGAGAGCAGCCTTCCTCACAGTCCTGTGTCTCGGTCAGAGTAACGGCTCGGTTCCTTTGCTCGTGCTTTCAACCAAACAGCCCACAGGTGAAGTGAGCGCTCAGGCAGGGCCTTATTGGCGGAGGCGCGTGGCCTCTGGCGCTTGGTTCCTTTGCGTTAGGCGGATGGCAGTTCGGGCTAAACGCACACAGGGCCAGTCGACCTAGCTCCAGGACAGAGGAAGGGAGCCGAGAGGCGCCTTGGGCGCCTGCTTCTTTCTTCCTTGGAATTCTGCTGGGACCCACTCCCCAGGCGGGCACACAAGCACGGGTGAACAGGAGGTCGCACCCTCTGGAGAGGGGACGGGAGTTAGAGCTGTGCTTTGCTCCCAGGCTTCTTTCTTCCAGGGTACGGTTGAGCACCGAGAGTTCCAGAGCCACGGGGAGCAGTGTCGAGTTAGCAGCTCCAGGTAGCAAGAGCTGAGCCGAGAGGTGCCTCCCGCAACGGCCTGTTTCTAACCCCGCTCGGGCGTATGGAACACGTTCCCCAGGCTTTCGCGCCCGGACACCGAACACTGCCTTCTCCCACAGGGAGGTCGGCGGTAGCTAAAGCACGCATTCTCTACACTGTGTTTGCTCTGTGTTCGTACGCTGGCCATGAGGCTTGCATGCCAAAGCGGAGCCGCGGGCCTGGTTTCCTTAAACAAGTGGGGAGCCGTGTCCCGCCTTCTGCCGCCGCCTGAGTCTCTCTCCGAGAATGGGTTTGGACTCGCTGGCAGCCCACGCCCGCAGGCACAGAGCAAAATGCTTCCACCCTCAGAAACGGCTATCCTGGCTGAAGCCAGGAAGCTCCACAGTGTGGTTCCTCCGAGTCAGGTGGTTGTTTTGCTCCTGCACTGACACACGGGGCAACGGAACGAGGCCCAGAAACCAGAGCTGAGCCAAGAGGTGGGTTTTCGTCCCCGGCGTTTGCCTCGCTCGGGTGGGCCTTAGGGAGGCCGTTCCCAGAGCTCTCAGCCACAGCTCACAGTATTCCGCATCCTCTAACCCAACGAACGGCGGGAGCTCCAGGCACGGTATCTGCACCGATTTCTGCCTTCGAAGGAGGAGACTGGAACTCAGGGATCCACACGCACCCATGCCGGAGGAGTGCTGGCTCTGAGACACGAGAGCCGGCGCGTGAGGTGCCTCTGTGCGAAGCCGTTTCTCTCGCACTGTGATTTCGGGGAATCGTTTCCTAAGGCTCTCACGCAGACACACTGAACGCGTTGCCACCCTCCGGAGCCGTGATGCTGTCTCCATCACGGTTCCTCTCCACTGCTCTGAGCTAAAGTTCGTGCACTGGTCGCCTGGATTCTTCAGGCGGAGCGGCCAGGGACCTAGGCCTCCAGGCAGGCCCACAGGGCACAGCAGTGCTAACCGCCTCCCACAAGGGAGGAGTCGAGAGAGCAGCCTTCCTTACAGGCCTGTGTCTCGGTCAGAGTAACGGCTCGGTTCCTTTGCTCGTGCTTTCAACCAAACAGCCCACAGGTGCAGTGGGCGCTCAGGGAGGGCCTTCTTGGCTGAGGCACAGGGCCTCTGGGGCTTGGTTCCTTTGCGTTGGGCGGATGGCAGTTAGGGCTAAACGCACCCAGGGTCAGTCGACCTAGGTTCAGGACAGAGGCGGGGAGCCGAGAGGCCCCTTGGGCGCCTGCTTCTTTCGCCCTGGGAATTCTGCTGGGACCCACTCCCCAGGCGGGCACACAAGGACGGGTCAACATGAGGTCGCACCCTGTGGAGAGGGGACGGCAGTTAGAGCTGTGATTTGCCCCCAGGCTTCTTTCTTCCAGGGCAGGGTTGAGCACCGAGAGTTCCAGAGCCACAGGGAGCAGTGTCGAGTTAGCAGCCTCAGGTAGCAAGAGCTGAGCCGAGAGGTGCCTCCCGAAACGGCCTGTTTCTAAACACGGTCGGGCGTATGGAAAACGTTCCCCAGGCCTTCGCGCCCGGACACCGAACACTGCTTCATCCCGCAGGGAGGTTGGCGGTAGCTAAAGCACGGATTCTCTACACTGTGTATGCTCCGCGTTCGTACACCGGCCATGAGGCTTGCATGCCAAAGCGGGGCTGCGGGCCTGGCTTCATGAAACAAGTGGGGAGTCGTGTCCCGCCTTCTGCCGCCACCTGAATCTCACTCCGAGAATGGGTTTGGACTCGCTGGCAGCGCACGTTCGCAGGCACACAGAAAATACTTCCACCCTCAGGAACGGCTATCCTGGCTGAGGCCAGGAAGCTCCCCAGTGTGGTTCCTCCGAGTCAGGTGGTGGTTTTGCGGCCTGCACTCACACAAGGGGCAACGGAACGAGGCCCAGAAACCAGAGATGAGCCAAGCGGTGGGTCTTCGGCCCCGGTCTTTGTCTCGCTCGGGTGGGCCTTGGGGAGGCCGTTCCCAGAGCTCTCAGCCACAGCACACAGTATTCCGGATCCTTTAACCCAGTGAAAGGCGGGAGCTCCAAGCACGGTATCTGCACCGATTTCTGCCTTCGAAGGAGGGGCCTGGAACTCAGGGATCCACACGCACCCATGCCGGAGGAGTGCTGGCTCTGTGACACGAGAGTCGGCGCGTGAGGTGCCTCTGCGCGAAGCCGTTCCTCTCGCCCTGTGATTTCGGGGAATCGTTTCCTAAGGCTCTCACGCAGACACACTGAAAGCGTTGCCACCCTCCGGAGCCGTGATGCTGTCTCCATCACGGTTCCTCTCCTCTGCTCTGAGCTAAATTTCGAGGACTGTTCGCCTGGATTCCTCAGGCGGAGCGGCCAGGGACCTAGGCCTCCAGGCAGGCCCACAGGGCATAGCAGTGCTAACCGCCTCCCACAAGAGAGGAGTCGAGAGAGCAGCCTTCCTCACAGGCCTGTGTCTCGGTCAGAGTAACGGCTCGGTTCCTTTGCTTGTGCTTTCACCCAAACAGCCCACAGGTGAAGTGGGCGCTTAGGGCGGGCATTCTTGGCTGAGGCACGGTGCCTCTGGCGCTTGGTTCCTTTGCGTTAGGCGGATGGCATTTCGGGCTAAACGCACACAGGGCCAGACGACCTAGCTTCACGACAGAGGCGGGGAGCCGAGAGGCGCCTTGGGGCCCTGCATCTTTCTCCCTTGGAATGCTGCTGGGACCCACTCCCCAGGGTGGCACACAAGCACGGGTGAACAGGAGGCCGCACCCTGTGGAGAGGGGACGGGAGCTAGAGCTGTGCTTTGCGCCCAGGCTTCTTTCTTCCAGGGCAGGGTTGAGCACCGAGAATTCCAGAGCCACAGGGAGCAGTGTCGAGTTAGCAGCTCCAGGTAGCAAGAGCTGAGCCGAGAGGTGCCTCCCGCAACGGCCTGTTTTTAAACCCGCTCGGGCGTATGGAACACGTTCCCCAGGTTTCGCGCCCAGACACCGAACACTGCCTTCTCCCGCGGGGAGGTCGGCGGTAGCTAAAGCACGCATTCTCTACACTGTGTTTGCTCCGTGTTCGTACGCTGGCCATGAGGCTTGCATGCCAAAGCGGAGCCGCGGGCCTGGTTTCCTTAAACAAGTGGGGAGCCGTGTCCCGCCTTCTGCCGCCGCCTGAGTCTCACTCCGAGAATGGGTTTGGACTCGCTGGCAGCCCACGCCCGCAGGCAAAGAGGAAAAATGCTTCCACCCTCAGGAATGGCTATCCTGGCTGAAGCCAGGAAGCTCCACAGTGTGTTTCCTCTGAGTCAGGTGGTTGTTTTGCGGCCTGCACTGACACACGGGGAACGGAACGAGGCCCACAAACCAGAGCTGAGCCAAGAGGTGGGTCTTCGTCCCCGGCCTTTGTCTCGCTCGGGTGGGCCTTGGGGAGGTCGTTCTCACAGCTCTCAGGCACAGCACACAGTACTCCGCATCCTCTAACCCAGTGACCGGCGGGAGCTCCAGGCACGGTATCTGCACCGATTTCTGCCTTCGAAGGAGGGGCTGGAACTCAGGGATCCACACGCACCCATGCCGGAGGAGTGCTGGCTCTGAGACACGAGAGCCGGCGCGTGAGGTGCCTCTGCGCGAAGCCGTTTCTCTCGCCCTGTGATTTCGGGGAATCGTTTCCTAAGGCTCTCAAGCAGACACACTGAAAGCATTGCCACCCTGCGGAGCCGTGATGCTGTCTCCATCACGGTTCCTCTCCACTGCTCTGAGCTAAAGTTCCTGCACTGTTCGCCTGGATTCTTCAGGCGGAGCGGCCAGGGACCTAGGCCTCCAGGCAGGCCCACAGGGCACAGCAGTGCTAACCGCCTCCCACAAGAGAGGAGTCGAGAGAGCAGCCTTCCTCACAGGCCTGTGTCTCGGTCAGAGTAACGGCTCGGTTCCTTTGCTCGTGCTTTCACCCAAACAGCCCACAGGTGAAGTGGGCGCTCAGGGAGGGCCTTCTTGGCTGAGGCGCGGGGCCTCTGGCGCTTGGTTCCTTTGCGTTAGGCGGATGGCACTTCGGGCTAAACGCACACAGGGCCAGACGACCCAGCTTCAGGACAGAGGCGGGGAGCCGAGAGGCGCCTTGGGGCCCTGCATCTTTCTCCCTTGGAATGCTGCTGGGGCCCACTCCCCAGGGTGGCACACAAGCACGGGTGAACAGGACGCCGCACCCTGTGGAGAGGGGACAGGGGCTAGAGCTGTGCTTTGCTCCCAGGCTTCTTTCTTCCAGGGCAGGGTTGAGCACCGAGAGTTCCGGAGCCACGGGGAGCAGTGTCGAGTTAGCAGCTCCAGGTAGCAAGAGCTCAGCCGAGAGGTGCCTCCCGCAACGGCCTGTTTCTAAACCCGGTCGGGCGTATGGAAACCGTTCCCCAGGCCTTCGCGCTCGGACACCGAACACAGCTTCATCCCGCAGGGAGTTCGGCGGTAGCTAAAGCACGGATTCTCTACCCTGTATTTGCTCCAAGTACGTACACTGGCCATGTGGCTTGCATGCCAAAGCGGGGCCGCGGGCCTGGCTTCATGAAACAAGTGGGGAGTCGTGTCCCACCTTCTGCCGCCGCCTGAGTCTCTCTCCGAGAATGGGTTTGGACTCGCTGGCAGCGCACGCCCGCAGGCACAGAGCAAAATGCTTCCACCCTCAGGAACGGCTATCCTGGCTGAAGCCAGGAAGCTCCCCAGTGTGGTTCCTCCGAGTCAGGTGGTGGTTTTGCGGCCTGCACTCACACAAGGGGCAATGGAAGGAGGCCCAGAAACCAGAGCTGAGCCAAGAGGTGGGTCTTCGGCCCCGGCCTTTGTCTCGCTCGGGTGGGCCTTGGGCAGGCCGTTCCCCGAGCTGTCAGCCACAGCACACAGTATTCCGGATCCTTTAAACCAGTGAACGGCGGGAGCTCCAGGCACGGTATCTGCACCGATTTCTGCCTTCGAAGGAGGGGCCTGGAACTCAGGGATCCACACGCACCCATGCCGGAGGAGTGCTGGCTCTGTGACACGAGAGCCGGCGCGTGAGGTGCCTCTGCGCGGAGCCGTTCCTCTCGCCCTGTGATTTCGGGGAATCGTTTCCTAAGGCTCTCACGCAGACACACTGAAAGCGTGGCCACCCTCCGGAGCCGTGATGCTGTCTCCATCACGGTTCCTCTCCTCTGCTTTGAGCTAAATTTCGAGGACTGTTCGCCTGGATATTTTAGGCGGAGCGGCCAGGGACCTAGGCCTCCAGGCAGGCCCACAGGGCACAGCAGTGCTAAAGGCCTCCCACAAGAGAGGAGTCAAGAGAGCAGCCTTCCTCACAGTCCTGTGTCTCGGTCAGAGTAACGGCTCGGTTCCTTTGCTCGTGCTTTCAACCAAACAGCCCACAGGTGAAGTGAGCGCTCAGGCAGGGCCTTATTGGCGGAGGCGCGTGGCCTCTGGCGCTTGGTTCCTTTGCGTTAGGCGGATGGCAGTTCGGGCTAAACGCACACAGGGCCAGTCGACCTAGCTCCAGGACAGAGGAAGGGAGCCGAGAGGCGCCTTGGGCGCCTGCTTCTTTCTTCCTTGGAATTCTGCTGGGACCCACTCCCCAGGCGGGCACACAAGCACGGGTGAACAGGAGGTCGCACCCTCTGGAGAGGGGACGGGAGTTAGAGCTGTGCTTTGCTCCCAGGCTTCTTTCTTCCAGGGTACGGTTGAGCACCGAGAGTTCCAGAGCCACGGGGAGCAGTGTCGAGTTAGCAGCTCCAGGTAGCAAGAGCTGAGCCGAGAGGTGCCTCCCGCAACGGCCTGTTTCTAACCCCGCTCGGGCGTATGGAACACGTTCCCCAGGCTTTCGCGCCCGGACACCGAACACTGCCTTCTCCCACAGGGAGGTCGGCGGTAGCTAAAGCACGCATTCTCTACACTGTGTTTGCTCTGTGTTCGTACGCTGGCCATGAGGCTTGCATGCCAAAGCGGAGCCGCGGGCCTGGTTTCCTTAAACAAGTGGGGAGCCGTGTCCCGCCTTCTGCCGCCGCCTGAGTCTCTCTCCGAGAATGGGTTTGGACTCGCTGGCAGCCCACGCCCGCAGGCACAGAGCAAAATGCTTCCACCCTCAGAAACGGCTATCCTGGCTGAAGCCAGGAAGCTCCACAGTGTGGTTCCTCCGAGTCAGGTGGTTGTTTTGCTCCTGCACTGACACACGGGGCAACGGAACGAGGCCCAGAAACCAGAGCTGAGCCAAGAGGTGGGTTTTCGTCCCCGGCGTTTGCCTCGCTCGGGTGGGCCTTAGGGAGGCCGTTCCCAGAGCTCTCAGCCACAGCTCACAGTATTCCGCATCCTCTAACCCAACGAACGGCGGGAGCTCCAGGCACGGTATCTGCACCGATTTCTGCCTTCGAAGGAGGAGACTGGAACTCAGGGATCCACACGCACCCATGCCGGAGGAGTGCTGGCTCTGAGACACGAGAGCCGGCGCGTGAGGTGCCTCTGTGCGAAGCCGTTTCTCTCGCACTGTGATTTCGGGGAATCGTTTCCTAAGGCTCTCACGCAGACACACTGAACGCGTTGCCACCCTCCGGAGCCGTGATGCTGTCTCCATCACGGTTCCTCTCCACTGCTCTGAGCTAAAGTTCGTGCACTGGTCGCCTGGATTCTTCAGGCGGAGCGGCCAGGGACCTAGGCCTCCAGGCAGGCCCACAGGGCACAGCAGTGCTAACCGCCTCCCACAAGGGAGGAGTCGAGAGAGCAGCCTTCCTTACAGGCCTGTGTCTCGGTCAGAGTAACGGCTCGGTTCCTTTGCTCGTGCTTTCAACCAAACAGCCCACAGGTGCAGTGGGCGCTCAGGGAGGGCCTTCTTGGCTGAGGCACAGGGCCTCTGGGGCTTGGTTCCTTTGCGTTGGGCGGATGGCAGTTAGGGCTAAACGCACCCAGGGTCAGTCGACCTAGGTTCAGGACAGAGGCGGGGAGCCGAGAGGCCCCTTGGGCGCCTGCTTCTTTCGCCCTGGGAATTCTGCTGGGACCCACTCCCCAGGCGGGCACACAAGGACGGGTCAACATGAGGTCGCACCCTGTGGAGAGGGGACGGCAGTTAGAGCTGTGATTTGCCCCCAGGCTTCTTTCTTCCAGGGCAGGGTTGAGCACCGAGAGTTCCAGAGCCACAGGGAGCAGTGTCGAGTTAGCAGCCTCAGGTAGCAAGAGCTGAGCCGAGAGGTGCCTCCCGAAACGGCCTGTTTCTAAACACGGTCGGGCGTATGGAAAACGTTCCCCAGGCCTTCGCGCCCGGACACCGAACACTGCTTCATCCCGCAGGGAGGTTGGCGGTAGCTAAAGCACGGATTCTCTACACTGTGTATGCTCCGCGTTCGTACGCCGGCCATGAGGCTTGCATGCCAAAGCGGGGCTGCGGGCCTGGCTTCATGAAACAAGTGGGGAGTCGTGTCCCGCCTTCTGCCGCCACCTGAATCTCACTCCGAGAATGGGTTTGGACTCGCTGGCAGCGCACGTTCGCAGGCACACAGAAAATACTTCCACCCTCAGGAACGGCTATCCTGGCTGAGGCCAGGAAGCTCCCCAGTGTGGTTCCTCCGAGTCAGGTGGTGGTTTTGCGGCCTGCACTCACACAAGGGGCAACGGAACGAGGCCCAGAAACCAGAGATGAGCCAAGCGGTGGGTCTTCGGCCCCGGTCTTTGTCTCGCTCGGGTGGGCCTTGGGGAGGCCGTTCCCAGAGCTCTCAGCCACAGCACACAGTATTCCGGATCCTTTAACCCAGTGAAAGGCGGGAGCTCCAGGCACGGTATCTGCACCGATTTCTGCCTTCGAAGGAGGGGCCTGGAACTCAGGGATCCACACGCACCCATGCCGGAGGAGTGCTGGCTCTGTGACACGAGAGTCGGCGCGTGAGGTGCCTCTGCGCGAAGCCGTTCCTCTCGCCCTGTGATTTCGGGGAATCGTTTCCTAAGGCTCTCACGCAGACACACTGAAAGCGTTGCCACCCTCCGGAGCCGTGATGCTGTCTCCATCACGGTTCCTCTCCTCTGCTCTGAGCTAAATTTCGAGGACTGTTCGCCTGGATTCCTCAGGCGGAGCGGCCAGGGACCTAGGCCTCCAGGCAGGCCCACAGGGCATAGCAGTGCTAACCGCCTCCCACAAGAGAGGAGTCGAGAGAGCAGCCTTCCTCACAGGCCTGTGTCTCGGTCAGAGTAACGGCTCGGTTCCTTTGCTTGTGCTTTCACCCAAACAGCCCACAGGTGAAGTGGGCGCTTAGGGCGGGCATTCTTGGCTGAGGCACGGTGCCTCTGGCGCTTGGTTCCTTTGCGTTAGGCGGATGGCATTTCGGGCTAAACGCACACAGGGCCAGACGACCTAGCTTCACGACAGAGGCGGGGAGCCGAGAGGCGCCTTGGGGCCCTGCATCTTTCTCCCTTGGAATGCTGCTGGGACCCACTCCCCAGGGTGGCACACAAGCACGGGTGAACAGGAGGCCGCACCCTGTGGAGAGGGGACGGGAGCTAGAGCTGTGCTTTGCGCCCAGGCTTCTTTCTTCCAGGGCAGGGTTGAGCACCGAGAATTCCAGAGCCACAGGGAGCAGTGTCGAGTTAGCAGCTCCAGGTAGCAAGAGCTGAGCCGAGAGGTGCCTCCCGCAACGGCCTGTTTTTAAACCCGCTCGGGCGTATGGAACACGTTCCCCAGGTTTCGCGCCCAGACACCGAACACTGCCTTCTCCCGCGGGGAGGTCGGCGGTAGCTAAAGCACGCATTCTCTACACTGTGTTTGCTCCGTGTTCGTACGCTGGCCATGAGGCTTGCATGCCAAAGCGGAGCCGCGGGCCTGGTTTCCTTAAACAAGTGGGGAGCCGTGTCCCGCCTTCTGCCGCCGCCTGAGTCTCACTCCGAGAATGGGTTTGGACTCGCTGGCAGCCCACGCCCGCAGGCAAAGAGGAAAAATGCTTCCACCCTCAGGAATGGCTATCCTGGCTGAAGCCAGGAAGCTCCACAGTGTGTTTCCTCTGAGTCAGGTGGTTGTTTTGCGGCCTGCACTGACACACGGGGAACGGAACGAGGCCCACAAACCAGAGCTGAGCCAAGAGGTGGGTCTTCGTCCCCGGCCTTTGTCTCGCTCGGGTGGGCCTTGGGGAGGTCGTTCTCACAGCTCTCAGGCACAGCACACAGTACTCCGCATCCTCTAACCCAGTGACCGGCGGGAGCTCCAGGCACGGTATCTGCACCGATTTCTGCCTTCGAAGGAGGGGCTGGAACTCAGGGATCCACACGCACCCATGCCGGAGGAGTGCTGGCTCTGAGACACGAGAGCCGGCGCGTGAGGTGCCTCTGCGCGAAGCCGTTTCTCTCGCCCTGTGATTTCGGGGAATCGTTTCCTAAGGCTCTCAAGCAGACACACTGAAAGCATTGCCACCCTGCGGAGCCGTGATGCTGTCTCCATCACGGTTCCTCTCCACTGCTCTGAGCTAAAGTTCCTGCACTGTTCGCCTGGATTCTTCAGGCGGAGCGGCCAGGGACCTAGGCCTCCAGGCAGGCCCACAGGGCACAGCAGTGCTAACCGCCTCCCACAAGAGAGGAGTCGAGAGAGCAGCCTTCCTCACAGGCCTGTGTCTCGGTCAGAGTAACGGCTCGGTTCCTTTGCTCGTGCTTTCACCCAAACAGCCCACAGGTGAAGTGGGCGCTCAGGGAGGGCCTTCTTGGCTGAGGCGCGGGGCCTCTGGCGCTTGGTTCCTTTGCGTTAGGCGGATGGCACTTCGGGCTAAACGCACACAGGGCCAGACGACCCAGCTTCAGGACAGAGGCGGGGAGCCGAGAGGCGCCTTGGGGCCCTGCATCTTTCTCCCTTGGAATGCTGCTGGGGCCCACTCCCCAGGGTGGCACACAAGCACGGGTGAACAGGACGCCGCACCCTGTGGAGAGGGGACAGGGGCTAGAGCTGTGCTTTGCTCCCAGGCTTCTTTCTTCCAGGGCAGGGTTGAGCACCGAGAGTTCCGGAGCCACGGGGAGCAGTGTCGAGTTAGCAGCTCCAGGTAGCAAGAGCTCAGCCGAGAGGTGCCTCCCGCAACGGCCTGTTTCTAAACCCGGTCGGGCGTATGGAAACCGTTCCCCAGGCCTTCGCGCTCGGACACCGAACACAGCTTCATCCCGCAGGGAGTTCGGCGGTAGCTAAAGCACGGATTCTCTACCCTGTATTTGCTCCAAGTACGTACACTGGCCATGTGGCTTGCATGCCAAAGCGGGGCCGCGGGCCTGGCTTCATGAAACAAGTGGGGAGTCGTGTCCCACCTTCTGCCGCCGCCTGAGTCTCTCTCCGAGAATGGGTTTGGACTCGCTGGCAGCGCACGCCCGCAGGCACAGAGCAAAATGCTTCCACCCTCAGGAACGGCTATCCTGGCTGAAGCCAGGAAGCTCCCCAGTGTGGTTCCTCCGAGTCAGGTGGTGGTTTTGCGGCCTGCACTCACACAAGGGGCAATGGAAGGAGGCCCAGAAACCAGAGCTGAGCCAAGAGGTGGGTCTTCGGCCCCGGCCTTTGTCTCGCTCGGGTGGGCCTTGGGCAGGCCGTTCCCCGAGCTGTCAGCCACAGCACACAGTATTCCGGATCCTTTAAACCAGTGAACGGCGGGAGCTCCAGGCACGGTATCTGCACCGATTTCTGCCTTCGAAGGAGGGGCCTGGAACTCAGGGATCCACACGCACCCATGCCGGAGGAGTGCTGGCTCTGTGACACGAGAGCCGGCGCGTGAGGTGCCTCTGCGCGGAGCCGTTCCTCTCGCCCTGTGATTTCGGGGAATCGTTTCCTAAGGCTCTCACGCAGACACACTGAAAGCGTGGCCACCCTC